>NC_092755.1:32240090-32848499 GCF_047496795.1 Chiloscyllium punctatum | reverse complement strand
AACAGTACAGCACAGGAACGGGCCCTTCAGCCCAAAATGTTGTGCTGAATGTGAAACCAAATGAAACTCATTCTTTCTGCCTATCTTTGTTCCATATCCTTGTATATTCACATGCTTACACAAAAACCCCTTAAACACCCCTCTCATATCTGCCTCCTATACCATCCCTGGTAGCATGTTCCAGATTCCGACCATTCTCTGTGGAAAACATATTACCCCTCACATCTGCTTTCAGCTCTCCCCCTCTCACCTTAAGTGCACATTCTCTAGTAAAGATATTTCAACTCTGGGTAAAACATTTTGACCGTCAACCCTGTGCATCTCATGACGCTGTGCTGACTGTCCCTAATTAGTTCATCCTTTACCAAATGCGCATAAATCCTATCCGTAAGAATTCTGTCCAAACCTTCCCAACCACTGAGGTGAGACTCACCAGGCTATAATTTCCTGGATTGTCCCTGTTTCCCTTCTTGAAGACAGGGAAACCATAAGCTACTCGCCAGTCCTCTGCGACCTTTCCAGTGGCGAGCAAGGATTCAAAAATCATGGCCAAGACCCCAAAAATCTTCTGTCTTGCCTTTCTCAAATAACCTGGGGTAGCTACCATCGGGTCCTCGGGATTAATCCACTTTAATGCTCTTCAAGAAATCCAACGCTCCTTTCTCGACCTCAAAAATGCCAGAGCACATTAGCATGCTCCACACAAATCTCATTATCCTCGATATCCTTTTCCTGGGTGAATGCCGATGCAAAGTGATTATTTAGGATCTCGTCCAATTCCACTGACTTCAAGCACAAGTTCCTTCCTTTAGTCTTGACTGGCCCGAACTCTTTCCTAGTGATGTGGAAGCCGTGGAAAGGGTTCAGAGGAGATTTACTGGGATATGGCCTGGTATGAAAGGAAGGTCATACAAGGAAAGGCTGAGGGAATGGAGGCTGTTTTAGTTGGAGAGAAGAAGGTCGAGAGGTGACTTAATTGCCAGCAACAGTCATAGAATCGCTGATGCAAAGGGCATTTAAATGAGCGTTGGACATACATATGGGTATTATTGGAAGGTTGTAGGTGAGATAGGCATCAGATATTTTTCACAGGTCGGTGCAGTATTGAGGGCTAAAAGGCCTGTACTGCGCTGCAACAATCCATGTTCATATCCTCTTGTGGGTAATTATCTCCAGAACGATTTGGGATTCACTTTAACCCTACTTGCGAAGGGCATGGCCCCTCCTTGCTCTGCTCATTCCCTGTTCAGGTTCCTTCCAACTTCTGGTTTTTTACATTCCTCACATGCCATGTCCAATTCTAGCTTCCCAAACCTGGCATAAGCTTGTTTTTTTTCCCCCTTTGACTAAATTCCCAGCCTCCCTTGTTATCCCAGGGTCCCTTACATTGCCAGCCTTATCCCTCTTTCTTACTGGAACATGCTGGTCGTGAACTTCGATCAGCAGGCCATTAACTAACTCCCACGTGCCCAATGTGTCATTGTCTGATGACAGCTCCTCCCAATTAACACTCCCCAGCTCCTTCCGAATACTGACATCATTTGCAATCCCACAATTTAGAAACATCCCATTTATTCGTAGCTGCCCTAAAAAAAAACTTAAGTTGTGGTCACTGTTTCCAAAATGGTCTTCCACTGAAAGGTCAGTCACCTGGTCAGGCTCATTCAGCAATATAAGGTCCATTATGGCCCCTCCCCCTCCTTTACATTACTATTTCAATAAACCCTCTTGGATACACTTAATAAACTGTGCACCGTCTCAGCCTCCTGCTCTAAAGTAGTGCCAGCAAATGGTGGGGAAGTTAAAGTCACTTTGAGAACTCTGTTGTTATTGCCTCTTTCCATAATCTGCCGAGATATTTGTACCTCGAGGTATCGTTGGCAGATTGAGGGTCCTGTAGTATAATCCCATCAACTGCATCCTTCTTATCCACGTTGCCTCAGTGGACGAGCCCCTCCAGTATGTCCTGAGTGCAGACGTAACATTCACCCGATTGGGAAAGCAACTCCTCTACCTCTTTTACCCTCCTCTCCATCTCATCTGAAACAATGAAACCCTGTATATATTGAGCAGCCAGTCCTGTCCTTTTCAGAACCAAATCTCTGGAATGGCCACAATATCGGATCTTAGCTTAACTACCTTAGCTATGTTGTGCCTTGTGTTGAAATTAACACAATCAGCCCATTCGTACTGTGGTGTTCATTTCTCTGTATTTCTTTTCTGATTGACTCATTTACATCTTCCGACCTTCCTTACTCACCACGTGCTGCCCTGCTGCTGTGATTCCCAGGATCTTGCCATTCTAGGTTAAACCCTTCCATTGTAGCAGGAGCAAGCCTCCCTGTGAGATTAGCAGTTGCCTACTAGTTCAGGTCAAAACTGCTCCAGAAGAGATTCCAATGATCCAATATCCTGACACTCGCCCCCTGTACCAGCTCTTCAGCCATGCATTCATCTCTGCTATCTTTCAATTCCTTGTCTCACAAGCACATGGGACTGGTGGTAACACAGTGATTACAACCCTCAAGGTCCTGCTTTTTAGTCGTTCCCTACTTCCTGTGCTTACTCCTCAGGATCTCATCCCTCTTTCTACCCTTGTCGTTGGTAGCAATGTGCACCATTACCTCTGGCCTCCCATTCCCCTAATTCAGAATTTCAAGCAAATGCTCAGATGTCCTTGACCCAGGCACCAGGGATACAAGACCCCATCCTGGAGTCTCAGACGCAGCCACAGTAACAACTGTCTATGCCCCCCAACTAGTGGTTCTCCTCCCATTTTTGCTCCCTTGGATTTTGCCAGACCTTGTTCTGCAGCAGAGTCAGTTATAGAGTCATAGAGTCCTACAGCACAGAGAGAGGCCCTAGGGGCCAGCCTGATCCCTGGCAACCATAATGTCCATCCATGGCAACCCCATTTCCCTGCCCATGCCCCACATCCTTCTAATCCTTTCCTATCCATGTATTTGTCCAAATGTTTTTTAAATATTGTTAATGTACCTGCCTCAGCCACTTCCACTGACAGCTCATTCAGTACGAGAAGCAGCATCTGTGTAAAAACGTTGCTGCTTACGTTCCCTTTTACTCTTTCCCCTCTAACCTTAAACTGATGCCCTCTAGTCCTCAATTCTTCAACCCTGGGAAAAAGACTGAATGCATTCACCCTCTCCATGCCTCTACATGATCATATACATTTCTATAAGATCTCCCTTATGTCTCCTATGCTATGAAGAAAAATGTTCCAGCTTGTCCAACCTCTCCCAATAACTCAGGCCATTGAGTTGTGGTGTTATAGACGTGGCTACCGCTGTGCTACTCCCCTGAGAAGCTATCCCCAACAATGCACCAGCTCTCTCTTCTTAAACATCCTGCATCCAACTCCATCTTTGTCCCCTGTACGATCCTCAGTGTCCTGCTGTTGCTCCAACCCAACCACGCAGACACCTATTTGATGGAACCTGGATGTTCGTTTCATACAAGATCATGGGTGTTTCTAAACGCAATGAATGGAATTCTGAAATTACATTTGGACTGAATGTAACGTAGAGCAGGGTGAAATGGAGGTGGATGACGTACGTGACTTGCTCTAAGGATACTGACAGTTACATTTACCCCTTACCTAACACTATGGGCAATTTAGCATAGCCAATTCGCCTGACCTGCACATCTTTGGACTGTGGGAGGAAACCCACACAGACACGGGGCGAATGTGCAAACTCCACACAGTCAGTCGCCTGAGGCAGGAGTTGAACCCAGGTCTCTGGAGCTGTGAGGTAGCAGTGTTAACCACCGTGCCACCCACAGAATAGTATCCCTACAGTGTGGGAGGAGAGCATTGGCCGATCAAACCCCACCGACAATCCGAAGAACATTACGCCCAGAGCACTCCATCCCTGTAACACTGCATTTCCCATGGCTGATCCACCTAGTCTGCACATTCCTGGACACTGTGGACAAGTTTGCACGACTGATCCACCTAACCTTCGCATCTTTGGGCTGTGGGAGAAACCAGAGCACCTGGAGGGGGCCCACTCTATCATGGGGAGAATGTGGGAACTCCACACAGGCCGTTGACCAAGGCTGGACTCCAACCTTGTACCTGATGCTGTGAAGCAGCCGTGCTACAATCACAATTTGAATCAAAGCAGGTGATCCCTGCTCATTGTCACATTGCTGTTTGTGGAGACTTACTGCCCAGAGAGACACCCTGAGGTTCAGAAAGTGGCAATGTAAGTTCAGTCACCTCCAGCCCAGTTAATGTGATTAACAATAACATCAATACTCCAACAGTGTCATCATGTACAAGGTCCACTCCTGACTCTGATGGACAGTAACATCAGAATCAGAATCCTGCAGTCCACATGGAGCAGGGGGATGACCACTTCCCTGTGAGCACTCACTGGGCTCTCAATCGGGTTGAAGACGCAGCAAATCCCTTGTCACACAGAGGGGTGAACAGCTCCTCCCCAGTGTGAACCCGCTGGAGTCTCGGGGGCAGGGTGAATGACTGAATCCCTTCTTCCACACTGACCATCTGAATGTCCTCTCCCCCTGTGTGGGCTCACTGGGGAATCCGCAGGTGGTGCATTTGAGTGAATCTCCCCCCACACTGGGAGCAAATGAATGGCCTTTCCCCAGGGTGCGCTCGCTGGTGTTTCAGCAGGTCACTGAGTGAATCATTTCCCACAACCTGAGAAGGTGAATGGTATCTCCCCGATGGGAATGCACTGATGTCTCCGCAGGTAAGAGATTTGAATGAATCCTTTCTCACACATGGAGCAGGTGAAGGGTCTAAATCCGCTGTTCCATCTCTGGTGCCTCAGCAGGTTGTAAGATCGAGTAGTTCCCTTCCCATACATGGGGCAGGTGAACGGCCTCTCCGCAGTGTGACTGTGTCAGTCAGTGTCGCGCTGGGAGGTGTAAGTGAATCCCTTCCCACAGTCCTTACATTTACACAGCCTCACCCTGTTCCAAACACATTGGTGTCTTCCCAGATCACATGACCAGTTAAATATTCGACCACATGCATAACATAGGAATGATTTTTCTGGGCTGGGAATGCTGCTTTCCCCTTCCATATTACCGATAAGGATCTGGACCTGCGGAATTGGACGACTCTGTAGTTGATGTGATTTTAAAGCTGAGTTTCCCATTTGGGAACTCTTTCTCTCTGTAAAACAAGGTTTCCCCTATCATTACTATGACTCCCAACACCAGCTCTCCCTTCAGTTCCCCTGAATTTCTAAATTTGGACTAATGCAATGACCTACTTAATGTGCCTTTCTCTCACTTGTATCTGAAAGTAAGTTGGGGCCATTTTTAATAACTTTATACACTTTACCAGCAGTACTCGTACGTACTCTGTCATTTATGATTTGTAACCCATGGGAAATTTGTTACCATCTCCGATCACCGTTATAATGCTCTGACCACTTCTCTGGAGCCAGTGCAAGTCAATTCTAACAATAACCAATAGATTGTATCGGAACGGAATGCCCCAACAGTAGGCGCTCTGACACTCCATGCCCATCATTTAGGTTATTTTTCTTAAAGCCCCTCATGTGTCTGGCAATTGGGCAATACAATCAAAGATATTTTATACAGTAACCTTTCAGTCTCAATTGGCAGTTCCAGTCCTTGAAGCAGCCAGTAACACGCCATAGTGACTTGAATTCTAACAGCAGTATTGCCTGGCAGAAGAGATTGAGGAGAATGAAGCTGTCTTCTCTGGACTATCTAAACATGAAACACTTCAAATGAACAAAAATCTTGAAGAGATCAAGATGGTAGAAACCGCAAGGATGTGTGCCCTGGCTGGTGTGTCTGGAATGAAATCAGCACTAACTGTGGTATCTTTACCCAGCATCCCCTTTAGCTGCGTAAATGTTTAAGATTTATTTGCTGCTCTAATTCCACTCTCTTGATCAGTCCCACTTGTAACTACTGTAATGTTGATGGCCGTGCAAATTTATAACATTTGACTTATTTCATCCCAAAACCTCTTTGTATAGGTGTCTCACTTTTGTTCACCAAGACACTCATTCAATCTGACCTCTTCACAATCCCTGCTCTGATATTTCCTTAGAGAGCTTAGAATGAAATGTTCACAGAAGGACAAAAGGAGGCTGATTGACTCATCAGCTCTCCAAAGATCACCTCACCAAATGCCATTTTTTTACCTTTACCCAATAAACATTCCCATTCATCCCCTTCCAATAATTGTTCAATTCTATTCTCTTCATTGTACCTGGCTCCACCTCGCTCTTTGGCAGTGCATTCCATAAACTTTTTCTGCACGAAAATGCTTTGTCTCATGTCACATGTGCTTCCTTTGTCAGTCCCTTTACATCAGAGACTCCTCATTTTTGATTCCCCCATGCATGTGAACAGTTTCTCCCGATCTACTCTCACTAGATCCCTCTTGGAGGTATTTTTACCCAGTATCCCCTGGGATGATGAATATCATCTCTCCCGGTCCCAGGAGACCAGTGTGAGACCATTCAGGTGCTCTCACTGTGGTACTGGGTTCATTACACCATCCAGCCTCGCTGTACTCCAGCGAATTCTCACTGGGGAGAGGCCATTCACCTGCTCTGAGTGTGGGAAGCCACGCACTCAGATATCCAGCTTGGTGAATCATCAGCGAGCTCACAAGTAACCACAGTGATTGGATTTGTTTTGTTTGTTCATGGGATCATGGCATCACTTGCTGGGGCAGCATTTGTCATCCATTCTAACTGCCCAGGAGATGGTTCAGAGTCAACCCCATTATTCAGGGTCTGGATTCACATGTCGGCTGGACCAGGTCAGAATTAGCACAATTTCCCAGGCCCAATGACATGAAGAGTTGATTTCTGGTCTATTATCCTATTTCAGAAATATTAATGAATAATGTTTGCAGTTAAATTAAAAGTGAAAGACCAAAATGGGTTATAGTGTGATTGAGCACACCCTCCTGTTTTCTCAGTTGTTATTGACAATCTCATTCCCCTTGTTCCAGAGAGTGTGACAGAAAAGGCAGAATGGTCAGCTGCAACTGGTCACCTGACCCGTCACTGGTCCCAAAAGGTGCACTCTCCACAGATGCTGCCAGATCTGCTGATTTTTTTTCCAGCAATGTCGGCTTTTGTTCCTGATATCCCAGCAGATGATCAGTTTTTCAATATTCATCTTGTCTGTTGCAGAGGAGTTTATTGATGAGTTTGGAGGGTTTTGAAAATTGCAAGTTAGGCCACAAATTAGCCATGATCATCCTGAATGGCAGAGCAGGATTAAGGGGCTGAATGGCCTCCCCCTGTTCCAATGGAAGTTATCCATCTGCAGCTTGTGGCAACATTTCCCCTCACTGTTCACTTCACATCCATGTCGTACACACTTTTACAGACTGAACCAACCTCCTGTGTTTGAACTAAACCTGTTCATGTTCAGTGGCTCCATCTCCAGCCACCCGCATTTAACTCTCATCATGGAATGCTGTCTCGTATTACTGCGGGAATACCCACAAGGACTAATCATGGAGTCAGTATCCCCGGGATCCATAAACCCCATTTATTTCCTCCTTCCTTTTTCATTCTGGCTATTGAACTATCAGTTTCAATCCATTCTCCTGTCATGCTCTTCAACATACCCATGTGGGTGGACTAGAGGCAGCTGGGATTTAATGAAGGGAAGTGGGGGTTAGGCAGAAACACTAAGAGAGGTGACAGCAAAGAAAGCTCTCATGATAACAGCAGAGATTCTCCGTGACCCAGTGAGTGGTGAGGCACCTGAGATTGTGGGGGGAGGCAGATTCAATCAGGGATTTGGGAAAACACTCAGTCAATGACCTATCCATCTGATTGTTGACTCAGACAGATAGGCAGAAAGAAAGATGCACATTTCGATAGAACCTTTGATGACCTGGGGCAATGAAATATGCTTCAAACCCAATGATTTCAACCTCAAATCTCTGAAAACACAGACACAAAGCTTCCTGCTTGTACCAGGTTGTCTCTCAGCCTCCTGTTTTCTTAAGAAAAGAGTTTTAAGGTATTTAGCCTTTCCTAGTGATTATAACCTCTGCGTTTCTGTCAGATTTGTGACTGAACCTTTATTTTCCTGTTGTGAGTGATGCTAGTAGCAGAAACAGTTCCTGACTTGTGAGGGGTTTCGGTTGGAGTATTTATATGTACAAATTCATTCCCACCCTCACATACAGTGTGAAATTGATCTAAAACTGAAGGAAAGGATTGAGTGAGAACCCAGAGAAACACAAAACACAGCATGTGTACCTTAGCTGAATGAACCTGGCATGAGGGAAATGTGACAACAATCACAATTAGTGAGAATCACAGCATCCCTTAGGCACACAAACAGGCTCTTCAGTCCATCGAGTCTGCAATGACCTGCTGTCCCACCCTACCCCTATAATCCCACATTTACCATGGCTAACCCAACCCACCTAACCTACACACTACAGGCCATGTTAGTACGGCCAATCCATCAAACCTGCACATCTGTGGGACGGTCTCAAATTACGTCTAAGTGCTCAGAATTGTGGATGAAGGCTCAAAATACTTGACTCTGATGCAAATCCTCTTTTTTTTTTCAAAATAAAATCTAGGGGAAACTGCAGCTAGAAAGATTTCCGATTATCTCATGAGGAAGAGAATTCAAAACTCGTACCACTGACCCGGGGGCGCAGTGAAGTCACAGAGGTCTGGGAATCATAAATGTAACAGGTTGTGAGCAAGGTGAGGGTGAGACAAGGACAAAAAGACAGTCCGTCACACGGGGGAAGGCCGGAGAGATTAAACAGCAGAAATGGTAGTCCCTCAAGGCCATGGGGAATGGAGTTAGGGCTGGGAAAGAAACCAGGAAACAAGGTGAGTAGCTGTGAAAGATATACATTATGAAACCAGATTATAACAACATAGAGAGCAGAGTTCACAGTCTGAAATTGCTGCTTTTGTTGGTGAGTACAGAACGCTGTAAAGCCTGGGTCATTCTATTCAGCCAACACATGCAGGATAGGTCAAGTGGCCTCGATCTGTGCTGTAACTTTCTGATAAATTTATTCTGACATTTGGAATTTAAGTCGGATGATGTTCATAAATTCTCAAATTGGACTTGAGTTTGATATTCTGGAGAAATGTTAAATAAGTCGCAATGATCCCATTCTGCAGACTTTAGTCCGCAGCCCTGCATGTTCCAGCATCTCAGTTACATCCATGTCCTCTTATTCGAATGTGATGCTGGTTACTGCCTCTGCCATCCCATCAATGAGTTCCTGCTCCCCACCGTCTCCGAGTGAAATGAATTCTCCCCTCCCCTTCTTTCTGGGAATTAGTTTCAATCTAAAACCTCCAGTTTCTGACCTCTCAGTTAATGAATAGCTCCTTCCTATCGACTCGATCTGGATTCCTCAGCATTTTATCACTTCAATTAAATCTCAGCTCATCCTCCTTGGAAATCATCCCCAATCTATCCAACATTTCCTCAGAGCAGAAATTTCCCAATTGTAGAAACATTCTGATCAATCTCCTCTGTACCCTCTCTGGTGTGATCACATCAACCCTGGAATAAGGGGATCAGAAATGTGTGCAGTACTTTAACCACAGTCAAACGAGTGTTCCTGACATTTCCCATGTCACCTCCGTTTTCTTGTGGTTTTCACTCACACAAGAAGTGTACTGGCTTTCCCTCATGGAACTGGATGTGCACTCCATGGGGCTGGGATTCCCTACCATGTGTTTATTTGTTCACTAATCCTACATTAACTTCAGATTAAAACAAGATTAGCAGCTACCCACCAATCAACTTCTTCCATTATACTCAAGTCACCTAACTTTTTAAAATCTCTTTAAAATTATTACTATCTAAACACAACAGGCCTTAAGTTGCTGATCAAGTATTCAGATGTCTCCACTGTTACAGTCATTTGAAGATTATCTTTAACTTCAGCTACATTTGGTGAATTGAACACTGGTTGTAAATATATGGATATCAAATGGACTTGAGTTTTATGATAATTAATCCAGTCTGACATTCTTGTTGGTTAATATCTTGAAGAGAACTGTCCTCAGAACTCCAGCTGTGCTCTGACTTCATTCACAACTGGATTTGGTTGGACTGAAGATCTTAGATCTGTTCTGTTGTTTCCCGAATTGCTTCACTCTGTCTATCACTTGCTGCTTATGCTGTTAGGCACACAAGTAGACCTCTTTGGGAACTTCATCAGGTTAACACCTCATTTTTAGATATTCATGCTGCTTTTACTGGCATGGCCTCCTGAATTCTCTCAGTTGAATGAGGATTGATACACTGGTTTGATGGTAAGAGGTAAATTGGGGAATATGCTTGGCCGTGATTCTGTAAGTTTTGTTGGAGTACAATTCTACTGCTGTTGGTGGAAGGAAAGAGCTAAACTCTTAAACTGTCAGCCCCATACAAAAGAAGCTACATGCAGTATCATGAACACTGATAGGTCAAGACATTAAATACGAGCATCACTGTACAATGATGCAGGATCACACCTGCAGCAAGGGGAGTTTAAGATCCAACTTGACGTGGGAGTTGGGAAAGAAGCAGCTGATCAGATTGTCTCATTCATAATCATAAAGAGACTCTGTGAGATTATTGTACTGTTGGAGAGAGGATGGAGGAGGTTGGGGCAATGAAGACCCCTTCAAAACAAACTAATCTGCCTGAGAGTCATGGGATCGACTTGATTGTGATGCATTTAACAGAAAGCTAATTAAATCTGTTTTTATCCCCAAAAGATAACAAGACTGATGGTGCTTCCAATCATCGTCAGAAACAAACCCCAGAATACATTGTTCATAGATGAATGTCAATAGCCAATCAACATCCAACTCCTGCAATTATTCAGCAAACTTATATGTGATGAACCAGAAAATCACTGTTCACTCTGTGCAGATGACAGCGATATGGGGAAGTATTGGCCCAGTGGTATTGTCGCTAGACAGTTCATCCAAAGCCCCAGATAACTTGCTGGAGACCTGGGTTCAAAGCCTACTACAGCAGATGGGGGATTTTGAATTCAATTTTTAAAAACTCGAGAATTTAAGAATCTCATGATGACCATTAATCGAATGCCAGAAAAACCCATCTGGATCACGAATGCCCTTTCAGGAAGCAAGCTGCTATCCTTATCTGGTCTGGCCTACATTGTGACTTCAGACCCACAGCAATGTGGTTGACTCTTACCTGCGCTCTGGGCAATTAGGGATGGGCAGTAAATGCTGCCGGGCCAGCGACACTCTCATCCTGTGAATGAATAAAGGAAAATAAAAGTCTCTACCCAGTGTGAATCTCTACATGTCCAACGATTTTGTGAACATTTCCAAAACTATGTTCTCTATATGCAAAACTTTATGAACTGGCAAAACCATTGTTCATTCCTTGGTGTGAAAGAGAGAGAGAAAAAATCCTTCAGCTGTGGTTATGAGTAAATTCATTGGTGTCTCAGCAGGATGGATACCTGAGTGAATCCCCCGTCCACACCCCCCTCTCCCCCCTCCCCGCCCCCTCCCCCCCCCCCCACACACAGAGCAGGTCAACAGCTCCCCAGTCTGACTGGTTTGGCCAGTTTCCAGGTGGGATGGGTAAAGAAATCCCCACATTTCGAGAGTCTGCCCCTAGTGTGGCTGTACTGGTGTTTTGCCATTTCAGATAAATGTTAGCAGACTGTTACACACACTATTAGCTCACCCCCCCACAAGAACGCAATATAAAGCAGTAAACATTATCTCCTGCTGTGGAGGGACAGCCTGTATTGGTCGGAGTAGGAACACTGAGCAGATTTGCCTAAATGACTTCTTAATTGTTGACCAGAGCAAGTTAAGCAAGTCCAAATAAAATGCATTTTAGCACAGAAAGAGGCCAATCAAATCCAAGCTGGCTCTCTGTAGTAGAATCCCATATTCTCACTCCCCATATATCCCCCAAACTTCGCAAGTTTATTTCCCTCAGATCTGTTATAATTGTTTTTATCAATCATTCATCTTCTCCTCTGCCTGTACCACCATAATAGGCAGCATGTTCTGCATATTTCCAGCCAATACAGTCAGCAGAAACACTTGCTCATCTCCCGCTGTCTCAAAATCTTACATCTGACCTTAACGCTTGTGCCATCACCTATCGAATGCAGATATTTTTGTCTACTATATCTAGGTATGTTATAATCTTATACAGCTCTATCAAAACTATATCCAAATTCTTCACTTCAAAGAACATAGCAATTTCTTCAAATCAATCCAGTGACTGCATTTTCTTCATCAGTGAACCACTCCAGTAAGTCTGTACCCCACACTCCGAAGATCACTCATATCCTTCATTGTTGATGCCCATTTTGTTCCACAAATCCAGACGAGACAAGTTTTCTGCACAACAGCAGTAGCTTTATTATCGGACAGCCGGCGAGAGTTTCAAAGCATCTGTAAAGTAGTCCAGTTTCTACTTGTAGAGATTCTTCTTCATGAATCTCTGCCTTACCCACAGAGACAGTATATTTAATAGGAATTAGACAAAGGCATATCAGTCACATGGGCGATTGTCATGACATAGTTTATAGCAGGTAATTATGACCTTACAAAGCTTGATGAATGACGATGTCCTGTGATAACGTGCGAATGGATTACAGAAATTGATTATCATATTGTTCATGATTATGTGTTGATGGGAAGAGATTAAGGCAGAAGGGTTCTTCCTTCAGTAAATGGGGGATTCACTTCCCGATGCTCATATGGAGGGTAGGTAAGACAATAGGAGTGGGAGGCAGTTTAACAGGGTTTTGCACAGGGCTCTCAGTCTTGTCTGGAATGGGCAAATTCCTCTGGGGTTCCGGGGCAATCCACATGTGTAGCAGCAAGAAGTTCTATTTTGAGATACTGTCAGCCTCCCCCCTTCTGTGGTGTTCTGTCTGTATTGTAAGAGTACAGGCCTTCAGTTGATGAAATAAGGCATTTGGCAGGGGACTGTTTAACCCTTGAGACCCCACGGTGTCCTGAAAGAGAAACAAAAGGTATGAAACTGGCCCCTCTATGGTATTTTAACTTCCTCGTTCTGACCCAGAATCTGTTGGCCAGAATTGAATGCAATGATTGACTGTGACCTAACTAGAGCTTTGTCAAGGGTCA
Organism: Chiloscyllium punctatum; assembly: GCF_047496795.1. Lineage (NCBI taxonomy): Eukaryota > Metazoa > Chordata > Chondrichthyes > Orectolobiformes > Hemiscylliidae > Chiloscyllium > Chiloscyllium punctatum. The sequence continues at coordinate 32,835,363 of NC_092755.1, read as the reverse complement.
GCATCTTTTCCGTGAGTTTGTTATCATTCCCCCATTAATGAATCCCAGCATCCCATTTGTTTTACTCAAAACACTTTCTGTTTTCTCTCCTTTAATGATTGGTACACATTGTCCCCCATTCCTGCTGTCCTGCTCTCCGTGTCTGTGCCATTCAAATATATATATTACCTTTCTACATTGCTTCTCTCAAAATGCATCAACTTACTGTGTGGTCTAAAGAAGAGACATATTCCACTCAAAATACTATCTCTCGCTCCACACATTCTACCCTCTGGAAAACAGAACAGTACAGCACTGGAATAATTGGCCCACCATATGTGTGCAGATCATGATGCTATTCCAAACTAATTCCATCTGCCTGTACATGATCCATATCCCTGCCAATCCATGCCTGCTTATGTGTCTGCCCAAATGCCTCTTAAACGTTGCGATTGTTTCTGATTTTCCCATCTCTCAGTAAAGTACATTCTTGTCACTTACCACTTTCTGCATAAGAAACTTGTCTGACACAACTCCCTTTAAACTTGCACATGTTGTTGCAAATGTTCAGCAGATCATGCAGCATCTGTGAAGAAAAAGTTTTTATGTTTTGGGTCTGGTCACCGTTCCTCAGAAACGTTAACTGTAATTTATCTTCATAGAAGCGGCTAGATCTGCTGAACTTTTTTTGAAAATGTTTTTGTTTCTAGTTTACAGCGTCTGCAGTTGTTTTGGTTTTCATTTCCTTTAAACTTGCCCCCTCTCCCCTTAAAGCTATGGCCTCTAGAATTTGCCATTTTCACCTTGGAAAAGGATTCAGATTATTCACTCTGTCTGAACCTTTCGGATCACCCGCAGCCACTGACATTCCCAAGACAAAAATCCAAGTCTTTCCAACCTCTCCCAATCCAGGCAACATCGTGGTAAACCTGTTTTCACCCTGTCCAAAGCCTCCACATCCTCCTTTTTATGTGGTGATCAAAACAGCACACAATACTCCAAAGGTGGCCTAATGACAGTTTTATATTCAGTCCCTGACAAAAGAAGGCAAGGATGCCATACAGATCCTTCACCACTTTCAGGGAGCTATGAACTTGCCCCTGAAGATCCCTGTGTACATCAATGCTGCTGAGAGCCCTTCGGTTTAGTGAATACATTCCTCTTGCAATGAGCATCCCAAAATACATCACCTCACACTTGTCTGGATTAAAATCTATCTTCGTACGGGTTTTCCAACTGATCTCTTTCTTGCTGTATCCTTTGACAACATTCTTCACGATTCACAATTTCATCTATTTGTACCATCTAGAAACTTGCTAATCAAATCGTTTACATTTCCATGCTAATCATTGATATATGTTACTGACAATAGATGTTCCATTTCTGATCCTTGTGGAACAACACTGACCACAGAACTCCAGCCAGCGACATGCTGTGGAAGGAACATATTTCATTTAGTCAGTCAGTCAGAAAGCATTTCAGGGATTGGAGTGGCACTAGATGTTCCAAGATATTCACAGTCCTGGTTAAAACACCCTGGAGCAGATTTTCAGTTCTGGGTACCCTACCTGGGGACTCCCCCAGAACCAATTATAAATCAGTAAACAGTATCTCCTGCTGTGGAAGGACAACCTGTGTTGGTCTGAGCATAAACACAGAGCAGATTTGCCTTAATGATAATTTAACCCTGAACACAAATAACCAGAACAAGTTAAGCAAGTACAAAAAAAAGTGTTAGGGCACAGAAAGGTACCCATCAAATCTAAGCTGGCTCTCTGTAGCAGAATCCCTTATTCTCATTCTCCAACTGTCCACAAACCCCTGGAAGTTTATTTCCCTCAGATCTGATATAATCCTATTTGTTAATCATTGATCAACCCTACTTGCACCACCAGAATAGGCAGCATGTTCTGCATATTTCCAGCCAATACAGTCAGCGGGAACACTTGCTCATCTCCCACTTTCTCATAACGTTATATCTAATCTTAACTTTTGAGCCATCACCTATCAAGTGCAATTAATTTTATTGTCTGCTCTATGTAGATGTGTTATAATCTTATCCATTTTAATCTATAAAGATATATTCAACTTGATTTCTTCAAAGAAAATAGCATTTTTTTTCCAAATCAATCCAGTGACTGCATTTTCTTCATCAGTGCACCACACTAGTAAGTCTATACTCCACACCCTGAAGATCACTCAGATCCTTCCTGAGCAGGAATCTGTTGACCTGAATTGGATACAATGATTGACTGTGACCTAATCAGTCACTGAAATTGTTTAATGAAACCCAGGATCCCATATGTTTTGATCAAAACACTTTGATTATGTCCTCTCTCCTTAAAAGAATTGTACACATTGCTCCCCCTCCCCTTCCCTCAGTCTCTACTCTTTGTGTCTGTGCTATCCAAACATATATTTCCTTTCCACATTGCTTCTCTAAAAATGTATCAACTCACTGTGTGTTCTAAAAATATTAACTCTCACTCCACACATTGTACCCCCTGGAAAACAGAACAGAACAGCACCGGAATAATGGGCCCATCATGTCTGTGCAGACCATGATGCCATTCCAAACTAATTCCACCTGCCTGGACATGATCCATGTCCCTGCCAACCCCTGCCGGCTTATGTGTCGTCCCAAATGCCTCTGAAGCATTATGATTGTTTCTGCTTTTACCACCTCCCAGCAGAGTACATTCTAGTCATCTACCACCTTTTGCATAAGAAACTTGCTTGACATAACTCCCTTTAAACTTCCATATGTTGTTGGAAATGCTCAGCAGGTCTTGCAGCATCTGAGAAAATAAAAATCCGTTCATGTTTCAGGTCCTTCCTCAGAAACGTGGACTCTGATTTCTCTTCACAGATGCTTCTAGACTTGTTGAGCATTTCCAGAAACTTCTGTTTTTGTTTCTGATTTACCGCATCTTCTGTTCTTCCGGTTTTTATTGTGTTTAAATTTCCTGCTGTCCCCTGAAATCTATGGCCTCCAAAATTTGTCATTTCTACCTTGGAAAAAGATTCAGATTATAGAACATAGAACAATAAAGCGCAGAACAGGGCCTTCGGCCCTCAATGTTGCATCGACCTGTGGAATTTTCTCAACTCGTCCCCCTACACTATCCCAAAATCATCCATGAGCTTATCTAAGGATTGTTTAAAACTCCCTAATGTGGCTGAGTTGATTACCTTAGCTGGTAGGGCATTCCACACATTTTCCATTCTCTCTGTGTAAAGAATTTGCCTCTGACATCTGTCTTAAATCTATCACCCCTCAATTTGTAGTTGTGCCGTCTCGTTCAAGCTGACGTCATCATCCTAGGAAAAAGACTTTCACTGTCTACCCTATCTAATCCTCAGATTATCTTATATGTCTCTATAAATCCCGCCTTCTTTCAAATGAGAACAGATCCAAGTCTCTCAGCCTTTCCACATAAGACCTTCCCTCCAGACCAGGCACCATCCTGGTAAATCTCTTCTGCACCTTTTCCAAAGCTTCCACATCCTTCTTGTAATGGGGCGACCAGAACTGTACACAAAATTCCAACTGTGGCCGCACCAGTGTTTTGTATAGTTGCAATATGATATTGTGGTTCCAGAACTCACTCGCTCTACAAATGAAACCTAACACACCGGATGCCGCCTTAACACCACTATCCACTTGGGTGGCAACTTTCAGGGATCTATTTACATGGACTCCAAGATCACTCTGCACATCCACATTACCAAGAATCTTTCCATTGACCCAGTACTCTGCCTTCCTGTTATTCTTCCCAAAGTGCATCACCTCACATTTAGCTGCAATGAACTCCACCTGCACCTCTCGCAAGAAGTGAGACAAATCAAACATGATATAAAGATTCAACAGAAGCACTACATTCATTTGGACATAAAGGGAACATGATTATCTGGTCTATCAGTGAGCAAAGGTTTCAAACAACATTGTGTGTGGTCAAGCACCAACACAGATACACACACACACACACAAGAGTGTGAGTGTTCCAGTGAACTGACTGCAGAAATTATTTAACATTATCCAGTTTACAATCTAAAAACATTCACAGACAGAGAAGCCATAAATATGTTGTGTTTATGGGAAAGGATTCACCAGATCATCCAACTTGGAGATATATGAGGAGATGAGCACAATGGAAATGTCTGGATTGTGAGAAGAATTGCAAATTCCCTGATCTACTGGAGACTCATTGACACAGACAATCTGTGTGAAGAGATTTTTTTTGTCATCCAGCTTCATGTCACACCAGTGACTTTACACTGACAAGAGACCTTTCCGCTGACTGTGGTGAAAAAAAAGCTTTAAGATCTGTAAAGGTCTTAAATTCAATGGTCTTTATTTAACATCACCCTATTCACACGGGGAAGAAGTCGTTCAGCTGTTCCATGCGTGGGAAGGTATTCACTTGAGGATCCAGCAATGCCTTGCTCTTTCTTCCCTGCTCAGAGATTCAAGCATTTTCCCCACTACAGATGTTACGCTAACTGATCTATACTTCCCCATCTTTTGTCTACATTCCTTTTTTAAAATAGCGGCGCCACTGTATTCCAATCTGCAGAGACTGCCCCAGAGCCCAGCACATTTGGAAAATTACTGACAGTGCAGCTGTTCCATCCACAGCTGTCTCTTTTAGCACCCTGGGATACATTACACCAGGACCAGGAGACTTGTCTATCCTTAGCTCCATGCCCAACACTAGCATTCCTCAATAATGTTTGTTTCCAAGTCCTCACCAACTCCATCTCTTTGTCAATCACTGGCGTGTTATTAGTGCCTTCCACTGTGAAGATCGATGCAAAATACCTGTTCAGTGCCTTATCCGTTCCATCACCTCCCATAACCAAATGGCCCTTCTCATCCTCTGAAGGACCAACATTTACCTTCGCCATTCTTTTTCATTTAAAGTTTTCATAGAAACTTCTGCTATCTGTCTTTAAATTCTGTGATGCATTTTTCTCTCCTGTTCTTTCTTACAGTTCTTTATCGCTCTCCTTGTGGCTTTCGTTTGACCTTTAATGCTTTCCCAATCTTCCAGTTTCATACTGTTTTGATCACTTTGTATGCCTCATCTTTCAGTGTGAGAGATGGGGAGGGAGAGTGGGGAGGGGGGGAGGAGAGAGGGGGAGAAGACAGGGTGGAGGAAGGGGGCGGTGCGGGGATAAGGCGATTGGGGAATGTGGCAGCACAGAGGAAAGAAGGGGTGGAGAGAGGGCTGTAGGAGAGAGGGCTGTAGGAGAGAGGGCTGTAGGAGAGAGGGGGTAGGAGAGAGCTGGGAACGGTGGGTGAGAGTAGGAGGAGAGATGGGAGAAGAGTGTAGGAGGAGTTGGGTAGGAGGGGAAAATGAGGACATGGGGTGAGGAGCGAGGGATGAATGGAGTGAGGGGGAGTAGAGGGGTGGAGGGTGTAGGACAGGGGGGTTATAGGAGAGAGGGAGAGGGAGTGGGCGGCACGGTGGCACAGTGGTTAGCATTGCTGCCTCACAGCGCCAGAGACCCGGGTTCAATTCCCGCCTCAGGCAAGCGACTGTGTGGAGTTTGCACGTTCTCCCCGTGTCTGCGTGGGTTTTCTCCCACTGTCCAAAGATGTGCAGGTTAGGTGAATTGGCTATGCTAAATTGCCCGTAGTGTTAAGGTAAGGGGTAAATGTAGGGGTATGGGTGGGTTGCGCTTCGGTGGGGCGGTGTGGACTTGTTGGGCCGAAGGGCCTGTTTCCACACTGTAAGTAATCTAATAAGAATGAAGGAGAGGAGTAGAGGTGAGGAGCAAGTGGAAGGTGGAAGAGGGGGAGGAGACAGTGAATGATGTGGGGAGACGAGTGATGGGGAGGAGAAGGGAGGACAGGTTGTAGGAGAGAGGGGGGAGGAGAAGGGGAGGAGGCAAAGATGTAGGGGAAGTTTGGGGTGTGAGGAGAGGGAGAGTTTGGGGTGGAGTAGGAGAGGGGGTGGAGAAGCGGGTGAGAGGTGGAGGAGAGAGGGACTTGGGGTGGAAGGTGTGTGGAGGGTTGGGGAGTAGAGCGGTGAAGATGTGTGGAGGGTTGGGGAGTAGAGCGGTGAAGATGGTGAAGGGGAGGAGAGGGTGTGGGAGGAGAGGTGGAAGTGGGGTAAGGTGAGGAGGGAAGGGGAGCAGAGTCAGGGACGAGGGGGCAGGAGAGATGGGAGAGTAGAGGGGAGGAGAGGATACGAGGGGAGAACATAGGGGTTCAGGAGAAGGGATGAAGAAGAAGGGGACGGGAGAGGAGAAGAAGTGAGTGTGCAGGAGAGGGCGGTGAAGGGGAGAGGAGAGGAGAAGAGGGGAGGTGAAGAAAGGAGAGGGTCGAAGATGAGAAGGGGCGAGGAGGGGAGGTGAAGAAAGGAGAGGGTCGAAGATGAGAAGGGGCGGGGAGAGGGGAGAGGAGACAGTGGTGAGGAGTGAAAGGAGGGGTAGAGGAGAGAGTGGAGAGGTGAGTGGGAGAGGGGAGAAAAGAGCTGAGGGGAAAGGGGAGAGAGGAGGGAGGAGGGAGGAGGGAGGAGGGAGCAGAGGGGGAGAGCAGACAGTGGTGAGGAGTGAGAGGAGAGAGGGAAGAGGAAAGAAGGGAGAGCAGAGAGTAGAGATGGATGAGGGGAGAGGGGAGAGAGTGGTGAGGAGTGAGAGGAGAGAGGGAATGATGAGAGATGGGAAGCGGGAGAGGTGAGGGGAGGAGAGAGAGGGGGAAGAGACAGAAAGAGGGGGAAGAGAGTGAGGGGAGGAGAGAGGGGCATGAGAGAGATGGGGTGCACAGAGTGGGCGAGAGGGAAGGAGAAAGAGGGGTGGGGAGAGATAGTGGGTGGAGTGAGGGGGAGGAAGAAAAGAGTGTGGAAAGAGAGGGGAGGTGAGGGGAGGTGAGGGGAGGGAAGGGTGTGTGAGGAGAGAGGGGGAGGAGGGGGGGGAGGATGGAGTGGGGAAGAAGAAAGGGGGAGGAGAGAAGGGGCAGAAGAGAGAGGTGGAAGACTGAGAGTGGGAGGATGAGGTAGAGAGCAGCAGGGGTAAAATGAGAGTGTCAGAGATGGGGAGGATGAGAGTGGGTGAGGTGTGGGGGCGAGGAGGAGGAGTGCAGAGGTGTTAGCGGGGAGAGAAAAGGTGATGTGGTGGTGTGGAGAGAGGGAGTAGACAGCAGGAGCGGATGGGAGCAGAAGGAGGTGGCGAGGAGAGTTCGAGGGGACAGAGCGGTTGGAGGTGGGAGAGGAGGAAAGGTAGTATTGTGAAACACTGCAGAAACCAACGACTTCCTTACTTTTGCTCCGACTGACCATACACCGCGAAATTTTCCCAGACCCTCAGTTGAGGATTTTTGCTGCTGGAAGTTACCTCAGAAACCCTGTTAACTCGTAATGTACTGAGCGAATCGCAAAACAGAAAGCATTTAACACGGAACAAAAACAAAACTGGCATACCGAATGCATTTTCAGACACAGAGATGCATGAATGCTAAATGTGAGACAGTCCAAGGGCATGAGTCATAAAGTAATCTCACAACTAACAACAGGGCAATTCCAAACTATTCTTTCAAACATACTGCAGCCTTTGTGCACCACCACTTTCCAGACAATGCTGAAAAGAGAGAAAGAAAGAACATAATAAGAATGGGCCATAAAAAGTGAATTTCACTAATCACAGTCTCGATTAGATTACCTTTCCCTTCCGATGTCTCCAGGACGGAAATGAAGGAAATGGGAGAAATTCAATAACATATGACACCGAAATTCATTGGATTGATTTTCCCATTGGCCAGAAAACCAAATAACGACGAGTCGAGTCACCGCAGGACTTTGTTTCACAACAGCGATGAAATAACAGTCTCCATTCGGTTCCAGTAAAAGCACAAATTGCCTGGAACGGCAGAGCTGTTTGCGATTTTCCGCGTGGCACTATCCCACACCACAGTTAATTCCGCGCGAAGCAAACCCATTTGACTTTTGTTTTCAACATCAATACAGTGATGACTGAAACAGCATTTTAACAAGCTGCGGCATTGGAGTTAAACAGCAGAAATGACAGTGGCGGGATTGGAATCCGCGCCCTTTTCAAGGCTGGAATCGGGATCCAGCGCCTTAGACCGCTCAGCCACACTACCAGCCGGCTGCGCTGCCCATTTTCTTGCATTTCCAATTGTGCTCCTGCATAACAACAGCTGCAAAGTCACATGAAAAGGGTTCCATGATCCCTCTCCGACTCGCACAGCTGCTGGGATGTGCCCGGCTACAATGTCAATTTCGCAGCAGATAATGATAGCCCATCAATCCAGGCAAAAATCAATGGTAAGCTGAGTCTATCTTCTCAGACTCTTGTCAGCTACAAATGCATCAGTGAGTGCGTGATAATATATGTTCGCTTATGATTTGGTCAAATAACCATGAGCTGCTTGACATTACTGCAATTTCGAATCTTGCTTTGCTAAATGATTTCACCCATTGCTCGAATCAGGACGACCTTCACGTTTACACGGAACACGAAACACACCGGACTACAGGGAAAATGCACAAAGCTGAGCAGGCCGTGTTCCAAATCATACCGTGCAGCATTTGTTCAGTCACTGTGTCTGTTTTGCAGAATAAGGGTCCCAAAGAAAGTTCTCCACCCTAAAACCGGAGGTCGCATTACATTCCGAGAACGACAGATCACATTGTGAGGGTGCTCTGACCTCGGAGCCAGTTCGAGATGATACTTTCCGTGCCTTTTACCTTCACCGTGCAATTTGCTGCAGAGATGTTCACTCCTGGACATGAGCCACATCGATACCAACTGAGTCGGAAACCTGTGCGGGAATCGACGGGAAGCGACTCAATACATTTTGCTAACTTCCATGGTGCTTATTAGAAATGGAGTTTCTGTTCTCCTCAATCGAAAAGGCAGTTTCTGAACATAGTAACAGAAGTCAAAAGGTAATTACCTCACCCCACCGCCACTCCGGATGAGGTGCTAACTGCCCTTGATTGCTTTTTGATCTCGATGTGAAGAGCTCTCACGCCTCTGAGTCACCTTCACGTCTCTGGTTGCTGAGTGAATCACAAAGAAGGAGTTTCCCCAGAGCTGCAATTGCCTCACTTCCCTCCCCCTCCCCGTTTACATTTTCCTGCTTGTCAGTGATTTAAAGAAAACCAAATGGATGCGATGTCATTCTGTAGCCTCTCTGTCGATTCCTCCGTTTCAGTTCCAACATGGCTTAGATCTCGGGGCGCACCTTAATACTAGCGACGCTATGACAGCACAGGTCCGGAGGTTCCTCTGAGAGTGTAATTTCTTTCATTGCTGTTGCTGATTGAATGAGCCACTAACGTGCGAACTGCTCCAAAACATGATTCAGGACCTCCGGTGCCAACTCTCGCGCGTTGAATAACGACAGACAGCTTCCAAATGAAGCCTTTCAGAGACGACTTTGGGATACGTTTGACAGACAAGTTCAGGAATCCGTGGTGCGCTGTGACACCAGAGCATCAGCTTTTTCCCTGCCTTTGAACCGGGCCGCCTGCGCAAGGAATGCAAATGAGGTACTGCTTTTCGTGGAAGGATCAGAACGCGGCAACTACACTCTCAAACAGAATGGCATATGATCAGAACCAGGTTGGAGAAAAACTTTACATTGCTTTGCACAGTAATTAAATGGAGTTGTCTTCCATTTCACTACGAGAGCAGATTCGTAGGCAGGTTTGTAGATGGGAAAGCAAGAAAGCTCCGTTCTTGTGCATGTGAAAGGCTGCAGATGACGAACAAAGCAGTTTCGGCCCAGTTTTGAATTGGAGAGCTTTCGCGTTTTAGGCGAACGTGATGACCACTACACTACAGGAACCAGCCGACGCCGCAGTTCTGCAGCTCAGTGGCATCCAGCACTGAAAGTTGAAGCCATTCTACGTTTCACCTTTCTGTTTCCAATAGCTTATTGTTGTCCAGCCTAACTGACATCTTGCAAACGTAAAAAACACTTGAAATTGATGACAAAAAATAGACAAGGATGTCGTCAATGTTTGGACCGTAGGGCGAGGTGGAATATGCTTGGACGACTTTCCCTGCAGCGTTAGGGCTGCGACAGGACTTTGTTTCACAACAGCAATGAAATAACAGTCTCCATTCGGTTCCAGTAAATACTCACCCTGCCTGTAACATAAAGCAGCAGTAGAGCTGTTTGGGATTTTTCGTGCGGGAGGCGAACAGTACCATGACACCACAGACACTTTGAGAAAATCTGCACTCTCCCACACCACAGTTAACTCTCCAGGAATCGTACCCAATTTGTTAATACCTCCACTTGCCTGGAACCTAAAGCAGCTTGAGCCCGCGATTTACCGTGTGGGAGGCGAACGCGATCATGACAAGTTGGACACTGACCCCCATCTCCATAAAGCAAACTCACGGTTCTGCTTTATATTTGAACACGCCACAGCCACAGAAACCGCAGTGGGGGGACTCGAGCCTCAGCTTCTTTAGTCATTGAGTTCTGAAGCAGGCGCCTCCGGCTCCTGGGCTCCCCTTCATAGCCGCTGATTCGATTCGAATAGTGAAATTTCCTGTGTCTGATCCGCAGGATATCCTGCAGGAGTTTGAGACAGCGCCATCCTCCCTGTGACAGGTTCGTGATGGATAACATTCTGTTGTGTCATGTGTCCCGGCTTTGCCAATATTGCCGTTGTTTATCTCCCTCCATCCTGTTGGTCGAACTGTGATTCCAGTCAGAATCACAAACGTGTAACAAAACACCTTAGCTGCGCTGGCTCTCTACAGAGATAAATGTGATTCTCTTTTCGTATCATTCTCTTGCCTTCTCCCTGTAACTCTACACATTTTTACTTTCAACATGAACATTGAATTAGTTTTTCAACAACTCGATTGAAACTGGGTCTTTGTCAATGTCAGACCCTAACCACTCCCTTTGTGAAAACATTTCTCCTCATGTACGTTTTTCTTCTTTTACTCATGTCTTTAAAACTCTGTAGAATCGTTCTCGATCCTTTCAGGCGGAGGGAGCATTCCCCCTTTCTTATTCCCTCTAACTAACCCACTCATGTCTTGGAAAGTTTTAACAAGGCCAGCTTTTGGCCTTCTGCTCTCCAAGGAGACCTGTCCCACCTTTCCAAATGACCTTTATTGTTGACATTCCTCATATACCACACCATTCTCATCAACCTGTTCACCGCTGTTTTCAATCGTTTCACATCCCCACTTCCTAAAGTTTCACACCCAGAACTGTGCGAATATCCAGATGGTGGATTTACTCAGAGTGGGATTCTGTGGGTGAACATCCTCTAACACTTGTTTCACTTTCACCACATGTGGTACTGTGCCATGCCCACAACAATGATACTTCTGACCCCAATACTCAAAGGTATTTCAAAGGGTGCAACTTAATGATTTACATCTTTTTATCAAACAGTTGATCAGTCGACTGGGCAAAAGTGAAACCAAATAACCAAGGCTCGATGGCGATTTGAAGTAAGACATTCTCCCATGCCAGTATTAGCACAAGCTTCTCAGCGAAGATCGTGCCCAAGACACTCTTACATTGCCAACACCAAACCAGCTGAGATTCGTTCAGGTCCAACTACATCCCAATTTGTTCTCAGATTTCTAAGCATCAAAGAGAATATCGCCTTCTCATTCCATCTCCTTATTTATCCCTTCCATTTGCACTAAGTTGTCTCCATCGGCAGTGTATTCAGCTATTTCTCTCCACCGACAAGCAGTGTGAGGGGAGGCAAGCGCGGTTACACTCTAAAGCTCGCTCTCATCGGCACAGCCAGTTCCCTCAAGTGCTGGGAATCAGCGAGTTTGATTGGGAGCTTCCTGCAAATATCATTTATCTGAGAAGCGATAAAGATGTTGAGCTGGTGGGTAAGACACAAGTGTACTCCGGACTCTCTACCCTCAGGTAAAGTCATGTGAGGGCATTTTTGTGCAGCCTGTTTGCTGTTCAAAATCCATCTTCACACAGCAATCCTGCAGAAAGGCATTTGTAACAATAACATCGGCTTCTTTGCTGCAATCGGGCAGCAGTGAACACCTGAGCCCCAACTTTCCCAGATAAAGACAATCCGAATGAAAGTCTCACTCACTGAGAGCCATCCACACGTCCCTGAGCTGCGGGGCTGCAGACAGTTTAACGCAGAAGGTAGGGTTAACAATGAGACTTTGTTTCACCATCAGCCACTCTGTCCCAGAGACAGGAAGAGGGATAGCATCAATGTGTGGCGTCACTCGCGCGCCGACAGAAGCTGTTCAGCCCATCGAGTCCATAGCGACTCTCTGCCGCTTGTGTATCCCTGTGGTTATTCATAGTTGGTGATGTATGTCTTAATAATGCGGAGCTCTCCCTGTATCACAATTCTGTCTCCAACAAATTGATCAAATTATAATTCACAGCTTTTCATTTCACAGGGAGAACACTGCTGTGTGAAAAGGCGTGGAGAATACCTGCAGGGCGTCATGCACATACAGCACTCGAAAACTGATGTGTCTCATCTTCACCAGTTTATTCCCAGCTCTGGCAAGAAATTTTGCGAATCAGATCAGAGCACACCGACAGAGAACAGGGAAAGAGCTTCCAGAACTTCACAAGTGTGTTTCCTCATTTGTGTAAATTTCCCGTGTGTATCAGTATGAAATATTCATTTCAGATACATTGAATGAAAGGAAGCAGAAAGTGAAACAAAATGTAATGCGTAGAATGGAGATCTAATATAGAGAAACACTGGCGGGTACAGTACAAACACTGAAACATGGAAATGTCAACGAGTAGAGGACGTTTTCAATCCATTAATTTCAATACGCACCAATACGCACCCTCCGGGCCGCGCTGTTAGCGCTGACCATAGCAGTTTCACACAGTCTTCAGCATTTCGTCTGGCTTTGTGGCATGTTTCTCAGAGGATGATTTCAAAAGGTCTTCACTATTATTGTGTGACACTGTGGTGCAGATGTGTCCCAGCTGTGTTAATATAACCTCTGACTAACTTGTCACATTCTGTTGGTTTAACTGTGATTTCACTCAGAATAACAAAATATGTCACAGTGCAAAGTGAGGTTATGCAGCCCCCAGACAATAAGGAAATGTCTATTGCGGTCGACTGATTGACTTTTTTTGATTGATTGATTGTTACATGAACCTCAGTACACTGAAAACATTTGTTTGCGATTGGGAAAGGCAGATCATACTAATTAAGGACATGCAGATCACAGCATAAGTAGAACAAAATTTTGGACAGATTAAGGCTTTCAGGTTACTCCGCACAGGATGTGCACTCGGCAAAATCCACATTAACAGGATCAGCATCATTTGAAATTAGGGAATCTATTTCTCAGTCTTGTAACAACCTCCTAGAAGTTGCTGTTGTGTGTCTTTAAGCTTCGGTACCTTGTTCTGAACTCGAGCTCATCAAAATTGTACCTTCTGCGTCAAAAATAGAACCAAATTCAAAACTCCATTACTCAAATGTGACTTCTTACACGTACATCACCCACCCCAGGCGATATCACACTCAAGACCAACAAGCCAGCACCGCAACAGGAGCATGATCCATAAATCAGGTGAGTTTTCTTGTTTAAAAAAATAGGGTTTTTCTGTTGTTTCGGAGGGAAGGCCACCCTGAGTTTTAATAACAGCTCCTTGCCATTCTGACTTCCGGTTCCCCGGAGGCTGTGCGAGCCACTTCTTTTGCGAGCGGGCTCCCATCATTGGCAGCTGGACGAACTCATCTTCAATTGGCAACTAGTGTTGTGGGAGAGAAACATGAAGGAGCTTTTCAGCCCACTATCAAACACGGGGTTGTGGAGCGCAGGAGGGTTTAGAGGTAGTGAGAGTTATGGAAATTCTAGAAAGCCGTACAAAAGAGAGATCGCGCATGCACAGGACTTAATAGTCTTTAGGGAACCTTGTGCAAATAATGCCATCTGAGACAGATAGAAGTGCGAAGAACTGCAGGGAAAGAGAGAATCTCTCCCAGTCATCTGTGTCTGTGTCCTTCTCGAAGTCACAGCGAGGGCTCTGCTGTCTGAATCAGCATGGAATGTTAGTGCAGTGAGTCCTGTCGCTCAGGCAGGTTTCATCTGAGGTGTATAAGCTTTATCACGTTACCGCCAGCTCAGAGAGTAGATTTCACAGCTCACATCATCCCAGAGTGACAGGGAACAGAAGAAAGCGATTCAGACCATCATCTGAACACCTCCTGGGGAGAAAACGGATGTGGTAGAGCAAACAGTCTCGACCAGTGCATGTACCCAGCATTTACAATCTTGGTCTGTGTGACAACAAAAGCAGGACCAGGAACTGTTTATCTTACTTCTTAAAACAGGCATGAAAATTTGCAGAGCATAAATACGTCTACCTGCTGTTAGTGAAAGGATGAACAGCACAGTACAGTGCACAGAGTATGGTCAGCCCTCTGGGTTATGGGCTTATCATGCTCCAACTGGGACCCTCTGCTCACAGGATTTGAACACAAACGAAGAAGTGACTCAGTGACAAAATCTGTTGAAACGGATTATTTGAGGAATTGAAAGCGATGGAATGAAAAGCCCCTTGAGAGCGGGATGTAACATTAACTGTGAAAGGATTGTTTTCCTGACTGGAGGAGAGTGGGCACTGCTGTTTCCATGGGTCAATATCAGGATAGATAGATTGAATCAGCGTCGAATGTTACTGTAGGGAGGCCTGTCGCTTAGACACACTGCACCTTTTGTACAATGGTGCAAAAGCACGGACCTTTTGTGTAGATGGGACAACTTGAAAATCGGTAATGAGGCAAAATGCACGAATGAGCGAAAGACCAAAGCAACCACAGAATCTGGTGTTACGTGACGGGGTAAACCCCCTCTGCCAATGTAAACCAGCAAAACAGGAAGGATTCACTCCGTGCTATATTCTGTTAAAATTCAAGAGGCAAAGAACTATCCCAAAAATCACTATTTAAAGTTAAAAATAAAAACTTTATTTTTTTAACATTTGACAGAGAAAATACAACTTAAAACTACTTACAACTCCTTTCTCTGAACCGGTCTTTAACCTTCTGGTCTACAACACCTTCCCCATCCACGACCCCATTAACATTTACAAAAAATTTCAAATTTATAAACCAACCAGTTGTCGAATCTTCTCTTTGTATCTTCATCTGTAGATTTATTTCTCCAGGTCGGTGTTGATGTTTTTATTCCATGCTATCTATTTCTCCAGATAGTCACCTCTTGGAGATTTTACTAACATCCTACATCTGTTGGTCTTTGAGCTGCTCTCTTTGCTGTTCTTTGCCGCTCTGGATAACTGTACAAAATGTCCGATATTTGTCCCACAAAACGTCGGATCGTTTTAATGGTTTTAACATTGTAAAAAATACCACATTCAAACTTGATTGGGGCATAATTGAAACTGATTGGCCGAATTCGAATTTGTTTTTTGTCTCCATGTAACACAGCTCTTAGTTGTTTCGATCAAATGTTATGTTGTTCCCTTGTTCTGGACTCCTTGTGCTAGCCAGACATTTCAGCACCATTAAAAGTACATTACACCCAAAACTTCAAAGCACTGGCATTTGCTAAGACAGTCAATTTCGCTCAACATCGGTCTCTGTCAATCTCATGTGCCGAGATTTCAACCATCTCTGGTCTATGTTAAACAAAACTGCTGTATTCATATAACCTCAGATTTAACACGCCCCCTTATGTATGCCTTACAATATTAATTGATTCCTCACAGTGTTACTTCAGCAGACGTTGAGAAGAAATAAAATTGAGAACAACAATCACCTATGTGACTGCGATTTGACCCAATGTTGCAGCCAACCGATTCGGCTGTAAGTGAAATAGCCCACAACTTTCCTTTACCAATAATGTGGTAAGTTTTCATGAGATGAATTAGACCCAACATCATATCTCAGGACGAAATTTACTGGGATACAAAGACATGATGAAATACACGGGGGTTGGGGGTGGAATATGGTTAGGAAGGATATGGTCAGAGTTCCCTTGGTACAAAAACGTTCGAGAAGACGGAAATGAGATTTACTGGGAGATAAAGCCACGAGAAAAGAAAAGAAGGGATTCAATGGGATGATGGAATAGATGTAGAATCACACGACACAAATCAGGAATGACTGAGTTGCATCCTAATGGAGGTTTTCCAGCTGATATGAGGTTGGTAAGGGCAAATAGGAGGGAAATTCCCTCGTACAGGTGAGTGTATAACTAAAGGTTGGAGCTTTAAATCCAGCGAGGAACGTCAAAGAATTTTACATCAGGTACTTTTCATTCTGAGAGTTATTGAAATCGGAGATGGTTTTTCAAAAAGAAAAAAAAAATCCGAAGATGATTCCAGCACATTTGAAAGGCCACGTGCAGATACACAAGGAGCGAATTTAACAGGGACAGGGGTTCTGGTCTGCCTGGATGGGGAGGCAAAAGTGACACACTCAAGAATTGTTTAACATGCATTGGAAAGAAATTACATAACACTGGCAACTGGACATGTTAAATGTAAGAAGAATTGGTGGTGTTTGAAAGGTGTAGCAGCTGGTTTTGCATGAAGCATTACAAACTGTTACTGTACTGAGCTGTTTGTTTTAGCTTTGCATTGAATGGAAGCAGGTTTGCTCAATCCGCTGGCTAACTGGTTTATGGTATAGAGTGAGACTAACAACATGGGGTTAATTGTTGCACTGTCTCAGGTTGCCATAAGGATCATAATTTCCACTGCTCACGTGATCTGGAATACAATGGTGACTCTAGTGAGTAGGAATGGACCAGTCGATGTCAAGCATCATTATCATTGCCATCTGTTGCCTTGAACATTTGTTCACAATGACAAGGAACTGGACTGAGTCCATTTAATACTCCCTGATCTCCTCGCGAAAAATCCAGCGACAAGATTCGTCCTTATTCCTGTTGGAACCCTCTGTTCTGCACAGCAGCAAAACTATTTGTCATGACTTTACCAGATTCACTGACAACATTCAGTCGACCCAAATTTATATATCTAATTCTTTTCGTACGGTATAATGAGCTGTGTGAGTTTGCAGAAAACAAGACTATATGAAACGAGTTTAACAGCCTTTCCAAGAATGCAATCAAGAGTGTCAGCGATTTGAAAAAGGTCATAAAGCTAAAATATCACCTCTGTTTCTCGCTCCACAAATGGATAATCATCCGGGGAGTATGTGCAGTTTTACGGTTAATAATTGATACCTTTCGCAAAGACAGAACAATCCCACAAATCGGAAGTTGGAGTTTTAGAATAAATGTTGCTTTATTCAAAATTATTCGTCAACTACTCTTCAGTCCAGTTCTCCAATAATTCCTGATTAACGTCAGTAAAAGCAGCTTTCGATAAGGATTGAAATTACTACTGCGGTATGTTTATACGCTGTTAAGTACCAAGCGCTGATCAGTTGCTCCACTGGAGCCGCCGACAGCAAGCCTACAAAGTGCTCTACTCGTACCCCTGGGACCCGCCTGTTCTACATTTGCAGTGGTTCTGAAATTTAAGCGAAGCAAGTGCAGTAGGAACTGATATGGACCTGTGACTATTCGAGCATCAGGTTCAGGAAAAGGGACACAGAAAAATCTTGCACAAAGTAGACTTGATTGAAAACTGGGTTTCCATGGGTCGCTGCGTTGTTTACAGACAATGTTATGTTATCGCTGTCACAGGGCTTCTCATTGGGTCGGCTTCAATTTGGCGCAGAATACGATTCAATGACTCTTCACTAATTTCATTCTGCAAGTTCCTACAGACAACATGAAACATACTGCACTCATCATCAATTTCACCAGGGCTACATCCAAGGACATGTTGCACAGTTTTCATGACTACTGAAGATATAAGAATGTCATGTAAGAGTAAATTGAATTTCAGTTCAAATTGTAAAGTGATCAGAATCCAGAGTGAGATACTGAATGTCCCAAATTCACGTTTATTACCGTGGCCAGAACTGTAGCCAGACAAAGGGGAAATTTTTCCCTGAATCCCCAATATCCACACGGCCGTTTGCTCCATGTGTCCAGTTGGAAACCTGTGTGAAGGACCATGCAGTCTGACAGAGCGCCTGGGAGAATCCTCCACTGTCTGATCTAAAGCTACAACAGGAGCTGTGTATTCCAGCTCTGAGAGCAGTGGGATAAAAGGGTATTCCGTGGTGTAGATTCACATGGTCCTCATCATGTTATCGTTTAAAACCCTCTGTCAGAAACAGCACAGACAGTGAGGAATAGGAAGGGCATTTTGCCCACCAGTGCGACCCCGCGATTTGATGTCACCATGGCTGACCGAACACACCAATGTCTTTTCTCAGCATTCACATCACAAAGGGAAAAAGACACTGAATAAACCGAAAAACGCTTTGCAACTGTGCGAGGGAAATGTGTTTAGTGTCAGTGGGCTTCTGCAGTAGGTTTTGTGAGTGAGAAACCGATTCTGGGCTGATCATGTTTCAAATGATATAATTCCCGTAAAACTCACTACCCAGGAATCTTCTCTAGTCAGCAGCAGGGACAAGAACACCAGACGACGTGAACTAATGATGAATTAGCAGAACAATCATTCATTCAGCTGAAATCTGAACTAAACTCCGATTCTGGTGTAACTGAAACCCAAAAAATTTGAAACGCAACCTTAATAGTGCAGTAAAAGTCCAACACGTCTTTCATTGTGTCACGGAGCTGTGCTAGCCTCCATTTTACTGCACCCAACGTTATGGTGTTCAAGTCTTTCATCAAACATGTTTATCCTCGCCCAGCTTACAGTACTTGGTACTTATCTGTGCATGCTCTAGCTCCTCAAGTGTTCGGCTAAATACTCCTGAAGTGTTTTGATGACCCTTAGCTTTACCACACGTTCAAATAGTGAGTTCCAGACAGAGAACACTCTCAGGATGTAAACATTCTTCCTAAATCTTCCCTGAACATCCTCTCTCTCGCGTTTTATCTATATCCCTGGTTATTGACCCTTCCCATAAGAAGTTTATTCCTGTCACACATATCTATCCCCATTCTGTGCACGTTAATCATTTCCTCTCTCATCTTTCTCCGCTCTCAGATAAAGAGCCCCAGCCCAGATCATCTATCTTTGAAGTGGCGTGAGTGTAGTGCTTTAAGAACACAGCAGGCAGGCAGCATCCGAGGAGCAGGAGAATCGATGTATCTGGCATAAACCCTTCATCAGGAATGAGGCTTTTGATTCGGGGTTGAGGGAGGGGAATGGGATTGGCGGTCAGGTAACTGGGAACCCAATCGATGGATGAAGGTGAGGGAGAATGTGATAGTTCAGAGGCGGGATTGTTGGCGGCGTCCAGAGAGCAGTGCCTAGTTGAAGGCTTTGGACTGCGATAATGTAGGGGGAAGTAAAATGAGGAAGCTATTAAAATGCACATTTATCCCATGTGGTTTCAGGGTCCTAAGGTGGAATATGAGACGTTCTTTCTCCAGGCATCGGCTGGTAATACAATGGCGGTGGCTTGTGCCCGAAACATCGATTCTCTTCTCCTCAGATACTGTCTGACGTGCTGTGCTTTTCCAGCTCGACACTCTCGACTCCGAGCTCCGGCACCTGCAGCCCTCACTTTCCCTTATCTTCGCAGGGGGAATGGTCGAGCTCAAGCACCACGTTGGTAGATTTCCTCTGACCACCCTTCAGTGCAAACACACGATTCCTGAAGGCTGGCAATCAGAAGAGAATAAAGTTATCAAAAGAAAAGCAGAAATAACGGAACAAAACCAGCAGGTCTAGTGCATCTGGGGAGAGATTTTCGAGCCAAACGATCCGCCTTTGGAACGAATGGTATGTGTCGGTGGGGCAGGAACGTGAAAGAATGTGGACAGGGTCTAAAATTATTGACCTCGATTCTGGGTATCGAAGATCGCTCGGTATCTCAGCAGGAAATGACGTGCCACTCTTCCAAATCGCGCTGTGCTATGCGGGAGCTCTGCAGCTGACCAAACTGAAATGGAGACATTGGAACACATTGGAAGATGCAGTGACAGGAACCTAGAGGCTCAAGGTCTTTTTTGCTTACAGACAGAACGAAGGTGTACACACGTTTGTCACCCGCTCTGTTTTTCCCTCCCCTGTCCAGACGATATCACATTGTGAGCTGGAAATGCAATTTGCTAAATTGAGTGATGGACAGATAAATCACTGGAACCTTACACAGTGAGGAGAGACATCGTAAACGAGAAACATTATACCTTCTGGGATTTCGTGAAATGGTGCCATATGGGAAGTGCTGGGGGTCAAAGAGGATTGGACGAGGTGTACAGAGAGAAATTGTCCTACAGAGTGCCGTTATTCAGTGGTATGGGTTAGTAGGGAAAGGGCAGTAGAATGTATATCTTCCTGATCTAACGTCTATCAATAAACACTCACTACGGAGAAAAAGTATGTGATGATTTTCATTCCAACACCGACACTAGGTACAGTTTGCAGAAGTCATGTATTTGCACTGTCACTATCACTCTGTCTCCCCGGGAGCAGGAGTACTCCCCCACGCTGATTCAGACAGCATAGTTATTACTGTGATATGTCCCTTCGAGAATGGAAGTGCAGGTATTAATAACCCGTACTTCGAACGGAGTATCTGTATTGCTCAATAACAATCACTTAACTATCCTAACTCCTTTTTAAATCATTGACCCACAGCCTCATATATCTTGGCATCACAAATTTACATCTAAATACTTCGGAAAGTTATGTAGATTTCTGCCTCTTCGATCCTTGCAAACACTGTGTTCCAGATTTCAACCACCCACTGTTTGAAAGTGTTTTTCCACGCATTCACTCTAATCTTTCTGTCTCTGACCTTAAATCGATGGCCTCCAGTGATCGAAATCTCCTTCAAAGTGAAGCATATATTTCAGTCAATGCTATCCATATCCCTCAGTACATTTTGCGTTTTAATCATGCCCCCCTCAATCTCCTCTGCTCTAAGAAAAACAACTCCAGTTTGTCCAATCTCTCTTCTTCAGCCCAGACAATATCCTGGCAAATCACCCCTGCATCGTTTCCAGTGCTATTAAATCCCTGCTATAATGTGAATTGCATAAATATACACAATGGTCTCGCCAGAGCCGAATAAACAAGTGAAAAAAATGATGCGGAAGTCGACAAATCTGGCGTTTTTTGATTAAAGTTTCTTTTCCTCAATGCTGCCCTGTACCTTTTACCTGAGCCTGATGTTTCAATAATCGCTGGTCCATATCAATAAAAGCTGCTATATGAGGATTGATCTCACAACCGCGGTATCAAAATGAATCAACTGCTTGAATGTCCTGATGGTGAGATTTGGGCATGGTCACAGACTGAACGAGGTCAATGTGAAAGTGATTGTAAGGGAAATGGGCGAGGGATCTTAAATGAGGTAAGTGATTGCGGGAAGGAAGGAATTCTCCGAGAATGGGTGAGTCTGAATCCTGATGAATGACTCGCAGAGATGTGAGAGACATAGGGGTTTGATGGAAAAAACATCATAATCTTTGAGATTGATTTCATGTAAAATCAGCTAATTTATTTCTGTGTTTCTTCAGCAAGAGTCACAAGGAATTAAATGCAGTGACTCGAATTCGGACGAGCTTCCTGCAGCCATAATGCAGAATATTTTAACATTAAAATCATCACTGAGTTATGAAGAGACACGCGTTTAAAAACAGCAATAATTACAGTGACAAAGGGTATGTTAGGAAGAGTAGCAGATGGACAACAGGAATATTAGGCGAGAGATAGCAGAAATGTGGGAATTCAGAATTAGCTGAATCTTTAAATTCGATATCCCCAGACTCTGTGGTGGTTCCATCGAGGACTGCATGCTGAAGACTGCGTTTGATAGATTTCTAGAAACAAAAAGGTTAAGGAGACTGTGATGGAGAATGGTGGAATGTATGTTCAGTAACAATCAGTTTAATACGATTGCTTCACCAAGTTCCCTACACAAGGAAGTACCCATTGCTGCAGTCAGTCACATAACCTCAGTTCCGAGAAGCGGAATCAGACAAACTTTGTGGCGCAGCCGCAAATATCAAACCGGAAGTGGGGGTAGAAATGAGCACGTGGAGCTAATCTGTGGCACCAGTGACATGATTGGCAAAGGTGCGGTCATAGAATCATAGAGTCAGAGAGATGTACAGCATGGAAACAGAGTCTTCGGTCCAACCCGTCCATGCCGAACAGATATCCCAACCCAATCTAGAACCACCTGCCAGCACCCTGCCGATATCCCTCCAAACCCTTCCTATTCATATACCCATCCAAATGCCTTTGAAACGTTGCAATTGTACCAGCCTCCACCACTTTTTCTGGCCGCTTATTCCTTACACGCACCACCATCTGTCTGAAAAAGTTACCCCTTAGGTCTCTTTTATATCTTTCCCTTCTCAACCTGTCTATGCCCTCTAGTTCTGAACTCCCCGCCACCAGGGAAAATACATTGTCTATTTATCCAAGCTCGTGAAATACTGAGGCTGGGAGTGCTTCTGGTCAAAGGAAGGGGATATTGGTCTCAATTAATTATATTGTTAAGATTCAGCAGCACAGTAACCCGCACTGAGGATTGGCTCAGAGGAAGCGTGCTGGAGCCTTAAGTGAGAGGTCGATGTGTTGAAAGCATTCTAAGAGATTTTCCTTAACAAAGCGGTATTTTGTTACTTTGACAGTAAGAACTGCTTTTGCTCACATTGTCTCCACATCAGTCTCTTGCTCCAGTAAACACTCCAATCCAGCATACATTGCTTCCATTCCAACATAGAAACGCGTTTTACTCTCTTTCCATCTGGGATAATCTGAATTAACAATGTCATTCTTTGAGTGGAGAAATATAACAGGGAGTTGTTAGTGCAGCGGCGATCTATTGGGGGAGTCATCTTTAGAGACTGGCGCGTGGCAGCTGCTCTTATTTAAATTCGATAAATTAAACCTGGAAATTAAACCTAATCTCAGGAACAGAGACAATAACTTTATATTGCTGAAAACTCATTCATTCAAGTCCCTTCGAAAGGGAAATCTGCCGACCATAACGAGTCCTGTCAACATGTGACTCCAGACCCACAACAATGTGTTTCATCCATAAATGCCCTCTGACTCAGTTCAAAGTGAATTAAGAATGAACAACAAATGCTCTTCAGACCAATGATAGCCACATTCCGTGGGAGAATAGGGAAGAAAAAGAAATGGGCAACGGGGAAAATGGGAATCGTGTCTGTGTGGACTCGAATTCAATTGATTATCAAACTAAATAGACAAAAGAATACCCGCAGCACCAGAAGTCAGGGCCATGGGGTGTCTGCAGGAAGGGATTCAATTACCCGCTGAGGTGTAAACTCACTTACTCAGTCACAGTGTGCACAGGACATTCACCACTCCCATATGTGAGAAGTAATCACTCTGGAGACCAACTGACGGAGTCACTAGCAAGTTTACAAATGACAGCAGGAGTTCGATTCTGCTGTTATTGCAGCTGTTAATCCCAAACATGTTTGGATGCGTGTTTCCAGTGGAGTTCCACTGTTTTCTGATGTAGACCAATGATTTGGACTTAGTTGTAGGAGACATGATTTGGACGTTTGCTGATGATTGGTCGTGTAGTTGACTATGACTAAGAATGTCAGAGACTGCAGGGATGCATCAATCAGGTAGAAGGGAAAAAAGGCGAATGGAATTGAATCCAGACCAATGAGTGTTCACGGAATTGGGGAGAAGAAACAATAACAGTGAGTATTCTGTGTGGTGTAGACCGACAAAGAGATCTTGGAGTGGACATTCATGATCACTGAAGATCAATAGACAGGGTAATAAATTGGACGGAAGTGTGTACTGTAGATGCTGGAGATCATAGTCAAGATTGCGTATTCCTGAAGAAGCACAGCAGGTCAGGCAGCATCTGAGTTGCAGAATAAAATGACATTTTGGGCAAAATGCCTTCATCAGGAATATGGCTGACAACCGCGAGTTTGGAGAAATAAATGGGAGGGGTGGGGCTTTGGAGAATTTAGCTGAGAGTGCAATAGGTGGATGGAGGTGGGGATAAGAGTGTTTGGTCGGAGAAGAGGGTGGAGCGGATAGGTGGGAAGGAAGATACACATGTGGGACACGTCAGTAGGACGGTGCTAAGCTGGAAGGTTGGAACTAAGGTAAGATGGGGGAGGGGAAACGAGGTAACTGGAGACATCCACATTGATGAAACGGGGTTGAAGTGTCATGAGGCAGACGATGAAGCATTCTTCCACTAGGCGTCGGGTGGTGAGGGAGTGGCGGTGGAGGAGGCCCAGGACCTGCATGTCTTCGGGAGAGTGGTGGGGGAGTTGAAGTGTTCGGTCAGGGGCGTTGGGGTTGATTGTTGCCGGTGTCCTGGAGATGTTTTCTGAAGCGCTCTGCGAGAAGGTGTCTGGTGGACTCACTGTAGAGGAAACTGCATCGGGAGCAACGAATGCAATAAATGACATGTTTGGAAGTGCAGGTGAAATTTTGATGAATCTGGAAGGCTTCTTTGGGGCATTGGGTGGAGTTGGCGGGTGTGTTGCTAAGACTTTGCAATTCCTGTGGTGGCAGAGGAAGGTGCCGAGAGGAGAGGGTGGATCATTGGAGGCCATAGACTTGACTAGGTAGTCATGGAGGGAACGGTCTTGGCGGAAAGTTGATGGGGTGAGGAGGGAAAAATATCTTTGGGGTCTGTGTTTCTGGTTTTTTTGACAAACCCACTGACTCCCACTGCTATCTGGATTACACCTCCTCCCATCCCACCTCCTGCACAAATGCTATCCAGTGTTCACAACTCCTCTGCCTCCACCGCATTTGCTCCTAGAGGACCAGTTCCACCACAGAACACACTAGATGGCCTCTTTCTTTATAGACCGAAACTTCCCCTCCCATGTGGTTGAAGATGCTCTCTAACGCATTTCAGCCATGAAGCCCACACCTACAAACACAGCAAGAACAGAACAAGGACAGAGGAAAGTCCTCATCTTCCATGCCACCCACCTCCGCATAAATCACATTATCCGCCGACATTTACGCCACCTCTAAATTGACCCCACCAACAGGAATATATTTCCCTTCCCCAAACCTATACGCTTTCCCAAAAGACCTTTCCCTCTGTGAATACCTGTTCATGTCCACACCCTCCAATGGATGACCATTTCCTCCCGGCACCTTCCCCTGTCACTGCAGGAATTGTAAAACCTGCACCCACATGTTCCCCCTCACCTCTGTCCAAGGCTCCAATGGAGCCTTCCACATCCATAAAAGGTTCACCTGCACTTCCACACATGTCATTTGTTGTATCTGCTGCTCCCGATGTGGTCTCCTGTAAATTAGGGAGACCGGATGTCTTCGGACAGACCACTTCAGAGAAGATCTGCAGGACATCTGCAAGAATCAACTCCACTGCCCCATGGTCAAAGATTTGAACTCCCCCTCACACTATCCCGAGGACATGCAGGTCCTGGACCACCTCCAACGCCATTCCCTCACGCTTGGAGGAAGAACGCCTCATCTTCTTCCTCTGGACCCTTCAGCCCCATGGCATCAATGTGGACTTCATCAGTTTCCTCATTCCCTCTCCCCATCTTATCCCAGTTCTTAGCTTTCAGCTCATCACCGTCCTCCTGACCTATCCCACCTGTGTATCTTCATTCTCACCTATCCACTCCACCTCCTCTCTGACATATCACCTTTAGTCCCTCCTCTATCCACCTACTGCACTCTCAGCTACCTTCTCCCCAGACCCACCCCCTCCCATTTATCTCTCCACCCCATAGGCTCCCAGTTCATTCCTGATGAAGGGCTTTTGCCTGAAACATTGATTTTTCCTCAGATGCTGCCGGACCTGCTGTGCAACTCCAGCACCACTTCCATCTTGAGGGGAATCATTTGATTGAGATGTTTTTTGGATATTTTCTATTGTTGACCACAGGCTGTGGATGGTAGTAAAATTTTAGCAAACACCAGTTTAGTGAACAGCTGAAGGACTGAGCACAAGTCGAGTCACCACATTAATCAATATTTATTAAATTTTAAGATAAAAGATGGAAGGCTGAAGAATGCAAATTTGCCCATCAAGACTGCTTCACTATTCTATGAGTTTATCACTGATTCCTTTACAAGTCAGGGTTCTATGGGCGTTGGAGGGGAACTTGCAAATGGTGGCGTTTCGTTGCATCTTCCAACCTTGTCCTTATAGCCAGTACTGCAGTTGAGCTTTGAATGTTCTGTCAAAAATCCCCGGATGACTTACTCCAGTGCATCGTGTAGTTGGTGCACTCTCTACAATTGTGCCTTAGCGGTGAAAGGAATAAATATTCAGGCATTGAATAGGGTACAATCAAGTGACTGCATTGTCGTGAATGGTGTCTAGTTCCCTAAGTGCTATTGAAGTTACACCCATCTGGGCAAATGGAGAGAGCTCAGTTCGACATCACATTGGTACCTTGCAAACGGTGTAGGATTCACGGAGCAATGAGTTGAGATTATAATCAAAACCTGTCTACCAGTGGACATGTTTTTGTTATCAAAGTGTTTATGTGGAGTCATAGAGTCATAGAGATGTACAGCATGGAAACAGACCCTTCGGTCCAACCCGTCCATGCATAACAGATATACCTGAACAATCTATTCCCACCTGCCAGCACCCGGACCATATCCCTCCAAACCCTTCCTGTTCATATACCCATCCAAATTCCTCTTAAAAGTTGCAATTGTACCAGATCCTCTGGCAGCTCATTCCATACATGTCCCACCCTCTGCGTGAAAAAGCTGCCCCTTCGGTCTCTTTTGTGTCTTTCCCCTCTTACCCTAAACCTATGCCCTCTAGTTCGGAATTCCCCAACCCCAGGGAAAAGACATTGTCTATTTATCCTATCCATGCCCCACATAATTTTGTATACCTCTATAAGGTCACCCCCTCAGCCTCCGACGCTCCAGGGAAAACTGTCCCAGCCTATTCAGTCTCTCCCAGTAGCTCAAATCCTCCAAATCTGGCAATATCCTTGTAAATCTTTTCTGAACCCTTTCAAGTTTCACAAAATCTTTCCGATATGAAGGAGACCAGAATTGCACTCAATATTCCATCAGTGGCCTAACCAATGTCCTGTACATCCGTAACATGACCTCCCAACTCCTGTACTCGGTACTCTGACCAATAAAGGAAAGCACAACAAACACCTTCTTCACGATCCTATCTAACTGCGATTTCAGTTTCAAGGAGCTATGATCCTGCACTCCAAGGTCACTTTGTTCAGCAACACTCCCTTGGACCTTAACATAAGTGTATCAGTCCTACTAAGATTTGCTTTCCCAAAATGCAGCACCTCGCATTTATCCGAATTAATGTCCATCTGCCACTTCTCAACCCATTGGCCCATCGAGTCCAGATCCTGTTGTAATCTGAGGTAACCCTCTTTGCTGTCCACGACACTTCCAATTTTGTGTCATCTGCAAACTTACTAACTGTACCGCTTATGCTCGCATCGAAATCATTTATGTAAATGGCAAAAAGTAGGAGACCCAGCACTGATCCTTGTGGCACTCCACTGGTCACAGGCTTCCAGTCTGAAAAACAACCCTCCACCACCACCTGCTGACTTCTATCTTTGAGCCAGTTCTGTATCCAAATGGCTAGTTCTCCCTGTATACCATGGGATCTAACCTTGCTAATCAGTCTCCATGGGGACTCAAGTGGAACGCCCTACGAAAGTCCATATAGATCACATCAACTCCTCAGCCCTCATCGATCTTCTTTGTTAATTCTTCAAAAACTCAATCAAGTTTGTGAGACATGATTTCCCACGCATAAAGCCATGTTGACTATCCCAAATCAGTCTTTGCCTTTCCAAATACATGCATATCCCGGCCCTCAGGATTCCCTCCAACAACTTGCCCACCACCGATGTTCGGCTCATAGCCAGTCTCAATCTCTTTTTCCTAAGTACTAGCTACGTAGACGATTACACAGTGGAATTAGGTTACAGTAAAACCATTGAATGTCAATGGGATAAGATTAGGTTCTCATTTGTCAGAGTTATCATTACTGTATTTTGTTAAAAATTACACAACACCAGGTTATAGTCCAACAGGTTTAATTGGAAGCACATTAGCTTTTGGAGCGACGCTCCTTCATCAGGTGATTGACCTGTAGTTGAGGATTATCAGATCAGCCATGACTTCGTTGAATAGTGGAGCAGACTTGATGGGCTGATTGGCCGACTTCCAATCCTACATCATTTGGCCTAATGCAGTATTTTATTGATAAGTTTAGAATTCTGAGGTGATGGGATGAAGTGATCGAAAAGGTTTCTCCACCTGATCAGACAGATCAGGAACAAGGCTCATAATCTCATGAACAAGAAATGTGCTGTGGCCTGGAGACAATAAATGGCACACCATTGGTGGGTGGTGCAGAAGGTGTGATTGCCAATATAATTGGCGGATCTAATGTTGTTGGCAAGTTGATGATCATGCTGGATGATGAACCGCGGTATGATTCACAGAGCAATAGTTTGTGAAAGAATGAAAAGTTTGTTTCAATGGAGAAGTTTTCTGCAGTTCCAATTCCAATTGACTGTTTGAAATACTGATCAGGCCTTTGTGTGGAGTGTGACATTTAAATACTCATTCACAATCCCACTGGATAAACTATTGCTCTCGATCTCTCCTTATTTGTTTCTCTTTCATTCGATGTAAATTCAGAGAAAGTCAAGATGGAATGAAAGGATGAAAGAAATGTTGCACTCCATTTTATTATCCCAGTTTAAATTACAGCAGAATCAAATTGCTTTATTTCAACCTTGATGTGGTATCAATTTATCACAAATCTCCGGTGCAATGAAGGGCACGAGCAAGATTCTCCATTCAATGTTTACTAAAGATGCGATGCGCAAAGGAAAACTAGAGCTGCGTTTGATATAAGTAGCAGCCAAAGTAGGATTCAAATTCCACTCATGCGGAATGAAAGAGCAACCCGTCGCCTTAACCTCTGGGCTACTTCAGCCCATGGCAAAGGCGCTCACATGTGACCACATCAAAATTGCATATGGTGCAGCGAGGGGATAAGAAATTCCCTGAGCGGAATCGAATCCACTTCATTTTATTTCTGCTTTCAGCCGAATAATAATACCAGTAAAATCCAAGGAATTGACGACGTCCTTGGAAGGAGTAGCTGTCCTTGATTTATTACGAGTCGGAACTGTCTCAGAATGAACCAGCGAACACGAAATTCCCGTCACATTCACACGCACATTTAATCTTGACTCATAATTTCATCAGATAGTTTCTCTCTCACGTGAAGAAGTATGTATGGAGAGAGAAGTGAAGGTAATGTTATAGCTCGATGGTCTTTCTCATATGGCTGAATTTGAACTGGGTAAAATTCCGGGAAATGCAGTTTTGTTCGTTTCATTTTATTAATTTTGCTACAACCTCACTCTGTTCATTGCAATGATCGGAAGTGAATTGGATTTCTATCATTGGAACGTTTAATGCTGTATTCAATTTTGCTTCGAATTTATTACAGCTTAAAGGAGATACGGATGATAGAAACAGAAGGTTGAAATACAAAGCAAGATATCAGTTTTGATGCTCAGTTACTTTGTCAGAGTTTAGTGGGTATCAAATGAACCCAGCATCATGGCGATCGTCCTCCCATCTTTAACGCATGTGATTAAAGCAGGTAATTTTTCTTCAAGAGACGGGTCACTTTCTGTTCATTATGGAAGATCTTTCCTTGACAATATACCAAATCTGCTCTGTTCTCTTTATAATGCTTCATGTGGAATATTAATTGAAATCTTTCAAAACTGTGAGGTTTCTTTTTGCTGAATCTTACTCAGCTGCATACGTTTCCGATATTTCTTTACATCTAAAGTCTTCCAAATTAGACATTGTTTCCTCGCAGCTTCCATCCCCCACACCCACTTTTACAATTTTACCTGGCCACAGGCTGTCTCTCTCCTGGTGAAACTCACTCCTTGTGTTTCTCTAAATGTGCCTTTCCAAATATTTTGGAAACGGATTCTCTGAGTTGCAGAAATTCTGTTCCCATCATTTTTGTCCTACATTGATAGTGTTGAAAGCGTGACGTTCAGATTTTTTGCGATTTTGAAAGAGTGAATTTACCATCTATTTCCTCTCTCCAAACCTCACAAATACTCTGGAAAACTTCCATTCTGGTTTCCTTGGTTCAGTGTCAAATTTTCCAAAACACAAATAAATAAAATCACATCTCCACTAAACGCCGTCAGCATTGTCTCTAATGTCTTAGCAGCCCAGTAAACGCTGGCAGTGTCCTCTCTGATAGAATCACCGATTCCCTACAAGGCAGAAAGTACAGTTCAGCCAACGGAGTCTGTAGGGACACCCTGAACAGCATCTCAACCAGACCGAGCTCCCGTCTCTATCCCCGCACGCCTCTGGCTTGTTATTTCAAATAAACCTGCATCATGTGACTGCTGAACTTATCACTGCGTACCCCATGGCTAATTCACTTAACTTACTGAATTCAATCGCTGGACACATCATCGCAATTTAACATGGCCAATCCACCTAACCTACAGACTTAACAGCAGTGCGAACCATTGAGCAAATGACCACCATCTGTATCATGTTTAATGGCTTTATACACTGGTAACTCAGCCTAATGAAAACAATCTGCGCCCACTAACCCGAATTCAATGCATCCAAACGCGGTTCTACGCTATACAACCTCATTAGTGCTGCTGGAAATGTTTCTGCACTCAGATCTGAATGGGTTTACTCTGTTTTCTTCCTCAGATTCCGCGTTAAATAAACATATCAATCAGGAACAACTCTATATAATGGTTTTCATTGCAACACAAACACAATGTGCAGTTTGCAGAAGTTACGTGTTTGCACTTTCGCTGACACTCTGTCTCACCGGGAGCTGCAGTCCTTCCCCAGATGATTCAGATAGCACTGTCCTTCCTGTGACATGTCCCATTGAGAATGGAAGGCCAGGCATTAATAACCTTTACTGGGGAACAGAGCGACAGCTTTAAAACATTTACGATGCCACCAGCGGAGAATTGAGCCCTGTGACAGGAGGGGACACACTAACCACAATCCTGTGGAGGACAACAACATCAAAGGAGGCCCTTCAGGTTGTTGTGGCCGCACTTGTCCAACACAACTGCCTGACGACCTGACTCAAGTTTTCCACGATTTAGCCCATAGTCCTATATGTCTTGGCATCACAAATTCACATCTGAATTTTTTCAGGTGAGAAAGTTTTCTGCCTCTCTGACCATTTCCGCAAATCTACTCAAACTTTTCTGCCTTTTCCCGAAATCTCTTGGCCCCGGTATTCGATCCCTCCATCAATAAGAAACACTTCTTTCAGTCTATCCTATCCATATCCCTCATTATTTTGTACATCTCAGTCGTGGCTTCTCCAACCTTCTCTGCTCTGCGATAAACAACCTCAGTCTGTCCAACCTTTCCTCGTCACCGAAACTCTTCAGCCCAGACAATATCCCAGTGAATCTCTCCTGCAACGTTCCCAGTGCGATCACATCATTGCTATACTGTGAATTGCAGAACTGCACACAGTATTCTTGCTAGAGCCGAATGAACTTTTTTTTTTCCCTATTCTGTTGCAGTCTGAGTGCGTCACTGGCTCGGCAGTATTTATTGCTATCCCAATTGAAGAGCAGGCAGTTGAGACTCAACCATATTGCAGTGAATCTGGAGTCACATGGAGGCCAGACCAGGTAAGAATGGCAGATTCCTTCCTCAAAAGGACGTCAGTAACCCAATGGTTTTGTTCTTTCAACAATTGGCCATGGATTTATAGGTGTTATTAGATTCGTAATTCCAGATATTTATTGAATCCCAATTCTAACACCTGGTATGGTTGGAGTAAAACCCAAGTCCCTGGTTCATTTGCTTGGTGTCTGAGTTAACAGTCCAGTGGTAATAGAGCTCGGCCACTGCAGAAAACCCGCGAAAATAATCTTTCCCAATGAAGTCGCTTTTCCTCGATATTGTCCTGTGTTATTTTCCTGAGCTTGACACCCAATAATCGCGAGTCCATGTCAGTAAAAACTGCAACCTGAGGATTGGCCTCACAACAGCCATAACCAAATGGATCAACTGGTCTGCAGGTCCCGATGGTGGGGTTGGGGCACGTTCACCCAGCAACAGTGACCGCAGCAGCACAAACTGAATGGTATCAATGTGAGTCAGTGTTGGATTCT
This sequence comes from Chiloscyllium punctatum, assembly GCF_047496795.1. NCBI lineage: Eukaryota > Metazoa > Chordata > Chondrichthyes > Orectolobiformes > Hemiscylliidae > Chiloscyllium > Chiloscyllium punctatum. Next base: position 32,803,191 of record NC_092755.1, on the reverse strand, counting down.
GCAGTGTCTTAATGAAATAGGAAATGACTCCACAACCACATGATGAAAGAGCAGCGCTCTGAAAGCTAGTGCTCAGTTAAACCTGTTAGACTCTAACCTGGTGTGATGTGATTTTTAAGTTTGCGCACCATCGTCCAACACCAGCATCTCTAAATTAATGAAATGCGAGTGTGGGACGGAAAGTTCAGTTAGGGATTGTAGGAGGGAGAGAAATCTCTGAGAATGGGTGGATTTGAACTCTGACATATGAAACTCAAAGATGTGAGTGAGCAGACTTTGAAGGAAAATGATCATCACCTTGGAGAAAATTACCATGTTAAAACAACTGATTCCTTTGTGTTTCACAAAAACTGGACTAGGTAGCACAATTACTGCCGTGACTCAGATTCGAACCGAAGCTGCTGCGGCCACAACCGGGATTACTAATCACTATACGATCACAACATCCCAGAAAGGAGCCCGCTAACAGTGCCCAATAAGTACAGTAGCCGAGGAAATGGGAGGCAGAGCACCAAATGCACAATATCAGTGCTTAGCGAACAGTGGCAGATATGTGGGAACTCAGAATGGGCTGACCGTTTAACATTGGTGCCCCAGGAGGCTATGGTCATTCCATCATTAATATGCTGAAGGCTGAGATAAATAGGTTTCTCCAAAACATCAAAGACTCCGGGGGCAGTGCAGTTTTGGTTGAAATGTATGCTTCAATAGTAATGCATTTTAACATCGGCTACTTCACCAGCTCCCCACAGAAGGCAGTAACCACTGCTGCCACAGAGTCCCAATTCCCAGCCCCAGAATCAGAGGAACGGAGTGGCACAGTCGCGAAGATCCAACTGGAAATCGGGATGGGAATGTGGTCGCAGAGATACTCGATGGATCCAGTGCGACAACCAGTGAATGCATGGTGTTTCTATGACGTTTCAGAGGCGCAAGCAATTCCGAGGTTGGGAGTGTTCCTGCTCAAAGGCGGGGCAGAGGGAAAATTTGTTACCGTTTTTAATGACATCGCAATCTACAGTGCATCTTGCTGAGACAGCTGAGTGCTACACCTTGAGCGTGGGCGGCTGGTTTGAAGTTTGATTTTGCTTCACTATCACCCACTTCCCTGGAATGAATTGCTTTCACCATTTTTCTTCCCAATTGTTTGATATCTCCCTGCAGTCTGCGGCCTTCTTCCACATGGTTAAATGCATGACTAACTGTTGTATGATCTGCACACTGCTAAATCACGGCCACGACAAGTAAATATGAATCATTGATCTACATGAGAAAACAGTGGAACTCACAGCAGGTATGCTTCGCAGGTTTGCAGGCGACACCAGAACTGCAGACAGTGAGGAAGATTATCTAAGATTCAAAAGGATCTTTATCTAATGAGTTGATGGACTGAAAAGGGTAACGTGGTGTTCAATCTGGATAAATGGAAGGTATTGCATTTTGGTACAACAAAAAGTGTAGCGCTTATACAGTTAGTGATAAGGCTTTGCGTGGTGTTGGAGAACACGGAAGCTCGGGGTGCAGGTTCATGATTCCTTGTAGATTGCATCACACACAAATAGGATGGTCAAAAGCCATTTGATACACTTCGCTTCATTGCTCAGTCCTTTGTGTATAGGAGTTGGGACGTTATGGTGAAGTTTTTCAGAACATTGATGAGGCCTCTTCTGGAATATTATGTCCAATTCTGCTCGCCCAGTTGTAGGATATTATTCATGTGGAGCAGTTTCAGAAAAGGTATACACGCATATTGTCGTGTGTGGAAGGTTTGAGTTAAAATGAAAGGCGAAATAGGGTGAGACTATTTCTACATTCGAGATTGGTTTGCTGGAAAAGCACAACAGGAAAGGCAGTATGCAAGGAGCAGGGGAATCAACCTTTCGTGCAAGTGTCGTTCATCAAGCTCTTCTCCGAAACGTCGATACCCCTGGTCCTCAGATGCTGCCTGACCTGCTGCGTTTTCCCAGCACAACACCCTCGACTCTGGTCCCTCATCTGCAGTCCTCACTTTCTGCGAGTTGAGACTGTTTTCACTCCAGGTTCGGGGTTTGAGCGGCGACCTGACTGAGGTTTATGAATTATTGAGAGGTAAGTTAGAGTTAACAATAGCTGCCTTTTCCCAGGAGGAAGATTTCAAGGCGAGAGGACATATGTTTAAGATGAAAAGAGAGAGAGTTAAATAAAAAGACATGTGAGGCATTTTTTTAGAGAAGGTGTTTTACGTGAGCAATTAACTTACTGAGGAAGTGATGGATGAGGACACATTTGCAACATTTAATGAACAATTGGATCCAAACATGAATGGGAAAGTGGGATTTTTAAAATAAATTTATTCATGCCTAGTACATCAGTTATTTCCCAGAGGACAGTTAAGAGTCAACCATGATATTATCCATCTGGACTCTCCTGTGGGGCAGAGCAGATGAATATGGCAGTGTGCTTCCCGAACTGGCATGAGTGAATCAGATGGGTTTTCCACACAAGTGATTCAGGTCATCACAAGACTCTTCAATTCCAGGTACTTTTTGAATTCAAACTCCACCATCTGTCATGCCAGGACCTGAACTCTTTGTCCCCAAAATATTACCTGGGTATTGGATGAACAATACAGTAATAAAACTAAAAGGGCATTATAACCACTCAGTGGGTACAGGAGGAGGTAGGTGGGACTAGGTTAGTTTGGCAGTGTGTTCAGCATGGATTCGTTGGACTGACAGGCCTGTATGCCTTCATGCTGTATGACTCTATGATTGACGCTATGGAACAAATACCTGATTGGGATTAACAACAGCATTGACAGCATAACCGAACACCTGATGAGATATGTAATCCTGCTGGAGTCTCCGGAGGTTGTTTTGCTCAGTGATACCCCCTTCCCACACATGGGACTGGTGAACGGTCTCTCCACTGTGTTACTGATTAAATGAGATTCCATTTCTGTGGTTAATTGAATCCCTTCCAGCAGATCCCACATTGCCCTGCTTTCTCTGTGGTATCGGCCTCCTTTTTTTCTACACAGGGTGAACGATCCTTTCAAATTGTGTCCACACAGATCCAAATCCGGTTTTCCATGTTGTTTCTGTGTTTTCATTGTTTCTCATTCACCCACAGGATGTGAGTATCACTGGTCAGGACAACATTTATTCTTTGCACATCATTCGTTGCTGTCTGGCTACACCACCAACCCGGGTGTGATCCCAGACTCGGGTGTCTGTCTGTGGGCAGTCTGCACATTCTCTGCGTGTTTGCGTTTTTATTTCTCCCTCTGACCAAGGATGTGCCAGTTATAGGGATCAACAGCGGGAATGCAAGCTTATGGGACAGGGAATACCGTGGTGTCTGGTGGGATGCGCTTCGGATGTACCATGTGGACTGGAAGGGCCGACTAGCCTGCTTCCCCAGACGGTGGGGATTTCTGAATTAAGGGTCAGCTAATGTTTTTCTGGTCCTGGAGTCTCTCGTAGGCAGGACTGGGTGAAGATTGTAGACTCCCCTGCATAAGGGACATGAATGAATGGGATTGCTGGAAATTAAAGTTATTATCTCTGTTTCTGAGGTCAGGCTTGCATTTTAAGGTTTTATTCGTCGAGCTTAAACATCACCTTTCCGTGTTCCAGTCGACAAGGATGACAAGTTTCAAATATCACGCCAACACCACCTCTTCCAGGTTGAAGTTTTGACTAAAGTGACTCATTATCTCCCTGTCTCTGAGGCCACTCTCCCCTTCCCTGTTTGCGTCTCCCACATTCACCAACGGCCGAGTCAAGTGGCACTGCACAGGCAGTGTTACTGGTGACGTGTCATCCCACTGGCCACGCCCCTTATTCACTCCCATTGTTTGGATGCCCAGCTGGTTCCACTTGTCGACCAGTCCCACCACCTTTTCCTCTTGGTCCGAAGCTGCCATCAATCAGCTGAACCCATTGTGAAGTCAGTGGTGGGATCCTCCCCCTGTCTGAATCAAACCCCGAAGGTGTATGGATGGTATCAATCAGGAACAAAAAGCAGAAGATGCTGGAAAAGCTCAGCAGGTCTGGCAGCATCTGGGAACAGAAATCTATCCAGTGGCCCTTCCTCAGAACGGATGAGAGCTGGGAAAAGTAGAATCCTGACAATGTGGAAACAGGCCATTCGGCCCAAAAAGCCCACTGCGTCCCTTCGAAGGGTATCCCGCCCATATCCATTCCCCTACCCTATTACTCTACATTTCTCCTGACTAATGCACCTAACCTACACATCCCTGAACATTATGGGAAATTTAGCTTGGCCAATTCAACTAACCTGCAGATCTTTGTACTGCAGGAGATAGGGGTTAAAGTGTAAATAACAGGGAGGGACAGAACTCAAAGAGAGACTTGAACATTTGGAAATCAAAAGGAGTGGATTACGATCTGGCTGGGGGGGGGGGGGTGCATAGCTCTTAAGGGAGGGGACAGGAACCTGTGTCTGGCAGCATCTCAGTGGGGGTGGCGGCAATGGCGACTGAAGTTCTAGGTCTGCTGCAAAAACAGACTCCGAGCTTCCAGCTGCCTGCCACTTTAACACACGAGTCTGTTCCCTGGCCAACATCTCTGTCTCATGCTTACTTGCTGTGTTCCAGTGAGGCCAGAAAATACTAAATGGCCCCGTATTTCATGGACTGCAATTTCCCCTCCCATGTGTTCAATACCATCCAATGTATGTACTCCACTTCCCGCACCTCTGCCTTTGAAACCCACACCTCCAATTGCAACAAGGCTAGAAGCCCCCCCTCCCCCAGTTCTTACCTTCCACCTAAATACAACACATCATCCTCTGCCATTTCCACCAGCTACAATCAGACCGCACCACCAGATTCTTAAGGGGTTTGACAGAATAAATACTGATGCGTCTGTGGGTAAATACTGAGGGGGGAGTTTGAAACCAGATTCTGAGTCAGTCACAGAATCCAGGGTTCTGTTTTGGATTCATCAAGTTTAGGCAACACCGACATGGGTAAGGGGTTTCAGTAGCAATGGAGCTGGGGTGAGGAGGAGACAAGCAACGTTTAAGAGATTGGAATTCCTGGTGTTTGGGATTGTGCAGATATCTAATCAGAAGGTCAGCTTCGCATCAGATATAACTGCAATATTGTGAAGAGTGTAGTTCTGCTGCATAGTTCCCAGTGAGAGGGAGAGGCTCAGCAGTAAGGGAAAGGAATTTGTCAGGCAACGGGTTTAACCATTACAATGTTTCATTGGAGGAAACTGCACCTAATCGAGTAGTGGGAATGTGGTAAGCAGTTGGATAACTGAGTAACAGTGGAGTAGTGGAGAGGGATGATGGGGAGGGAGAGCTGGGCATTGTCAATGTACATGTGAAACCCAACATGGCACTTTTGCACAATGTCACCTCCTGGTAGTATGTAGGTGAGATACAGAAGGGACCAAGGACACCAAATGCAAGGAATTCAGAAAGGAATGGGAGAGTGGAGATGAAGCAGGATTTTGGGAGAGAAGGACAGAACCAGAAAAGACAGAACAAGGAACAATATCTGTGAATCGGTGAGGGGGACTGATGAGGAGGAGGAAGAAAGAGAGTTGGAAAGTCTATGGTTTAGTGAAATTAGGGTAAAGGGTCAAGGTGAGCTCTGATAAGGTTTGACAAGAGACTGGAGGAAGATGTAAGTTTAGGACAAAAACCGGGAGCACCACGTGAGGCAATTTGACTCAGTGGGCTAGTGGGAGGGAGGGAAGCAGCAGATCGGATTATCTCAGTCTTAGTGACAGAGAAACTCCATGTGCTCCAAACTCTTGTTGTTGGAGAGAAGGATGGAGGAGACAGGATGATGGACAGTGTTTCAAAAAGAAACAAAACCAGGGTTAGTGATATTCAAAGTGAGTGAACAAACCTAATGTATTTAAATTTTATCCAAAACATTACAACAAACGACTGAAGTCCTGGTTCGAATCCCATCTTGGCAGATGGTGGAATCTGAATTCAAGAAAAAATAACTGGAATTAGGAATCTCCTGATCTCCATGGAACCATTGTCAATAGCGAAAGAAATCCTGCCAACCTGACAGTGGCCCAGCCAGCTACTCACTGAAATAATCACTGCAAAGTTTCAACAAATGAATGAAACTGGATGGACTACTCGGCATCTAAGAAGGCACCATTTAATACAACCACAGTATCAGCCCTCTCGATGGTGCAACGTCCTCCAGACGAACATCTGGAGTTTGGGGCCAAAATATGCAGAGCTGTCTCACAGACCAATCAAGCAACAGCCTGACACAGTCATACTCATTAAATCAACCCTTACAGACAATGACCAGACACCACCATCACCATCTCAAGATAGAGATTCAATATTTCGAGCCTAAGCCCTTCATCAGCCTGACCTGCTGTGCTTTTCCAGCACCAGACTCTTGACTCTGATCTCCAGCAATCTGCAGTCTTCACTTTCTCCTGAAATCTCTGGATATGTCCTGTCCCACCAGCAGGACAGACCAGGCAGATGTGGTGGCACAGACAGGGAGGATTTCCCCTGGGAGTACTCAGCATTGACTCCAGAGACCAGGAAGTCTCATGGCTCCTGCTGATTACCACGTCCCGTCCACCCTTGGAGGATGAATCACTTCTCCTTCATGTTGAACAACATTTGGAGGAATCACTGAGGCAATAAAATGGTGTCAAATGTACTCTGAGTACAGAATTTCAATGTCCACAATCGAGACTAGGTCTGCAACAGAATTACTGACTGAGCTGGCCAGGTCCTAAAGGATATAGCTGCTCAACTGAGTCTGCAGCAGGTGGTGAGGGAACCAACAAGAGGGAAAAACATACTTGATCTCATTGTTATGAATTGACCAGCTGCAGATACATCTGGCCATGACAGTGTCGGTAAGAGCGACCATCACACATTCCTTTTGGAGACAAAGTCTTGCCTTAAATTTGAGAAAAACCTCCATTGTGTTGAGTGACACTATCACCGTTCTAAATGGGACAGACTTTGAAGCGATGTAGGATCTCAAACTGGGTATCTATGAGGCACTGTGGGACATCAACAGCAGCAGAACTGCACTCCAGCACAATCTGTAATCTCAAGGGTTTGTCAATCCTGCTCTCACCCATCACAATGGATAGTAAAGGAGGGCATGCCATGAACAGCACCAGGCAGACCTAAAAATGAAGTGCCAACCTGGTGAAGCTATCAAACAGAACTACCTGCATATCAAATAGCATCAGCAGCAAGCAACAGAGATAAGTGATCCTCCAGTCAATGGAACAGATCGGAGCTCTGCAGTTCTGCAGCTCTGAACGGTGATGGACAATTAAACAACTCACTGCAGGATGCATCACAGAAATCCTCACCTTTACTGATGGAGGGGCCTCACACACCCATGCACTAGATAAGACAACAGCATTTGCAGCAATCTTCAGCCAGAAGTGCAAAGTGGGATGATCCATCTTAACCAGTGTTTTCTAACATCACAGATGTGAGTTTTAAGCCAGTTCAGTTGAATAACATCAAGAAATAGTTTAGTAGTGCAAAGGCTACGGGTCCGGCCAACAATCTGGCAATAAAACTGATATCTTGTGCTCCAGAACTTGCCACCCACCAAACCAAGTACCGCTCCAACACTGGCATCTACCGACAATGTGAAACATTGCCCAGGGATATTCAACACAAAAACACAGGGCAACCCAACCCAGCCAATTTCCCTCTATCAGTCCACACTCGATCAGCAGTAACGTGATGGAAGATGTTATCAACAGGGCTACCAAGTAGCAGCTGCTCAGCAACAGTCAGCTCAGCGACAGTCATTTTAGGCTCCACCAGGGCCACTCAGCTCCCGATTGTGTTACCGCCCTGATTCACAACCTGACAACTAACTGAATCCAAGAGACGAGGTGAGGGTGACAGACTAGTCCCACTCCAAGACCACTAATTCTAGCTGATTCCACCCTTGTCTCAGCTTATACACTTTCATCCATCTTGTGTTATCTCCAGACTTCATAATCCAAACATACTCCTGGCCATCTTCCCACATTACAGGGAGATTGAATGTCAAGAATACCTAAATCTCTGCTGCCCAAGTACTCCCTCTACCAAAACTTGTTGATCCATCAAAAGGCTCCTATTTATAATCAACAGCATAGAGCCACAGAGATATACAGCATGGAAATAGACCCTTCAATCCAACCTGTCCATGCTGAGCAGATATCCCAACCTAATCAAGTCTCACCTACCAGCATCTGGCCCACATCCCTCAATTTAAAATTCTCACTCTTGATTCAATTCCTGGTTCTGATCATCCCTCGCTCGCTGCATCTCACACCCTTTGAGACCTCGACAACCCATTCTGTTCGAGACTCCCAATGATCTGTTAATTCATTACTTCACCTGTGTGGCTGCTTTTACAGTTGCCAAAGCAACAAGGTCTGAAATTCGCAGCTAAAACCTCACAGGTCTGCTTTCCTCCTTTAAGACATTCCTCAAAACCTGCTTATTTGGCAATGGTTTTGGTCACCTGACCTGATATCATCCTTCTCTGGCCTTATGTCTAAAGTTCCCAATAATAATTTTGTGAAATTATAAGCAGGATAATAAAACTACAAACTGTTCTTGATTTGAACATTATCTTCAAATCATCACTGTTGCTGTAATGAATACTCTGTAATGTCTCTTAACCAACCACATTGTAGGAGCACCTTCACCACACAAACTGCAGCTGTACAAAAAAGTCAAACATCACCCTCTCCCCAGGCAACAAGGATTTGGCATTAATCACTGGTATCTGTGGAAGGAGAAACACAGTTGATGTTTCAGGGAGTGTAAAAACGATTACAGGGAATGAAAATGGTGCATAATTTGATAGTTAGAAATGCTTATTGGCAAAAAGAATTCTTGACTGTCAAACATTTTCCAAAAATAAATTAATAAGCAGCACATGGTCAGGGGCTGGGTGGCAGTGAAAAATTAACTTACAAAAATGTCTGTAAAAGTAATAGTAAAATACTAAACAGACCAAAAATACACCCATTGTTCGAGACTGAGGAAGCTAGATATTGACAAAGTGGTCACGAGGGAGCCCAGAGATGAAGCAGAACAGTGTCAGCTGTTATGACCCCACAGTCAAAGATGTATAGCACCGACAAAGACCCTTCGGTCTAACTCATCCGTGCCAACCAGGTATCCAAACCTAATCTATTCCCATTTGCCAGCACTTGGCCCATATCCCTGTAAATGCTTCCTAATCATATCACGTGTCTATTTAGAGGCCTTTAACATGTTTTAATTGTACTAGCCTCCACCACTTCCTCTGGCAGCCCATTCCACCCACTGCATGAAAGAGTTGTCCTTTAGGCCCCTTTGAAATTTTATCCATTCACCCTAAACTATTGCCCTCTACTTCTGGACACCACCACTCCAGGGAAAACACCTTGTTCATTTACTCTATTCATGCCCCTCATGATTGTATAAACCTCCATAACATCACCACTCAGCCTATACCACTCCAGGGAAAACAGCCCCAACCTTTTATGCCTCACCCTACAGCTCAAGTCCTCCAACCCTAACAATATCCTTGTAAGTCTTTTTTGAAACCTTTCAAGTTTCACAGCACCCTTCTGATAGGAGGCAGGCCAGAACTGCACACAATATTCCAAAAGTGGCCAAAAGAATGTCCTGTACAGCAACATGACCTCCCACATCCTATACTCAATGCTCGAACCAATAAAGGAAACATACTGAACACTTTCTTCATCATTCTATCTGCCTGCAGCTTGACTTGCAAGGACTATGAACCTGAAGTCCAAGGTCTGTTTGTTCCGCAAGCGTCTCTAGGGCCTTGCCATTCAGTGTACAAGTCCTGCCCTGATTTGCTTTTCCAAAATGCAGCACCTCACATTTATCTAAATTATACCATCTGATCAGTATCTTATTTTAATCTGAGGTAACCTTCTTCATTATCCACAATACCTCCAATTTTGTATGACCTGCAAACTCATTTACGATACCAAATCATTTCAATGAATGACGAAACAAATCCCGAAATAAACATCCATTTCTCTGAGTTTGAATGTGCTCTGTGTAAATCCTGCCCAATGACTCTGTCCCAGAGAAAGGCTGCACATGCGCCTGGCTGCACCTTGCCCCCTACAAAGCTGGCGGCTCCGTACGTGTCCAGTTCATTCTTGCCCCAAATAAAGATGGCTGCGTTCACTCATGCCTGCAGCCACACTGAGGAAATTCCCCGTTTACTGAAAACACGAGACTGGGACATTCAAATTTGTGGTTTCAGATGTGCACATTTTGTTTGTAAAACCTCTCCACTCATACAGAATCTCTCTCACTTCCTGCGGTTCCACAGATAGCCTTGATTTTTGCGGGTACCTATTCTCTGCCTGGTTACTCATTTGTCCTTAGTGTTTTTGTAGAAACACTTTGGATTCTCCTTAAACCTATTTCCTAAAGCTATCTCATGTCCCTTTTTGCCCTCATGGTTTACCTCGAGTATACTCCTACTGCCCCTATACTCCTCTAGGGATTCACACAAACACAGCTGTCTGTACCTGCCATATGCCTCCTTCATTTTCTTGACCAGGCTCTCAATTTCTTTCGATAGGCAGCATTCTCTACACCTACCAGCCTTGGCCTTAACAGTAACATACTCTCTGTATACTCTTGTTGCAGGCCTATGGAGGCAACGGCAGGTGAGGACAGAGAAGCAATCATTCCCAGTAAAGAGGTAATGTTGGGAAAGTTAACAGCCTAAAGCTAGATGGGTCTCCTGGCCCTGATGGATTGAATGAACCAGCGATTATTGAAATATCAGGCTCAGGAAAAGGGTACAGGGCAGCATTGAGGAAAAGAAACTTTATTTTCAGTAAAACCTGTGACATGAAGATTGATCTGACAACCGCGGTATCCAAATGGATCAACTAGTTTGAAGGTCCCGATGGTGAGACTTGGGCATGGTCACACAGCAACAGTGAGCGCAGCAACACCAACTGAACGGGGTCAATGTGAAAGTGATTGTCAAGGAAATGGGAGGGGGAACTTAAAAGAGGTAAGTGATTGTGGGAGGGAGGAAAAACTCCAAGAAGGGATGAGTCTCAATCCTGATATATGACTCGCAGAGATGTGTGAGAGAGAGAGGGGTTTGTTGGCAAAGTAATCATAACCTCTGAGAATATTTTCATGTCAAATCAACTAATTTCTTTGTGTGTTTCCTCTGCATGAGTAACAAGGAATAAAATGCAGTGACTCGGATTCGTACGAGCTTACTGCAGCCACAATGCAGAATATTTTATCATTGAAACCATCACTGAATCATGCAGGCACGTGTTTAAAAACAACAATAATTACAGTGACAGAAGACATGTTAGGAAGAGTAGCAGATGCACAACAGGAATATTAGGCGAGGGTTAGCAGACATGTGGGAATTCAGAATTGTCTGAATTTTAAATTCGATATCCTCAGACGCTGTGGTGCTTCCATCGGACTGCATGTTGAAGACTGAGTTTGATGGATTTCGAGAAACAGAAAGTTTCAGGGGATAGTGCGAGATATTGGTGCAATGCATGTTTCAATAACAATGAGTTTTAAAACTTTTGCTTCACTAACTTACCCACACAAAGAGGTACACATTGCTGCAGTCAGTAACATAACCCCTGTTCCTTGAACCAGAATCAGGCAAACTTTGTGGCACAGCTGCTAATATCAACCCGGAAGTGGGGGAGGAAATGAGTACGTGAGGCTATTCTGTGGCACCAGTGACATGATTGGGAAAGGTGCGGACATTGAGTCATAGAGATGCACAGCATGGAAACAGGCTCTTTGGTCCGACCCGTCCATGCCAACCAAATATCCCAACCCAATCTAGTCCAACCTGCCAGCACCCAGCCGATATCCCTCCAAATCCTTCCTATTCTTATACTCATCCAAATGCTTTTCAAATGTTGCAATTGTACCAGCCTCCACCACTTCCTCTGGCAGCTTATTCCATACACGCACCACCCTCTGTATGAAAAAGTTACCCTTTAGGTCTCTTTTATATCTTTCCCTTCTCAACCTAAATCTATGCTCACTAGTTCTGGACTCCCCGCCACCAGTGAAACGATATTGTCTATTTATTCAAGTGTGTGAAATGCTGAGGATGGGAGTGCTTCTGGTCAAAGGCGAGGTGAAAGGGCATCTTGGTCTCAAGTTATTATATTATTAAGGTTCAGCAGCAGCATTAACCAGCACTGAGGATTGGCTCAGAGGAAGCTTACTGAAGCCTTAAGTGAGAGGCCAATCTATTGAAAGCATTCTAAGAGATTATCCTTAACAAAGCGGTATTTTGTTACTTTGACAATAAGAACTGATTTTGCTCACATCGTGTCCATATCAGTCTCTTGCTTATGTAAACACTCCAATCCATCGTACATTGCTTCCATTCCAACACAGGAACGCGTAGTATTCTCTCTCCATCTGGGATAACCTAATTTGACAATGTCATTCTTTGAATGGAGAAATGCAGCAGGGAGTTGTTAGTGCGGTGGCGATATATTGGGCTGTTAAACTTTGAAGACTGGAACGTGGCAGCTGCTGTTATTTAAATTCGATGAATAAAATCTGGAAAATGAACCCAATTTCAGGAACAGAGACAATAACATTACATTGCTGAATACTCATTCCTTCATGTCCCTTTGAAAGGGAAATCTGCCGACCATAACGAGTCGTGTCAACATGTGACTCCAGACCCAGAACAATGTGGTTCACCCATAAATACCCTCTGACTCAGTTCAAGGTGAATTAAGAATGAAGGACTAATGGTCCTCAGACCAATGACAACAACTTTTCGTGGGAGAATAAGGAAGCATAAAAATACATGGACAACGGGGGAAATGGGAATCGTATCTGTGTGGACTCGAATTCAACTGTTTATCAAATTAAATAGACAAAAGGATATCCGCAACGCTAAGAAGTCAGGGCCATGGGATGACTGTAGGAAGGGATTCAATTACCCGCTGAGGTGTAAACTCACTTGCTCAGTCAGAATGCGCACAGGTCACTCACCACACCCATATTTGAGAAGTGATCACTCTGGAGAACAACTGACAGAGTGAACAGCAAGTTTACAAATAACAGCAGGAGTTTGATTCTGCTGTTATCGCAGCTGTTAACCCCAACCAGCAATGAACCATGTTTGGATGTGTGTTTCCAGTGGAGGACATTGATGTAGACCAATGATTTAGACTTAGTTGTAGGCGCCATGATTCAGAGGCTTGCTGATGATTTAACAATTGGTCGTGTAGTTGACTATGACGAGGAATGTCAGAGACTGCAGGGATGTATCAATAAGTTGGAAAGGAAAAATGACAAATTGCATTGAATTCAGACCAATGAGTGTTAACGAAATTGGGGAGAAGAAACAATAGCAATGAATATTCTGTGGACATTCATGGTCGCTGAAGATCAATGGACAGGGGAATCAGTTGGACGGAAGTATGTACTGTAGATGCTGGAGATCAGAGTCTAGAGTTGAGTGGGGCTGAGGAAGCACAGCAGGTCAGGCAGCATCCGAGTTGTAGACAAAAAATGACGTTTTGGGCAAAAGGCCTTCATCAGGAATAAGGTTTGGAGCCTCGAGTTTGGGGAGATAAATGGGTGGGGTGGGGTGGGGTTTGTGAGAATTTAGCTGAGACAGCAATAGGTGGATGGAGGTGGGGATAAGAGTGTTAGTTCGGAGAAGAGGTTGGAGTGGATAGGTGGGAAGGAAGATAGACGGGTGGGACAGGTCAGTAGGACGGTGCCAAGCTGGAAGGTTGGAACTAGGGTAAGGTGGGAGGTGAGGGGAAATGAGGAAACTGGCGAAATCCACATTGATGCCATGGGGTTAACTGTCATGAGGCAGAAGATGAGACGTTCTTCCTCTAGGCGTCAGGTGGTGAGGGAATGGCGGTGGAGGAGGCCTAAGACCTGCATGTCCTCGGGAGGGTGGCGGGGGGAGTTGAGGTGTTCGGGCACGGGGTGTTGTGGTTGATTGTTGCCGGTGTCCTCGAGATGCCGGTGTCTCTGAAACGCTCTGCGAGAAGGTGTCCGGTGGCCCCACTGTCGAGGAAACTGCATTGGGAGAAACGGATGCAATAAATGGCATGTGTGGAAGTGTAGGTGAATCTTTGATGGATGTGGAAGGCTTCTTTGGGGCAGTGGGGGGAGGTGGGGGTGTGTGGATGCAGGTTTTACAATTCTTGTGGTGGCAGAGGAAAGTGCCAGGAGGGGATTTAGGGTCATTGGAGGGCGTGGACTTGACTAGGTAGTCATGGAGGGAATGGTCTTTGCAGGAAGTGGACAGCAGTAGGGAGTGAAAAATATCCCTGGAGGTCAGTATTACTAATATTTTTTAGAAACCCACTGACTCTCACAGCTCTCTGGATTTCAACTCCTCCCACCACACCTCTTGCACCAATGTTATCCTGTGTTCCCAACTCCTCCGCCTATGCTGCGTCTGCTCCAAGAGGACCAGTTCCTCAACAGAAAAAAACAGATGGCCTTCTTCTTTAAAGTCCGGAACTTCCCCTCCCATGTGGTTGAAGATGCCCTCTAACTCATCTTATCCATGTCTCCTGCACGTCCAACTATGAACCCCATATCTCCAAACACAACAAGTACAGATCAAGGACACGAGGAAGGTCCTCAACTTCCATTCCACCAATCTCCGCAAAAATCACATCATCCACCGACATTTTCACTACCTCTAAATTAACCCCTTCATCAGGGATATATTTCCCTCCCCAAACCCATTTGTTTCCCTCAAATACCTTTCTCTCCACAATGACCTAGTCATGTCCATGCCCTCAAATGTCCCACCATTCCCTGCCAGCACCTTCCCCTGCCACCGAAGGAATTGCAAAACCTGTACCCACATCGTACCCCTCACCTCTGTCCAAGGCTCCAGTGGAGCCTTCTACATCCATCAAAAATTCACCTTCACTTCAACAGATGTCATTTGTTGTATCTGCTGTTCCAGATTTGATCACCTCTAAATTGGGGAGACCGGATACCTTCTGACAGAGCACTTCAGAGAACATCTCCAGGATACCTGCAAGAATCAACTCCACCGCCCTATGGCCAAACATTTCAACTTCGCCTCCCTTTCTCCTGACGTTATGCAGGTCCTGAGCCACACCCATCTCCTCTCCCTCTCTACCCAACGCCTGGAGGAAGAAGGCCTCATCTTCATCCTCGGGACCCTTGAACCCCATGGCATCAATGTGGACTTCATCAGTTTCCTCATTCCCATTCCTTCATCTTACCCCAGTTCTAAACTTACAGCTCAGCACCGTCCTCCTGACCTGTCCCACCTGTATATTTTCATTCCCAACTATACATTCCACCTTCCTCTCTGACATATCACCATCAACCCCCCCCCCCACCTCTGTCCACCGACTGCACTCTCAGCGACCTTCTCCCCAGACCCACAACCTCCCATTTATGTCTCCACCCCATAGGCTGCCTGTCTCATTCCTGATGAAGGGCTTTTGCCCGAAACGTTGATTTTTCCTCAGATGCTGACGGACTTGCTGAGCTTCTCCTGCACCACTTTCATCTTGAGGGGAATAAGTTGATTGAGGGGGATTGGCCTTGGAGGGGAAGTTGCAAATGGTGGAGTTTCGTTGAATGTTCCAACCTTGTCCTGTTAGTCAGTTCAGCTGTTCAGCTTTGAATGTTCGGTCAAAAACTCTCGGGTGACTTACTCCAGTGCATCGTGTAGTTGGTGCACTCTGCTGCTATTGTGCCTTAACGGTGAAGCGAATAATTATTCAGGTATTAAATCGGGTACAATCAAGTGACTGCATTGTCGTGGATGGTGTCCAGTTCCTTAAGTGTTGTTGATGTCACACCCATCTCGGCAAATGGAGATCCCCGTTCCACATCTCATTTGTACCTTGCAAACGATGTAGGATTCATGGAGCAATGAGTTGAGTTTACAATCCAAAACTGTCTACCAACGGACATGTTTTTGTTGTGAAAGTGTTTATATAGCCGGTCTCAATCCGTTTTTCCCATATTCTAGCTCCGTGAACGATTACACAGGGGGACTAGGTTACAGTAAAGCAATTGAATGTCAATGGAATATGATTAGGTTCTCATTTGTCAGATTTATAATTACTCTATTTCGTTCTTGTGTTAACCAATCTGATTCCAATCACTCGCTGATTTCAAGTTCCAATTCTCGGCTGTGCTTGAAATTTCAACCGTTGCCTCACATAAATTTCTCCACCTGCCTTAATAATATGTAAGGACGGTATAAGGGACAGCAGAGATTTACAAACATGGTGCCAACCCTGTATAAAATGGAGCTCTATAATCACATAATAACAATTATAAACGTTCAATATTCGTGAGATCTTGACAGGGTAGATACGGGCAGACGGTTTGCTCTCTGGTATGAGGAGACCATCAGAGGACATGAACTCAGAATTAGATATTGCCTATTTAATTCAGAAGTGAGGAGGAATTTCTCTGCTCAGGGCCCAGTGATTCTGTGGAACTCTTTCCTGAAACTGTTGTTGAGGCTGATTTGTTGTGTATTTTCAAACTGGGACAGACAGATATTTAACCAGAAAGTCGAGGAAGCATTATCGAGGTTACGCAGGAGAATGGAGGTGAAGATTATCAGATCAGCCATGAGTTCGTTGAATGGCAGAGAAGACTCGATGGGCTGAATGGCCGACTCCCAATCCTATATAATTTGATGTAACGCCTTATTTTATTTTAGAATTCTGAGGGATGGGATGAAGTGATAGAAAAGGTTTCTCAAACTGATCAGACAGATCAGGGACTAGGCTCATAAACTGATGAACAAGAAATTTGTTGTGGCTTGGAGGCATAAATGGCACTGGGCACACCACAGATGTGTATGTGCAGACGCTGTGATTACTAAAGAAAATTGGTGGATCTTAGATTGTTGCCAACTTGGTGACCACACTAGATGATGGATCGCGGTATGATTCACACAACAAAAGGTTGTGAAAGAATGAATGATTCGTTTCATTGGAAAAGTTTTCTCTAGTTCTAATTCAATTGACTGTTTAAAATACTGTTCAGAACTTTGCGTGGAGTGTTACATTAAAATTCACAATCCCATTGAATAAACTATTGTACCCGATCTCTCCTTATTTGTTTCGCTTTCATTCGATGTAAATTCATGGAATGTCCAGGCGGAATAAAAGGAGGAAGGAAATGTTACACTCCTTTTCATTATCCCAATTTAACTTACAACAGAATCAAATTGCTTTATTTCGACTTTGATGTGGTATCGATTTATCACAAATCTCCGGTTCAATGAAGGGCAAGAGCAAGATTCTCCATCCGATGTATATTAAAGGTGCGAGGCACAAAGGAAATCCACAGCTGTGTTTGACGGAAAGAACAGCCCGAGTAGGATTCAAATCCACACATGCGCAATGGAAGAGCAACCCGCCGCCTTCACCTCTGGGCCACTTCAGCCCATTGCAAAGGTGCTCACATGTGACCACATCAAGATTACATATGGTGCACCGAGGGGAGAAGAAATTCCCGGAGCGGAATCGAATCCTAACCATTATGTTTCTGTTTTCAGCGGAATAATAATACCAGCAAAATCCAAGGGGTTGACCTCGTCCTTGGAAAGAATACCTTGTCCTTGATTTATTCCGAGTAGGAACTGTCTCAGAATGAACCAGCAAACATGAAATTCCCGTCACATTCACACACACATTTAGTCTTGACACATAATTTCTTCAGACAGTTTCTCTGTCACGTGAAGAAGTATATGCAGAGAGAGAAGTGGAGGTGATGTTTTAGCTCGATGGGCTTTCTCATATGGCTGAACCTGAAGTGGATAAAATTCCCAGAAATGCAGTGTTGTTCGTTTCATTTTATTAATTTTGCTGCAACTTCACTCTGTTCATTGCAATGATCGGAAGTGAATTGGATTTATGTGATTGGAACGTTTAATATTGCATTCAATTTTGCTCCGAATTTATTTCAGCTTAAAGAAAATACTGATGAGAAAAACAGAAGGTTGAACTACAAAACAAGATGCCAGTTTTGAGTCTCAGTTACTTTGGCAGATTTCAGTGGGTATCAAATGAACTCAACATCATGGCGATTGTCCTCCCATCTTTAAGCCATGGGATTAAAGCAGGAAATCAATCTCTAAGAGACGGGTCACTTCCTGTTCATTATGGAATAGCTTTCCTTGACAATATACAAAATCTGCTCTGTTCCAGTTATAATGCTTCATGTGGGATATTAATAGAAATCTTTCAATACTCAGAGTTTTTCTTTTGCTGAATCTTACTCAGCTGCATCCGTTTCCGATATTTCTTTGCATTTGAAGTCGTCCAAATTAGACATTGTTTCCTCGAACCTTCTACCCCCCAACGCCACTTTTACACTTTTACCTGGCCACAGGCTGTCTCTCTCCTGGTGAAACTCGCTGCTTGTGTGTCTCTCAATGTGCCTTTCCAAATATTTTGGAAACGGATTCTCTGAGTGACAGAAATTCTGCTCCCATCATTTCTGTGTCCTACATCGATGGTTTTGAAAGCCTGACGTTCGGAAATATACGAACTTGAAAGAGTGAATTTACCACCTATTTGCTCTCTCCAAACCTCAAATACTCTGGAAAACTTCCATTCGGTTTTCCTTGGTTCAGTGTCAAATTTTCCAACACACAAATAAATAAAATTCCATCCCCACTAAACGCCGTCAGCATCGTCTCTAATGTCTTAGCAGCCCAGTAAACGCTGGCAGTGTCCTCTCTGATAGAATCAGAGATTCCCTACAATGCAGAAAGTACAGTTCAGCCAATAGAGTCTGTAGGAACACTCTGAACAGCATCTCAACCAGACCTAGCTCGCTTCTCTATCCTTGCAGGCCTCTGGCTTGTGATTTCAAATAAACCTTTTCGAATAAAACCTGACATCATGTGACTGCTGACCTTATCACTGCATTACCCATGGATAATTCACTTAACTTACTGAATTCACTCCCTGGAAACATCAGCGCAATTTAACATGGCCAATCCGCCTGACCTACAGACTTAACAGCAGTGCGAACCACTGAGCAAATGTACCATCACATTGAACACTATCTGTATCATGTATAATGGCTTTACACACTGGTAACTCCGCCTCGTGAAAGCAAGCTGCGCCCACCAACCCGAATTCAATCCATCCAAACGCGGTTCTACGCTGTACAACCTCATTAGTGCTGCGGGAAATGTTTCTGCACTCAGATCTGAGTGGGTTTACTTTGTTATCTTCCTCAGATTCCTGCTTTAAATAAACACATCAATCAGGAACAACTCTATATAATGGTTTTCATGCAACACAAACATAATGTGCAGTTTCCAGAAGTTATGTGTTTGCACTTTCACTGACACCCTCTCTCCCCAGGAGCTGCAGTCCTTCCCCAGCTAATTCAGACAGCACTGTCCTTCCTGTGATATGTCCAACCGAGAATGGAAGGCCAAGTATGAATAACCTTCAGTGGGGAACAGAGCCACAGGTTTACAACATTTACGATGACCCTAACGGTGAATTGAGCCCTGTGACAGGAGGGGACACGAACCACGATACTGTGGAGGAGGACAACATCGAAGAAAGCCCTTCAACATGTTGTGGCCGCACTTGTCCAACACAACTGCTGAATCAAGTTTTCCATCGTTTAGCCCACAGTCTTATATGTTTTGGCATCACAAATTAACATCTCAATTCTTTTAAGGTTAGAGCGATTCCCGTCGCTCTGACCCTTTCCGCACATCTACTCAAACCTTTCTGCCTTTTTCCGAAATCTCTTGGCCCCAGTGTTCGATCTCTCCATCAATAAGAAACGCTTCTTTCAGTCTATCCTATCCCTATCCCTCATTATTTTGTAGATCTCAGTCATGTCTTCTCCAATTTCCTCTGCTCGGTGACAAACTACCCCAGTCTGACCAATCTCTCCTCATAACTGAAACTCTTCAGCCCAGACAATACCCCAGTGAATCTCTACTGCAACGTTCCCAGTGCGATCACATTCATGCTGTACTGTGAATTGCAGAACTGCACACAGTCATCGAGCTGGAGCCGAATGAACTTTTTTCTATTCTGTTAAAGTATAAGGGCGTCGCTGGCTCGGCAGTATTTATTGCTGTCCCTAATTGCACAGCGGGTAGTTGAGACTGAACCATATTGTAGTGAGTCTGGAGTCACATGGAGGCCCGAGCAGGTAAGAATGGCATTTCCATTCCTTAAAGGACGTCAGATGGTTTTGCTTTTTCAACAATTGAACATGGATATAAAGGAGTTATTAGATTCGTAATTCCAGATATTTATTGAATCCCAATTCTACCACCTAGCATGGTTGGAGTCAAACCCGGGTCCCTGGTGTCTGAATAAACAGTCCAGTGGTTAGTGTTAATAGCGCTCGACCATTGCAGAAAAGCAGTGAAACTGATCTTATCCAATGAAGTCGCTTTTCCCCGATACCTGTGCCATTTTCCCGAGCTTGACCGTCGCCAATAATATCTGGTCTATGTCAGGAAAAACTGCTAGATGAGGAATGATCTCACAACAGTGGTAACCAAATGGATCAAATGGTCTGCAGGTCCCGATGGTGGAGTTGAGGCACGTTCACCCAGTAACAGTGACCGCAGCCACACAGACTGAATGGTATCAATGGGACAGTCAGTGTTAGATTCTGCAGTGCCTTAATGAAATAGGAAATAACTCCACAAACACATGATGAAAGAGCAGCGCTCTGAAAGCTAGTGCTTCAATTAAACCTGAGAGACCATAACCTGGTGTTGGGTGATTTTTAACTTTGTACTCCATAGTCCAACACCGGTATCTCCAAATTAATGAAATGGGGTATGGGATGGAAAGTTCGGTTCGTGATCGTAGGAGGGAAGAAATCCCTGAGAACAGGTGGATTTGAATTCTGAAACACAAAGATGTGACCCAGCAGAGCTTGAAGGAAAAAACAACATCACCTTGGAGAAAATCAAAACATTAAAACAGCCGATTCCTTTGTGTTTCACAAATACTCGGGTAGATAGAGCAATTACTGCCGTGACTCGGATTCGGACCGAGGTTGCTGCAGCCACAACGCAAAGTACTAACCACTATACGATCACGGCACCCCACAGACGAACGCACTAACCACACGAAATAATTACAGTATCATAAGAAATGTTAGGCAGAGCACCAAATGCACAATATCAGTGCTTCGTGAACAGTGGCAGATCTGTGGGAACTCAGAATGGGCTGACCGTTTAACATCGGCGCCCACAGAGGCTGTGGTGATTCCATCGTTAATGTGCTGAAGGCTGAGATAAATAGATTTCTCCAAAACATCAAAGACTCTGGGGACAGTGCAGCTTTTGTTACCTGCACATCCACCAATATCATTTATTGTATCTGTTGCTCGTGGTGCGGTGTCCTGTACATTGGGGACACTGGGCGTCTCCTAGCAGAGCGCTTTCGGGAACATCTCTGGGACAACTGCACCAATCAACCACACCGCCCTGTGGCCCAACATTTCAACTCTCCCTCCCACTCTGCCGAGGACATGGAGGTCCTGGGCCTCCTTCACCGCCGCTCCCTCACCACCAGACGCCGGGAGGAAGAACGCCTCATCTTTCACCACGGAACACTTCAACCCCAAGGAATCAGTGTGGACTTCACCAATTTCCTCATTTCCCCTTCCCCCACCTCACCCTAGTTCTAAACTTCCAGCTCAGCACTGTCCCCATGACGTGTCCTGACTTGTCCGACCTGCCTATCTTCTTTTCCACCTATCCACTCCGCCCTCCCCCCCGACCTATCACCTTCATCCCCTCCCCCACTCAACTATTGTACTCTATGCTACTTTCTCCCCACCCCCACCCTCCTCTCACTTCTCTCTCCACCCTTCATGCTCTCTGCCTTTATTCCTGATGAAGAGCTTTGGCCCGAAACGTCGATTTTACTGCTCCTCGGATGCTGCCTGAACTGCTGTGCTCTTCCAGCACCACTGATCCAGAATCTGGTTTCCAGCATCTGCAGTCATTGTTTTTACCAAGCTTTTGTTGAAATGTATACTTCAATAGTAATGCAGTTTAACATCGGTTGCTTCACAAGTTTCCCCACACAAGGCAGTAACCACTGCTGCCACATAGCCCCAGTTCCTAGCCCCAGAAGCAGAGGAACTGAGTGGCGCAGTCGCGAAGATCCAACTTGAAATCGGGATGGGAATGAGGTCGCAGAGATACTCGATGGCTCCAGTGACACAACCGGAGAATGCACGGTATTTCTATGACGGTTTAGAGGCGCAAGCAATTTCGAGGTTGGGAGTGTTCTTGGTAAAAGGCGGGGCAGAAGGGAATATGTGTTCCCGTTTATAATAACAGCAATCGACAGTGCATCTTGCTGAGAGACAGCTGAGTGCCACAACTGGAGCGTGGGTGGCTGGTTTGAAGTTTAATTTTGCTTCACTATCACCCAGTTCCCTGGAATGAATTGCTTTCACCATTTTTGTTTCCAATTTTTTGATATCTCCCTGCAGTCTGTGGCTTTCTTTCTCATGGTTAATTGCATGATTAACTGTTGTATGATCTGCACACTGTTAAATCACGGCAACTACAAGTAAATATGAATCATTGATCTATATGAGAAAACAGTGGACCTCACAGCAGGCATGCTTCGTAGGTTTGCAGGCGACGCCAGAATTGTAGACAGTGGAGAAGATTATCCAAGTTTCAAAAGGATCTTAATCCAATGAGTCGTTGGACTGAAAAATGTAACATGGAGTTCAATCTGGATAAATGGAAGGTATTGCATTTTGGTACAACAAAAAGAGTATGGCTTTGCGTATGTTGGAGAACACGGAAACTCGGGATGCAGGTACATAATTCCTTGTAATTTGCTTTACCTTCGGACAAGATGCTTCAAAGGCATTTAACAAACTTCCCTTCATTGTTCAGTCCTTTGTGTATATGAGTCGGGACGTTATGTTGAAGCTTTGCAGGACATTGATGAGGCCTCTTCTGGAATATTCTGTCCAGTTCTGGTCGCCCAGTTGTAGGAATGATATTATTCAGCTGGGGTAGGTTCAGAAAAGGTATACACGCATGTTGCCTGTGGAAGGTTTGAGTTCTAATGAAAGGCTGGATAGGCTGAGACTATTTTCAGATTCGTGATTGGGGTGCTGGAAAACCATATCAGGAAAAAAAGAATCCGAGGAGCAGGAGAATCATTTTTTTCGCACAAGTGTCGTTCACCAGGCTCTTCCCCGAAACGTCTGTTCTCCTGCTCCTCAGATGCTGCCTGACCTGCTGTGCTTTCCCAGCACAACACTCTCGACTCTGATCTCTCATCTGCAGTTCTCATTTTCTCTTAGTTGAGACAGTTTTCACTCTAGGTTAGGGGTTTGAGCGGCGACCTGACAGATGTTTATGAATTATTGAGAGGCAAGTTAGAGTTAACGATAGCTGCCTTTTCCCAGAAGGCGGTTTCAAGATGAGAGGGCATATGCTTAAGATGAAAAGAGAGAGATTTAAAAAAAAGACATATGAGGCATTTTTTAGGGAAGATGTTTTACGTGTGCAATTAACTTGCTGAGGAAGTGATGGATGATGGGACGTTTGCAACATTTAATGGACAATTGATTCCAAACATGAATGCGAAAGTGGGACTTTTAAAATAAATTTATTCATGCTTAGTACGTCAGTTATTTCCCAGAAGGCAGTTAAGAGTCAACCACGATATTATCCATCTGGAGTCTCATGTGGGACGGAGCAGATGACTATGGCAGGTTGCTTCCCGAACTGGCATGAGTGAATCAGATGGGATTTTCCACATAACTGATTCAGGTCATCTGGAGACTCTTCAATTCCAGGTGCTTATTGAATTCAAACTCCACTATCTGTCATGCCAGGACCTGAACCCTTTGTCCCCAAAATATTACCTGGGTTTTTGGATTAGCACCACAGTAATAAAACAACAAGGGCATTTTAACCACACAGCGGGTACAGGAGGAGGCAGATGGGACGAGATTAGTTTGGCAGTGTGTTCAGCATGGATTGGTTGGACTCACGGGCTTGTATGCCTTCATGCTGTATGACTCTATGATTGACGCTATGGAACAAATAGCTGGTTGGGACTAACAGCAGCATTGACACCATAATCGAACACCTGATGGGATATGTAAATCTGCTGGAGTCTCCGGAGGTTGTTTTGCTCAGTGACCCCTTCCCACACATGGGACTGGTGAACGGTCTCTCCACAGTGTTACTGATTAAATGAGATTCCATTTCTGTGGTCAATTGAATCCCTTCCAGCAGTTCCCACATTGCCCTGCTTTCTCTGCGGTATCAGCCTCCTTTTTTTCTACACATGGTGAACGATCCTTTCAAATTGTTTCCACACAGATACAAATCCTGTTGTCCATGTTGTTTCTGTGTTTTCATTGTTTCTCATTCACCCACAGGGTGTGAGTATCACTGGTCAGGACAACATTTATTCTTCGCCCCTTGTTCGTTGCTGTCTGGCTACACCACAAACCCGGGTGCGATCCCAGCCTCGGGTGTCTGTCTGTGGGCAGTATGCACATTCTCTGCGTGTTTGCGTTTTATTTCTCCCTCTGACCAAAGATGTGCCAGTTACAGGGATCAACAATGAGAAATGCAGTCTTATTGGACAGGGAATACCGTGGTGTCTGGTGGGATGCGCTTCGGATGGACGGTGTGGACTGGAAGGGCCGACGTGCCTGCTTCCCCAGACGGTGGGGATTCTTGAATTCAGGGTCAGCTAATGTTTTTCGGGTCCTGGAGTCTCTCGTAGGCAGGACTGGGTTAAGATGGTTGAATCCCCTCTCTAAGGGATAGGCATTGCAGGAAATTAAAGTTATTATCTCTGTTTCTGAGGTCAGGCTTGCATTTCAGGTTTTATTCATCGAACTTAAACATCACCCTTTCCGTGTCCCAGTCCCCCAGGATGACGAGTTTAAAATATCACCCCAACACCACCTTCTCCAGTTTGAAATCATGACTGTGTGGAAGAAACTGATGCTGAGCTGATGCGAACAAATGTAGCTGCCCCCGCCAGTGTCAGAAACACAGATCCAAACAGAAAAATCATCTTTTAAACTCACCACTGCAAAGTTCACGGCTCAACACGCTCCAGTTGTGCCACTCAGCTGTCTTAGCAAGATGTACTGTCGATCGCTATGAGAGTATAAACGGGGACAACCATTCCCTTGATCAGGAGCACACTCAACTGAGGAATTTCTTGCGCCTCTATACCATCATAGAAGGACGCACGCTCACCTATTGCATCACTGGAGACAGAGAGTAACTCTGCGCACTCATTCTCATCCACATTTCCAGTTGGATCTGGGCGGCTGTGCCGATGTGAAGCTAAAATGGTATTGAAGCATACATTTCAACAATATCCTATACTCTCCCTCGAGACTTTGATGTTTTGTCGAAATCTATCAATCTCAGTTTTCAACATTTTCTTTCAAGGGATCTCCACAGACTCTGAGGACACCAAACTTAAAGATTCAGCTCATTCTCAGTTCCCACATGTCTGTCACTGTTTGCTAAGCACTGATATTGTACATGTGCTGTTCTTCCGAATATTTCCTCTGCTAGTATACTTATCGCTGCTTGCATGTATCCTGTTCTCTGGTTACTATGATCCTGGTTGTCGGTATTTTGCATTGTGACCAAAGCAAACTCGATTTGAAACCAAATTACGGCACTAAATGCTCTCTCCGTTGTCCTTTTTGTGGCACATGCTAAGAAATTAATTGTTTTACCTTCAAATTCCACTCTCTCACATCTCTGCGTTTCATATATCACCCGATTCAAACACACCCGTCGTCGTAGATTTCTCTCCTTCCCACGATCATTAAACCTCCTTTCCGCCCCTCCCCCCATTTCTCTGAGGCAATGCCCAATCTATCACTCTCTTTCACATTCATACTGTTCTGTCTGTGCTGCTGCTGCGGTCACTGTTGTTGGGTGAACGTGCCCCAATCCCACCATCGGGACCTTCAAACAAATCGATCCATTTGGATACCGCGGTTGTGAAATCAACCCCCATGTAACAGTTTTTACTGACATAGGACAGAGACAATTGGAGCGTCAGGCTCATGGAAAATACCCAGGGCAGTTTTGGTGAAAAGACATTTTATTGGAAAAGTCCAGCTTTTGTGGCTTTCTGAGTTGGTCTTGTGATAATTTCATAGGACTGATAATCCAGAGACCGAGCTAATAGTCTGGGTACTCGGGCTTGAATCCCACCATGTCATGATCGTCAAATTTGGATTCAATAAATATCTGCAAGGAAGAATCTAAAGACTAACATATATCCATTGACAATTGTTGAAAAAAATCTGTTTCACTGATGTCATTTCGGGATGGAATTTACGTTCCTTACTTGGTCTGTGCTGCATGTGACTTCAGACTCATAGCAATATGGTTGAGTCTCAACTGCCCTCGAGACAATTAGGAATGGGTAACAAATTCTGCCTAGCCAGCATCGCCGTCATACTAATACAGAAATTTTAAAACAAATGTTCATTAGGCTCAACAAGAGTGTTGTGTGCAGTTTTGCAAGTCACATTATAGCAGGATGTGATTACACTGAGAAATTGCAGGAGATATTTACCAGGATATTGTTTGGGCTGAAGAGTTTCAGTTAGGAAGAATGACAGGACAGAGTGGAGTGTTTGTCGCAGTCCAAAGGAGATGTAGACAAGACATGACCAAGTTAGGGTAAAGACAGGGTTGACTGAACGAGTTTGCCATTGATGGAAGGATAGATTAGCAGGGGCTAGAGATTTGAGGAGAAAGGCAGAATGGTTTGAGAAGATGTGCGGAAAACCTTTATGAGCCAGCGGCGGCGTTGGAATTTCGAATAGGCTGACTGCATTGTTCAGACCGGCAGAAACCCTTATAACCTGAACAAATATTCGGATGTGAACTTGTGATGCCAAGACATATTAGGCTGTGGGATAAGCATTGTGAAATGGGATTCAGTTCATTTGGCATTGTTTTTGACAAGTGTGACTACAATTGGTTGAAGGGCCTCCTTTGAAACTCTTGTCCTCGGTAAATAGTGGTCAGTGTCCCCGCCTGTCACAGGGCTCAATTCTCCACTGGGGACAGTGTAAATATTTTATAACTGTCACTCCATTCCCAAGTGCAGGTATTGATACCTGTCCTTCCATTCTCGATGGGGCATGTCACAGGAAGGACACTGCTGCCTGAATCAAGGTTGGGAAGGACTGCAGTTCTCAGGGAGGCAGAGTGTCAGTGAACGGCCAAACACGTGACTTCTGCCAACTGCATCTTGTTACTGTGTTGGAATGAAAACCATTTGACAGACTTGTTCCGGATTGAAGTGTTTATTGGAAGCAGGAAGGTGAGGAAGAAACAGCGTAAAAGCATTCAAATAGGAGTGCAGAAACATTTCCCGCAGCAAGAATCAGAACGTAAAGCACAGAGTAGTGTTTCGATACATTGAATTTGGGTTGATTTGCTTTGATGAGGCTGAGTTATCATGGTATAAAGCCATTAAAACTGATGCAGGCTTTGCTCACGATGATGGAACCTTGGCTCAGTAATTCGCATTGCTGTTCAGTCTGAGGGTTATGTTGATTGGCCAAGTTAAATTGTCCTCTCGTGTCCAGGGAGTGAATTTAGTAAGTTTAATGAATTAGCCACGGGTAACGCAGGGACAAGATCAGAAGTCACAGGACGCCAAATCATACTCCAACAGATTTATTTGACATCATAAGGAGGAGGGTTGCCACTTCTTCTGGTGAAATATAAGGGAATAGGGAGGAGAGCTAGGTCTGGGTGAGATGCTCTTCAGAGAGTCGACACCGGATCGATTGACTGAAATGCTCTTTCTGCACTGTAGGATTCTGTAATTCTATGAATTGATAATGACGGTGTTTATTGGGGTGTAAAGCCATTAGAGACGACGCTAACGGGGTTTACTGAGGATGAGATATTATTTACTTGTTATCTTCGAAAATTTAGAACAGTTATCCCTGAACCAAGAAAGACTTAATTGGGGTTTTTCATGTTATGAAATGTTTGGACAGAGTAAATAGGTGGAAAATTCTCTCTTTCAATTCAGTAAACATCTAGACGTCAGGCATTCAAAACCTTTGACAAAATATTTAAACAACTTACAAATGAATCGCTGTCACTCCGAGAATCTGTTTTACAAAATATTTGGAAAGGCACAGTTGGTGGCATACAAGGAATAAATTTCACAAGGAGAGAGACAGCGTGTGGCTAAGTAAAGGCGTAGGGGTGGGATGAAGTCGGTCGGAAATTGGGGGGAAACAATGTCTAATTTGGTTGACTTTAAATGTAAAGAAATTTCTTGAACGTGTGCAGATGAATAAGATTCGATTCCAAAAATTCTGGATTTTGAACGACTTGGCATAATAATGTACCTGAAACATTGTAAATGGGACTGAGTGGATTTTTCTTATTGTGAAGCGATGATATTATATAATGAATAGGAAGTGACCAGTTGCTCGGAGAGCGACTTCCTGCTTTAATCACACACGTTCAAGATGTGGACACAACCACCATGATATTTAGTCCATTTAATATTCAGTGAAATCTGCCAAAGCAACGCGGAACAAGACTGTTGAGGTTTTCCTTTGCACTTTAACCCTCTGATTTTGTAAGCAATATTCACCTTGAGCTGAAATAAAGTCGGAACAAATTTGAATAGAACATTAATCATTCCAATGAGATAAATCTAATTCACTTCTGATTATTACAATGAACATTGTGAGGTTGCAGCAAAATTAAAATGAAACGAACAAAACAGCGTTTCTTGCGATTTAATCCAAATCAGGTTCAGCCATATGAGAAAGGCCATTGAGCCACAACATCGTCTTTACTTCCCTCTCCATGGCTGCTTCTTCACCTGAGAGAGAAAGTGACTGATGATATTATGAGTCAAATGTAGGTGTGAATATGACGTAACAGTCTTGTTCTCTGTTTC
Organism: Chiloscyllium punctatum; assembly: GCF_047496795.1. Classification (NCBI taxonomy): domain Eukaryota; kingdom Metazoa; phylum Chordata; class Chondrichthyes; order Orectolobiformes; family Hemiscylliidae; genus Chiloscyllium; species Chiloscyllium punctatum. The sequence continues at coordinate 32,774,185 of NC_092755.1, read as the reverse complement.
ATTCTAACACAGCTCTGACTCAGAATGTATCAATGAAAGCTATTCATTCTGACGAGCATGGCTATTTATTGGAATTTGCTGTCATTATAATTCTGGTGAAAGCAGAAACACAATGGTGTGGATTCGATTCCCCTCTGGAAATTTCTCATCCATGACTTTCACTGCATGGAATCGTGATGAGGTCATATGTCACCGCTCTACAAAATGTGCAGAGGAGACCGAGAGATTATGGTGTTGGGTTCTTATACCGCTGGGCTTCACATTCAAGGGTTCGAGTCACACTCTGTTTGCTAACTTCACGAATCGCTACTGCAGTTTTTCTTTGCACCTCACACTCTGGTATACACTGGATCGAGAATCTTGTTCTTGTCCTTCACTGCACGGGAGATTCACGAATAATCAACACTACATTAAAGTCGAAAGGAAGAGTGAGAGCAGTCATTCTATTCAATTGTAGGTTAAATTAGTGTAATGAGAAGGAACGCATTTTTCTTCCGCGCCACTCCCCACCTGCACCCCCACATTTCATTTTGTCTTTCTATGAATTTATATTAAAAAAGAGAAACAAATAACAAGAGATCAGGAGCACAAGTTTATCCAGTGGGGTTGTACATGAATATTTTAACCTAACACTTCACACAATGATCTGAACAGTATTTCAAACAGTAACTCGGAATTGGAACCGCAGAAAACTTCTCCAATGACACAAACCTTTCATTCTTTCGCAAATGCCTGCTGTGTGTGAATAATACAACGATCCATCATCTAGTGTGATTACTTACTTGCCAACTGTATAAGGTCGAACAACTTTCTTCAGCAATCACAGCTTCTGTATACAACCACCTGCACTGTGGCCAATGTCATTTGTTGCCCACAGGTCAGAGCACATTTCTTCTTCCTGCGTTTACGAGCCTTGTTCCTGATCTGTCTGATCTGTTTAATAAAACCTTTTCTATCACTTCCGTCCCATCCCCTCACAATGCTGAACTTATGAATAAAATGAGGCGTTCGACCAAATGTTAAATAAAGGAGAAGTATGCCATTCAGCCCATGGAGTCTGCCCCATCATTCAACGAACTCATGGTTGATCTGATAATCTTCAACTCCTTTCTGCTCACTTACCTCGACAAAGTTTCATCATCTTTCTGATTAACAATCTGGCACAGTTTGAAAATACCCAACAACTCAGTCTCAACAGCGGTTGCTGAAAAATGCCACAGATTCCTTGGCCCCTGAGCAAAGAAATTACTCTTCATTTCTGAATTAAATGGGCAATATCTAAATCTGAGTTCATGTCGTCTGGTGCTCTCCTCAGAGCATCGGGCAAGCCACCTGCCCGTATCTACCCTGTCAAGATCCTACGAATATTGAACGTTTATAAATGTTATTATGTGATTATATCTCCCCTCCACCTCCTTTGTTTCAATCCAAGCCTAAAACGTCATTCCATGAAGCTCCATTTTATACAGAGTTAGCAACACGTTTGTAAGTCTCTGCTGTCCTTTTCAGCGTCCTTTTTATTAAGAGAGGTGGAGAAATTTCAGCGAAATGGGTTAAAACCTCAGGCGCAGATGGGAATTGGAACTTGATCCACAGAATGACCAAATGCTGCAATGATAACTCTGACAAATGAGAATCTAATCATATTCGATTGACATTCAATGGCTTCATTGTAACTGAATTCCTCCGTGTAATCGTCCTGGGAGCTAGTATTTAGGAGAAATAGAACCTGACCGCTCATATAAAGAAGTTGACGACAAAAACATGTCCGTCGGTCGTTTTTGTTCGATTAGTAACTAAACTCTTGTCTCGGTGAAGCCTACCTCGTCCGCAATGCACAAATTAGATGTTTAACAGAACTCTCTCCATTTGCCTAGGTGGGTGCACCTTCAATACCACTGAAGGAACAGGACACCCTCCACTACAATGCAGTCACTTAACTGTATATTTTTCAACACCTGAATATTTATTCCCTTAACTGCTAAGGCATAATTGCAGCAGACTGCACCACCTAGCAGATTCACTGGAGTAAGTCATCCAGGCTTTGTTGACAGAACCTTCAAAGCTCAAAAACTGTACTGACTATAAGGACAAGGTTTAAGATGCACTGAAACTTCACCATTTACAAATTACCCTCCAAGGGACATACCAGCATGACTTGGAGAGGACTCAGTGGTAAATTCATTGAGTGGTGAAGCGGTCTTGATGGGCTAATTTTTATACTTCAGCCCTCCCTCTTCTGTCTTACAAGTTTTAAAAATGTTGATTATTGCATTGACCAGACTTGTGCTCATTCCTTTAGTTGTTTCCTAAACTGGCGGTTGCTAAAGATTGAATATCATCTCCAGTCTGTGGCAACAACAGAAAATATCCAAAAACCCACATGAACAACTGATCTCCCTGTTCTTCAGAGATTTGTGAATGTCCACTCCAAGATCTCTTTGTTCTAGATTAGATTACTTACAGTGTGGATACAGGCCTTTCGGCACAGCAAGTCCTAACCGACCCGTCAAAGCGAAAGCCACCCAGACCTATTCCCCTACATTTACCCCTACCCCTAACACCATAGGCAATTTAACATAGCCAATTCACCTAACGTGCACATTTTTGGACTATGGGAGGAAACCCACGCAGACACGGGGAGAATGTGCAAACTCCACACAGGCAGTCGCCTGAGGTGGGAATTGAACATAGGTCTCTGGTGCTGTGAGGCAGTCGTGCTATCCACTGTGCCACTGTGCCACCGTGCCGCCCATGTTCCTGTGCACCAATCAGAATCCTCACTGTTATTGTTACAACTCCCCAAATTCATTACCACTCATTCGTCTGGATTCTATTCCATTCGCCATTATTCCTTTCCACCTGATTCATACATCCCTGTGGTCCCTGACATTATTCATCATAGGCAACTACACGACCAATTGTTGTATCATCTGTAAACTTCTAAATCATGACTCCTACATCGAAGTTTGAATTAGTGATCTACATCAGGAAACAGTGGTACTTCACTGGAAACAGGCATCCAAACATGGTTCATGGCTGGATGGAATGAACACCTGCCATATTCCAGTCTCCAAGAGTTGCTAGTCCAAATATCGCCATTACATTTGCAGATAACAATAAGATTGGTGGAGTAGCCAGAAAGCATAGAGGACTGTCAAAGAATGAAGGGGAATATAGATAGACAGAAGAGTTGAGCAGATAAGTGGCAGATGGAGTTCAATCCAAGCAAATGTGAGGTCATGCATTTTGGGAGGTCTAATTCTAGAGCCAACTATACTGTAAACGGAAGAGCTGTGGGTAAAGTTAATGAGCAGAGAGATCTGGGAGCTCAGGTCCTTTGTACCATGAAGGTGGCTGCACAGGTGGATCTTGTGGTCAAGAAGACATATAGCATGCTTGCCTTCACCGGACGGGGCATTGAGTATCAGAGCCGGCAGGTCATGTTACAATTGTACAAGATTTTGGTTCAGCCGCGTTTGGAATATTCTGTACAATTCTGGTCGCCACATTACCAAAAGGATGTGGACGTTTAGAAGAGAATGCAGAGAAGGTTTACGAGGATGTTGCCTGGTATGGAAGATGCTAGCTCTGTAGAGACGTTTAGTAGGTTACTATTGTTTTCATTAGAAAAAACGAGATTGTGGGGTCCTGATTGAGGTCTACGAAATCATGAAGGGTACAGACAGGATGGATTGAGATAAGCTTTTTCCCAAGGTGAGGGATTCAATAATGAGAGGTCACGCGTTCAAGGAGAGTGGTGAAACGTTTAGGGAAGATATACACGGAAAGTATTTTACACAAAGGATGGTAGGTGCTGGAATGCGTTGCCAGCAGAGGTAGTAGAGGCTGACATGGTAGATTCATTTAAAGTGCGCCTGGACAGATGTATGAGGAAGTGAGGAGCAGAGTGGTACGGATGCTTAGAAATTGGGCGACAGGTTTAGACAGTTGATTTGGATCGGCTCAGGCTTGGAGGTCCAAAGGACCAGTTCCTGGGCTGCACATTTTCTGTGTTCTTTGTTCTTCTTTGTTCACTACACTACCAACTCCATGCTACATTGCTCAGTCTCAGAGAATGACATTGTCAATTCCGATTATCACAGAGGGAATGAGAATATGACATGTGGCTGTGTCGGAATTTAAGTGATATACGCTGGATTGGAGTGTTTACTGGGAGCAAGAGGCCAATGTGGAGACAATGTGATCAAAAATTGCTCTTCGAGTAAAAGTAACAAAATGGCGCATTGTTAAGGAAAATTTCAGAGAATGCTTCCAATTCATCGACCTCTCGTGACCCACAGCATGCTTCCGCTGAGTCAATCTGCAGTGCGGGTTAATACTGCTGTTGTATCTTAATAATCTAATAAACGGAGACAAATATGTCCTTCCTCCCGCCTTTGACCAGGACCACTCCCAGCTTTGGCATTTCATGCGCCTCTGTGCGGTCATAGAATAACCACGTGCTCACCTTCAAACCAGTCAATCTATTTCAATACCACATTCGTGAGATTAATTCTCATGTAGCAGCTTTTACTGATATGGACTAGAGATTATTGGAATTTCAGGCTCAGGAAAAGGAAACAGGGCAGCACTGAGGAAAAGAAACTTTATTCTAAAAGACATTTTTTCTGTGGATTTCTACATCATTTCTTTCACTTGCTCATTCGGCTCTATCTAAACTATTGTGTCCAGTTCTGCAATTCACATTATAGCAGGGATGTGATATCACTGGAAATGATGTAGGAGAGATTTTCCAGGATATTGTCTGAGAAGAATTGTTTCAGTTATGAAGAGAGGTTGGATGGATTGGAGTTATTTATCTTACAGCAGAAGAGATTGAGAGGAGACATGATTGAGATGTGCAAAATAATCAGGGATATGGATGGCGTAGACTGAAAAAACGTTTCTCTTAGATGGTGAGATCAATCATGGGGGTGGGTGGGGATGGGGGGAGCGTAGGAGTCTGGCATGGATTTATGGACAGGGGAGAAAATATTTGAGTGAATGTGCAGACAAATGTTTTGAAACAGTGGGAAGTTGAATTCTGGAACTCAGCGCAAGCAAATGTTTTAGGGGCAGAAATCCTCCTAAGTTTCAGAAGTATTCAGATGTGAATTTGTGATGCCAAGGCATAGACCAATTCAGATAGATGGCAAACAAAACCTGAATGATCTGTATGATCTATGTAAAAAAGACAAAAGTAGGAATTGCAGCTCGGGGAAAACAGAATGACGACTTCGGTTCAACAGACACTTCCTCAGAACTGTTTTGGATTCACGATGTTAACTCTGATTTCTCTCTAGTGATGCATTTGGAGTATTCTTTGTTGGTGCATCATTAATGCGGGTTGAGAGAGATAGGGTGGGGGAGTGTGAATCGCGTCGATGGCACAATGCAGACTCAACTGGCCAAATGATATCTGTCTATACTGTGTCTAATTCTAACTCTGAATCTAGAAATTTTTGTCCATTTTTCAAGTCTGTCGTTTTTCACATCTCACATGTAATGTGAATTGTAGAACAGGACAACGAGGGTTCAGGCATAAACCACAGCCAAACCATTACCACCTGACGCCTGGAAGAGGAATGCCTCATTGTCTGTCTTGGGAAACTGCATCCACACGGGATAAATATGGATTTCAATGGCTTCCTCATCTCCCCCCTCTCCCCTCCCCCCCCCCCCCCCCCCCAACATTATCACAGTCCAAAGCATCCAACTCGGCACCATCCTCCGGACCCATTCATCTCTTCCCCTTCTAATTTGCACTATCTTCCCCGCCTCCATCCACCTATCACTTCACCAGGAACCTTTCACACAACCCCAACCCCCTCCCTTTTATCTCTCAGCCCCCACCCACAAGACTCATTCCTGATGAAAGGCTTATGTCAGAAACGTCGATTCTCCCGATCCTCGGATGCTGCCTGACCTGCTGTACTTTTCCAGCATGACACTCTCGCCATGGCGAAGATAGACGAGCTCAGCTCAGGCTCTTTATCTGAGAGCGGAGAAGGCTGAGTGAGGAAGTGATTAAGGTGCACATTAAGGGGATCGGTATGTGTGATAGGAATAAATTTCTCATGGGAAGGATTAACAACCAGGGATGTATGGTAAACGCAAGGGAGAGGATTTTCAGAGCAAATATAGGAAGAACGTTTTCCTTCTGAGATTGTTGCTTATTTGGAACTCACTGTTTGAACGTGTGGTAAAGCTACGAGTCATCAAAATATTTCAGGAGTATTTAGCCGAATACTTGAGAAGCGAGAGTACACATGGATAAGGACCAGGTACTGGAAAGTGGAGTGAAGATAAGCAGATGTCTGATGAAAGATCCAAACACCGTACCGAAAATAGAGACCATAAAAGCATGGGAAGTGTCTCCGCATGGATACTACTGGCAATCTGTTACAAGGGGTCTGTGGAATGCTGCACTAGTCAGAAGATCACTCTGGAAGGATGGGGCCGCTGTGGCAGGAGGGGATAAGAATAGTGCAATGCTCCTACACCAATTAGAGTCAGAGTGTGCTGAAAGTTTATTCTGGCAGGCTGAGATAATAACAATTAGACAAGTCAGCCTTGCTTGCTAAATATCATCATGGCAGATTGGGACAAGTCGTGACAATAAATATTTTGGACATAGTTTTTAATATTCAATTGATAGTTCGTAGAGTCAGCCTGCTTGAGACCCTCGTAGCAGGATAAGACATTAAATATCAAATCAGTAGTTAGTAGAGTCAGTTTGGGACAGGAAAACTTTGTGGTAGCTAAATATCTAATCATGACAGGTTAGTCTGGGATGGAAGATCATTGTAGCAGAGGTGGCAGTAAAATACCAAATCATTAAAATAGAATAATATTAAGTTGAATGTTGGAAAACCCATCGTGGCAGAAGTAGAGTGATAATAGGAACTAACATAATTGGTGTATTGTGTAGCTAGAGTGAAGTAATTCGGACTAACACAGTTGGCCGTGCTGATAAGCTGAGAAACCTGAGTAAAGAAAAGGTATAAAGTAGTTCCATGGTCCCTGAGGTTCGGGGGCATTCAAGAATTTGCTTTCTGAATGTCACGGTTTTTTGTTTACAAATAAAAGATCTACTCTTTGAAGGTCTCTCCGCATTTCCTGGTGATTGTCTACATTTTCTCCACGACAACCGCAACTTTGGGTGCAATAGAATTGTGGCTAGCACGGCTCTGTGACACAATAAAAAGCACATTAGATTTCTAAAGCATTAATAACTTGCTATTCAAAGTCTATGGGTTTGTTTTCCACCAGAATCGGAGTTTAGATGCCAGTTCAATCAATGATTGTTCTGCTGAATCATCATCAATTCCCATCGTCAGGAGTTCACGACCCTGCTGTTGACCAGAGAAAATTCCTTACCTTCATGGTTTTGAGTTTTGACGCAATCATATCGTTTGAAACATGATCAACCAGAATCAGCTGCTCAGCCGCAATACCTGCAAAGTTCGTGCAGAAACCCACTGGCTCGAAAAACTTTTCCTTTCATTAACATTTGCGATTGCTGAAATGTATTTTTCCCTTTGTGTGACAGGTTGTTGTGGATGAGCTGGGGTAAAACATTGAAGTGTTTGATCAGCCATGACGATATCAAATGGTCGGATCGGACCGGTGTGTGGAATAGCCTCCTCTTGTTCCTTTCTTGCTGTGCTGTTTCTGACAGAAGGTTTTCAACAATAATATGATGAGAACAATCTAAATCTACACCACGGAATACCAAGGTGCTCCCCTTTACACCTCCGGTCTCACAGCTGGAATAGACAGCTCCTATTGCAGCTTTAGATCAGACAGTGAAGGTTTCTCTCAGGCCCTCTGTCAGACTGCATGCTCCTTCACACAGATTTCCAACTGGGCAGATGGAGCAAGCAAATGTGCGAATATTGTGTGTTCAGGGAGAGATTTCCCCTCTGCTGGGCTGCAGTTCTGGACATGGTGACGTACATGAATTTCTGGCATTTGGTGTCTTACTGTGCATTCTTCCTACTTTACAATTTAAACTGGAATTGAATTTATTCCTGCATAATATTTTTACATCTTCAGTATTCATGAAACTCGTGCAACGTGTTCTTGGATTTAGGAATGGTGAAGATTTTTGATGAATGCAATATGTTTCATGTTACCTGTATGAATTTTCAGAAGGAGGTTGGTGAACTTTCATTGATTCGAATTCTGTGCCGAACTGAAACCGATCGCAGGAAAAGCCCTGCGACAGCGGCAATGTCACATTGTCTGTAAACAACGCAGGAACCAACAGAAACCCATTTTTCAATGAATTCAATTTTGCACATTTTTTGTGTCCTTTCCTGAACCTGATGCTTCAATAATCACAGGTTGATGTCTGTTTCACCTCGTCTGTGTCAGCTTTAATTTCAGAACCACATGGTTCAGGGGTGTCATGGTTATCACAGCTGCCTCACAGCAGCGTCGGGTAGCAGTGTGGAATTTGCACATTCCCCGCCCCCCCCCCCCCCCCCCCCCCCCATCTGAGTGGGTCCAAATTAGTCAGGGGGACATGGTTTTGGGTGGGTTACTGTTCGGACTTGTTGGTCCGAAGGGCATGTTTCCACACGGTAGGGAATCTAATCATCACAGCAAAAGTAAAGTAGTTGAGTTAAAGTTCACAAGGGAGGAGTAGGCCACGTGACAGCTTTGCTGTCTGCGGCTCTAGGAGCGTAATTTTCTGTGCCTCGGACTTAAAGGTGCGTAAACTGCCAAGGTTGTAAGTCCAATGCTTATCTGAAGATACCGTTACTGTCATGGACCAGGAAATATTGGAGCATCAGACTGAAACGCAGTTGAAAACAATGTTGAGTAAAGGAGCAGTTATTGGAAAACTACAGTTTCTGATTTGGGGAAATGTTCTGTCTTTGGGAAACGTGTCAATTATTGACTGAAAAGCTACAAATATTCCCCAGGTGAATATCCGTCTGTGGATAGAGATACAGAGGTGAAGTTTTAGTTTGATGACCTTTCTCAAATCGCTGACCCTGCAGTGGATTACATTCTGGGAAAGTCTGTTTATCTCGTTTCATGTCATTCCATTTCCTGCAAACTCGCACAGCTCATTAAACCAATCGAACGTATTAGATCTATTCCTTTGGGAAGTTGGATAGTTGTCAGAATAAAAAAAATGATTGCTCCAAACTTCTTTATCGTTCCCCACTGGCTTTGAAGTTCGAACCTTTAGTTTCCACTCACCAAAACAAGGGAAATTCCCTCATATTTACTCTAACCAACTTCACATCAGGTGGATAACCTCCTTTCAGACACAATTAAGTCTTTCCTGATTTCTCCCTCATGATTCTTTATCTATCCCATCATCCCATTAAACCACCTCTTTTATTTTCTAGTGGTTTTATCTCCTAGTAAACCTCATTTCCATCGCTTGTATCGATTTTGTATCAAGTGAAATCTGGCCGTGTCATTCCTAATCTCTTTATATTCCGGTAAGTGCTGCCCGTGTCTTTTATCATATCTTTATATCCCAGTAAGTTTCAACCTAAGAAAGGATGCTGGGTCCAATTCAACACGTGAAAACTCGCGACTAAGCTGTGAAATCTTATCACTGGTACAGGAAAGGTGGAAGCAATTTCAACTGCAGCTGAATCGATTGGCTGCAGCAGCATCGGTTCAAATCCCAGTCACTTCACTGGCTGTTGTTATTATATTTATTTCTTCTCTCCGTATGCTGATTTGGAGTGCGAGCAGCGGCTGAGTTTAAACAAACCCAGAAGGGTACAGCTAAGGTAAGACAGTTTGTTTTAAAATTACTTACCGGGAGCGGGCAGCGGTGTTTTATTCTCTTCACAGAAAGAGCGGGAGCAGCAGGGGGAAGTGACGACGACCAGAGGGGCAGCTGAGACCCGGAAGCTGGTATAGAGTAAGCTCACTTGGGTAGGTTTTGTTTTCCCTATAAAAGCGCGCAGGAGTGGAACCCGAGGCACTACAGAGGTAGTGCCTCCTACCCGCCCTCCTCCTCTAACCTAATAATAAGACCCGTTGTGGTAAGCAGGTAAGCGCTGCATTTTGCTTGTTCTATTTTTTAGATCTAGTTTGTTTTTTTAAAAGGTCACTTTTAGAGGGATGGTAGTGAAGGCAGTGCAATGTTCCTCTTGCAAGATGTTTGAGGTGAGGGATGCCATGGTCGTCCCTGCTGATTACACTTGTAGGAAGTGCACCCATCTCCAGCTCCTCCAAGACCGTGTTAGGGAACTGGAGCTGGAGTTGGATGAACTTCGGATCATTCGGGAGGCAGAGGGTGTCATAGATCGGAGCTTTAGGGAAGTAGTAACTCCAAAGATTGCAGACAGATGGGTGACAGTGAGGGGGACTGGAAGGAAGCAGCCAGTGCAGGGACCCCCTGCGGCCGTTTCCCCAAAAACAAGTATACCCTTTTGGATACTTGTGGGGCGGGGGCTTACCAGGTGTAAGTAATGGGGCTCAGGCCTCTGGCATGGAGCCTGTCCCCATTGTTCAGAAGGGAAGGGTGGAGAAGAGCAGAGCAATAGTAATTGGGGACTCGATAGTTCAGGGCACAGATAGGCAATTTTGTGGGGGCGAGAGAGACTCACGTTTGATATGTTGCCTCCCAGGTGCAAGGGTACGTGATGTCTCTGATCGTGTTTTCCCGGTCCTTAAGGGGGAGGGGGAGGGGCAGCAGCCCGAAGTCGTGGTCCATGTTGGCACCAATAACATATGTAGGAGGCGGGCTAAGGATGTTAGGCAGGCTTTCAGGGAGCTAGGTTGGAAGCTCAGAGTTAGAATGAACAGAGTTGTTGTCTCTGGTTTGTTACCCATGCCACGTGATAGACAGTCGAGGAATAGGGAGAGAGAACAGTTAAACGCGTGGCTACAGGGATGGCACAGGAGGGAGGGATTCCGATATTTGGATAACTGAGTTTCTTTCTGGGGAAGGTGGGACCTCTATAAACAGGATGGTCTACACTTGAACATGATGGGCACCAATATCCTTGGGGGGAGGTTTGCTAGTGCTCTTGGGGAGGGTTTAAACTAACTCTGCAGGGGCATGGGAACCCAGACTGTAGCTTTAGGGTGCAGGACCTGGAGTGTAGGGAGGTTAGGAACATGGCATCAATCTCAAAGGAGGGTGCCTGTATACAGGAAAGTGGCTTGAAGTGTGCATACTTCAATGCAAGAAGTATACGAAATAAGGTAGATGAACTTGCAGCGTGGGTTTGTACCTGGGACTTCGATGTTGTGGCTATTACGGAGACATGGGTAGAACAGGGACAGGTTTGGCTGTTGCCAGTTCCAGGGTTTAAATGTTTTAGTAGGGTTAGAAGTGGGGGTAAAAGAGGGGGAGGTGTGGCATTGCTTGTCAAAGATAGTATTACAGCAGTGGAAAGGATGATGGATGAAGACTCGCCATCTGAGGTAGTTTGGGCTGAGGTTAGGAATAGGAAAGGTGAGGTCACCCTGTTAGGAGTCTTTTACAGGCCTCCTAGAAACGTAGAAGAAAGGATTGCGAGGATGATTCAGGAGAAGAGTGAAAGTAATAGGGTGGTTGTGATGGGGTCTTTAACTTTCCTGATATTGACTGGGAAAGCTCTAGCTCAAGTTCGTTAGATGGGTCGGTGTTTATCCAATGTGTGCGGGAGGATTTCCTGACACAATACGTAGATAGGCCAACAAGAGGTGAGGCCATACTGGATTTGGTTCTGGGTAATGAACCAGGACAGGTGTTAGAATTAGAGGTAGGTGAGCACTTTGAGGACAGTGACCACAATTCAGTGACGTTTACTTTAGTGATGGAGAGGGATAAGTGTTATAGCTGGGGGCAGGGAAATTATGATGTGGTGAGGCATGACTTAGGATGCGTGGATTGGAAAAGTAGGCTTCAAGGCATGGGCAGAATTGATATGTGGAGCTTGTTCAAGGAGCATCTATTGAGTGTCCTTGATAAGTATGTACCTGTCAGGCAGGGAGGAAAGGGTCGTGTGAGGGAGACATGGTTTAATAAGGAATTGGAATCCCTTGTTAAAGGGAAGAGGGCGGCCTTTGTAAAGATGAGGAGTGAAGGTTCAATTGGGGCGATTGTGAGTCATAAGGTAGCCAGGAAGGATCTGAAGAGAGAGCGAAGAGCAGCAATGAGGGGACATGAAAGGTCCTTAGTTGGTAGGATTAGGGAAAATCCTAAAGCTTTCTATAGGTATGTCAGGAATAAAAGAAAGACTAGGGTAGGAATAGGTCCAGTCAAGGATAGTAGTGGGAAGTTGCGTGTGGAGGCTGAAGAACTTGGGGAAACACTGAATGAATACTTTTCGTCAGTATTCACTCAGGAACAGGACATTGTTGCCGATGTGAATACTGAGTCACAATTAAGTAGAATGGATGGCTTTGAGGTATGTAGGGAAGAGGTGTTGGAAATTCTGGCAAGGGTGAAAATAGATAAGTCCCCTGGGCCTGATGGAATTTATCCTAGGATTCTCTGGGAAGCAAGGGAGGAGATTGCAGAGCCATTGGCCTTGATTTTTATATCCTCGTTGTCAACAGGAATAGTGCCAGAAGACTGGAGGCTAGCAATTGTGGTTCCCTTGTTCAAGAAGGGGAGTAGGGATAACCCGAGTAACTGCAGGCCGGTCAGTCTCACTTCTGTTATGGGCAAAGTCTTAGAGAGAATTGTAAGGGATAGGATTTATGAACATCTGGATAGGAATAATGTGATCAAGGATAGTCAGCATGGTTTTGTGAAGGGCGGGTCGTGCCTCACAAACCTTTTTGAATTCTTTGAGAAGATGACTAAGGAGGCGGACGAGGGGAAAGCAGTAGATGTGGTGTATATGGATTTTAGTAAGGCGTTTGATAAGGTCCCCCATGGTAGGCTACTGCAGAAAATACAGCGATATGGCATTGAGGGTGAGTTGGATGTTTGGATTAGGAATTGGCTGGCTGGAAGAAGACAGAGGGTAGTAGTTGATGGCAAAGGTTCATCTTGGAGTGCCGTTACTAGCGGTGTTCCACAAGGATCTGTTTTGGGACCATTGCTGTTTGTCATTTTTATAAATGACCTGGAGGAGGGATTAGAAGGTTGGGTGAGCAAGTTTGCGGATGATACAAAAGTCAGAGGAGGTGTTGACAGTGAGGAAGGATGTGGCAGGTTACAGAGGGATATAGATAAGCTGCAGAGCTGGGCAGAAAGGTGGCAAATGGAGTTCAATGTGGGTAAGTGTGAGGTGATTCTCTTTGGTAAGAGTAACAAAAAGATGGGGTACTGGGCTAGTGGTCGGATACTTGGTAGTGTGGATGAGCAGACGGATCTTGGTGTCCATGTACACAGATCTTTGAAAGTTGCCACCCAGGTAAATAGTGCAGTGAAGAAGGCATATGGCGTACTGGCTTTTATCTGTAGAGGAATTGAGTTCCGGAGTCCTGAGGTCATGCTGCAGTTGTATAAGACTCTGGTGCGGCCGCATCTGGAGTATTGTGTGCAGTTTTGGTCGCCATACTACAGGAAGGATGTGGAGGCACTGGAACGGGTGCAGAGGAGGTTTACCAGGATGTTGCCTGGTATGGTAGGAAGATCGTATGAGGAAAGGCTGAGGCACTTGGGGTTGTTTTCATTGGAGAAAAGAAGGTTTAGGGGTGACTTGATAGAGGTGTACAAGATGATTTGGGGTTTAGATAGGGTTGACTGTGAGAACCTTTTTCCACGTATGGAGTCAGCTATTACGAGGGGGCATAGCTTTAAATTAAGGGGTGGTAGGTCTCGGACAGATGTTAGGGGTAGGTTCTTCACTCAGCGAGTCGTGAGTTAATGGAATGCCCTGCCAGTTGCAGTGGTGGAGTCTCCCTCTTTATGGTCATTTAAGCGGGCATTGGATAGGCATATGGAGGATAGTGGGCTAGTGTAGGTTAGTTGGGTTTGGATCGGCGCAACATCGAGGGCCAAAGGGCCTGTACTGCGCTGTATTCTTCTATGTTCTATGTTCTATATTTCCCTAGCACAGGGAAAGCAACAAAACATCCTAAATCTATGGTCACTGCCACAGAATCTCCTGTTGATGCCCTGACAGAAGAGCCCACAGTCGCAGTAATTCTACTATATCTTCTCAAACGCTGCCGAACATGAGAATCATCCCAAGTGTCCAAAAATTGATTGCTCTGCCATTTTCCTCAGAGACAATCCCCTTCAGCAGTTCTAAAAACTGAATATCATTTTGATAGAGGAATAGCCACCGGAGAGGTTACAGAGAAGGTTTATGTTGGATGTTGCCCAGTATGGAAGGTGTTCGCTGTGAAGAGCGGTTGAGTAGGTTAGGTTTGTTTTCTGTAGCAAAAAAGGAGATTGGGGGGATCTGATTGAGGTTTACAAAATCGTGAAGGATATCGACAGGATAGATGAAGATAAGCTTTTTTCCCGGGGTGAAGGATCCACTAACGAGAGGTCACGCTTTCAAGGTGAGAGGTGAAAAGTTTACGGAGGATACACACGGTAATTGCTTCACACAGAGGGTGGTGGGTGTTTGGAACGTGTTGTCTGCAGATGTGATAGAGGCAAGCACGGTATGTTCGTTTTAGATGCGTCTGGACAGATGCATGTTTAGGTGGGGAGCAGAGGGATACAGATGCTTAGGAATTGACCGACAGATTTAGACAGTACATTTGGATCGGCTTAAGCTTGGAGCGCTGACGGGCCTGTTCCTGGGCTGTAAATTTTCTTTGTTCTTTGTTCTTTTTAAGTACTGGTCTTTGGATCATAGTTGGGAAAATGTATCTGTGTTTCAGCACCTTGGCGAGTTGAATGGGATAACAGTGTATTATTTCAATAAACAAACTGCGAAACTGAAGCATGAGAAAGTGGGAACCTGGATCATAAAACAAACCTCTGCATCATACAGTTTACAGGTTAATGATCAGACCACTTTCAGTGTTTTTAAATTGTTATGATTCCTTCCCTCAGCATGGTCATTAAACTGGCTCTGCCTGTTTATTCGACTAAACTTTACTTTCTGCTTAGTTTCTGACCAGCTGCTTTGGTTCCCAGCCTCCTGGATCATCAGCTTAAATCTGCACGAACACACCACCCTTCCAGGATGTTGGGGCCCCTCCAGTTAAAGTGCACACTTTCCTTTTTGTACAGTTCCCACGAGATTCGAATCATTCAAAAATCAGAAACAATCCTCCCAAACTAGCTCTTTGTCACATTCAACTGTACTATCTTCCTCTCCTTTGTCTCACTTTCAGGTGGTACAGGGATTAATCCTAAGATTACATCCCTGGAGATCCTGCTTTTAAACTTACTCCTAAATCCCTGAATTTTCTTTGCAGGACCTTTCAACTTTCACTCTTCTTACCGATACCATTGGTATCACTGTGAACCACTACCCTCCCACTTCAATATGCCCTGAGCATGCTCAGAGACATTCTTGATCCTGGCACCCATTTTTTGAAGAAATCATACAACCGTAGAATCCCTCCGGTGGGGAAACAGGCCATTTCACACAGCACGTCCACGCTGACCTTCCAAAGAGTAACCCACCCTGACCCATTCCCTTACTCTATTCCTCTGCATTTACCCCTGACTAACGCATCTAACCGACAACTACTGGCAAAAAAAAACAACCCAGACCCATTCCTCAACATTATGTTGAATCTGCTTTCTCACAGTAGATACTGTCAGAACTACTGAACATTCCAAGCAACTTCTGGTTTTGTCACCGATGATGAGTGCATATTGATAAAAATGAATTGAAAAAGAAAACAGCTGAATTTAAACTCTAGGGAGAAAACTAAATATTTGGTCGTTCAATAATGTCAGTAAAGTTTCATTAAATTACTGCTGTTTAGTCCATGAACATCACTTGTTCACTTTCCCAATTCATGAATAAAGGAGATTTTTACATCACTTTTGGTATCAGAAAGCTTGGAAATGTTGCACGTTTACTCCTTCATATGGGAATGTGATTACATCACATTCTTTCATCTCAAACACAATGCATTACTTTGTCGAAGAATACCAGTAACATTGTAAGTAAGTGGAATGATAACTGGAAAGATATATTTAGGTAAAGGAAGAATGAGAGAAAATGGGTCTTTTTTTGGAACAGAGAAGACTATTATGTGAACTTACTAAGTTGATCAAATTTTTGGAAATCTATGCAGGGCAGATAAAGTATATTGTTATGAACGTGTCCAGGTATATGTTACTTTTAAGGGAGACTGGAAGCTGGCACAAAGTGCTCTGAAAGAAGTTAAACTGTAACATTTGACCGTGAAATCAATAGTGAGGTTGAGTTGCCACGGAACAAAAACCAATTGAAATTCGGCAAGCCCGCTTAACTTATGCCCCAACATACTGAAATCAAATTGAGTTTGAAATATAATGTATTTGATGACATCAAAATCAATGAAATGATCTGATGTTTTGAGGTATAAAACCAGACATTTGAATATTTAGGAGGACAACTGCCAAGGACATCCACAAAAATAGACTGCGAGCTGAAGAATTTCCTGAAGGTACCTGTCTGTAAGAAGTTTGCACAGCAGAACTTCGAAACTGACCGAGAGTAACATCTACAGATCAAAATCCACAAAGGAGAATCGACAAAGCTGACTGGTTTTGAAACATGATTGTATATTTTTTGTAAACCTTAATCGGGGTTTTTTGTTTCACCAGACCAGTATTGTCGAGTGGGAGGTAAAAGATACGTTTAACCTAAGGGATTTCTAAATAGTTGTTTGTTTTATTATTCTCTGTCGTCCTTAAATAACAAAGTTGTTAATTTTACTTTAAATAGTTACTTTGTAAATGGATTTTTGCCTCAAAACTTATGATATTACGGCATGAGGCGAACTTATTCTGTGTGACTGGTTTAAATTTGGAGAAATATTAACCCTGTGTTGTAACATGTTTGGGGACTTTCGTCAGCGATTTGACAGGTTTAGACAAATCCAAACTGAGATCTGGGTAGATTTGAATTGATTTGAGGTTTGAAAAAGAAACACAGTATATTTAAATATTTGCATGTTAGTGTCTGAGATCTTTAAATAAAATGTCATGGAGAAAGATGGTTTAATTTCGATAACTTGTGGTTGGTTAAACTAAAAGTGAGAGAAATGGCTCTTAAAATTTTAAGAGGTTTGAAGATGATCCTCAAATTTGCCAAGAAAGTTTAGAAAGTAAGATAAGCGCCAAACTTTTAGAATTAGCCAAGAGCAGAGTTTTGTGTTTAACCAAGGACAAAAGTAAAGCTGAAGTTGTCAGGGAATTACTCAAACAGGAAGGTGTGTCAGAGTAACCGACCAGTGAAGTACAGTGAAAAAAACTTAAATTATAATTGAGGAAAATTGAGTTTAAAGATAAACAAAGGGAGAGAGAAAGAGAGAGAGAAGAAACAGGAAGCAAGACAAAAGAGAGAGAGAGAAAAAAGGGAAAGAGAAGGTGCACAGCTGAGCAAAAAGAGAGAGAATAGATCTTGAGATGTTGTGATTTAGTCAGCAAAGTCAAGTTAACAGGATGGAGATAAAAAGGGAAGATAGTGATACATACAACTATGTTAAAACTCTGGCACATTTTGATGAGAAATATGTTGCAGCAGTTGAGATGAAGGGCAGCAAGGTGGCCAGAGACCTGGATTCAATTCCCGCCTCAGGCGACTGTCTGTGTGGAATTTACACATTCTTCCCCGTGTCTGCGTGGCTTTTCTCCGGGTGCCCTGGTTTCCTCCCACAGTCCAAGAATGTGCCATTCAGATGAATTGGCCATGCTAAATTGCCCGTGGTGTTAGGTAATGGGGTAAATGTCGGGGAATGCGTCTAGGTGGGTTTCGCTTTGGTGGTCAGTGTGGACTTGTTGGGCCAAAGGGCCCGTGTCCGCACTGTAAGTAATCTAACCTAATCTAATCTTATTTCATTGAAAACTTGGCTAGGCAGACAGAATGGTCCAAGGAATTATGGGGAATGCGAGCTCAGAATAAACTGATAGGTAGGGTGAGTGAAGTATATTCACAGCTGTCAGATGAGGAGTTAAGAGATTCTGAAGACGTCAAACAAGCTATTTCA
Source organism: Chiloscyllium punctatum (assembly GCF_047496795.1). Taxonomy (NCBI): domain Eukaryota; kingdom Metazoa; phylum Chordata; class Chondrichthyes; order Orectolobiformes; family Hemiscylliidae; genus Chiloscyllium; species Chiloscyllium punctatum. Next base: position 32,756,143 of record NC_092755.1, on the reverse strand, counting down.
AGTGCTCACAAATTGGTACCAGAAACATATAGATAGCAGTACAGAAACATAAAGGAGGAACCAGGTCAGACTTACATTGTGTTTGAAAGAACTAAACATAGGCATTTTGATAGATGGATGCTTGCTTTAAAGATAGATACCACATATGAGGCTCTAATGGAGATTATTCTGCTGAAGGAGTTGAAGAACTCACTTCCAGAGATGATAAGAATTCATGTGGAGGAACAGCAAGTTCAGGAATTGAGAAGGGCAGGAGAATTAGCAGATGAATACAGGTTGCTGCATAAGACAAGTTTCCAGCCAGAATTTCGTCCTGAGAGGGATAGAAAATGCGAGAAGGGGAGATGCTACAGTTTAAAAGAAAGAGTAAAGAATAAGAGTTTACCACAGGTTAAAGAAGATGCCCAAGAGAGTGGAAAGGAGCTGAAAGGCCTCAGGTATTTTTACTGTCATAGTTTGGGACACAGAAAATTTCAGTGCAGGTGGTTTCAAAAGGGCATTGGTAAAAGGTATTTTCACTGCCATGAGATGGGATATGTAAAGTCACAGTGCTGGTCATTAAGAAAGGGACTGTGGGAGAAGATGTGGTAAAATAAGTTAAGCCAGTGACATTAGTGAAAGTATTAAAGGAAACTCCAACAAGAACCGAAGAGCTGCAGGAAAGTGCACAGCCTAAGCAGGGGCTGGGTATGGAGTCAGTATCTGATCTCTATAAAGAATTCGCCTCTGTGAGTAAAGTTTACTCAGGAACAACAGGGGGAGAAGGAGAAGAAGTTATCACTTTAAGAGATACAGGAACTAACTAGTTTCTAATAGTAAGAGATGAGCAAATTTGCAGTCTTTCTGATTTGTTACCCGAGAGTGTCGTAAGTTGTAGGATAGTTGGACAGAAATTTAGCTTTCCTCTCCATAAGATGAGGTTGGAGTGTCTACTCAAGTCTGGGGAAGTAACCGTGGGAGTGACTGACAGAGTGTCAGTTCCAGGAATCCAGTTTGTTCTTGAGAATGGTTTAGCAGGGTTCAAGTTGGGAGCGATACCCCTAGTTGTGGAGAAGCCCAAGGAAGACCAAGAAACTGAGGAGTTAAAACAGAAATACACTGGTATTTTTCCAGACTGAACAGTAACCAGATCCCACAATCACAAGTCACAGTCGGAAGCACAAACTAAAGACAACAATGAAGGAGTTAAGATTAAGGTGTTAAACTGACATCCTGTTTGACATAATAGTGCTGGGAAATCATGCACAAAGAGAGGGTCAGACAGAGGTGTTTAGTCCTGAAAGGATAAGGGATCTGCAACAGACAGGCAAGATGATAAAAGATATATATGTGGACGTGTAATCTGAGAGTGAGGGAGAGATGTTCCTTAGGGTTATTACCAGAACTACAGCATCCTAAGACGGGAGTGGAGACCACGGCAGTTTAGTGCAGAGGAGTAATGTACTGAAGTTTTTTCCAAACGTCAGCAGTGTAGTGGCCCTGTTAACCGACTTGCTGAAGAAGAACACAAGGTTTTGGTTGACAGAACAATGCCAGGAGGCATTCGATCATTAAAAAGAAGTATTGACCACCAAACCAGTTTTAGCTACACCAAACGCTTCAACACTTTTCAAAATTGCCAGAGAGGATAGGTTTAAGGTGAGAGGGAAGACATTTAAAAGAGATCTAGGGGACTGTTGTTTCTCAAAGAGGGTGCTGTGTATATGTAGCGAGCTGTCAGAGGAAGTGGCATTGGGGAGTATAATTGCAACATATGAAAGACAACTGGATGTGTACATGAATCGGAAAGGTTTGGAGGCGTCTGTGTCAAAAGAAGAAAAATAGTAATCATTCAGTTTCGGAAACCAGGTGAGCGTGGATGAGTTGGGCCAAAAGTTTTGTTTGTATATTGTCTAATTCTAAGTGTCTATGACTCTTTCACTCCTCCTTAATCACTGGTCCTTCATTGTACTCAATTCATTTCCAAATCAAAACTCATCTGCAAATACTTTAAATGATCTAACTCTCCAAACTTGATTGAATAATGAATTCCTGGCATTGATGTGGTTCTGCAGACCACAGCAGCAGCAGAAGCAGAATTAAATTCAATCACAATCTGTAACTTTTTTTCCTGCGCTAATCCCTCAATCTACAATTCCAACCAAATTGCTGTTGTGGACATGTGACTGGATTACTAATCCAGACCAGGCTAATGCTCTGGCAGTGATGTATAGGTGAACGTGCCAGTGTCCCAATCGTGTGTACCTAAATCTGATGACAACCTTTTAAAGCTACCATAATTAGACAATAGACAATAGACAATAGACAATAGATGCAGGAGTAGGCCATTCTGCCCTTCGAGCCTGCACCGCCATTCAATATGATCATGGCTGATCATTCCTAATCAGTATCCTGTTCAAGCCTTATCTCCATACCCCTTGACTCCACTATCTTTAAGAGCTCTATCCAATTCTTTCTTAAAAGAATCCAGAGACTGGGCCTCCACTGCCCTCTGGGGCAGAGCATTCCACACAGCCACCACTCTCTGGGTGAAGTAGTTTCTCCTCATCTCTGTCCTAAATGGTCTACCCCGTATTTTTAAGTTGTGTCCTCTGGTTCGGCACTCCCTCATCAACGGAAATATGTTCCCTCCTGCCAGAGTGTCCAGTCCTTTCATAATCCTATACGTTTCAATCAGATCCCCTCTCAGTCTTCTAAACTCAAGGGTATACAAGCCCAGTCGCTTCAGTCTTTCAGTGTAAGGCAATCCTGCCATTCCAGGAATTGACCTCGTGAACCTACGCTGCACACCCTCAATAGCCAGAATGTCTTTCCTCAAATTTGGAGACCAGAACTGTACACAGTACTCCAGGTGTGGTCTCACCAGGGCCCTGTACAGCTGCAGAAGCACCTCTTTGCTTCTATACTCAATCCCTCTTGTTATGAAGGCCAGCATGCTATTAGCCTTCTTCACGACCTGCTGTACCTGCATGCTTGCCTTCATTGACTGGTGGACAAGAACACCCAGATCTCTCTGAACAGCCCCTTTACCTAATTTGATACCATTGAGGTAGTAATCTGCCTTCCTGTTCTTGCCACGAAAGTGGATAACCAGACATTTATCCACATTAAACTGCATCTGCCATGCATCTGCCCACTCACCTAACTTGTCCAGGTCACCCTGTAATCCCCTAACATCCTCATCACATTTCACCCTACCACCTAGCTTTGTGTCATCAGCAAATTTGCTAATGTTATTGCTGATACCATCTTCTATATCATTTACATATATTGTAAAAAGCTGCGGTCCCAGCACGGATCCCTGCGGTACCCCACTGGTCACTGCCTGCCATTTCGAAATGGAGCCGTTAATCACTACCCTTTGTTTCCTATTAGCCAACCAATTCTCTATCCAATCTAGTACTTTGCCCCCAATCCCGTGCGCCCTAATTTTACTCACTAACCTCTTGTGTGGGACTTTATCAAAAGCTTTCTGAAAGTCCAGGTACACTACATCCACTGGATCTCCCTCGTCCATCTTCCGAGTTACATCCTCAAAAAATTCAAGAAGATTAGTCAAGCATGATTTCCCCTTCATAAATCCATGCTGACTCTGTCCTATCCTGTTACTATTATCCAGATGTGCCGTAATTTCATCCTTTATAATAGACTCCAGCATCTTTCCCACCACTGAGGTCAGACTAACTGGTCTATAATTTCCTGCTTTCTCCCGCCCACCCTTCTTAAAAAGTGGCACAACATTAGCCGCCCTCCAATCCTCAGGAACCGACCCCGATTCTATTGAACTCTGGAAAATAATCACCAGCGCATCCACGATTTCCCGAGCCACCTCCTTCAGTACCCTGGGATGCAGGCCATCAGGTCCCGGAGACTTATCAACCTTCAGACCTAACAGTCTCTCCAACACCAAATCCTGGCAAATAGAAATTCCCTGAAGTTCAGGTCCTTCAGCCACTGTTACCTCAGGGAGATTGCTCGTGTCTTCCCCAGTGAACACAGATCTGAAGTACCCATTTAATTCCTCTGCCATTTCTTCGTTCCCAGTAATATATTCCCCTGCTTCTGTCTTCAAGGGCCCAATTTTTGTCCTAACCATTTTTTTGCCTTGGACATACCTAAAAAAGCTTTTACTATCCTCCTTTATATTCTTGGCCAGTTTACCTTCGTACCTCATTTTTTCTCTGCGTATTTCCTTCTTACTAATCCTCTGTTGTTCTTTAAAAGCTTCCCAGTCCTCCGTTTTCCCGCTTATCTTCGCTAAGTTATACTTTTTCTCTTTTAATCTTATATGTTTCTTTACTTCCCTTGTCAGCCACGGCCGCCCATGTCTCCTCCTGGGATCTTTCTTCCTTTTAGGAATGAACTGATCCTGCATCTTCTGCATTATACACAGAAATATCCGCCATTGTTCCTCCACAGTCTTCCCTGTTAAGGTATTGAACCATTGAACTTTGGCCAGTTGCTCCCTCATAGCTCCATATTTCCCTTTATTCAACTGAAATATTGTCACTTCAGATTGTACCCACTCCCTCTCAAATTGCAGATTGAAGCTTATTGTATTATGGTCACTACTTCCCAATGGCTCCTTCACTTCGAGGTCACTGACCAATTCTGGTTCGTTACACAATACCAGATCCAGAATCGCCTTATCCCTGGTCGGCTCCAGCACCAGCTGCTCTAAAAATCCATCTCTGAGGCACTCCACAAAGTCTCTTTCTTGAGGCCCGATACCATCCTGATTCTCCCAGTCTACCTGCATGTTAAAATCCCCCATAACAACTGTAGTAACATCTTTGCGACAAGCCAATTTCAGCTCCTGATTCAACTTACCTCCAACATCCAGACTACTGTTTGGGGGCCTGTAGATGACTCCCATGAGGGTCTTTTTACCCTTAGTGTTTCGAAGCTCTATCCACACTGACTCTACATCCCCTGACTGCTTGTATTCCACTCATCAGAATTAACATCTGATAGAGAGGGTGTAATGATCACAACACCAACAAACCAACAGTACTGTCACATCCAGCCATAAATGGTGATGGATGGTTAAACAATTTCATGGAGGAGAGAGCTCCACTATTATCCCCATCCTAAATAATTGAACAGTCCTGTACATCAGTGTAAAAGATAAGGATGTAGTTTTGGCAAGATGCTCCACCAGACGTGTTGAGTGGATGATTCACCTCACCCTTGCCATGACGCCCACAGAATCACAGATGCCCGTCTTCAATCGATTTGATTTGCTGCATGTGAGATGAAGAAACAGTTGTACACAGTCGATACGACAAAGGCAATGTGCCCTGACACCATTCCTGTAATAGGACTGAAGACTTGTGCTGCACAACAAGCCGTGTCCCTGGGGAAGCTCCCAACTCTGACATCTCCGTGACAATGTGGAAAATTACTCAGCTATGTCCAGTCCCCTAAGAGGAGAATAATTACAATCCGACCATTTACCACCCCCTCAGTCCCATCACGATTGTTAAACTGACAGAAGTTCTTTTTTGACAGATCTGTCAAACAGCCCAGAAATAACCAGCTCAGTGGTTTCCAAAATGTACCTACGTGGAGATGGTGCTATTGTGGAAATGTGACTGGGTTACTAATCCAGACCAGGCTAATGCTCTTGCAGATGATGGAAATTAAGAACAATTAATAAAATATCGAGATCTAAAATCTGGTATCAGTAATTGTGATCCTGAAATCAATATCGATTGCAAACACCAATTTGCTTCATCAATGTACTTTCAGGAAGTGTTTTCTGGCCTGGTGAATTCCATGCATTCCTGGTTGGGCCTAAAAGATACTCTAGACACCCATGCATGTGATAAACTTATTAATGGTCTCTAAACGGTAAAGGAAGACACAAAATTGTATCAAACTGCTCCGAGGTTTTGAAGGATAAAACTGACAGAGCTTCCAGCACCAGCCTCAGTATCGGAAAAGGGAACGGGAAACACCGTCCTGTTGGTCCTGCAGAGGCCTCCTTCCTAACATCCGATAGCTTATGACAGCCATACTCCAGATGCCTCTCGATCCCTTTTGTGTCGAGAAATCCTTATTTATATTCAGTGACTTGTGTTCCACAGCTTATGTGGGAGAGAAATCCCCAGAGTCACCAGTCACTGAGTGCAGACATTTATTCTCAACTCAATGCAGAGTGGCCTGTCTGAACCTAATACGGTGGCCCCTTGTTTTAGATGTCCAAGCCAGGGGAATTATCATCCCTGCTTCCAATCTGTCTCACCCTGTCAGAGTTTTATATATCTCACTGAGATCTCCACTCATTTTCCTAAACACCATGGAATACAGGCCCAGTCGCCCCAAACTCTGCTCTCACAACAAGCCTGCCATCCCAGAGATCAGTCTGGTCATCCTTCACTGGACTCCCTCAATGTCAGGTTTGTCCCTTATCAGGTCAGGAGACCAAAACTACACACAATACTACACAATGTTCGAGATGGGCTCTCACCAAGGCCCTGTACAGCTACAGTAAGACACCCTTACACCTGTCAGTCAATCCCCTAGAAATAAGGTCAACACACCATTTATCTTCCTGCCAGCTTTCTGCTCTTGCAATATTGCTTTCAGTGACTGGTGTACAAGGAAATACAGATCTTTTTAAATGTTACAGCTCCCCACTTGGTGGGTTTGTGTACACTGGTCAGCGTGCCAATGCCATTCCCAGTATTAGCTTCTGGTTTCAGAACTCACTGCCTTACATGGACTCGGAGGGCTGCGCAGCAGGAAGAAAAAAGAACATGAATCCCTTTAAAGATTAACATGTTTCATCCAATCCCTTTTCAAATGATAGGTTGCTGTAATATTGTCCCCATTAAAGTGCACACCGTCACATACAACCCCATTGATCTTCATCTGCCACATATTTGCCCATTCGCTCCACTTGTCTCAATCACTTTGGAGGTTTTTTTTAAAAATCCTCCTCACCCACTAACAATCTAACATCATTTAGTGCTGTCAGCAGACTGAGAAATATTGCATTTGGTTCCCTCAATTAAATGTTTGACATGCATTGACATGCTGGGGCCAAACACTGATCCCTGCGACACACCATGATCCTTCCACTTCAAAACATATTGCTTTATGCCTGCTCATATTTGAGAAACTGACGGGTTGATCCATACAGAGAAGAAATGGATGCAATGCATTTAGGTTTTCAGAAAGATCTTGATAAAGACTACGGCCTAGTGTGCAAAGTCAAATATTACGGGATTGGGACTAAAATATGAACATGATTTTTGAATAGGAGAACTGAGACCCATTACATAAGAACATAAGGAGTAGGCCATCTGGCCCTTCAACCCTGCGCCACCATTCAATAAGATCATGGCTAATCATTTCATCGCCTCAACTCCACTTACTCCCCACTCACCATAACTCTTAATTCCTTCACTGTTCAAAGATTATCGATCTGAGATCAAACACATTCAATGTCAAAGCCTCAACTATTTCACTGGGCAAAGAATTTCACAGATTTACAACCTTTTTGGACAAGAAGTTCCTTCTCAATTCAGTCCTAAATCTGCTCCGTCTAATTTTGAGGCTTTGCCCTCTTGTCCTAGTCTCATGTACGACTGAAAACGTCCTTTATATTTCTATCTTATCTACTCCCTTCACAATTATATATGTTTCTATTGGATCCTCCCTCATTCTTTCAATTTCCAATCAATATCTAATTCCAGTCTGCTCAGTCTCTCCTCATAACCAGCCACCCCCCCATCCCTCCCCCCCCCACCCCCCCCCCCCCCCCCCCGCCCACCTCTGGAACCAACCCAGTGAGCCTCCTCTGCATCCATTGTAGTGCCAGAATTTCGTTTCTAAAGTAGGGAGACCAAAGTTGTACGTACTATAGGTGTCGTCTCCCCAGCGTTCTGTAGAGCTGCAACATTACCTCGCTACCTTTACACTCAATCCCTTTCTGAATGAAAGACAAAATTCCATTTGCCTCGTTAATTACCTATTGCCGCTGCAGACCAACTTCTGTGATTCATGCACAAGAACACCCAGGTCCCTTTGCACAAGAGCATGCAGCATTGTTTTGACAATTCAAATAAGAGTCCTCTTTACTATTTTTCCAAACAAAATAGATGATTTCACATTTATTATAATTGTAGTCCATCTGCCAGACCTTGGCCCACACACTTCAACTCTTTATGTCCCCTTGTGAAGTATAAAAGTCCTCTGCACACTGATCTCTGCCACTCATTTTAGTCTCAACTGCAATCTTTGAGACACTACACATGGTCCCCAACTCCAAATCATCTATGTAATCTGTGAATAACTGTGGTCCCAGCACCGATCCCTGAGGCTTACCATTAGTCACTGATCAGCAACCAGAAAAACAATCATGTATTCCCACTCGTTGCTTCATGTTAGTTATCCAATCCACAATCCACGATAATACATTACCCGTAATGCCACACATTACGCAGCAGACTTTTTGGCGTCACTGTATCTTTTTTTTAGATTACTTACACTGTGGAAACAGGCCCTTCGGCCCAACAAGTCCATACCAACCTGCGGAAGCACAACCCACCCAAACCCATTCCCCTACATTTTACCCCTTCACCTAACACTAAGGGCAATTTAGTATGGCCAATTCACCTAACCTGCACATTTTTGGACTGTGGGAGGAAACCAGAGTACCCGGAGGAAACCCACGCAGACACGGGGAGAATGTGCACAATCAGTCACCTGAGGTGGGAATTGAACCCGGGACTCTGGCGCTGTGAGGCAGCAGTGATAACCACTGTGACACCACAGCTACCGGGTCCTTGCAGTTGTAATGTCGTCTTAGAATTCCAGGAGACTACATACACGTGGCCTGCCTTTCATGAACCAATACTGTGTCTGCTCAATGGGACAATTTCTATCAAGATGCATTGCCATTTATTCCTTATTACAGGTTGAAATATTTTCCCCACTACAGATGATAGGCTAACCAGTTATAATTCCCCAACTTTTGTCTATCTCCGTTTTTAAACAGTGGTGTCTGATCTCCTGTTTTCCAATTTGCTGGAATTGCATCAGAGTCCAGTGAATTTAGAAAAATTTCCACAAGTGCATTTGCTATTTCTCTCATCACCTCTGTTAGTACCCTGGGATCCATTCCATCAGGGCCAGGAGACTTACCTACCTTTGGCTTCATTAGCATTCCCAATATTACCCTTGGGAATGGTTGTATCCAGGTCCTCACTTATCATCCTCGCTTTGACAATTACTGGCATGTTATTAGTGTTCTTCACTGGGTAAACCGACTAAATATCTCTTCAATTCCTCGTCTATTTCCTCATGTCCCATCACTTGACCCCCTTCTCAACCCTCTAAAGGACCATTGCTAACCTTAGCCATTCTTTTCGATTTGTATATTTATAGGATATTTTGCTATCTGTCTTTATATTTTGAGGTAGTTTACTCTCATAAACTATCTTATGTATCTTGATATGTTTTTGTTGCTTTATTTTGCCATTTTAAGTTTTCCCAATCATCTCCTTTCCCACTGGTCTTTGCCATTATGTATGCCATTTATTTTAATTCGATAGTCTCCCTTATTTCCTTAGACATTCCCGGCAGATTACCCTGTTCCTATAGTTCTTCCATTTCACTGTTATATGCTGTTGCTGAGCATGTTGATAAATTGCTTCGAAAGCTACCCACTGTCCACCGTAAGGTCTTTGCTGCCAGCCTGCTTTAGCCAACTCCTCTCTCATTCTATTGTCATCTGCTTTGTTTAAGCACAGGGTCCTGATCTAGGATTTTACCTTCTCACCTTCCATCTGTTTTCTGAATTCAGCCATACTTTCAGTCCCAATTATTTCTCCCAAACCATTTTTGTTTTTACTAATTTCATTCTTTAGAGATAGGCTTCCCATGTCTGCTGGGAAGAATTGATTTGTTTAGTTTGTTTCCTTCTGTGAAGACAGAACTGGCAGTGTGGAGGAACAGTGGGATCTTGGTGTGCAGGTCCATAGCTCCCTTAAAACTGCCTCCCAGCTGGACAGGGTTGTTCAGAAAGCATATGGTGTTTTGGCTTTCATTAATGGGGGATTGAGCTTAAGAGCCGTGAGATCTTGTTGCAGCTCTATAAAACTTTGGTTAGACCGCACTTGGAATACTGTGTCCAGTTCTGATCGCCCTATTATAGGAAAGATGTGGATGCTTTGGAGAGGGTTCAGAGGAGGTTTACCAGGATGCTGCCTGGAATGGAGGACTTATCTTATGAAGAGAGGTTGACTGAGCTCAGACTTTTTTCATTGGAAAAAAGAAGGAAGAGAGGGGACCTAATTGAGGTATACAGGATAATGATATGCATTAATAGAGTTGATAGCCAGAGACATTTTCCCAGGGCAGAAATTGTTAACGTGAAGGGTCATAGTTTTAAGCTGTTTGGCGGAAAGTATAGAGGGGATGTCAGAGGCGGGTTTTTTTACGCAGAGAGTTGTGGGAGCATGGAATGCGTTGCCAGTAGCAGTTGTGGAAGCGAGGTCATTGGGGATATTTAAGAGACTGCTGGACATGCATATGGTCACAGAAATTTGAGGGTGCATTCACGAGGATCAATGGTCAGCAGAACATCGTGGGATGAAGGGCCTGTTCTGTGCTGTACTGTTTTATGTTCTATGAAGTAGTTGCTTAATAGTTCTGTCATTTCCCTGCTCTCATTCTCTATTCTCTGGATTGAGAGTGCAACGAAGCTGCACTTGTTTTATCTTATCTTTTCCATTACAGTTCACCTTATAACTCTCATTAATGTTGTCTTCAGAAACCCAGCAATTCATGTCCACACCATATAATCACAGGAGCATAGACTCCATCAGAAAATACAGTACAATCTACATTAGTCCCACTCTCCTACACCAGTCCCATAGCCAGGAATGTTATGACACTTTAAGAGCTCGCCTAAGTAGGTTTTTACCAGTTATGAGGTTACCAAGATACCTCCCCTCTCAGGAAGTACATTCCATAGCCCAACACCTTCTCAGTGAAAAACAATCCGCAAATCCTCTCTACATCTCAAACCCTTCACTTTAAAAGTGTGTTTCCATCTTCTTGACCCTCTGACTAAAAGGGACAGCTGTTGTCTATCCACCTGGTCCATGCTCCTCATAATCTTATCCTTCTGCATCACATTCCGCTCAAAATCCTCTGCCCCAAAGTAAACAACCCGAGTTTATCCAGCCTCTCTCCATAGCAGATAAGCTCCATCCCAGGGAACATTCTGGTGAATCACCTCTGCACCCCCTCCATTGCAATCACATCCTTCCTGCAATGTGGCTTCCAGAGGTACACACAGAATTCCATCTTGGCGTAACCAAAGTCCTGTATAACTCTTGTAATCTATGTCTCGATGTGTAAATGTTATATTTACTTTTCCAAACGCATTTTTAACTCCACTCCTACCCTGTCCAGTCCCCCTCAGGGATGTGTGGAGAAGCAGGCTCTGAGCTTCCTAGTGTGCTGACATTCATTGAGTAATCCCCTGTCTAGTTCATTCTTCCAAATTGCACCACCTCATATTTATCAGGGTTACATTCCATCTGCCAGTGATCTGCTTATCTGACCATTTCATTTTTATCTTCCAGTAACATAAGACCTACCCCCTCACTGCCAACCACCCGGCCAATCTCTGTGATAAACACAAACTCAAATTCCACACTCCCCCACACCCTCCACTTTCATATCTACATTATTTATAAGTATCATAAATAATAAGGGTCACATCATTGACCCGTATACTACATCACTGGACACTGATATCGATTCACACAGTTTCCAGAACCACCCTCTTTCTCCTGCCATAAGGAAAATGTGAATGTCATTTACCAAGTTACCCTTGACAGAATGAGATTTTACTTTCATTATCAGCCTCCAATCTGGCGCTTTGTCAAAGGCCTTGCTGAAAAATAAAATGAACAACCTTCTCGAAAAAGTATCAATAAAATTCATTCGGCATGACTCCCCTCTGATAACTATCCCTCTCTAAATGAAGATCCATTTTCTCTAGCCCTATGTTCCCCAATAGATTTACTGACACTGATCTGATAATCACTGATCAATAGTTCCCTTGTCGACTTGCACTAACCCTTCCTATAAAAGGTGTTCTGCGTTCCTCTGGCCCCTCCCCGTGACCAGAATTTATTTAAACATTTGGGTCAGGGCCTTGCTCCGACAGCAGCTTGTTATACAACACAGCCAGACCTGTGGACTTGTCCAATTTTAAATCAGCCAAAACTATCAATCCTTGCTCGCATTTCATATTAATCTGCTCACGAGTTTCCCAGTCCATCTTCTTGAGCCATGCTTCATCCTTTTCCTGAGTAAACCAGATGTGAATCTCTCATCTCATAATCTATCAATGTTCTCCAGCTTCACACATTGATTATCTTCTTGGTTTCTAATGAGCCCTAATTATTCCCTGGTTATTCTGTTCTACTTGATGTCCTTGTGGAACATCTTAGGGTACTCACTAATCCTGCTCACACCTTTTAATGCGCCTATGTTCTTCATTCCCCTCTGTGTGAATTTTGGAAAGCTTCATTTCAATCACCTCTCAGTCTCTGAAAATCTACAGAGTACAGGTGGAGTTCCCTCATCGGACAATCTTGCCATCCGAGGGGTTAATCTAGAGAATGCACATTCAGTATATGTGATCAGTATATTTTACTTAGATCAGAAAACCAAAACGGTACACAATACTCCAGGTACAGTCTCACCAACACGATGTGTCACTGGTGCAGAACGTCTCTTCCACTCAGAGTGAATCGTTATATAAGTTGGGATCTGTACTGAAACCAATGCGAGAGATCACAGCCGTTTAGACAGCATCCGTGGAGAGAGAGCACAGAGCTCTTCATTGTCTGTATTCTGATTCCTTCAAACAAAATGAAACTTAAGTTTTATCTTCCCTATTTGCATATGTTCTTACCAATGCAATTTGCTTTATTGTTTTAGGGCTAACTTACTGTATGAATTTTTTAAAAAATCCTCCTGATATCCAACTATACCAAATCCACTTGTTCTCCATTGTTTATAACGACAAGGGACATCTTCAAGCAAATTTTTTGTAAATGTTGCCTTCCCTTTCAGATTTCTAGCATCATTCTCAAGACATTTGCTATAATATTCCAAGAGCCCAATATCACATTCTTTATAATAAATTCCAACAGATTCCCAACTCTGAAAAATAAGTTAACTAGTCTGTAGTTCACAATTCTCCCACTTCTTCACTTTGTAAATCCTTGGAATGCATTTATAACCTTCCCAACTGAATACGGAAATATACAGTGATTCGCAATGCAACTATTATGTCCATTTCTGCTTTCTCTGAAATTCTGATGTGAAGTACATTTGGTCTGTCCGAATTATCAATATAGTTATGTTTTCAAATGCTACCTCGTCACTGATATGAATTATTTTACTCTTCAGTTACACAAGTCCCATGGTCATTTGGTATTTCTGGGAGATTTTCTGGACCTTCCTCCGTGAAGACAGAAATAAAGTAACTGGTGAGTTTCCCCCTGTCATCGGTTCTGTTCTCCACAATAAATTGTCCTGTCCACACATTCACTCTTCCACATTTGACCTTGCTCTTATTTTCCTTTCAAATATTCATGGCAGTTTTTCATCAGTCTTTTTGTTTCTGTTTGGTTTGCATTCTTGTTCTCTTTCTAATTTACTTATCAGTTTATCAGTCTTCCTTCGCTGCGTCCAAAATTTCAATGAATCCACAATATATGACTCTTTTAGAGTCATAGAGTCATAGAGATGTACAGCATAGAAACAGATCCTTCGGTCCAACCCAAGGCACTTCCATCGATCTATTCCAAATACTAACTTATTTTGTTCACCATCGTTGAATCACCTTTCACTTTTGCGATTTATTCCTTGGAGGGATATATGTATAAAGTAGACCTTATAGTGTTTCAGTAAAAAGCAGACATTGCCTCTCTTTCATTAATTCATTTATTGTACTTTTCAAATTCACGAAAGCCAACTTTATTCTCATATCTTAATGGCTTGTATGACTCAGGTATATACCCGAAATATAAGAATCTTTTTATTTGAATTCAGACGTCATATAAAATTCAATATATTAAGATCACTATTTCCAAAAGCTCCTTTCCAGCAAATTCTTTGATTTGATCTTCTGATCACATAAAACCAACTCCAAAGTTTTTTTTTATTCCTGATGAAGGGCTTTTGCCCGAAACGTCGATTTCGAAGCTACTTGGATGCTGCCTGAACTGCTGTGTTCTTCCAGCACCACTAATCCAACTCCAAAATTGCCTGATCAACAGCTCGGTGCTCAACATACTACTAAAGCAACCCGTCTCATACACACTCAGCATTAACATTCACTTGGGTAAACACTGGTTAGATGTGCCTTCAAACTATCCATTATTACTGCAGTACCCACAAACCTGCATGTCTAATTCTCTTTTTAATGACATATTTACATTTGTATTGCATCTTTCACTTTGATGTATAACTCCCATGAACGTTGCATCTCCTTGCTGTTCCTAAGATCCACCTCACAAGATTCTGTGGAATCTGAGTGACGTGGGCTCTGGGGAGGTTAATTCAGGTGAGATGCTTGGAGAGGCATATCTCATCTATTAAATTATCTCACCACATCTTACCTGCTCCTCTCAAGTGTTATTGTGAGATTTTCTCCAGATCTCCCGTTTTGCTGGTGAAATAGAGAAGGACAATGATCTTTCAACAATGCTGTGTATTTCCCCAGACAGCTGAGCCTGCTCTGAACTTGGTGGGAACTTTACAGCAGGCTGGTAGAGTGTTGTTGCTGCTGTACCGGATCTTGGTGAGATCAAATCTGGAGTACTGTGCACAGGTTTAATCTCCTCTCTGTGGAAAAGATATTGGAATTACATCAGAGATTATTCCCTTAACTGGTTTCTGCAATGAAGGTGTTAATCATAAAATCTCTACAGTGTGAAGCCAAGCCATTTGACCCATTGACTCCACACTGATCCTCCGAAGACCATCCCATCCAATTCCACCACCCACCTCACCCAATCTTGTAACCTGGCATTTTCCATAACTGATACACATGACCTCCACATCCCCGAACATTATGGGTAATTTAGCGTGGCCAATTCTCCTAACATACACATCTTGGGACTGTGGGTGGAACCTGGAGACTGAAATTGATTCTGAATCTCTAGTGCTATGAGGCAGCAATGCTAACCACTATGCGACCTAATGTGGGCAATAAAACTTGCCTGCACAGTTCAGTCCTTGAAAAGTGACATTTGTGCAGGGAGATTTAATAACTCCCAAACCTGTCATTGAGCAACAGGAGGAGGACATTGAGGCCTTGAGCGGCTTGGTCAGAAACAGATGCAGGACATTCAAGCCATCAGGACTAATGTCAGAACAACAGGAGGGCTTTCAGCCCGGCGTGTGTGTAAAGCCGGAACATAATGAGTCCATTTAGTCACTCATGCCTCTTATACAGCAACTGGAGCAGATCTTTTACAGCCTTGTGCCTGTTACACAGAAATTGTGAAAGGGAACTTAGAGGTTATAGAAAGGGAAGAACCTCGAAAAACCAGCTTCACTGGGGAATGAAAAGTAGTGAAAAAACTATTGGGATTGAAGACAAAATGTTAGAATAGTTATGAAGGAATTAATAACAGGAGATTTCCAAAGCCAAGCCACAATCCAGCAGAGTCAACATAGTTTTATGAAGGATAAATCATGTTTGAATGCTTTGACTAACTTTCCTTAAAGAAACGTAACAAGCAAGGTGGATAATGGGGATCCTATAGATGTATTATATCTGGGCTTCCAGAAATCATCGCAAAAGATTAATATGCAACACAAGAACACATAGGGTTAGGAACAATTTACTTGCTCAGCCAGAGGATTAGCTAACTAGTAAAAGCTGCATGCATTCATGTAGAACTATGAGCTCAAAAACTGCATGAATTTATGTATAACTCTGTTATCTCACTTTTTAGATTAGAATCAATCTAAACATCAGGTCATAGACAGAGAACACAGGGGGCTAACACCTTCAACATATTGTCTAGCTATCACCATTGTTAACAGCTAACTCAAGAATGCAACTTTAAAAAAAAGGTTTTGTGATTTACACATGAAAGAAGTGAAACTATCACTGTATTCTAACAGATGAAAGACTCAAGAGACAATCATTTTTTTTCAATGTTTAATTTCAGTTACATCACACTGTAAATTTTTGCTATAAATTCTGTGTTACGATCGAGCCCTCCACTATCACCTGATGAAGGATCGTCGCTCCGAAAGCTAGTGTGCTTCCAATTAAACCTGTTGGACTATAACCTGGTGTTGTGTGATTTTTAACTTTGTGCACCCCAGTCCAATGCCAGCATCTCCAAATTAGTAAACGCCATGATATGGAGCCGCTGGTTTTGGATGGGTTAGACAAGGTCATTAATCAAATGACACCAGGTTAGAGTCCAGTGGGTTTATTTGTAAACACAAGGTTTCATTGCGCTGATCCTTCATCAGGTGTAAGAGAGAGGAAGACCTTAAACACCGAAGTTATAAGGGAAAGATCAAAGGGTTGGACAACTCATGCACATGAATTGTCCACACACCTAAGATGTCTCTTAAATACTTAATCATTTAGAATGGAGGTGCAAGTTTGATTGATTAATATGCAAATCGCAGAATTTATTTCAAGCTACTACCTGGAGATACCGTCAGGTATTATCGATGTAAATGAAGTAACACTTGCGGTCAGACATGTGAGGCTCTTGTTTGGACTCTGCCTGTGTCTTAACCTGGAGTCAGACTGTTTTATTTACAAAGTAGGAGTCGCACATGACCATATGTGCGTGAGAGGGGGCGTGTCTGTATGAAGGGGAGAGAGAGACACACATTCTATATGTGTGAGAGAGAGTGAGGTGGAGTGTGCGTGTGAGTGCAGGAGGGAGAGAGAGAGAGAGGCTGTGTGCGCTTGTGTGTGGGACAGAGTGGAGTGCGTGTGTGGAATGTGAGAGAGGGGATGTGCGAATGTGTGTGATGGGCGGATAGGGAAGTGTGCATCATTGTTTGTAACGGGGAGAGTGAGAGAGTGTACTTGTCCATGCTAAGATACAGACAGATACGGCTGATCAATTTCCCATACACAGTCACTCCGTGGTTTCAGAGCTTCCCCCTATGCAGCCTCTGCTCCATTTGTTGTTCATGTTACACACCCAGATGCTGTAACTACAGTTCCCCAGGCTCCATCCAGAGTTGGGTCACCAAATCCTCAGGTCTCCCTGAATGTCTGAGGTAGCTCACCGCACAACCTCCAGCAAACCATCCCCAGCCACTCCACTAACTTTTCAATAACAGGAGTCAATCACAAGCCCCTCAGTTACAAGTTAGATGCCTGATCCTTTACAATTATTCTGAAGGGTCTTCCTCGTGTTCCTGATCGCACAATCAATTGAGAGAGACATACAGAAGCGTTCCAAGTTTCAAAGAAATGTGTCAAAGCTCCTGGAACACTCCTGTCCATGAAGCACCACATGGGACATATCGAGAAGTGAACAACAACCTGACACACACCGTTTCAATATTTATGAGCTTCCCCATACCAGCACTCGATACACGAGGGAGTGAAAAGCCAAAGTGAGGGAAAGATACAGAAAAAAAACCAAATAAAGAACTAATTAACTGACAACTTGGTGAAAGTGTGGATAAAGAGATGGAGGGATTGGAATCACGGGATAAATGTGACAATGGTGAGTCCAATCACAAGAATGCACACATTGAAAGACATTGCCAGATCAGCTGGAATGGTCCATTGCCTCAAATTTTGAATCTGCTTTACAGAATCAGCCCAGACACCATAAACTGGGGTAAGGTAGCGGCAAATATGGAGAGTTATGCAGACCGTGCTAGTGGACTACTCCATAAACTGGACTATCTGCATAACACCGGGAACATTGCAAACCTTTGCCAGGATATTGCAACCCTCTACCACCACCCTCGGTCTCCGAACTTTGAGTCATATTTTGTATCCAAATGGCTAGTTCTCCATATATTTCATATGAACCAACCTTGTTAAACAGATGACCATGTACAATGTTGTTCAACGCCTTACTGGTGTCCATAATCGACAATGTACACCTCTCTATCTCAATTAATCTTTTTAGGCGCTTCTTCAAAAATATCTCTCAGACCAGGGAGACACAATATTACTTGTTCAAAGCCATGTTGACTATTCCTAATCAGTTGTTACCTTTCAAAATGCGTGAAAATCCAATGCCTTGTAATCCTCTCCAACAACTTACCCATCACTCACGTCAGGGTCACTGGTTTTTTCCTTATTACCCTTCTTCAATCCTTTACGTAATGGCACCACGTTAGCCAACCTCCAGCCTTCTGGCACTTTACCTATCGCTATTGATGATAGCACGGAGCCCAGCATTCACTTCCCTAGCTTCCCACAAAGTATAGCGTACATCTAATAAAAGCCAACACATTTTCCTCCCTTTGCATGTTTTAAGATCTCCAGCAGCTCCTCTGAAATACAGACACTTTCCAAGATGTCACTACTTATTTCCCAAGTTCTCTAGCTTCTATATCCTCCTGCACAGTAAATACTGATCCAAAATATTCGTTCAGTACCTCCCCCATTCCCTGTGGTTCTGCACATGGGCAGCCTTGCTGATCTTTAAGGATGTCCTATTCTCTCCACAGTTCCTCTTCGTCCTTGATATATTTGTAGAATTCCTTTGGATTCTCCTTAACTCTATTTGCCAAAGCTATCACATGTAAACTTTTAATGCTCCCAATTTCACTCTTAAGTATTTTCTTGTTGCCTTCAGACTCTTCTAGTGATTCACTTTAACTCAGGAATTAAGAGGCCAATGATGACCATTCCGATTGTCGGAAAAATCCATCTCGTTCACTGAGACCCTTTAAGGAAACAAACTGCTATCCTTAACTGGTCTGGCCTACATGTGACTCCCAACCATAACAAAGTGGTTGTCTGTTAACTGCCCTCTGGGCAATTAGGGATGGGTAATAGTTGCTTGCCTAGCCAGGAACGCCCTCATCCCGTGAATGAATTAAGAAAAAAAATCTCCATCCTGCTGTCTATATCTGACATATCCTTCCTTCTTATCCGTTACCAGAACCGCAAGTTCTCCAATCCTCCAGCATTCCTTACACGTACCAGCCTTACTCTTCACCCTAACAGGGATGGAATGTCTCTGTCCTCCTGATGTGTCATTTTCGAAGGCTACTCTCTTCTCAATTGTCCCCCTTCTCTGCGATTATCGGCCCCAATCGACTTTGGAAAATTCTTGAATATCATCAAAATTGGCTTTTCAACAATTTAGAACTTTAAGTTTTAGACCTGGTTCATCCTTTTCCATCTCTATTTTGAAACTAATAGAACTATGATGGCTCACCATAAAGTTCTCCCCCACTGATACCTCAACCACCCCCTCTCCACTGCCTTATTTCCAAGGGTAATGTGATGTTTAGATCCTTCCCTGTGAAGGAGAGCATTGGACAAGCAGCTGCAGCATTATAACCGGTTATGGGGTCAGCAGAGTCTTCGATTCATTTGGTTGATTCTAACAATAATTTGTCTCAGTGACATTTTTATTGAGTGTGACAGAGGGATTGTCTGTACGAGGCTGAGCTAGTTTCCTGGTGCTATCTTATCGAATACATCTCATTAACTCCCCACCCCACCACATGGTGTCCCTCTCATTCAATGCCAGTCCAATTCTCCCACCCATCATGGTGGAGGTACTCACCATCGTCTAGATGCCCCTGAATCTTCCGTGAACCCTGACACTGGTGCCATCTTTAAAAGGCCAATGGGCACACAGTTGAGCTTTCTCTGTTAGGAGCTGCCCTACACAGTTTACCCCGAACATGGCAGGTAAGGAACAATTACACAACGGTTTGTCGACAGGGACACGGAGGTCCTGGTGGATGGGCTAGTTCAGACGGGGCCATTCTCTTCCCAGAAGGGGCCACACCACCAGACCCACCGAGCATGGTCTGAGCTCCTCACCCAGCTCAGTGCAGTATCTGTGGTCTGAAGAAATGTCCAGCAATACAGGAGAAGCATCAATAACCTTCCCCGCTCTGTCAGGATGAGGCTCACCATATTCTCTCTGCTCCCTCACACTCACTGTATATCTGTTATAGCACCGACCCCCGAACAAGGCTCATGCTCCACCACTCTCACTGCTGCAAACAGCACCTTCCTCTCTCTCTCTTTCCCCTCCACCATACCTTTGTCATTAAAAACACTTTTTGGATACAATACTATGGACTGACTCCTTCTTGACACATCACCCTCTCCACCCCCCACCACCCACACGAGCACGAACAGCAGGGACCCCCACTCCTACCTTCACTCCCTCCCTCCATTTCTCGTATTCCAAGAGAAGCAGCCTGGATTAGGACAGAAAGGGAGAAGCCGCATTGTGGAGTGCCCAATATCCATCTCTCCACTACCACGCGGAACTGTGTGTCTGTGTTTGACTCTGAGTATCTGTATGTAAATGCAGATCTGTCCGTCTCTGTGGTGCTGAAAATGAAACAATCTCTTCCTCAGCTGGCCTCCCCACCCGACTGCAGTGACAGCAGCAGAGAGTGACAACCCTCGAGGATTCAGTCTGGGAGGGAGAGAGAGTGAGAGAGCTCATAGCATGATCCAAACTGACAGCACCATGAATACATACACACATGCAAACACGAGCAGGCTCACACACACAATGCTGGTAGATGGAATGTTGTAAATATATTTGGGCCTGTCAGAATGGAAATGCTCATCTCTGAGTGAACCACTTTGTCAGGAGATCAGATGAATTAATTTCTCACTCCGTGACTTGCAATGTTAAAAACTTACGTGAGAAAGTATTGAAAAGTCCTGAAAAAGGTCCAGTAGTGTTGCTAATGACGCAGAAACAACATTGCTCAGTATCAGACAAAACTGCTGTATGCTTCCAACGATATTGAAAAATCAAACGGCCGTGCAATTTGGGAGGTACACAGTAAAGGATTTGTTATCTTCTGAGAGAGGAGAAAACTCTGCCATTGATGCAGTGGTGTGGGGAGGCCAGAAGAGGGTAGTATTGTATGAATCTGATCACTAAACTCAGAGGCAAGCACTGCTGCCTCACAGCGCCAGGCACCCGGGCTCGATTCCACCCTCGGGCGATTGTCTGTGTGGAGTTTCACATTCTCTCCGTGTCTGCGACGGTTTCCGCCGGATTCTCCTGTTTCCACCCACAGACCAAAGTTGTGGATATTAGGTGAATAGGCCATGCTAAATTGTCCATAGTGCCCAGGGATGAATAGGTTAGGGCCATTAGTGGTGAGTAAACATAGGATAGTAATTAAAGGTGTCTGGGTGGGTTACTCTTCGAAGGGTCAGTGTGGATGGTTTGGGTCGAAGGGTCTGTTTCCACACTTTAGGAATTCTATGAACTCTGCGAACAACAGGGACAGACAGAGACAGTGGAGGAGGGAGACTTTGATTCCAATTTCATTATATTTACTTCAAAAACAACTTTGCACAGAGATGCAGACAGAGGTACACACAAACTGAGATACTGACACTAACATACATAACGTATGCACACAGAGGTACGCACACAGATATGGACGTTTACACACAAACACACGAACATAAGCCCACATACAGGCACACACTGTCTTTAATACAGAGATATAAACGTTTTATTAATAAGTTATCAATGGTCAGTTGGAGAAGGCAGGAGAATGGGGTTGAGAAATATTTTTGCCGCGATCAAATGTCTTGACAGACAAAAATGGGCTGAATAGCCTAATTCTGCTCCAGGGTTCCTTGCTCATATGATCATGTGGTGCCTGGAATCGTCTTTCCACAACGTCAGTGGAGGCTGCATTTGGTAAGAATGTGATTTAGGAGAGTTAATGAGAAAATGGACAGGCTTGAAGAGCTGAGTGATCAATATCTGTTTCTAATTGTTGTCTCCTTTTATATCAAAAGCGTGGTGATTACTTTGAAGGGGACATATTTTGAGAATAAGGAGATTCCCATTTCAGACTGAGACAGGGATATTCCTTTCTGTTTAGGGTTGTGTAATCTGTGGTGTTCTCATGCCGAAGTAGCAAGGTTCAGTTCCTTAGATCTTTGATGTACAAGAGAATCCATGTTTATTGGGTACAGACAGGAAAGGGATGTTTAGTAACAATCACATCAACAATGCACATTCAGAATGGTGCAGCAGGCACAAGGGGCTGAATGGCCAGCTGCTGCCCCAACCGATATGTTGTTTTCTCAACCACTCAATAATGTTACAGAGGTAAAGAAAGATCCCATTTAGCCAGTCAGCATCGTTATAATGAGACAGACGGAGACCATTCTGCCCTCTAAGGATTCACACAGGAATAGATTGAGGTTATTGAGCCGGCTAAGTACATTACACAGTGTAGGATGAGGCCATCCTACCTTTCTAGCTTGCTGACCAGCATCAGGGGAAACCTGGTAAACTATCAGGGAATAAATATTCCCTGATTTACAATTTACAATCTATACCAATGACTTGGATGAGGTGACTGATTGGATTGGAGTTCAATTAGCTCATTTACCAAGACAGTCATTTAACAGGATATGGAGCCTCTGCAATGGGATACCAACAGGGGAAGTTAGTGAGCAAATTTGGCAGAAAATAGTATAACAAGGGCTAAGGGAAGTCAGTGCTCTGTAAAACAGATAAAATAACAGTAACCTACTTAAATGGAGAGAACATCGCAGAACGCATTGGTACGGAGGGATGTGTGTGTCTCGGTAAATGAGCCATATAAACCTAGTCAGCAGATTCCGCAAGGGATTAGGGAAGTGTATTGAATGATGCTGTTTCATGCAAAAGCTATCGGGTATAATCACCAGGATGTTTTACTGTATCTGTACATGTCAATGCTGAGACTACTTCGAATGTATTGTATGTAGTAATGAACCTTGAAATTGAAAGAGAAAAAATATGCAATTGTTTTGGACGCTTTTCACGATGCTTCACTTTACTCCTTGTTAGAATGAAGGCCTGATAGAACCATAGTGTCATACAGCACGGAAACAGACCCTTCAGTCCAGATCATTTGCACCGACCAGATATTCCAATCCGATGTAAAACCATTTACCAACATTAGACCCATCACTCTCTAAACCTTCTTATTCATATACCCATCCACTGCCTCTTAAATGTTGTAATTGTACCAGCCTCCACCACTTTCACTGCCAGCTCGTCCCATTCACGCACTACCCTCTGTGTGATAGATATACCACTCAGGTATCTTTTTAATTTTCCCCTCTCACTTTAAGTCTTTGCCCTCTGGTTTGGACTCCTCCAGCCTCGGAAAATAACCTTGGCCGATCACGCATCCATGGCCCTCATGGCCTCTACAAGTTCAGAGTACTTCAGACCTGAGAGTGAGAGTTGATCGTATTGAACCATATAACATCCTAAGGAGAGTGTATTGGGGTGGAGCTGAGGGATGGGAGAATAAAACTATGGATTAAATTTTAAAAAACAACATACTCATTTTAACACAGGTACTATGAAGACATGAATTTATTGTACAAAAAGTATATAGACATATATAAATATACCTTCAAATTATAAATTACAAATTATTCCTAAATGAAGTAGGTAACAGGGATGGAGTCATTCAATCAGAAGAATATTCAACCAGATCTTACCGAGTCCAGGTTGGTGTTTGGGTCACATTATTGCATGTTTCAGATCAGGGAGGGAGTAAATGCAAACTGTCGTAGAAACAACAGCCATTGCTCAGTCTCTACTTGTACTTCTCTACAGCAATCTATGAGAGCTGAAAACCAATCAGCCATCTTTAGCACTCTTTGAGGGTTCCTGTTGAGGATTCCTTGGAATCTCTCCACTGCCTGCAGCAAAGGGAATTCAGGCAAATCCAACTGTTCCATGAGGAAACCCCAGTGCTAGCAGCTTCTGTGAGGCAGAATCACTTCATAGGCAGAATAACAATTGAAAATCTCTATAATTTGCTTTTATTCTGAAATTAACTGTTATTTGGGCAAAGGTCTTTCAAATTAATATTCTACAGAGTTCCATTTTTTTCTGTTTGCCTTCAGACGTGTGTGTGTTTGCATGCGTGTGCGTGTGTCTTCGTATGCATGTTTCTGTGTCTCAGATTTATAGAAAAATAAATGTTGATGTACATATTGTCGATGTTCAAACTGTATTGCATATATGTATCCATCGTAATTCGAGTAAATTTGCATTGGTTTTAGATGAGTTATTTTTACAAATTTAAAAAACCTATCTGACTTGTTCCTAACACTGAACCTGACCCAGTCTGAGACGGATATCATTTACCATATCACACACTTAGTTACACTGTTAATTTGTCGTGACGTCTGGAGGAGTGTGACTAGAAAAAGAAGCAATGACTCTCTAACCTCGGTAGGAACAGCGATAAGGAGAAATTCTCAAAAGGCCATTAGAGTAGGAATTTCTCCTACCCACAGGTTTGTGGTCCTGTGTGTTTGCATTTATTTAAAGGTGTGTTAGTTAAATATTTGACGGGCAAGTGAATCAAGGATAATGAACTGTAGATAGGAACGTGGGGCTGAGACCACAATCTGATCAGCCACAACCTTAGTGCCTGGTAGTGCAGGGGCCCACTCCTGTTCCTTGGTCCTACTTCGCCCCATTCCATTCAGCCCCTCAATCGGCCATTCACGAGCAATTGGAGACCACTTACTCCTACTACCTGGTGCACAGAAACCGAGGTGACCATTTAGCCCCTGAATACAGTCAAAATGATTTAGTGTGGATTGAAAAACCTTCTTGGGAAAAAGAGTTGGTGTTACTGTGAGACAGTCCCCTCCTGTCTCCTAACAGAAGTTCCTCTGTCTCCATTTAATTGTTATGTTGTTGACCCAGATTCATAGTGAATAATGACCACATACTGTACCCAGAAATTGCTCACAAAATCCTCTGGTCTCTTTGACTACAACATTCCTTCACAGGACTTCCAGGAAAATAACAACGATGAACCTTCCAATAACAGAATGCAAGAACATGAGAAGCAGGAGTGAGTCATTCTGCTCCTACGGTCTGCCTTTCCCTTCAATAGGATCATGGCTGATCTGCTCTAAGCCCCAACTCCTGGAATGTCAGCCGTTTCAACCATCCATCCATCCCTTCTTCCAACTACCTCAATGATCTATCTCCCCTTCCTCTGTGGAAGAGTGAAGTCCCGACGGTAACTCCCCTCTGTGAGAAGGAAACACACCGCAACTGTACACCATGACCTATTGACATCAACAAAATATTTAAAAACCAGGTGAGTTGCCCTGACAACAAGGCAGTGTTTAACTGAGGATGGTGTCAAGTAACCTGAAGAAAATTGAACATAATGGAAATGAAGTGTAACCTCCCCACAGGTTGGAGTGATTCAGCACAAAGAAGATGTTTGTGGTTCTTCGACATGTCCCACCTCAGTCTCGGGACATCTCTGCGGGAGATCCACAGCACAACCATCCTCATTTGTGCCTCGGTGTCTTCCCCCCCATCAGAATCTCAGAAGTGGAGATTGTGACTGAAAATCATGTAAGGTTTAGAACAATGTGCCCCCCTCAACTCCTGAAGCAGCCTGTGTCCATGTGCAGGAAGACCCGGACAACATTGAAATGTCGGTAACATTCATGTAACAGTCCTGCTGGATACTGTGCGTTACCAGAGTAAAGAGAGGTGCTCATTCAGCACCTCAAGCTCACTTCACAGGGATGTGAGGAGGTCATTCTGCCCATCAATGTTATTGGATTAGAATAGGGATAGCCCATTCATTCTTTCCTGACTATTACACAGGAAGATAAGGAGCCCAGTCAAATACATGAGCTGTTGAACAGGAAACACAGTTTGCCCAGTCAGGTTCTTGAGCATCTCCCATGCCATCAGGGGGTGGCCATTCAGCCGCTCAAGCCCATTGTACAGAAATAAGACGATGTTATTTATGACCAAACAAGACAAACCAATGAAACAGAGACTGCACGGATAGACTGTTGTATGTCGTTCCTCCTGGCTCCATTGCTAATGGTACACAATAGATACATTAATACGGTTCGTTGACGGGGAGGAGGGTGGACATCTCCGAGAAGGCACACCGGTATACCCAGTGGAGGTCGGAAGCTGTTGGGAACAATAAATATTTTAGGCGTTGCAGCTGCTGACAGATTAGTGAACACTGTGACTTTCAGTGCAGGGTCACACACCAACTGCACATTGAGGCAATGAGAGTTCATTCAGAGCCTGAAACTCTCTCCCAAGCAACATAGGAGCTTCACAGAGGTACATAAACTAAAAAGAAGCATGTATCATGGGCAAAATGTAAGTTCCCATGCCATCAATGTTTTTCTCTGGACGTTTTGTGTGTTTGTCCATCACCTTCAAGGTTCAATGCAGTCAACTCTTATTCTCTCACGGTGCTGCAAATTAAACATCAATTTCCTTCACACTCTCTTCATGTTACCATCATCCCAGAGACTATTCTGATAAAACAGCTTTGCACTGCCTCTGTGACAAGGAGATCACCGATTTATAAAGGTCAGAAAATCTGTCCACAATAGCCTCAACAACTCTCCACAACTCCTACATATGATTCATTTTGTAATGAAGGCTGGCATTTCATTTCCTGGATGCCCTGCATGAATTCTGTTCATGATGCGTGATCAAGGACATTCTGGTCCTTTTTGGCAAAAGCACTTCCCAACCTCGCACCTTCTAATAAATACAACATGAAAAGGAAAGTATATGTTAATAAAAAAAGAACAAAGAAAATGTACAGCCCAGGAACAGGCCCTTCGGCCCTCCAAGCCTGAGCCAATCCAAATGTACTGTCTAAACCTGTCAGTCAATTCCTAAGCATCTGTATCCCTCTGCTCTCCATCTACTGCATCTGTCCATATGCATCTTAAATGAATCTACCATGCCTGCCTCTACCACCTCAGCTGGCAACGCATTCCAAACGGCCACCACCCTCTGTGTGAAGTACTTGCCGCATGTAGCCCCCTTAATCTTTCCATCTCTCACCTTGAAAGCATGACCTCTCGTTAATAAATCCTTCACACTGGAAAAAAGCTTGTCTCTATCCACCCTGTCTAAACCCTTCACAATTTTGTAAACCTCAATCAGGTCCCCCCTCAATCTCCTTTTTATTAATGAAAATAACCCTAACCTACTCAACCTTTCTCCATAGCTAGCACCTTCCATCCTCGTAAACCTTCTTTGCACCCTCCAAAAGGCGTCTATATCCTTTTGACAATGTGGCGACCAGAACTGTACAGTCTTCTAAGTGCGGCTGAACCAATGTCTTGTACCATTTTAACATGACTTGCCAGCTCGTATACTCAATACGCCATCCAATGGAGGCAAGCAAACCAAATGCCGTCTTGACTACTGTATCCACCTATCCAGCAACCTTCAGAGTACCATGGACCTGCACTCCCTGATCTCTCTGCCTAACAACTTTTCTCAAGGCTCTTCCGTTCATTGTATAATTCGCTCTAGAATTAGTCTTGCCTACTTGCATTACCTCACATTTGTCTGGATTGAAAACCATCTGCCACTTTCCGCAAAAATCTCCAGTCCCTCTATATCCTCCTGCATTCTCTGACAGTCCTTTATGCTTTCTGCTACTCCAACAATCTTCGTGTCACCTGCAAACTTGCTGATCATACCAAAAGTGTCCTCTTCCAGATCATTTATTTATATTACAAACAACAGTTGCCCCAACACTGACCCCTGTGGATCACCACTGGTCACCTTTCACCATTTCAAGAAACTCCCTTCAAATACTCCTCTCTGTCTCCTGTTTCTCAACCAGTTCTTTATCCACCTAGCTAGAATACCCTGCACACCATATGACTTCAATTTCTCCATTAGTCTACCATGGGGAATCTCATCAAATGCCTTACTAAAGTCCATGTATATGACATGTACAGCCCTTCTTTCATCTAGCAAATTGCTCACTTCCTCAAAGAACTCAATTAAGTTGGTAAGGCACGATCTCCCCTATACAAAACCATTTTGCCTATCACTGTAAACCCATTCTTTTCTAAATATAAGTAGATCCTATCCCTCAGTACCTTCTCCAGCACCTTTCCCACGTCTGAAATGTGGACTTCACTTCAAATAGCCGTGTCCATTCCACATTTCTGAGCTTCTGCCGAATTTTGATTTAATTGGTCTTGGCTCAGTTTAGTACTCTTCCCTTAGGAGCACTCTCTTCTTTATCCATAATTATTCTAAAACTTACAGAATTGTGGTCACTGTTCCCAATGAAATCCCCCACCGCAACTTCTACCACCTGTCCTTGTTCCCCAGTACCAGGTCCAATATGGCCTCTTCCCTCGTCGGACTATTGATATACTGCAGTAGAAAACTCTCCTGGACATTTCTTACAAATTCTACCCCATCCAGGCCTCTGACGCAAAGTATATCCCAGTCAATGTTGACAAAATTAAAATCTCCCATCACCCCTACCCTATGTACTCGACATATTTCCATAATCTGTTTGTTCTTCTACCACATGCTCACTGTTGGGAGGCCTGTAATACAGCCTCAACAGTGTAACTGCACCCTTTTAATTTCTCTGCTTCACCCATAATGACCCACTACCCAAGACCTCCATAGTGTGCTCCTTTACCACAGCCGTGATATCGTCCTTCACCAGCAAAGCAACTCCAACCCCCCCCCACCCCTTTTACTTCCCTCCCTGTCCTGTTTGAAGCGTCTATATCCAGGGATGTTTAATTGCCAATCTTCATGCCCTTCCTTCAACCAAGCCTCTGTGATTGCAACGACATGATACTCCCAGGCACCAATCCAAGCCCTAAGTTCATCTGTCTTTCACACTATACTCCTTGCATTAAAGTAGATGCATTTTAGGCTACCAGTTTTTTTGTGCTCTGTCTACTCTTCCCTTTATGAATGCAATCTTCATAATTCTTACATTCTCCACATCACTGCCTACTTGTTTTCTCTTCTGGTTCCCAGTCTCCTGCCACATTAGTTTAAATATTCCCAAATGCAGTAGCAAAAAAACCCACTAAGGACATTGGTTCCAGTCTGGTTCAGATGTACACCATTTTGTAATAGTCCTACCTGCCTCAGAACCGGTCCCAATGTCCAACAAATTGAGCCCCTCCTTTCTACACCATCTCTCAAGCCATGTGTTCAACCTGTCTTTTTTTTAAATTTCTACACTGGCTCGCACGTGGCACTGGTAGTAATCCCAAGATCACTATCTTCGAGGTCCTCCTATTTAATTTCCCTCCGAGCTCCCTGAATTCTTCTTTGAGGACCTCATCGCATTTCCTACTTATATTGTTGGTGTCCATAAGCACCAAGACAACTGACTGTTCACCCTCCCCTTTTAGAACGCTCTGCAGCTGATCGGTGGCATACCTGACCTGAGCACCTGTGAGGCAACATACCATCCAGAAGTCCCATTCCGGCCACAGAACCGCCTATCTACTCCCTTCACAAGAGAATTCCCTGTGACAATGGTCCTACGAGTCGTTTTATCGCCCTTCTGAACAGCAGTGCCTGCCACGATGCCATGAACCATGCAACTGCTGCCCTCCCCTGGTAAGTAATCTCCCCCAACAGCATGCAAAACGGTCTACCTGTATTGGAGGGAGATGACCGCAGGGGACACCTGCACTGTCTTCTTACTCTTTTTCTGTCTTTTAGTCACCCATTCACTGTCTCCCTCAGCAATTCTAAACTGTGTTGTGACCAACTCACTAAACGTACTATCCATGGCATCCTCAGCATTACAGATGCTCCACAGTGAGTCCATCCCCAGCTCCAGAGTCGTCATGCGGTCAAACAAGAGCTGCAGCTGGACACACTTCTTGCAAGTGTAAGAGTCAGGAGCATCAGCCACATTCCTGAGCTCCCACATCAAGCAAGAGGCACAGGCCACGGGTCTGAGTCAACCATTGTTGACATCGTACAGTGGAAGTTTATAGTATCCATTTGCCTTACAGACATCTTACATTTCATGATTTTCACATATCCATGGTGTGTGTGTGTGAGAGAGTGACAGAGAGAGAGGGGGGCTGACAAGAATCCTATTGTTATTTTGGTATACTCTAATTATATTCAGGGGTTCAGCCTTTTTTACATGAATGTTCATTACTTCGGTGTTTGGAACTGAGAATTAACCGGAGTTCAGAATGGTTAGGATCATATAACTTGAGCAGCTATTTAAAACAAATCTGAATCTGCTCAAATCTTCCACGTATTGACTCACAGTCCATGACTCACGAAGGAATTAATATAAAGCTAACATGACAAAAGAAAGGTTAAAAAATAATTTCAGATGACATTGGAGTGCTATAGAGAAATGTAGGTTAAGTGAGTCGTCAAAGGCCTGACAAATAGAGCTTTAAGTGGATAAAAGTGAAGTTGTCCATTTTGACTGGATGAAAAGCATTTTTTTTAAATTCCATAGCTGTGAGATGCAGTGGGATCAGAGTGTAACATTACCTGAATCACAAAGTGCTAGCAATACGTAATTAGGAAAGCGAATAAATGTTTTCCTTTTATCGTGGGGCAATTTAAAGACAAAGGTAGAGAGCACTGTTGAGCTTGTGTCTTGAATGCTCTAATTCTTATCGGTCACCCTGTTTATGGAAGGAAGTAAATTCATTGGAGGCAATTCAGAGAATGCTTACCAGAATAATACTTACAGAATGACTTTCATACAAAGGGAATTCGGATAGTCTAGGCTTTTGTCAGTTTGTGGTTAGGAGAGGAAGAGACAAATTAATTGAAACAAGATGTTTCCTCTTACGGAAGAGACGAGAATGAAGGATTGCTGTCTAAATGTCAGTGGTTGCCCATTTGAAACACATCGAGATGATTTGTTTTCTCTCAAAATGTGGAAACTCTGACACGTTATTAAAGCAGAGCTATGGAATATTTTAAAGGCAAAAATAAATAGTTTATTGTTGAGAGAGGGATGGTGAAAGGTTTTCAGGGTAGGCAGGAATGTGGATTTAACGTTACAATTAATGAGACATATTCATGTTGAATATCCTACTCATCCCTGTTTGTATGGGATGTGGCAGGTTGATTAAACTGACAAATTGGAGTTTCAATGTAAAGATCCAAAGTTTATAATGCTGAAATCCTCCATCTTCAGAGCTTTTTCAATGGTTGAATTTTTCAAGTGTTTGTTTAAAATCACCTAATTTGTGCTGTAACACTAATTGCCGATATGGAAACTGTGAAGAGATTCCAGTAATGAATGCAGTGATCACAAAGAAAGTTTTAGTCCAATGTGGGACTTAATTAAGATTCATCTAGAACTCAACAATGTGAAAGAAAATTAGTGTTACTTCCCGTAAGTTCTATGGAGAGGCTTCTGTCTGAGAACATGCCACAACAATGCAACAATAACAGTAAATTGCTGGTGGACTGACAGTTTCAGTAAGATAACGTAGAGACTCCTCATGAAAACAGCACACAGCAATGCAGAGAATACCATTCCCGACCATAGCAATCACATACTGCCTCTCCATTATCGACATTATCCTTCGGGTCAGAGAGTTTATTACAAAACAGACAGTTTTAGGAGAGGACATCAAGGAAGCTTGAATTCAAAATTGCTTGCAAATTTGAGTTACTTGTCCCTCCTCATTTTAGTGTCTTAAAATGGGTATATTCAAGAAATACGTATCCCATCACACTCTTACCTTTATCACCGGCTATAATGTTCATCAAACCTATGAAAGGGGTTGAAGAATAAAATCAGTATTGATTGCAGTATCCATCTGGGTTGTAAGAAGTTGAACAAAAGCAGCTGAACGCAAGCTGCAGGACTGCATCCAGAGTCTTCAGCCATTCAAGCAGCTGGCACTCAATAGTAGCTGGAGGCAAATGCTAACTTCAGGATTTAATTTATCTTGTCTGACCAGTTACAGGCATGGTAAGGTTGACAATCCAAACTGCAAGGGATATGTAAAATATAATTCTCCAAGATTGTTTGCAATAACTGGAAAATATGTTTGATCTTTTGTGTAATTCGTACTTCATTTGATATTATATTTTCCAAGGCAAAGGCTGGAGAAGAAGCAGTTCCTGTGAAGTTATGTAGATATTTCCTTCTGCATCCAGGAACCATGTAGCAGGCCCTAGTTACCACAGTCAGCTTTAACCCCCAAAAGATGTATTACATCCAGAAGTGGAAGATAGTGTTCTTTCTTACAGGAGACTTTTGCGGTCATCATTTTATGAATTCTGGTGAAGCCCTGCTGGTTGAACTGAGAGCTGGAGTCAATCGTGATGGTTGGCAGTGCCAAGGGTGGCATGGTACTGACAGTAGGTAGTACAGAAGATGCTGCCTGATCACAAACCATTATTGAAATGGCATGATCCCAGGAGCTAACAGCAATAACAGAATGAAGACAGAGCAGTGACCTGTCCTTTGCTGCCAGTAGTGGTGGATATTGCTGAGCCTGTACTCAAGAGATTTGCAGGCCACGGCCCACTGCGGGAGTTGAGGAGCTCTCCTATTCACTACACAGACAGACACGAGTGGTTCTCAATTGGTGACTTCATTTCCCCCCCCACTGACAGGATAATATAATGGGGCAGAAGGGAGTTGGGCTTTGCTCCTGGACTCCCCTCCGCTTGGCCTGACTCATGAGAATCTTGGCAAATGCCAGTTGACATGGAAAATGCAGCCCTGCATGTGGAGACAGTACCAAAGGTCTTCATTGGAGATATTGGAAAATTGGTTGCCAAGTCTCCATTTGGGCCTGGAGCTCTTCAGCTGAGATATTTTGAGACGCTGCAACAAGTATAAAGTTTTGAAGAAATGAATTGGTTGCATCGTATCTCCCTTTCTTTGCTTCCACACTCCAGCCTCATTAGCTTGTCTTGCCAACAGTTAATGAGGGTTTTGAGCTAATAAATCTTGAACCAGTTTTATAAAACTAGCTGTCAATCGCTTGAAATATTTACTCAATTCTTCAGGTTTATTATGATGATTTTATTGTGGATGTAGAGGTACGCTTAAAATGACTGAATAGCACGTTTCTGACTATTTGCAGATCACCTGAGAGTCCAAAGTACAAGGTCGATGAAAAGCTGTACACTCCAAAATCTATCATGAAAAAAGTAAGTTTGAAAACAATATATGATTTGCTTCATTCAGAGGACACAAAATAGAAAGTAAATCACTTTCTCTGGACTTTTCAGGAAACATCACACAACAGCACAGGGAAGACCACTGCAGGCAAGAGCATTTGCATTACTGTCTCTCTGTTATCTGCATTAGAATTAGGGATTCAGAATTTTGTTTCAAAAATATCAGGAGAGAACATCGAAGACACTTCATTGTAAGTTTGCTTACATTTTATTATTGAAGTTTCTAAACTCTTAATATGAATACATTCAAGACCTTGCTATCCCATTTTTGTCTCTAATCATTATCACCAGCAACAAAGGTTTTGAAGAACAAATTCATCATTTATTGCTAAACATCACACAACACCAGGTTATAGTCCAACAGGTTTATTTGGAAGCATGCTAGCTTTCGCAGTGTCGCTCCTTCATCAGGTGATAGTGGAGGGCTCAATCCTAGCACACAGAATTTATAGCAAACATTTACAGTGTGATGTAACTGAATCATGAACCTTTATTGCAGTCCCCCATCTGGAGTGTGGCCAGTTTCATTCAAACGGCTGAATGCAAGCTGCAGTCCTGAATCCCGAATCTTCAGTCTTCCAAACAGCTGGCACACAATTGTGGGATGGAGGCAAATGCTCATTTAAATAACTTCATGTATCTTTTATCATCAATTGCAGGCATAGTAAGTGTAACAATCCAAACTGCAATGGAAATGAAACCTATAATTGTCAGGAACAAATGAAGAAATTGAAGTGTCAGTTTGATCCAAAGTGCAATTTAACTCCTGAATAATATTGTATTTGGAATAAAGGCTATTGCTGCAGAACCAGCAATTCTTGTGAAGTTATGTAGGTATTTCCTTCTGCATACATGCAAGAACAATTTCAAATACGCTGTTCCAGGCCACAGTTAGCACATTGCGGAAACTGCTGGGCTCTGCCTCCCAAGTGTGTATTTTACCTAGAAGTTAGATTGTGTTGTTTTTTTATTTAAACAAGGCTTTTGCAGTAATAATGTTGTGAATTGTGGTGGAGTCCTGCTGCTTGGACTGAGAGCTGGATCCAGCGCTGCTGTGGTGGATGGCACCACCAAGGGCAGCATGTTGCTGATGTGGCCTGACCAAGAAGATATTGCTGGGTCACTATCCCAAGGATGAAATGGCCCAATCCAAAGAGCTGATGGTGAAATCGGAACGATAACAGAGTGGCAAATCTTTCTGTGCCACCATTAATGTTTACAATTGCTGAGCCAATACCCATTGATGAGGAAAAGTCAATCCTGTATTAGAACCAGTATCCAAAGCTCTTCACTGGAGAAATTGGACAGTTAGTTGCCCTTGTATAATTGCCCCTAAGCTCTTTATTTGAGACTTTTCTAGACTGTGCAACTGCGAAGAAATAGGTTTGTAACGTCATTCATTTCCATGTTCTAGCCTGCCTGTCAGTGGCTTGAAATCCTGACACTCCTATTCAAGTTTCTAAAAATGTTTTTATTCTGAATGTAAATGTTTGCTAAAATTGACTTAATGGCACTTGATGACCATTTGCAGCTCTGAAAACATCAACTGCTGAAAGTGCAAGGGAGCTGGTGATTCTGGTTCTCCAGAAACTAAGAAGGTCATTGAAAAGTAAGCTGAATACAATGTGTGACTGTCTACTAATAGCTCGCAGGTCTGGCTGCATCTGTGGAGTGAAAGCAGAGTTAATGTTTTTAATTGAATGACTCATGTTCAGAACTTCAGACCTCTCTGAAGAAGGGTCACTTGACTCAAGGTGAACTCTGCTTTCTCTCCACAGATGCTGCAAAATATGTTGAGTTTCTCCAGCAACTTTTGTATTTTTTTCAGATTGTCAACTTCCACAGTTTGTTTTTTTACATTAAAGAAATTATTGACTGGCATATAATCTTTGCTCTATCGTTAATCTTGTAAAAAGAGATTTTAGGTGGAAGCTTGCAGTGAATGCTGCAGACCTAATGCTGGGACTGAAACCTCGAGTTTTGGCGTATGCTAAGGATGGTATATTGCCAGCAGTGACCAATGAAGAGATTCTTCATTGATGAAGGGCTTTTGCCCGAAACGGCGATTTTCCTGCTCCTCAGATGCTGCCTGACCTGCTGTGCTTTTCCAGCTCCATTCTAATCTAAAATGAAGAGATTCCTGCCAGGGTTACTCATCAGTTGACAGTGCAGCTTAATTTCAAGAGTTGCTACTCCAGTAAGAGGGACACATTTCTGAGCCCTACTGTTCATACTGATCATTGTTGAGGCTGCAAAGGTGGGCACAATCAGGGATATGAGGGAGGCAGGACTGAGAGATCATGCAGAGTCAAGTTGTCAAAGAGAACTGGTCTATGTCAGCATGGCTTAGCAATGAGAAGGTGCCAGACTCCCTACTGCCATTTTCCAAATTCGACCACCTCCCAGTTAAAAGCTAGTGAATAATTGAGTGAATAATGCATTAATACAAAGTCTTTCAATAATCATTTCCAGCCCTTCAATGTTCAGGCCTTCAGTTGTTCACTTCAAAGCACTGAACTGTACAATGAGGCTAAACATATTGAAAACACATTGACTACCTAACGCTCTGCTTCCAGACAATATTATATTGGCCACCTCCCCTCACCCCATCTCTTCAAAAATAACAGACTAAGGTGTCCTGCAAACCTCTGTGGAAGTTGAAAAAAAGTCAGCATATATTGCAGTCATATCTTTTAAAAGTGGCCTTTTTTAACAGAATATAATAGAACTTAGAACAATACAGCACAGAACAGGCCCTTTGGCTCACGATGTTGTGCCGAACATTTGCCCTAGCTTAAGTACCTATCCATGTACTTATCCAATTACCGCTTAAAGGTCACCAATGATTCTGACTCTGCCACTCCCACAGGCAGCGCATTCCATGCCCCCACCACTGTCTGGGTAAAGAACCTACCCCTGACATCCCCCCTATACCTTCCACCATTCACCTTAAATTTATGTCCCCACGTAACACTCTTTTGCATCCGGGGAAAAAGTCTCTGACTGTCTACACTATCTATCCTAATGTAATCAGGAATTTCTGGAGTGCATTAATTTCTGTAAGATTTCTGTAGGAACTTCCTCTTGACAACATCTCTCAGTGCTATAGCAAAACCCACCATTCCAGAAAACAGCCCCTCCCAATATTTGCATTACTCCTGGTGATTAGAGTGATTCCTCTCTTTTTTAAAAATATGCTGTATTAGCTCAATAGAGCCTTTTGATCTTCAGGGTTTATTTTCAAATGTTTGCAAGTCATTGATAAGTGTAAATCCTTTGTTTAATTTGTGCTTCACAATGACTTGTGGCTGGGGACATTTTGACAGACTAGATTGTCAGGAAGATGGGAATCAAAGTTTGCCAGACATGAGGAAGCAAGTTTGATTTGATCTGATTTTGATGTGATTTAATTATGCTTCATTGGGAATACAACAATGTGAAAAGGGAATGTTGGAGAACCATTGATTCCTTCAAAATGTTTTGTGCAATGCAACGAATGCCAGTTCAGACAACAGCAGCTACATTAAAGAGGCTGCTAGACTGCCTCCCAAGAATTTAAGGTTAGTGACAGAGTTGTCTTAAACAGTAGTACCACCACCCTAAATGCTGAGACGGGAAATTACTTGCTGATCAATATTGAGGTTCTGTTTCTGGACATCGGAGCTATAGTGAAAACACTGAAGAATTGTGTTCCTTTCCTTCATTCCACCTCATCGCTTCTTTTTCTTTCTCTTTCCTGCTCATCCTCACTCCCCCACCCCCGATTCCTCACTAACTCCAAAATCATCGCCATGGTCTCCAGAGTTCAGTGACATTTGATGAAATATGGCTGCATATTTGAAGAAATATGGCTATGGATTGGGACCAGCTCCTGGTCTCCTCACCTTGGTCTATCTCCCATACAATGTCGCCATTGTATACTTCGCACTTTTTATAATTTAAGTTGGCCAGAGGCCATATGTATCCACAGAGTCAGGCACATTCCCTCGTTATAGTCATTTGTTTGAATCAAGCTTATAAATTGCTTTCATGGTGAATTCAATACAGGCAGCATCACATCCACACCGTTTCACTGACATCATCAATGAATAGAAGACTAAATACTGAGGTCATTACAGTGCTCTGGGTCAGAGATCTGTAATTGCTCCCGGGTTTATTATGGTCAGGTCTTTCAGTAAACTCCAAACGGATGAAGGAGCAGGAAAGGAAAAGGAATAAAATTCTCTTTTCAACAAAACAGCCAATACTGACTAATATGACATGAACATTCAGTGAATTTGAATAATGAGAAATTACTATATTCGGATTCTGAATCAAACATTGAGCTACAAATTGTGCTTGTAAGGGTTAAATTAGCAATAGTGTATAAAGACCTTGAGTTTCTTTTTCAAAGATAAGCAAGTTAAACTTGAATCCTTGCATTTGGGATGTTTTCCCTCTGTCCCAGTACAGACAAGTCTTTATTTGACCTCTTTACTCCCCACCCACCAACTCCTACCCTCACAGCCAAAACTCTCGATGTTAATAAGAAGTGCCAAATATTAATTGTGTGATCATGCACATATTTAAAATGATTTAACTGGTAATTTATAATCAATTGCAGCTGTGAAAATGTTGACACCTCACACTGTGAATTAGGTGGAAACCTAAGTTTGTCAGAAACTAAAGGGAACAAATTGGCAAGTAAGTTTGGTATAATGTCAGATTTAAGTTTGCTATATTAGGGATCCAAAAACGTGAAAAGGAAGTGCTGGCAGTTGTTGTAAGATTATGTCAGGATTGCCTCACGAAGGCATCCCATGGCAGCGTGGTGAACACCAACACAGATGAGAACAATCGCAGAAAACAGCTGCTTAACTGGTTCAGAAATGCTTGGTTATTTTGAAAGACCAATCTTGAATCAGCATAAAATATCCAAAGTTTTTCAATGGTTGGTTGAATTTTGCTTGTCTTTCAGTATGAAGGTCTTGCATAGACCAGAAATAGCTATAAACAATGGTGACATACTAAATAAATGGTTTTCTCTTCTTTTCACTCTGTACTGTCTCTTCCACACCCCAACCCCAGCATTCCCTCATTGTATTGTACTGTCGAGATCCTGTGGAAGTCAAAAGAACCCCATAACAACAGGACCAAGATGGTTTATGATGCATCTTGAAAACAAATACCATTTTTTAGACCATAGGACAGCATTGTCAATACACTCCAGGGGGATGGGTGGTGAAGGCATCAATAACTAGTTACATTAGCAAGATTACAAGACTGGGATTCAAGGTATACTGCTTTGTCATTACCCCCTCATTAATTTCACCATTACAAGGCTAAAATCGGGAGCATTGGAATCTTCACTGCTCACCTGGTGATTGGTTTATTTGCAATAATAGTCAAGAAGCTCAATATGATCAAAGAGAGAGCAGTTTGATTGACTTGCAAAAGAACTAATGAACCTAATTTCCACTCCCATCACCGTCACTGAGCTACGATGTTGGGCTACCTAGTACTTACACTCTACGGAATGAACTGCAGCAACTTATTAGCCTCACACTGAAAGGACCTTTCCTGTCTATAATCTCTATTTCTGAACAGAACAACGATCAGCTAAAGGTCTGTTACACCAGATTCTGACTTTGTAGGGATATCTCTGTTCTGTTATTATCGCTATGGCAAAATAATGTGATTTATTAAAATTGCAGTCATTAACTAACTTATGAAAACTAATCGATCAGGCTTGGAATATTGAATCGCAAGTCTGCGATGTTTTTTGTTAAATTGCTTTGGACTTAATTCTGAATAAGTTTACTGATAGCAAATTACTTAATTTGTGCTCTTCGATGAATTGCAGTTCTGGAAACATTGTCAGTGCAAACAGTGAGGAAAGTGGGAATGTAGGTTCTCCTGGATCAAGTGAAGTAATTGCAAAGTAAGTTTAGTTTCATGCATGACTGACGAAGTCATTATTTCAGAATATGACAAACCATTAGGAAATAACTGGTGAGCTGGGAGTTTGTGCAATGTTATACAACGATCAGTGGTAACAACTCGGAGGCAATGATTTGATGAACTCTCAAAGAGGAACATGCCTGTGTTCACTCCAAAGTCCTTTTAGTATGTGATACTGCAAAACCTCTCCGTATGAAAATCGTAGATTCCCTTTGAAGACCTCAGTTGAAGCTGCCTCCACCACTACACTATTAGGCAGAACATTCCAGTTTCCGAACTACGCTGTTTTTTTTTAAAAAAGGATTCCTTGTAACCGTTGTTTTATTTTGCTGATCATCTAAAATCGATGTCCTTTTCTTCTCAAGCCTTTTTAAAATAGAATCCGTACAGTATGGAAACAGGTCACTTGGCCCAACAAGTCCACACCAACCCTCCACAGAGTAGCCAATCCAAATGAATTCCCCTACCCTTTTACTCTACTCTATCCAAATCCCTCATGATTTTGAACACGTGGAAAATGTCTTCTTCATCTTTTGTTCTCCATAAAGAGCAGCCCGAGCTTCTTCAAACTATCCACTTAGTTCTCCAGTTGCTCATCTCTGGTACCATTTTTGTGTACCTTTTGTGCACATTCTCAAATCCCTACCTGAAGCATGCTGCATAAATACTAAACATGTGGGAAAAGCAGGACTGTTTATAACTATTTGTCATAATTTCTTTATTTTGCATGCGACGGTCCTATTTCTAATGTTCAGAATCCTAATGATATCTTCAATCTGCATTGCCAACTTCATAATTTGTGTGCATACACACAATATGTATAAAATGCATTAAATATTAGACCGGGATCATTTCAGAAAGCATTGATCATTGTATCAAAAGATTTTAGCTTGTGTATAGAATGAACAAAGAACAATCCAGAATAATTCTGAGTTGGAGGAGGGCTGAGTTCAATGGGGCAAGAGGGCATTTGTGCATGAACATTTGAGCACAAATCTGGGCAATGTTCAGCTTCAGCTGTATAGTACAGCTTAACATTTCCACAAGCAGGAAATGGTGACAAAAACAGTA
Organism: Chiloscyllium punctatum; assembly: GCF_047496795.1. Lineage (NCBI taxonomy): Eukaryota > Metazoa > Chordata > Chondrichthyes > Orectolobiformes > Hemiscylliidae > Chiloscyllium > Chiloscyllium punctatum. The sequence goes on along the minus strand of NC_092755.1, from coordinate 32,715,893 downwards.
CTCTAATTCCCTGCATGATGTTGCAAAGGATATGGATTATTGTTAACTTCAGTGAGGACCATGCTAAATATAGACTGTTCAGAGGGGAAATAAAGAGTAAGGGAGACTGGCAGCTAACTTTAAAAGGGAATCCAAAAGTCATCATTAGTCACAAACAGTGAAAGGGCAGCAAAGGAATGAGTGGGGCCAATTCTCATTCATCTCCTGTTTAAACGTCATCGGGGCAGGGGCCTGGCTGAGGTATTATGAAGAGGAAGTTGATGTCCAGTTCATGGTGAAACAAAATGTAGTTGAGACTTGGATGAGATGAAGTTTGACAGAATTTTAGAAAGGCTAAAATAAAACAAAATTGTAGATGCTGGAAATCTGAAACAAAATTGAAACTGCTGGAGAATCTCAGCAGGTCTGGCAGCATCTGTGGCGGGAAAGCAGAGTTTTAGTTTTTGAGTCCTGTGACCCATTGAGTATATCCAGCTCTTTCTTTTTCAATGAGAAAGGCTGATCATCATTGAGTGTTGTAACTGATAACAGCGAAATTGGAGATACCTGAGGATACAGAGGAAAGTAACATTGAAGCTGCAGTGGGAATATCCACAACAACCGAATCCTGTTCAAATAGAGGCATGGAATCAGAGACAGGAGAATCACAACATTTCAAATACTTTTGTTCAAAATTGTCTGGATAAATCCAGCAACCAGATTCATCTTAGTGGTAGGAAAGTTTCTAATGAACTGTAATCACAGTTCAAGCAACAATACTGGGAGATCATATGGACTAAATTTATATGCTGACTAAAGATCTAATATGTAACCTGTTTACCTAAATCAACTGATGAAGGCTCATAATTCTGAATCTTCAGTTTTCTTGGGTATTTAATCCAGTTTAGAAATGTAGAAAATAGGGCAGGAGCAGGCCATGCAATCCTTCGAGCCTGCTCTGTCATTCATCACGATCATGCTGATTGGAGTATGACCTTGTTTCATTAAATTATTTGATCAAGGCTTGAAATGCAGCATTGTGAGACTTCTGCTTTTTAAATGTCTGACAATAAATTACAGACCCAGACACCATTTTAGTTTGCTTTTATTTTTGTGGTTATTGATCAATTGCAATTTAACAGACAGAGCATTCAAAAAAATTATAGACTCAATTCTACAGAAAAAAAAGGGACGAAAAAGTAAGTTTGATTTGTCATGTGGCTAAATTGTATTTTTAATGTGGAATCTAACACCATGAGAGAAATTGCAGGAGAGTCAGAATATCCTGCAAAATAATGTAGAGACTTTCTCATGAAGACATGCCCCGAAAACCAGTCTACATTGTTTGTCCTTGAATTTTTCCAAAAAACTTTCAAGGATTATGATCAATATGTATGGTTGTCTCAGATACATTACTGGCAAATGTTGTATCGCCAATACCAAACTCAAGGTCTCTTTCTCAACTTTAAATGTTCCTAGGAGAAATTGAGGATGGCAGAGTCTGGAGATCAGAGATGAAAAATGTGTTGCTGCAAAAGCACAGCAGGTCAGGCAGTATCCAAGGAGCAGGGGAATCGACGTTTCGGGCATAAGCAATAGTCAGTAATTTCTATCAGTGTCCACCGTTACAGCTACAAAAAATCCTCTAATATCTCTCCTCAATGGGTCATTCTTCCCCTTTGAATGTGGGCAGTGAGCACTCAGCTCTATCTTTTTTTTGGCAGCAAATGGCTACCTTACTTCCAGCCTGCTCTCAACAAGAGGTTAACTTGCACTGTCAAAGTGTGGCAATACTGAGAGGAATCCTCCCCATACATGACCCATGCTATGATCACAAGAGAGGGGCTTATGCCCGAAACGTCGACTCTCCTGCTCCTTGGATGTTGCCTGACCTTTCAAATATTCCTGTTGATGAATGTTTAGCTTCCTGAGAAACAATTGATAAGTCTTTTTATCTTCCCGATGCTTTCTGTAAGAGTATAGCACCAACACTTCTATCACTTGCATCGATAACTACATTGAATAGCTTTGGGTTATTAGTTGTCGCTAATATTGGGGCAGTAGTTAACACAACTTTCAGGCTGACAAATGCCTTCTGACAGTTTTCCATCCATTGAAACTTCTTGCATTTCTACAGCAATTCAGTGAGTGAAGCAGCCACACTGCTAAGACTCCCTACAACTTTCTGATAAAACCCACTTGTAGTACTACCAAATGCAGAACAATCTCTGTTATATGAACGTCAATTATCCAAATTTCAGATTATCTGAACAAGATCTCAAGGTCCTATGTTTGCAATCTGATCAGTTATCCGAGCAATGCGTTATCTGAACAATTAGTTATCCGAACAATTAGTTATCCCCACCCGTCTAATGTGGATAATCAAGATTGTTTTGTAGTCGTACTGCTCTTTTGGTCGATGAGGACACCTGTCCATGTTCAATAACATGGTCCAGGAGAGTGATTTGTGTTTTCTTGAGTTCGCTGTCAGCCAGGTTTATCACCAAGCCTGCCTCTCAAAGTCGAGTGAATAATTTTGAGAAATTCTGCAAATTTTCCATTCACGTGTGACTAAAAACCAGGTCATCAATGTGTACCAAGCAATTGGGGAATGAAGAAATTGCGTCATTGGTTAGTCTTTAAAATGTAGCTGGCACATTCTTCATACCACATGACATGGCTGTAAACTGTACAGTGCATTTTGGTGTCATGAAAGCCGAAATTGTCTTCACCTTTTTGAATAGAAGTAGCTGAAGGGATCCTTTGAGTAAGTCGTACAGAGAAATATAAATTGCTAGTCCCATCTTCTCAATATGGTCCTCCAAACTTGATTTAGGACATGTATCAGATTTAGTAACTGCATGGATTATGCATAGGTCCTCACATAATCATTGGATATTATCTGGCTTTGGTACCACTGATGTAGGTGAGCTCTATTCACTACGACAGATTTTGATTATATTGTCTTTCAGCAAGTGTTCAGTCTCTTTCTGAACCTGAGCCAACCTTCAAAGGTTAAATCTGTAGGATATTATTTGATTGGAACTGCATTTCCTCAATCAATATTATGTGTAGTGAGATTAGTAATTCCCAGGTTATTCCCACATATATCCCCATGTGATTATACTATTTATTTTGGGTCATTTCGATTTTCATCTGGAAGGGAACTCAGCAGTTTATCCCAGTTTCCCAGAACTTCCTCATTGTTCAATTTAATTTGAGGAGACCAATTCACAATCATCTGAAATTATTTCGTCACTCTGTGTTGTAACCAGTACTACATTCTCTTTTGTTTTCCTATCAAAATAGCTTTTGAACAAAACACATCTCTTCAAGCCACAGAATGGTCACAGAAGTAAGTGGAGCAGTAAGCCATTCAGCCCATGAAGCATGCACTGCTGTTCAAAATGACGATGGCTGATTATCTAATACAGTACCCTGTACCATCATTCTTTCTGTAAGCTTTGATCCCTTTAGCCCGAAAAAAAAACTATTACGTTTTGGACTCAATCAATTTCTATGACAGTGAATTCCAAAGAGTCACCACTGTCAGGGTGAAGAAAGGTTTCCTCATCTCAGTCCAAAATGCCCAAGCCAGTATCCTTAGACTGTGAGCCCTGGTTCTGGACTCTCCAGCCGTGGAGAACATCCTTCCTGATTATCTAATTCTGGACATAAACACTGACTTATGCTACATCTTGTGATCTTAGCCTGGGTCAATATGGGGAGGGTTGTTCTCTGTATTGCCACACTTTGACAGTGCAAGTTAACCTCTTGCTGATAGCAGGTTGGAAGCAAGGTAGCCATTTGTTGCTAAGGAAGAGATAGGACTGAGTGCTCACTGCCCATATTCAAAAGGGAAGAATGACCTATTGAGGAGAGATATTAGAGGACTTTTTATAGCTGTAAGGGTGGACAGTGATAGAAATTACTGACTCCCGTAGAACACACAGGGAATCAGCAAAGGTGACCCAAAGTGCTGATTCCTAATTTCACATGTTGCACTTTCCAAATGACAACAGCCCATTGGTTGAAGAAGTTTTCCTTTATTTAAAATTAAAATGCCCATCGATGTATGATACACTTCTGGAGTAGGTGGGACAGGAAGATAAGCCTACTCAGTCTAACCTAGGAACTTAAGCTACTGATCTAGGGTAGGGAGACTACCATTCGATGATAAGAGGCCTGTTTGGCATCTCATACAGAATCGATGCAATTGCCCTTAATTGCTTCATTAATCCCTGGGGATGTAAGTAATAAGCCACTTGTCAGAGTGTTGTGTTTTGCTCAGGTGTCACTGAGTCGTGTGCTGATCTTTAAGTCGGAACGTTCAGGGTTCAAGATCTACCCTCGGGGTTAAAATAGACTAATTGATACTGCCACAGCAGTGCTGTCCTGAGATAATCCTACACATCAGACATATATGAGGCATTAAACCAAAGCCACTTATTATTTTGAACTAACGTGAGGAGATTATACTTGGTGTCCCGGCCAATATTTATTGCTCAATCCCGATGAGCAGATGATCCAGTCATCATCTCCTTCCTGGTTTTCTCATTGCACACAAATTAAATATCACTTTTCTGACATGTGACTACATGATCAAAAGTACTTCGGTTGTTGTATAGAATATCTCTGATTGAAAATTGATTTGTCAGAACCTGGATGCATTGTTACTCAACTTTGCTGTTCATTTTTTATTCTCTTCACTCTATGCTGTAAGAAAAAACTCCTTTCCAACTTCCACCAAAGGAGAATGAGACAAAGCTCAGTGCTGTAATATTTCACTTTGTACTAACATCTGGATGAAAATAAAATACCATTCAATGGAAATATAAAACGAATTGAACCAGTTTTAAATGTTTAAAACAAATTGCATATTTCACCAAAGGAGTGTATTGAAATATTTCAATAGTTCTCGTTGTGTCAAGTACCAGCAAACAGTGGAGTCTGTTCCAATCTATTTTATCTTGTCGAAAGAATAGGCTGAGGAAAAGAGCAGTGCATTATGGGCTCCTTCAATTTGAGAATGAGGAAAGGAGTACAGTGTGGATCAGTGATTAACAGCAGGAACAGTACTCTCCAGGTTAGAATAGATGTGCAGTGGAATATACTAAAATGATAGAATGAGAGAAGCTGAAGTGGGATATTGTCAGCTGAATGTTTTATAAGTCTGTTCAAATCGGGTCAGTCAGGATCTTATTAAATGGTGGAGCGGGCTCGAAGGGCCAAGTGACCTATCCTTGTTCATTGTTCATACCTCGAAACAATAATGTTAGTTACTCAAGTGGAAGCATTAAACACACATTTTAAACTGTTACATGGACACGTGCTGATATTTCCATCTATGACTCCCTGGGTTTGATAACATGTAATTGACAGTGGCCCCAGGGGTTCTGCACTTGTTTCAGAGATCTGGAAAGAGATGTTTAGGATACTCTGAGATTGCATTAAGATGTTATATAAATGCACAACTTTTCTACTTGTCTTCCTGCGAGGGTAGAGAGGGTTTTGCTCTTCATCAAACCTGTGCATCATTTGACTTCAATCTGCTTTTCTTTTTTGCATTATTGTGTGGAGTTTATTCTCTGAAGTCAATAGCCTGGGTTTTGCCCAAAGTTTAAGAGGTTTTTACTCATATTGGTGAGTTTCTGTATCCCATGAGGTAGATTCATTGCAATCAGTAATGGGAAATATAGCAGATCAAATAAAATGTTGTTAACTGTAATTAGGTCATTTAACAGGGATAACTATGTGCTGTTCTATGCCCCTCAGGATTTAGAAGCCTTTTCAATGGGGCCACTACTGATTTACCCAAGGCACTATACTAGTGAACTCACTGAGACTGAAACCTTTATAATCTGGGACAATGATGAAATACACACTGACTGGAACTGCAACTTATCAGAAAGACGAGGGAACAGGGAGAGATTGGGGCCGAAGCTCAGAACACAGAGTCACTGTAAACCCAAGCACCCATTGACACAACTTCTCGAGATGAGTTATGATGTGGTTCTGCACTATTCGGGTCTGATCTCAGATCAGAACCAATGCTTCTCTGTCAAACCTATGTGGTTTGTGGAAACAAATAATGTCTGCTCGGAGGCAACTACAAAGCTCTCCTGCAATAATGTGACACACAATCAAGTGAAATTTGGAGTATCCCCTTTTGGGGCTTCTTGCATCCTTTCAAGTGGCAGCTGAATTTGTTGATCAGGTATCAGTTACCATCAAATTGGATGAAATCTTGTTAGTGGTTCATTTATTTACATTTCCCTATCTCTGAGGTTTGCCCCATTTCTTTATTAAAGATCCAATGGGTGTGAGATCTCTTTAGTGCTGTCCATAGGAGAGCCGTGCTCCTGCCACTGTGCAACTTCATATTGATATCTGCCTTTAAAAACAATCTGAATCTATGGTCACATACTGGTGTCAGAACTGAGTAGGGCTCATAATAGAATGACCAACTCGACAACTGCTACAAACCAATGTGGGCTAGATTTTCCAACTGTCATTATCACAAGGGTGCTTTTGGTGCCACATTCACTATTCAGATTAGCAATTGGTTTTTCTGCTCGTGCAGAATTTCTTTCTATTACTTTAAGTAATATTGTAATGATTGTGGTTTGTTTCTATTTATTTCTGTTCCTCAATGACTTTGAAATTCTTACTGTAAAAGGATCAAAGGCAAAGTAATGCCATTCTTCTCTCTCCAGAAGTACATTGTTGCTGGTTTTCCTCTGAGGCCAGTGCAGAACTCTACCAGTTCATTGTAGGCCTGATACATTATAGTTAAGTTTCACCTCTACCAGCTGGTACAACATGGAAATTTTGAGTATTGATGAAAATAAAGATTTTTTAAAATTTAAGTCTTTATTATTGTACTTATCAGGACACGCTCAAGAATACCAATGGGAAGGAAGGAGACATTTAATCTGTCTGGGTAATGAGTGCTGATTGGTAAAGGCCTGGAGAATGGACCAGCTGATGATTGGCAGTTTACTGCCAATGCTTGTTGTGATTCGACTAAATTGGTGATGGCCATTCTCTGATTCATTTGGCAGGGCAATACCTTAACCACTCAGGCAACCTGCCAATTGAAAACTTAACAAAGTTTAGCTGTTAACTGTTCGTCACCATCTGACAAGCCCATTTCCATTGGGGACATCTCAATCAATCATTGTGCACTTTCCAAAGCAGCAGATCTCTTTTCCTGTTCAGTGTAAACTGTTGTTTCCCTTTACATCAAAATCCTTGCAGCTATGCTGATGCATGCAAGACAACAAAAAAAGAGTATGTCCTATTTTACAGCAATACCCAATTTCTGTATTTGCAAACAACTGTTTGAAAATGGGAACCTTTTGCTAATGGAGGATCCAACATCCGGCTGATATGATTAAAATGGAGGAGAAAGTGAGGACTGCAGATGCTGGAAATCAGAGCTGAAAATGTGTTGCTGGAAAAGCGCAGCAGGTCAGGCAGCATCCAAGGAACAGGAGAATCGACGTTTCGGGCATAAGCCCTTCTTCAGAAGGGCTTATGCCCGAAACGTCGATTCCCATGATTAAAATGGAATCTAGTTTTCGAATTTGAAATAATTTAACCCCCTGACAAGCCCACTTTGTACATGCAGATCCTCTTTGAATATTGTATCAGTCTGGCTGTTGAAAGACAGCTTTGGAAAGTTGTTTGATTATGTTAACTTCATTTAATGAATTGCTGAACCGGTGGAAAATACATTCTATTGCATTTACAAAACTAAGATATCTTGTGAAATCAGGAGATGTGCACAATGCAAATGAACATCCCATTTACTGCTGGCCTGGACAAGACTGGTAAACTTAAACTGGCGCTTATAGAGAAAAGACTGAGAACTTAACTGGCTCATTATCATCTAATGTATTGAGTTTAAACTTATGTCTGTCTGTAAATTCTTCAAGGCCTTGATCCACGCTGTCTCTTGTACCCCTAATATACACACTCTGTTCTTTTGGTTCTCTGATTGCTTTATATCTTTTTGTCCACGAGTATGGTCAAGTCCCCTTAATTAGCTGGACTTTACTGATAAACTTCCTCAGATGCCCTCCTTACTCATTCTCTCTTTGAAAGCTTACTTAAAAGGCAGTTTCATGTTTCTGGTCATTGGTCCAAACTCTACTGATACATGCCAACAACCTTCTCCTGTTTGGCTTTCGGTGCATCCTTTTCCAGTTTGGAAGGTCGAACTCAAATGCTGAATATAGGGTTAAAGACAGGATTCTTGGCAGGGTGGATGAACAGAGGGATCTGGGTGTGCAAGTACATAGATCCCTCAAAGTTGCCACCCAAATGGATAGGTTTGTTAAGAAAGCATATGATGTTTAGGCTTTCATTTACAGGGAAATTGAGTTTGAGATCCGCGAGGTTTTGCTACAGCTCTACATGTCCCTGGTGAGACCACGATTGGAATATTGTGTCCAGTTCTGGTCACCCTCCTATAAGAAGTATATAGAGGCTTTGGAGAGATTGCAAAGAAGGCTTACCAGGATGCTGCCTGGACTGGAGGGCTTGCCTTATGAAGAAAGGTTGAATAAGCTCAGACTTTTCTCTATGGAGAGAAGGAGGAAGTGAGGAGACCTGATTGAGGTGTCCAAAATAATGAGAGGAATAGATAAAATCAAAGCTAGAGAGTTTTCCGCATGGCAGGATTGACAGGTACGAGGGGGTCATAGTTTTAAGATATTAGGAGAAAGGTGTAGAGGAGACGTTAGAGTAGGTTCTTTACACAGAGAGGTGTGAATGCATGGAAGACATTGCCAGCGGTGGTGGCGGAAGCAGAGTCATTAGGGACATTTAAGTGACTGCTGGACATGCACATGGTTAGCAGGGAGTTGAGGGATGTGTAGGTTGTTATTATATTTTACATTAGGATTAAAACTCGGCACACTGTCGTGGGTCTGAGGACCTGTTCTGCGCTGTACTTTTCTATGTTCTACGCGAAAGCATCTCATAAATGTGAGTAATAATGTCCACTTTTGGCAGATTTAATTGATTCTAATTGGAATGTATCTGCCAAACCTTTAGCAAAACTGAATCAGCAAACAGCTTCAAACTGTGCGCACATCCATCACATAACATTGCTGCTCCTCATTAACTCTTCAAATGCACTGCTCCATTCCAAATAGCGGACCATCCCGTTCCCATTCATAGAAATTTGTTTCTGATGGATGGAAGCGGTTGATTCTGTACTTCTGCCATTTTTATTGAACTCATCTCAAGCTACACTTTAGAATTTGACAGTCAGGCCAAGACTGTTTGTGTTAAGCTTTATCAATTTTAACCAGTTTTCCAGCTCTTCATGTTCTTGAATATTGGAATGGGACTGGGGTCTATCAGGCCTCAAGGGACAGGCAGCAAGGTCATTAGGTGGATAATACGGTGGAAGATGACAAGGGAAGGAAGGAGTTTCTGTGGCTCTCATATTTCCACCTCCGTAGTGTTTTATTGATCCCAAATTCGGGAAAGGATGGCTACTCAGGTGGTCAATGTAGAGTCTGTTCCCGCCAGTGCTGGCAGTTTATTAGCAGTAGGTGGGTCCTCCATTGCGTGGGAGACCTCCTCCTGCATCCTAGAGACACGCCTGCAGAATGTCCCTCCTAATGAAGTACCTCATGGCTCACAACAGGGTATCCCATCTGCATACTGGAACAGTCTCCTGTCCATGGTAGCGATCATACGGGAACTGGAAATCAGAGTATGTGAGTGAAAGAAGCCGTGAGGGCTAGAGTGTTCACAACATTCCCAGGACCAGGTTGGCAGGTCCTACTGAAGCCATTAATAAGTCATTAAGATCCCCCAATTGGTGCATGGACAATGGGTTACTCCTACTCCTAGTAAGAGTATTGTGATTAATGCTTTTTAGTGTTATTAAGCAAATAGTGAAGTGTGGCCATGTGATAAAATCATTTACATTCACTGCTGAATAGTCGGGACTTTTTGTGAGAAACTTTATAATTTTTCGAGCTATTCTGAATACACTTTTTATTTCATACAATGGTGATTTTCTACATAGGGTTACAGAGGAAAAACAGACCATTTGGCACAATCAGTCCATGCCAGTGCTTATGTTCCACTCAAGGTGTTTCACATCTTTCCTCATCTAAATTGCCCATTGTAATTCTCTATTCCCATCCCTTCCAAGTGCTCGCCTAGTTTCCTTGAAATACATCTAAACTATTGATTTCAACTATTCCGTCTGGTCCCACATTCCCCATTCTCATCATTCTTTCAGTGAAGAGGTTTCTTCTGAATTCCCTTTTGGATTTCTTGAGGTACCGCCTTATATTGACAGCCTCTAGTTATGTTCTACCCCAAAGTGAAATGTTTTCTCTGTACCTTCTCTTTTCAAAACCTTTTATGATTTTAGAACTGTCAGCCTTCTTTTCAAGAGAGAAGTGAACAGCACAACAATTCTTCCTTGATATGCACAGCCAGAAACTTGTGTAGCATTTTTATAAATCTTCTCTTCACTCTTTCTCATACATTCTATAATATGTCAACTCGACCTGCAAGCAATACTCTTAATTATAGTCAACCAAATTTTTATAGGGACCCTACTTTCAAATCTATCCCTTTCGGGATAAAGCTTAGAGCTTTGTTTGCATTTTTATGGCCTTTGGTACCTGTGGTGAAATTGTTAGTGACTCATGTAATTGTCTGAAATCCCTTTGTTTATCTCCCTCACTTAGACGTGCATCTTTGAATAAGTGACCTGCACATTATTCCGACCAAGATGGAACACCTTACGTTTCTCTGTGTGGATCTTCATTTGCTAATTTTTTGAACATACCCTAAATTAATTAATGATCGCTTGCAACTTCTTGTAGTCTTCAGAATTGGCTACATTTCAACATTCCTTTCCAATTTGGTGTCATTGAATTGCTCATTTTTTTTTGTCGTAATTAGATACAATATTTAATTTGCAGTTTTACTTTATTTTGTTTTGAATTTTTAGAGAGGTGCAGTAATCCACACGGTAACTATAACAACTAAATGTAGAATGACAGATAGATGAAAATTATTACAAACACAGGGTTAATTAATAGACTCTATTAACTGCAAGGTCAAAACAGGGAATTATTTTTTACACGAATGATATGGTGAGATTATCCGTAGTGGAATAACTTTTTGTCCATTTTTTTGTTGCAGTTTATTTCCTCAGGTCTTTCTGTGCTACTGGTACGAAATTGAAAAGGCACCCATCCTCCATTTTAAGCTAAATGATAATTTTTTAAAAAAGCATTTGTATAAAATGTAACATGATTTATGAAGCCATCCCTCTAGGCTTATACATATTCACAGCCATGTAGAGTTATATAGGGAGAGGCTGAATAGGCTGGGGCTGATTTCTCTGGAGTGTTGGAGGCTGAGGCGTGACTTTATAAAGGTTTATAAAATCATCAGAGGCATGGATACGGTGAATAGACAAGGTCTTTTCCCTGAGTTGGGTGGAGTCTCACCTAAACCTATACTCGTGAGTATAGGTTTAGAGTGAGAGGGGAAAAAGTTGAAAGTACCTAAGGAGTAACATGTTCATGCAGAGGATGGTGTGTATAGAATGAACTGCCAGAGGAAGCGGTGGAGGCTGGTGCAATTTCAACATATAAAAGGCATCTGAGTGTGTATACAAATAGGAAGGGTTTAGAGGGAAATGGGCCAAGTACTAGCAAATGGGACTAGATTAGTTTAGAATATCTGGTCAGCATGGGCAAGTGAGACTGAAAGGCCTGTTTCCAAGTTGTAAATCTCTATGACTCTATGATCTACCCCTTTGCTCTTAATGTACTAGTTGAATCTCTTTGGATTATCTTTAACATTATCTCCCAAGGCTATCTCATTTTCCTTTCTTGCCCTCCTCATTTCCCTCTTTAGAATGTCCCTGCACCTCTTGGACTCTTCGAGATTCACTTGATCTCATTTATCTATATCTAATATATGATTCATTCTTAATCTGAACCAGAGCCTCAATATCTTTATTCCTCCAGTGTTCCCTCCTCTTACCAGCCTTATCTTCACATTAACAGGAACATCACGCCTCCGAACTCTCGTTATCTCACTTCTGAAAGCTTCACTCTTGCCAGGCCTCCCTTGAGCTGTAAACAGTCTACTCCAATCAACCCTTGAAAGTTTTTGTCTCATACTATCAAAATTTGCTCTAGTCCAATTAAGAACTTTAACTTATGTATAATGCCAATCCTTTCCATAGATATTTTACAACTAATCGAATTATGACCCCGGCCACAAAAAGCTCCCCTACTAACCATTCAGTCACTTGCCCTGCCTTGTATCACAAGAGTAGGTCAGGTTTGATCCTTCTGTGATAGTTACGTCTGCATATTAATGAAGAAAATTGACTTTAGCACTTACCAAATTCCTCACCATCCAAGCTCTTAAGACCATGGCTGTCCCACTGTATGTTTGGAAGTTTAAAATCCTATTATTCTTCAATATAAATAAGATCTTTCAACATATTTGTTACTCAATTTCACTCTGACTACTGGGGGGACTATTACAATTGCATCAAAGTAATCATGCCCTTCTTATTTATGAGTACCATCCACATAGCTTCACTGGACCATCCCTCAGAAATCCCTTGTGTTAGAACAGCACTTATATTTCACCACAAGAAAAATTGACTCCAATCTCCATCTAGCTCTTCCTATTTCTGCCGAACCTTTGATGGTGGGATGGGCTTTGAACATAAATTATTCAGTTTACTGGTGATGGTTCGTAGTTGAAAATAAAGATACCATGGGTGATTTGGGTGATGGGAAATAAAAGGTTACATTGTGTGGAAGGAAAATTCTGGATATAAACAAGAATTTTAGAAATCGATCTCCATTCTGTCTGCCCAGGTCTTGCCTTCACCGCTGTACCTCCAGAGGACTTTCCTTTTATTTTGATGAGTTCAAGTTAATCTCAGCCGCTGTTTTGTACTTGTCAACTATTTCTTAACGGGGGTTTGCCGTTTCAGAATGTAGGTTACCTTATTGTGTACCTTCTCAGAGTTCAGTGTTTGGGGTCCTTGTTGGTTCACCCTGTGCTTTGGTATATAATACAAAATTACAGAAAAATATTAATAGCAATTTAAGGTAAAATGTTAGGATATTGGAAGAACAGCTAAGAGCATCAAGTTTGACAGAGGGTTGTGGGACAGGACATGGAAAGCAGCAGGGTTTCCAAAACTTCTCATCTCTGCCTTCCCTGATCGAAATCAACCTGCGATTTATCATTTATGAGGATTGTTATTCATTAATATCGGTGTGTCAGATAGATCTCAGTCTCAGGGAGGTGTGACATGCTTCTTTGTTTTGTGATGAACTCAGAGAAACATACAATAGTAAGGGTGTAAACCCAAAGGGGTGAAGGAGCAGAGGATCCCCCGTGTGTATGTGCACAAATCAGGGAATGTACCATGACACGTGGACAGAAGAGCAAATAATCCCTACTTCACCAATAACGCTGTAGAGAACAAACACAAAGCAATTATATTAAACTCAAATAAAACAGTCTCTTGGCTCACCTGGAATGTTGCATCTTGTTTCTGGTGCCACGTTTTTGAAAAGATGCGAAGTTATGAGATTGAGTGCGTGACTGATTCACAACACTATTCCCGGAATGATACACCTCACCAACTCTGAGAAATGGAGAATGTTCTCCTCTGCTGATAGTTTCCAGACTCTGTGAACAGTTGCTCTGATTGGTTCTCAATTCCGTCTTGCTTCACATAGATCCCAATTGCTGAATATTTCAAGTACTCATGAGCTCTGCATGCCTGATCAACATGGACCTCTGATTTATTATTTGGGAGGGTTGCTGTTCAGTAATATCCCTGTCTCAGATAGATCTCAGTCTCATTCCCTGGGATTTGACAGGTGTGGTGTGTCAAATAGACCCCAGGAATTGTGCTCCATGAGATTTAGGTGTGAGAAAAACTCCAGACCTGAGAATCCGCTCTTGGATTGTGCACGTGTTGTGTCTGAATACCTGACTGAACGATGACATTTTTGGCTGATGAATGTTTCGTTGGGCACTTTAGGTGGCGATTTCTGCATTACTAACCCAGGCTTTCCCCACATTGGGAGCACTTTTAGTTTAGACGGTGTAGAGTAAAGTTTCAAAGTCCTTTGCCTGCCTTTTATAGGCTTCTGGTGGAGCAAAGCTCCTCATTTGTATCATTAGATGACCCGAGGTCGTGACCCTTTGTGCATAAGAGGAAATGTTCTCTAATCATTCTGCCTCTGGAGTGTTCCATCAGGCATATCGTGTGATAGATGTATTGACATTAGTGGGCTGTATGGTAGCGCAGCATTAAACTAAATGACTGGATGAAACACAACCAAACAGAACAAGTGAAAGCATTTGGCTGGGAAAGGAGTAGGATGTGGGAAAATGTATTATTACTGACTGGCCTTGAAGAAAGAATTAAGTAAACTCAAGATTAGTGCATATTCATTTGAGATTTATTAACAATTTCAGAAAGCATTTTTATCCAAAAAGTTGATGTAAAAGCTAACAGAAGTGAATATAATGGCTGGATGCCACATTGAGATGAGAACACATGCGCTGTGAGCTGGGAATTTTCTGTACATCAGTAACAGTCACAAGAAAGGGAATACAAAGGCTCATCAGAAAGGGTTACATCAGTAACAGTCACAAGAAAGGGAGTACTAAGGCTCATCAGAAAGGGTTACATCAGTAACAGTCACAAGAAAGGGAGTACTAAGGCTCATCAGAAAGGGTTACATCAGTAACAGTCACAAGAAAGGGAATACAAAGGCTCATCAGAAAGGGTTACATCAGTAACAGTCACAAGAAAGGGAGTACAAAGGCTCATCAGAAAGGGTTACATCAGTAACAGTCACAAGAAAGGGAATACAAAGGCCCATCAGAAAGGGTTACATCAGTAACAGTCACAAGAAAGGGAGTACTAAGGCCCATCAGAAAGGGTAGGCAACCATTCGGAGTCAGGAACAAATCAAAACAAAACAAATAGGCTTCAAACAACTGGGAAGCTACAAATTCTTCCAACCACAACCATCTCAAAGATATCAAAGTAAAAAGGAAAATCCATCAATAATTGTCTCAGTTACACGCTGATAAACTGAAGTAATCTCACTGTTAGAGTCAGCAACAGGACAGATTGTAGATTGGGAATTCAGAGACCTTGATAAGCAGATCAGGAAAATAAAGGGGGTCCACAATTCATTCACTTAACCTGGAAAAGAGAGATAAAGCAATGATGCAGATATTTATGATCAGGGACTTTCAGACTTAATGTTTATTCAATGGCACACTTAGAGATTTCACAAAACATATTGGGCTGCTTGTCGTGAGAAAGATGTGATTATTCTCACCTTCACCAGAGTGACGGCAGCGCTATAGAAAATACTCAGGAAGAACAAGGTGATGAATGTGGAAGCAGTTGTCCAGATGTTGCTGTTATCATCCTCATAGTCTTCAATCCAAGTGCGATCTATTGAATCTATGAATATAAAGACGAGAGAACGCATTTAGATTGTTTATTGATCCAGATCAATCTATCTGCATCCAAGTCATGTAATTAGAGACCATTACATCTTCATAAAGCAGTCAGGTATTTCTCAAATGTGACTCTTATCTGTATCTATTAGTGCATTATTGACTCTCAGCAAGAAATTACAAATACTAACTGCACATGTTCTTTCTTCATTGTCCATGTCAGAACGTTTTAAATTATTTTTCTTTCAATCTATTATTTAAGGATATTATTATTTGAGGAATGCTGATAACTAATGATTATTTTAATTGAATCATTATATTTTAAATATAGGCTGTGACAGCACTTTAGTTGAAAATTGTGGCCATCACTGAATAAAAGTTCAAATGTGGTTCTCATCTTTATGTATTGGTGACCAATTGCTTGGCAAATCATGAATATAAGTGACATCACAGTCAGGACATTGCTTCATATTTTTGTTTGTAGGATCTGTACATTTAGGAATAAGTGTTTGTACATGTGTCCCTTAATTTATTTGATCTACTGCTTGGTGTGTTTGGTTTTCCTTCAATGTTTGTGTATGTGGTAATGAGAGTCTCTTACTTCACTCTTGCCCATGTTGGAGTCTGTGCGTGAATAAACATATTCCTGTTCCTTTACTGCTGGTGTGCTCATGTGTTTGTGTACCTAAATTTTGGTCTTTTCACATTGTGTCAGCATCATCATGCTAATATGCCACTTCATTGCTGCCTATGCTTATCTTGTAATTTCTTTGTGAGTGTTCACTTTTCATTAGTGCTATCTAAAATGTGTGGTTATGTGTCTGTTTCAGATCCTACCTACATTAGGTTATTTTCATGTTTATGCTTAATAAATGTTAGCATGCAATGTTATGTTTTGATGGATGTTTATCTTTATATGATGATGTTTGCTTGTGTGACAATCTTTCCCAAACCATCTCCTGAGAAGCTTGTTTGTGTTACTGTTTGTGGATGCTTGCTGATGCTTGTGCCCCTTATCCGTATTTAATAAACACCCCTCTATTTGTTGATCTATGCACTTGTGTGTCTGCATGTGAGACTCTGAATTTGTGTGTACGTGTGATATTGTATCCATGCTGATCAATGTGGTTTAAAAATAACTAATTAAGCTGCCTCTGTCATTGTATGTTTGTGATTCTGAAAATGGGAAAATTATGATATTAATATTTATCTCTGTGCACTTACGTGCCTGTGTGAGTTGACAAGTGGGAGGACATTTTTCGGAATTTCTATCAGTGTTCATGCGTGTATGTCTGTACGCATTGTGCTGTATGAATGTAAATGTATTTGTGTGTTACCGTGTGTCTATGTTTCTCATGGTTATGTGTGAGTACCCCTGTTCATTTGTGCAAAGGATTTTCATTCGGTGTATGTGAGTTTTTGTATGAGCTTAGAGAGTGTTCAAGTGCCACTTGCATGTGTGGCTCTGTGTGAGTATGCATGTGTGACATCTTATCTATATGCACATTTGAGTGTGCACATAAATATGTGTCTTTAGGTGAGAGCTCGTATATGTGTCATTACGAGTGTATTTGTGATCATCTCTCTGTATCTGTTCTTATACCAGACTGCAATTTTTATTATTCTAATTTATTGTTCTAATTTTAATGGATTGCCCATAATTAGATCTGACCTTGGTGTTGTAGGAAACATTTCGCATCGTCATGGAGAGATAAGTGTTTTATGAGCAACACTTCTGTTGCAGTGATAGAATTTCTGTCTCTGAGAGAAAAGTCTTGAGTTCAAATCCCCACTGCCCCAGAGATAACATTTCTGAATATATTTATTAGAAAATGTCGACTGGTGTTCTGTATGTGAAACAAAATGATATCAGGTATTCGAATACCAGAATTGATCCCATGTGCTCCAGAAAACGGAGACAAAACTATGGAATTCAAACTGGGACGATGCAAACACCAGTTTTGGATTATGGGAATCAATGTTAATCATTTGTTAACAGAGCCAAGCATGTCCAACATGCTTCAAAGGTATTATTTTGCATGGAAATGTTAAATCTTTGGACAGTAAGCAAGACGCTGACTGTTCCTGTTAGCAACTGGGTTACATTACAGAGGACATCTTCCATGAAAACTCTTCACAGGGAGCAAGAGGACAGACCATTCATCGTTCCCCTCCCCTCTGCTTCACGACAATTTATCTGTTGATTCTCTTTGGTGTGAAAGTGAAGATACATTCTGTCAACTCATGCGCTGGTGCAAGATCCCTGGCAGTTCCCCAGAAACAAAGGTTACATTCAAACTGTTCTGCACTATTTACGATTGGTATGTTCCAATCAAATTTAATTTTTACGTGTCTTAAATTTACATTTCCAATTGGTGCAATGTGGCAGTTTAAAACTGACATGAATTTTGTAAGAGTGTCCAATCGGGGGAATCAAGAACACCAAGTTCAAAACTCGTGCTCTACCCTTGACATAAAATGGACATTGTCAGATTTTGTCACAGAGGGATTTAGGATGGATAAGGTATTTGGCGGAATCCTGCAATGAGTGAGCTTTACTCTGTCTCTAACCCAGGGTGTATCTGAGCAGAGAACATTAACTGCACAAGACACTTGTCCAAGACCTGTTAATAATCCACTTTAACTACACAGATGGAATGGAAGTCAGGGTGGGAAACAATTAATTCAGTATTTAACTCACAACTGGAGGGAAAAAAAAACACTTCTATTACTTCTGTTGAATTATTAAATGCAACTTTGAGATTTTTATTGACATGAATTAACAGTGTCCATCAGTGCAAGCGAAATGTTTACAAAACTTGGTTTACCGCTGGATTTATCGACTGTTCTGTTGATGATCTTCAGTGGAATCGCTTCATGTCCCACCACACAGGAGTAAGAAGCACCGCTGGCCCACTCCTCCGCTGTAATGGATAACAGGCTGTACATGAAGAAGGAGATGTTGTCACTCTCCGCCATCACCTCAGTGTTCTTGTAGTTACTGGGATTCACTGGCTTGTCATTGTTTGTCCACTTGATGAAGATCTCTCGGGGGGAGAAACCTCTCACTAAACAGGTGAGGGAGAGAAACCTCTGAGCGGAGATTTCTTCTGTTGGTGGCAGGAGGACCGATACTAATGGCTCCAGCGGATTAATCACTGCAAAATATTTGAGACAAATATAAATCAACCAAAAAATGCTGAATCAATATCACAATTTCACTAAATATTAAAATATGCCATGTTTAATTTGGGATTTATTCACTTCCGTTTACTAAAGGAGCAGAATGGTAGACATTCTGTCCAGTAAAAAAGGTCGAGTTTAATGTGAAAGTTGCCTCCATGTTTCCAGCCCACAACAAGGACATTCTGTCCAACTGTCATTGCTGATGGTGACGTCACAACCCAGGCTTCTTCCCACTTTATCTGACTGAATCAGAATACAATATCCTTTGGTCCATCTTTTTCTTAATCAGCTACCTAGCTATCCTGCCTTCACATGCATCATTAATACTCCCAACGGTGTTTGTTCATTACCAATCAAAGCCTGACATTGATGTAACTGGATCTGGATTACACATGGGATCCTTTGTGTTTTAATCTCACCGCTCACCTTTCTACTTGTGGATGGAGTCTCTCAGCGGAGTCGGTAGATTCTGATGGTACACCACACATTCAAAAGTAACGCCACTCAGCCAGGCTTCAGTAGAAATGTCTAATTTGCTGATCACGCTGTCGGGATTCTGTCCAGGCTGGTCAGCAATCTCTGTTTTCAGAGGCTTCTTTTCTTGTTTCCAGGTCACGTTGACTCCAGAAGGAAAATTGGACACAATGCAGGTTAACGTCACCGTCGCCTCCAGTAAGACTTGTTCTACTGGCGGTGGGAGGATTTTAACGGTGTTAGGGTGGCACTCGGTATCTTCTATGAAACAAAAATCAAAGTCAATGAAAAATGCCCCTTTATGATACAAACAGTCAATCTTCAGATTCCTTCTTCACAGGGTGAAGACACCACCTTCAAAATGGCAACTCCAACTATTGCTGAAACGATGCTTACTGTTGTTGATGTATTTTGATTTGTGAAAGCATTTGTGATTACCTATAACATACCCTGTGTAATTACTCCTAAAGAACACTGGCTTTGTAACAAGTGAAACCTGAAAAAAAAAATAATCGAAGATACCATCATGTAACCCATGGAATTACCTTTCTTTCAGAGTCTGTCTCTCACTTAACACCATCTATTGATACTTGTGACAAGAGTAATCTCAATATAATGAGTTCATTTCCATGTTCATAACCCTTAGGTGCAAATGCTGCTGGTCATGCTGACTGCCAAATCACATCCTACATTTTAGACAAATTATAATAAATAATAATTATTCTTTTGCAGAGTTCTAAACTGTTACAGGAGCGGTGAACAGCCATGGAAATTCTGTTCATTATATTTAACGTGATCAAAAATACTTTGCGTTATTGGTGTGATGTCATTCTCTAATTTATGTAATTGTTCCTCGTGAGCTGTGTTTGGAGTAGATCGAAAAACAAGACATTGAGTACAGCATTGGATATCGAGAAGGACACCCATCTCCTTAAGTCTTTCCCTCCATTCAGTTTGTTCGTAACTGGTCTGTACTTTCACTTTATTTACCAAGGTGCGTTTTTTAATTTCTTCATAGAGCAGGGGAGAAAAGAACAAACAAAAGCGTCTTAAATTCATCTACAAACGCGATGGAAATGTGCACTAGTTTTATAGACAACCACTACTCACTGTGTAAACATCACTACCCCAAACCAGGCTAAATCAGCCTGTCTCGAGTTCCTAGTTCATTCATCCCTATTGGACCGTTCTTACCAGAATTTATTCTCCTGCCTCATCCACTAATTACAGAGAGCATCTTAAAGAAGCTCATTGAGATCACGTTTATCCCAGTTGATGTGATACCCCCTTGGTCTGGGGTCTGATCCCATAAATGAAGTTAAGGAGTTCAGTACCAGATAAAAATCGATGTCGTACAATGTCCAAGGCCAACAGGTCATTCCTGAGCAGGGAATGAAACATTGAACGCATTTTGATTTATTTTCAAGTAAGGGTCACTGCATATTTTAACCACATCTTTTTGAGACCACGACATCATAAGATAGAGGATCAGAATAAGGCTGTACGGCCAATCCAGAGTTTAGATGCTGGAAAAGCACAGCAGGTCAGGCAGCATCCGACGAGCAGGAAAATCGATGTTTCGGGCTACAGCCATTCTACTGTCTTCTCTAAACAAGAGCCGATCTATCTCTGGCTTGAATACACACAATGGCCTGGCCTCCACAGCCCTTTGCAGCAACAAGTTCCACAGCTCATCACCCTCTGGCTGAAGACATTTCTCCCCACATCTCAGTTCCAAACGGTGCCCCTTTGACCCTGAGATTGTGCCCTTGGGTCCTAGTCTGGCCTACCAGTCAAAACATCTATTCCACGTTCACTCGACCTCAGTCTTTCAGTATTTTCTATGTTTCAATCAGATATCTCTCCAATATCCCCCCTCCACCCCCAAGCTTATCTTTGAAGCGGACTTTGAACGCCTCTCCCAGCATGGTCAGGCAATAAACTATTTAACAAAGCTCACTGTCTATATATCTATCTTCAACAGAGAGGAAACATGCTTTTCTGACTTGCCAAAATGTTGAGTCATGAGCGATGCTAATGTAACATTCAAACTGAAATGCAATATGTGGCATGTTGGGAAACGAGAAGCTGTACCGTACTGTTTACTACGCCTGATAAATGAGCGTGTTTGATTCACATCTGAGTTTAGAATGATTTGTAGCTCTCTCAGTGTGTGTCTCTTACCCTGGAGTGCGGTGATGTTTTTACTTTGAATGTTCTCTCCATGAGTGACCTGGCAGGTATAGACTGCGCTGTTGAACCATTCACCATAAGGGACCATCAGCCGACTCATCACTGAGAAGTTCCCGTTTGCCTCACACACGGGAGACGTGAAGAAGCCAGAATCCAAGGGTCGGCCATTTTTCAACCAACTCCCGGAGATTGACTTCGGATGGAAATCGATGATTGAACAGACGACGGTTGCAAACTTGCTGCTTGTGATTTCTTCACTGGAGCTCACAGGTAGGAGAAGAGTTGGTGGGAGAATACCTAGATCATTAGGAAACACATCGCATAAATTATCTGACGAAATATCAGAACAAATACAATCAGTTCTCATATATCAAGGTTTCTTGTGGTTAATGGATACAAGAATCATAATTGTGCAGAGTGCTGGAGAAGCTGGGATCCACACAGAAAGATCAGCAGGACAATGTGAAAGGCTAAAATTATAGGGCACAGCAAGGGAGTCAAGGAGGCATGGAAACTATAGGCCGGTAACATCAAAAGGGAGATAGCAATGTTGGATGGTATTCGTTTTAATGACAGAGTCTGATGAACAAGGCAGACGAATTACCGGCATAAATGAGGAAATGATGCGGTTGCTATCACGGAGACATATTGAGAGTCAGGCAGGAGTGGGCTATTCAATATTCCAGGATTTAGTGCCTTCAGTCGAGACAGGCAAAGATGGAAAAGGATGAGGGCTGGGGGTGTGCAGTGCAGAATGTTGCTTCTGTCGCAATTCTGACAAGAGTATTTTAGGCTGTAAAGAGAAATGAAACCATGGATACCTCCTCGAACAAAGGCAAATGGACAGTACTTCAAAACCAAAATACAGCAAACATAACTACTGGGAGAGCACGATAGACCTTACTATCGGTCCAAAAGAGCAAGTGAACATACATGGGCAAATTTCAGAGAAATGTAAATTAAATAGGGGAATGAGAAAAGAGGTTTTTAACTTCCTCAGCATAGGCTTGGATATTCATTTTGTCAAAAATTTAGAGGGAGCAGAATTCTGAAAATGCCCCCAGGAGAATATTTTAACAAAGTATGTGTTTAATATTGAGAATTTTAATCCAGACCTTGCAAGAGAGGGTTGAACCTGAACTTAACTTTAGGGAATGAAGTCGACCCAGTGGGTAAAACCTCAATGGTGGAGCACTTTGCAGACAGTGATCGTCAATCAGTTGGATTTCAGATTGTACTGCAAAGGAATAGAAATTGGCCCAAAATTCTGAAAAAGGAAGGACAATTTTAGTAAGATCAGGTAATGACTTGACCAGAGTGGACTGGAAGCTGACACTTATTGGTAAATCTGAGTCAGAGCAGTGTGACACATTTAAGAGAGAGATAAGAAAATCACAGGGAGGACGTTTCCCAGGAAGCCACTGAGTGGGACCAAGAATGCAGTGGGCTCGAGACATTGACAATGAAGAGTAGGGAGATGATACTGGAACTTAATAGAACACTGGTTAGGCCATACTGAAGCGTTGTATGCATGTTATCAAAGGAATGTGATTACACTGAAGGCAGTATGATGAGATTTGCCAGGATCTTGCCTGGGTTGGAGGGTTTTAGTTATGAAACTAGTTTAGATACACAGGGATTTTCCTTGGAGCAGAGGAGAATTAGGGAGAAGATTATCATGATGTCTAGAATTATTTTAGGCATAGACAGGGTAAACTGGATGAAACCTTTCCCCTTGATGGAGAGATCAATGCCTCAGGGGCACAGGGTGAAGGTAAGGCCAGGAGCTCCCAAGTGGATCTCAGGGGAAAACAAAATCAAACAGAGGGTGGTGTTAGCCTGGAGCTCAGCACCTATAAGTCATGTAGAGACTGAGCCCCTCATAATAGGTATGAAGTATTGCGATGCATCCTTGCAAGGGCAAGTCACACAAGGCAATGGATCAGCTGCTGGCACATGAGACTGGAATAGTTAGGTGGCTGTTATTGATAGGCGTGAACTGGATGGATCAAAGGGCCTTTTTCCTGTGCTGTATAAGGTGATTCTGTGAAAACGGTTATAAATAATGCCTTCTTCATATTAATCCCAGATGCTCTGTTTATCTCAGTTCCCACAACACGTACCTGAACATGGCATTTCTTTGCTCTTGTGTGACCCGCTGTGTTGAACCTCACAGTAGATTTTGCTGGGGCAATCTGCCGCTGACCCGGGCAGGGTTAACTGGCTGCTCAGGGTGTAGGTTCCCTTCTTGTTTCTCACTGATGGGTAAGTCTTAAATCCAGTCGTGATTAACTCCCCACCTTTCTTCCAGGTTACCTTGGTGACGTCAGGGGAATAGTCCATCGCCAAACAACCAAAGGTCGCAGAACCGGTGTCGTGCTCCTGACAGGAGGAGACCAGGCCATAAAGCGTGGGGGAAGATGGTGTCTCTACAATAGAATGACCAATTGAGCAAGTTAGTTTCTGTTCATTTGACCTTATCAGTTACTCAAATGTATCCTCAGCTGTAAACGTTTGCCAGTATGCTCCCACTGAGTCTACAGCGTAACTGGAGTTTAGTTTTGTTTCCTACCAGTTGCTGATCATGATCATTGGTTCCTTCTTTAGAAACATGCCCTTGACCTTGACCATTGCCATATAATTTAGGAAGAAGAACATCCTGATCCCACCCCAGTAACTTTGAAGATCTCACCAACTGACACTTTCACTGGATTGCTGTGAAGAGCAAAGACGTTTCACAAAATACAAACCAAGGAAATGCAGATTCATCGAAATTCTACAGTGTGTGCAAACAGGCCATTTGGCCCAACAAGTCCACACCCACCCTCTGAAAAGTAACCCATCCAGAACTAATCCCCTACCCGATTATGCTACAGTTAACCCTGACTCATGCACCTAACCTCCCAATCACTGAACACAACATTTGCAATTCCCCCAGCTTGCACATCTTTGGACTGTGGGAGGAAACGCACACAGACCTGGGGAGAAAGTGTCAACTCCACACAGACAGTCACCTGAGGCTGGAATGGAACCCGAGTCCCTGGTACTGTGAGGCAGCCGCGCTAACCACGGAACCAGCGTGCTGTCCCACTAGGGACCGTGCTGCTGGAAGTACCCAACCGCTGTCAGTACCCCCGGAGAGAAATCAGAGTGAATCATAGAACATAGAACATTACAGTGCAATACAGGCCCTTCGGCCCTCGATGTTGCGCCACCCTGTCATACTAATCTGAGGCCCATCCCACCTACGTCTGTATGCCTAGGTAAAAACAATGACTACAGATGCTGGAAATCCGATTCTGAATTAGTGGTGCTGGAAGAGCACAACAGTTCAGGCAGCATCCAAGCCTGTCCAATGATGACTTAATCTTGGCGAATCTACTACCGATGCAGGCAAAGCATTCCATTCCCTTACTACTCAATGAGTAAAGAAACTACCTCTGACATCTGTCTTATACCTATCTCCCCTCACTTTAAAGTTGTGTCCCCTCGTGTTTGCTGTCCCCATACTTGGAAATCAGGTCCAGTGAGCCTTCCTCACTTATCAATGCAAGGCAGAATGTTCTCTGTGGGAGGAAGGTCACTGCAGCAGCAGCACAGGCAGGAGCTGAGCACTGGGACGGGGAGGAGGGCTCTCACGGCTGAACTCATGCCAATTGTCTGGAAGTTGAAACATCTAATTTACAATTATCTGAATTCTGGAGGCCTCTGAAAAATGGAGGACCATTAAGGTTCAGAGACTTTGGAGTGTTACAGCTGAGTATTTACGTAAATATGATTTGAGAAATGAACTGGTAATCTTTAACTTTAATAACTATCAAATTGACACACAGTTCAGCACCAAACCTCATCTTTCAGACTAACCACTGCACTTACTCTGTCTAGACCTAAATTTCCACTCACATTGACAAACCCTACCCATTCATGCCCGGAACACACAACCCCTATCACACAAAACACATCCAAGGCAATCCATATTGGTAGTATAGCTGAGAAGAGAGATCTCGGTGTCTATGTACATCGATCCCTAAAAGTTGCCAGCCAGTTTGATAAGAGTTATTTAGAAGGCATACATTCTGTTGGCTTTCATCAATAGAGGGACTGAGTTTCAGAACCACGAGGTTAGGCTGCAGCTGTACAAAACTCTGGTGTGGCAGCACTTGGGAGTATTGTGTACTGTTCTGGTCACCACATTATACAGAGAATGTGGAAGCTTTGGAAGAGATCAGAGGAGGTTTACCAGGATGTTGTTGGATATGGCGGGAAGGTTTAATGAGGAAAGGATGAGGGTCTTGAGACTGTTTTGTTTGAGAGAAGAAGATTGAGAGGTGACTTAATTGAGACATAAAAGATAAACAGAGGGTGGACAGTGAAAGTCTTTTTCCTTGAATAGTGATGGCTAGCAGGAGAGGACATAGATGATAGATGTCAGAGGTTGTTTCTTTACTCAGAGAGGAGTAGGGGCATGGAGCGCACTGCCTGCAACAATAGTACACTCACCAACTTTAAGGGCATTTAAAGGTCATTGGATAAATATATGGATGGAAATGGAATAGTATAGGACAGATAGGCTTCAGATTGGTTCCACAGGTCAGCACAACATTGAGGGCTGAAGGGCCTGTACTGCACTGTAATGTTCTATATTCTATATTCCAGAAGGACATATGATCTCAATTCCTTTCACTCATTTACACTCCTGCCGCCCTGTACCTGGCCCATGGTGAATCTGGCCATGACTGGACCTGGCACCATCATTTTCACAACCTCTGACAAAAGCCCACTACCCAAGACATGACCTCAGCCCTTGATCACTGACCTCTCATCTTACCCAAGTCAACCTGTGCACATTGCATCCTCGCTCCTTTCGCATCTGTGCTTTACAACCTACCATTTTGCCAGACGAGCTTTGCATTTTGACAACACGTCCACCTGTCACTTCATTACAGTGACCTTCCACCCTGAAACATCCTGGCACTCTGCCCACCTCTACACTAACCAGCCTGGCATCCTTCCCACCTCTCTATAAACCTGTCTGGCAAAGACAGACCTCCTGCATTTCAGCTCAAACTACCCCTCACCTACCAAGCACAGTTCGAACAAATTATCCTGTGACCATTACCATTTACCTTGATGCCACCTTGCCTGACAGAGTGCATGCAAGCTTACCCAGCAGCCAGCCAACACCTCACAGCCTACCAGCCCAAACTCTCCCACATGCCCAATCTAGCCCCTCACTTGCTCACCACCTTCCAACTTTGAGCCTACTCCAACATAAAGCCAGAGAGTCATAAAGTCGTACAGCACAGAAACATCCATGCTGACCAGGGTTCCCAAATTAAACTCATTCCACTTGCCTGCCTTTGACCCATATCCATCCAGACATATCCTGTTCCTTTAGCTGTTCAAATGTCTTCTAAATGTTGGAGCCATCTCTGCATTTACCACTTCCTCTGGCAGTTCATTCCAATGTTTTGGACAGTCACAACATGAAGCCCTAACTCCTGCACTCAGTGCTCTGACCAATGAAGGTACATGTGCAAAACACCTTCAACGCACTGGGTACTTGAGACAACGCTTTCAAGAATCTATGAGTCTGAACCCTCAGGTTCCTCAGTGTTCAACATCACTACCCAGTGCCCTACCATTAACTCTGTAAGACTCTATGAGTCTGGACCCTCAAGGCCCTGTGTTTAAACATCACTATCCAATGCCCTACCATTAACTCTGTAAGTTGTGACCTGATTTATCTTCTCAAAAAGCAACACGTCGTATTCATTTAAATTAAACTCCATCTGCCACTCCTCAGCCCATTGGCCCAGCTGATCAAGATCTCATTGTACGTTTAGATAACTTTCACTGCCAATTATACCACCAATGTTGGCATTACATGCAAACTTACAAACCTACAAACCATGTCCCATTCAATGTTTTCATGGCTTTCAACCAATATTGTAGCCTGTTTCCCTTTCTCCCACATATCTGTAGCACTTTTTTAAAGATTGAAGGAATCTATCTCCTTATTGAAATCATTTAATGTTTTATCCTCAATCAATTTCTGTGGTGGAGAATTCCAAAGGTTCACCATTCTTTTGCTGAATAGTAAACAATCAGGTTCAATGTTATCGAGTGTTGGGAAGATTGGTGAGCAGCAAGATTAATGATGATCCCATGAATGGAATAGCCTTCTAGAGGGGCCAAGGTGCCTTCTTCAGCTTCCATTTTGCATGCTGTCATGTCCCTTCAGCAGCATGTTCCAAAATTGTGACCCTTGAGGATAAGGGCGCACATGTATGTAAATGCTTCTCCTGAAAGCTTTCCTCCAAATCAGACTTCAACTTGACTCTCAACTATTTCCCTGCCCGTTTCCTCTTCCTCAATCACAGCCATGGGACTCACTTCCTACCAGCGCTCTGAATGTGCTAATACCACACCAACTTCAGCAATTCAAATAGACTGATGATAACTGGTTTCTCAAGGCAATATAAAAAGTCTGACACTTCCACACCGGTCTAGAGATTCAAACAACCACTGGAAGAATTGTAAATAATTTGAGGCACTTGTGTGTCTACACAAGATGACATGGTTTCCTTTTGTGTGATTTGACTGTGTTTTCACGAAAGGAACAGAGCTATTTCTAAATCATATAATAGGAATCAAGCATCCCTCATTTTTAGCAAGGCAATCACATATTATATTTCTTTATTCCAGGGAAGTATAGTGTTAACTTAATGAAATATGATGATTGGGATGTTTCAATTGGAAATAGTCAGAGATTTAAAGTTTACTTTCATGAGCAATTAATTCCAGCCTCATTGTTTCACAGTACTCACAGGAATGTCTTTCAGAAATGGTGTCTCCCTTTGTTTACTGAATCAGTAAATCTGGGATAGTTTTTGCTTGTTAATCAAAGGTGTTAAAGAGTTTTAGCCAAAGGGAGACCTGCGGATTTAGCTCACAGATGCTCCATGATCTAAGTAAGTGATGGAACAGCTCGAGGGGCTGAGTGCCCTCCTCTTGCTCCTACCTTCCTATCATTGTGTCATTCATTAAACTAGCACTGGCGGTGAACACTTTTTATTAAAATATTTCAACAAATTAATTGTTTCACACATGCTTTAAAAAGAATTCTGTTGAGTATTTGGAACGAGATCATTGACATTCTCTATTTGAGTGATCAAAATAACTTCCACCCAATTACAGCAGCCACTGCACTCTGGAGTGGGTTGTTACTTCATAATAGTTTCTTGTGAAACTCCAGCTCGAGATCAGGGTGCTCAAATTCAATGATTCTCTGATCTTTCATATATCTGAACATTCGCAATTTGTTCAAATGCATCTTTTCTCTGAAGAACGTGTTTAATCGAACAGAACTTTTTTTCAATGAAACAACAAACTTTGAATGCTAGAAAACCAAAATAAAAGACAGAAATTTCTGAAGAAACTCAGCAGGTCTCGCAGCTCCTGTGGAGAGAAGGCAAGGTTAACCTTTCGCATCCAGAGACCCCCTCTTCACCAAATTGTTTTCATGTTTTTGACACAAGAGCTCACACCTGTTGAGATAAACAGCGATTATGTTGGCTTGACTCCTGTTGGAGAAAGGATTCTTAGCAGAGGGACTGGATGGTCGGAGATAGCAATTGAAGACCATCTGAAAAGCTATCTCCATCTGCTGCAAGTGTTGGATTCAGCGGAACTCCCACCGTACTGAACAATCAAATTCAGCTACAGCACTGGTTTAATATAAAGTAAAAACAGCCGAAGCATCATCTCATCAAATATGCTTCGAAAATGATTCAATCTGGATTAGTTATAAATTATATTGTTAGAACAGCAAGTCAAAAGCTGGGATTTCTTTGAGCACTTACTCCATTAACACCATCTAGCGATGCCCAAACGCTTGTGAACAAATATTGATCTGGAAAAAGCTGCTAACTGCCAAAATTCTGTTTAATATCTAAGAGACACAAGTCAGGATAGCGATTGAATAGATTTCACTGGCCTCTGTGAGTGGAATTCCAACAAACACCCAAACATCTCAATCTGCTTTCTTGCACTGAAGTAACCTGATAAGAGATGGTGTTACATACCTCTCTAACAGGTTGTAAGTGAACACAGGCCACCTGGCACAGAATCAGGAACACTACTACAACATCACAACAGACCTGAACACAATGAGCTCGACACTATCACAGAGAACACAGTCCACCTGTTTTTACATGTTAGTTATTAACACCTTCCAACAACCAGGAATTGTTCCAGAATGTTTGTACAATGAAAGTAACATTTCAACATTTATCCAATAATACTTCGATAGCAGCTCCGAATTGTTCAAACTCTATGGGAACTACAGAGGAATAAAACTAGGAATTGCATTGCCATCAATTCACTGTCACTGGATTCCAACCTCAAACTCCCTTCCTCTTTCCCCTGTGAATGTTGCTGCACCAGATGGTCTACTTAGTCTGAAAAAGATTAAAATGTTTTGAAGTGTTATATGACCGTTGCCAGTGACATGAAAAGCTGATAATAGGTTTTCAAATAATAAGATGCAAAAACATTCTGATTCTACATTGTGCCACGAAACATGTCCTGCATAACTGAGGCACAAAGAAAGTATACAGCATATTTCCATCTGCCTCGCTCAATCAAATATCTCTTGTTGCCAACAACCAATTTCAAAACTCTTGCTATCTGCCTTTTGTTCCTGAAACGTTTGTTCTGATTGGAACAACTTAGTCAGGGCTGTCAATTCTGAGGCACCTAATCGAATATTGTATTTCTGGCTGATAAAAGTGGTTTTGAAGCGCGAGATGAAATTGAACTGTCTGAGATTCAGGGATCCGAACTGAACAATTTACAAATGGTCAGGACCGTTGACAAGTTAGTCAGAGATAGCACTGAAACAAACTGTACAACAGACTTAATCCTAGAGGATACATTGCTCAACTCCTCACGTCAAATATATTCACTGTACTTGAACATTCATCAGAGGAACTAACCAGTGGATTAATGTGAACGAGAATGTGTTCACAATGAACATAAATAACCACTGAGTTAATAAACTTAATAAGTCATTGTATTTAATAAAATGATTGAGGTGGGAAATATCGCCAATTAAAGCACAGATCCAGAGGCAATGGATTATTCTCTAAATTATTTTTACATATTTTTAAAATGTTCCTTGTACTGTGGAGATTTTGCATGCACTGCATAAAGTCAATACTGCATTCCAGTGTGGAAAGCATTTCTGTTGAAGGAATCAGGGCAAGGTCATTTTCTTGTTTACTGCTTTTAATGAACGAAAATGTTTAAAAAGGTATGAATTGAAAACATGCTTCTGTCTGCAGTTGCCTGCTTTAACAGATGTTTAAGTAAATGTGGGCACTGCTGCCTCACAGATCCAGGTACCCAGGCTCGGTTCCAGCCTTGGGTGACTGCCGATGTGGAGTTTACACAATCTCCCCTGTGTCTGTCTGGGTTTCCTCCCACAATCCAAAGATGTGCATGGCAGGTGAACTGGTAATGCTATATTGTCCATAGTGTTTGGCGCATTAGTCAGGGGTAAATATAGGGTAGGGGAATGGGTCTGAGTGGGTTACTCTTCAGACGGTCGGTGTGGACTTGTTGGGCCAAATGGCCCGATACATACTGCAGGAAATCTAATCTAAACGATTGTCACACTTAACAAATGTGAGCTGATTCCTTCGGATCGCTACATTGCAATAAATCGGTCAAGTATATTAATTAAAATAAATATTACTCTATTTTCAGTGTCTGAATAAACAATGTGCTCCGTTATCCTCTAGTTCATGTCTTCTGCAAATTTGTGAACTCTGCACACGTCTGAACACATCGATGTAAAATGAATTCTCTGTGTTTGCAGCAAGTACTCCCATGGTTTTAAGAGTAGAGTTCCTACAGTATGGAAACAGGCCATTTGGCCCAACAATTCCACACTGACCCTCTGAACAGTAAGTAGCCCACCCAGACCCATTCCCCCTAATTTATATTTACCCCTGACTAATGCACTCTAACCTAGTCATCCCTGAACACTATGGCTGTGCTAAATTGCACAAATCACCTGACCTGCGCATCTTTTGGACTGTGGTAGGAAACCAGAGCGCCCGAAGGAAACCCACGCAGACACAGGGAGAATGTGCAAACTCTACACAGGCAGTCACCAGAGGGTGGAATCGAATTTGGGATCCTGGCGCTGTGAGGCAGCAGTGCCAACCACTGAGCCACCATGCTGCCCTGCGAGTTCATGAGTGAATTATTTTAATTAATTCAAAATTTGTCCTTGGTTACATAATTCACTATAGCAGTTGTTTCCGAAAGAATGACTCTTCAGTTGATATTTTTTTGTAAAATGTAACTATTTAATTAAAATGCACAGATTGGGAACACATAAAGCACTGTGCAGATTAAATAATTCAGTTAGTTTTATTTTTATTCTGCAAATCCAGTTTAATCAGGGACATAACAATGAATTAACTCAAGTTATGTATGAAACTGATCAAAGCAGTGAAACTGATCTGTTCTTCATAGAATTGTGCAGAATTTCCAAATGGTCTT
Organism: Chiloscyllium punctatum; assembly: GCF_047496795.1. Classification (NCBI taxonomy): domain Eukaryota; kingdom Metazoa; phylum Chordata; class Chondrichthyes; order Orectolobiformes; family Hemiscylliidae; genus Chiloscyllium; species Chiloscyllium punctatum. Next base: position 32,683,967 of record NC_092755.1, on the reverse strand, counting down.
TGCCAATGATCTTTTCCAGTCAGAAACATATGTATGTAGTGTACAGCGGAATTGAAAGGTGTTTCTTGATCAATTATAACACAGTCATGGCATTTTTGGTCAAGAGCAAGAACTATTAGAACATTAGATTTTTGAAATGCTATTTATATTTCTCTATGACTTGTAAACTGTTTAAAGACAGACCTTGTGATTGAACTAGATAGTGGAGTTCTAAATTTGGATTGGAAAGCATGGATTAGATTAATCCTTAATTATTACTTTTAAGTAAAAATGGTGCCCGAAGGTATCTGTTTTCCCTTCATTTCTAAAACCTTTGCGATTTGCCTTTCACTTAATAATAGGCTTTATGAAATTTCAACTCGCATGCTGATTGCATTGAATGAGGAACCTGGAGCGGTTCACTGTCACCAACCGTGTTAACATTGCAAAAACAATGTCGAAACCAGAAATGGTTTCCCAAATATAACACATTTCATGTTACCCAAGCACAGTCCTTCCTCAACAGATGAACGATCACCAGATCACAACATGGTGTGTTTGCAGCAGAACTGGCTCTGCAAACATTTTCAACAGAACCAAGAACATGATGTAACCTCACACAAAAAAAACCAAATTGAAGTCTAACAAAGCTGCTCAGAATCAAGCAAACTAATGATTAAATTGAATAGAAATAACAAGTCATAACAGCAACCTTGTTTGTGAGGGGACTTAACACTTCAAGCTGTAACGTTTCTGGCAACAGTTCAATTTATTTCCAACCTGCACACCCTTTTTGATCATGACAATCCTGTGCAGCACACAGTAGAGCGGTTGAAGGCATATATTGATTAATCACTTCATGGTCAAAACAAAATTACTGAATGGACAAATATTATCGCATTATAATTTTAAGTTAGTTTCAATTACATAATCTGTTCAATTCTGCAGTTTCAGATTTTAGTCCCAAATTTTATTTTGAATGAGGCGACTCAAAACAAAATTCAGTTAGCTTCCAATTAGAACTGAGTTCTTTTTAAAAAAATCCAATGCATTAAAAACTTATTTTTTTCATTTCTCACACTTCTGGGTTTCTGCCTTAAGTTGGTTTTCAGACCGTTACAAATGGATGTAATGTTTTCAATCAAGCAGAGAAAAATGTGTCATATAAGTTGAACAAATGCAGAAATGATTCATGAAAAACAATAGAACTTCACAAATATTGGTAATGAACAATAATCCAGAGAGACAATCTCCTCACCAGAAAGAAAACACCAATTACAGAAAGCATGAAAACGCTGATCAATTCCACAAATTGAATAAGAATTCAATCAACTCAATTCAACAGAATCAAGGAAAATAAAATCAGAATCCAATCAACTCAAAACAACAGATTTGAATGAAACATAATCAGAATCCAACCAATTCACTTCAACAGAATCAAATAAAACAATTACAAATACCAATCAACACACTTCAACAAAACCAAGTAAAAACAAAGCCAAAATCCAATCAACTCAATTCAACAGAATCAAGTAAAACAACTCAGAATCTAATCAACAAATTGCAATATTGCACCACAAGAAAATTTTATGACAGTTTCTAACCTGCTTGTCATCAACAAAATAAATGAGAAAATATAATCATGGTAAGAACATATATTCAAGAAATGAATAATGATATTTGAGCATATTTTAATCATGTTTGGTAATATCTCAAACATCTTTGAATTCTTAGCGTTTGTTGTTGGCAATAAAACTCACAGTCAGTGTGTCACTGACATTAAACATTATTTATAGCTGACTGTTTAAGAGACAATAGTGTTTCAAGTAACCCAGCCACATAGAATGCCCATCTGATCAAAAACAAAAGTGATACACGGAGCAACTGAAGCCATCATCACCATTTTAGCTATTTGCTGAGACTTAACTGAAGTCTATAATCAGTCTGAACAAAAATCAATCCGAACCAAACCAAACTCAGCACAGAATCTGAGTTTCATTTAATTCAGAAATTAGTCACACGAATAGAAAGTTTTTAAAAAGTCACTAAGAAAGTTCAAATTTCTTACCTGAAGTCACTGTCACCATGGTCCCTTGGCCCCAGTAATCAAGATAGTCACAGTGTTACATTCTCTGGACTGGGTCACACAATAACTAGCTCTGCATTAAACAAATCAAAAATTTACCAACATTTTAAATTCTCAGAACCACAGGCAAAATAAAGTCACAATAAATCTTCATCACATAATTGCGCTAGTGAATTCTGATCATTCTTGATAAATTTTAATACTGTTTTATACTTCAGAGAGTAACACATGAGTTGATTCTCAAAATCCCCAAATGGTGTATCGATAATTACCCAACACTTTTACAAATTAAATAGTGATACTGGCATTAAACCCCACAGAATTAATACTGCACTGCAAGTTAAGACGGTTTGTAGAAGTAATCACTGACTAGTTTCAAACAATGGAGGCTGAATAGGTTTTTGTATTGATCATAATTGCAGTGTCACTCCAGCTATATCACTGTGAGACACGTTGTGTCAAATACTGTGACAGACTGTAAACTGTAAAATGCAGATAATTTCTTCACTTCCTGGAAAGCAGTGATTCAGGCTCCTCTAAGAATGATTTGGTGCATTATTTCAGCTTTTACTCTTCATTGTATTTTGAAAGCTTGGAATACTTTTCCAGGTTTGGTCTGCATTTAACTTGACAATCAACACGAAGAAGGGAGAAAAAAATTATACATTTGTACAAACTAGCACGACTGGATTGTGTTTAAATTGCATCTCACATTATTTCTCGCTCCTGCCATGGTAGAAATCACCAATTTGAGATAATCACTTGTCAGTGGTTATTGTATGAGGATGTCGCTGTGCACAACACTGTGACCCACTGTAGTATCACAATGATGTAGACCAGTACACTCATTCTCTGTTCTTTACTCTAGGTCTCAATTTTCATTTGAAAGAGCCATTTAGTACTGATCATGTTTAGAATTAATGCCATAGTTGACATAACAATTAGCAGTGATTTCCTGAGCTGTCAGATATATTAAAACTAACATTTTGTCCGAGCATTTAATTGATGGAAGTGTTAGCAGTACATACGACATGCCCAAAACATTGTCCCATTGTGTCACCAGTTTGCTAGTTTAAATGGTACATTTCCTCTTTGATAGTTTTGTAAGAGGCAGCCTGAGGTCTGCTTCAGATCGCAGTTGGTATAATTGCATTTAAAACTCGTACTGACCGTCATTTTATGATGGAATTGACAAAATGTTCACTCGAGCTGTTTTTGAATGGGTCCAGCCCTGGTTCCTCTCGCTGTGGTCTCTTGCACAGTAATAGATGGCGGTGTCTTCGATCTTCAGGTTCCCCATGTCCAACGCGAAAATGTTGTTTGAATTGTCTTTGGAAACAGTAAATCGATTCTTAATCGCTGGTGCATAGTAACTGTTGGATGAACTATAGTAGTACAGCAGCCACTCCAGACCCTGTCCGGGAACCTGTCGGACCCAGCTCATGTAGTAGCTGCTAAGATCGAAGCCGCTGGTTTTACAGGTCAGTTTCAGGCTGCCTGCGGGACGGCCAGTCTCTGCCTCTGGCTGAGTCAAAACAATCTCCGACTGGACACCTTTAAAAAAGAAAACAAATAAACCATGAGCATTAATGCTGATGAAATGATGGCTGAGTCTTTTACATTCCTGCGGTAGACTAACATTGAGACAGTGACAAAGACAGATTTCAACAAAAAACACTCACATGATAAGAAAGTAAGGAATAAACTGAGAAAAATTGTCGACACAATCATTCTGATAACTTGTGGGAAGCGGTTCTGTCAAGATCGTTCTAAACAGAGCCGACCCAGGAGTGTTGAATTACGGTCTAGTGCCCAGGATTTATATGGCCATCGGAAAGGGGCAGGATCACAGCTTCCGCCTGTTGGTTTCCTGCTGGAGGCTCAGATTGGATCCTGGTCTCAGCTTGTACAGCCTGAACACATGGGATCATGTATTTACGAGGTTACGCTGAAACATGGACATATACACATCTTGGGATATTTATTTTGCTGAATAGCTTCTTTGGGAGTGTTTTTATTTAAATGGTGGAAGTAAAATTGAGTAGCTTCAGGTCTGTTTCACATGATAGTTGTAAGTATTTTGTTTAAGAAAAAACAAATTCATTCGGATGTTAGCTCCCTTTATTTCTACATTCATTCACAAGCAGATAAAACTAAAATCAAAGTTCAAACATATTACCAGCTAGTAAAACAATTGAGCTTGTTTTCCCAGGACACTGCCAGTCTCTGTCCCACTACAAAATAACATGTAATTCATACTAAACATTTCAAAATTCAATTTAGACAACGAAACACAGAGCTTGTCCAAAGTGATTATATTTAGAATATTCAATTAGAAGTTAACTCCCTTTAATTCTACATTCCACCACAAGCAGATAAAGCTAAAAAGAACTTCAATAATATTATTAACCAACAAAATTAGTGACTTTATTTTTGCTGTCAAAGTCTCTCTCACTTTACAAAATAACATACCATTTCTAATCTGCGTTTCTATATTCAGTTTAGGCAACCTAATATGGAGCATGTCTAAAGTGATTATGTTCAGAATGTGAGTGTGTGTCACTAAACAGTTTGGACTCGGAGATTAGAAGCACCTCCTTACATTGCAGAATGTCTCTCCCTGCATCTTTATTTTCAAATTGCTCCGACCCTAAAATGCATAGTAAAGGAAAGCTGTGTGCCTGAGAAACAAAAAAATGAGTTGGCAGTGATACATAACACCTAGGTAAACTTTTGAAAGAGCATCTAATGAACTAGAACAGGACAGTCCATACGTCCATATCTAACAGTCTGGGTACATCAGGAATGTTTGGTTAAATTAGAGAGTATTACAATAATCATTACCACGGATGTAGGTTATAAACAGTACATGTCTCTGCTCACTGATAGCTCTGACAGGGGCAGATAACTCATAAAAATCAGTAAAAATTCGCTGTTACACTCAGTTTTAATGAGATGCATGAATCCGAGAATGGTGTAACAAGTGATGTGAGTTTGAACCAATTCAATTTTGCTAATTTACTTTGAGATGATAACAAATGTTACTGCAATGTGGGATTTTGGATCCATTAACTTCATATTCAGGAGCTTTAAAGATACTCAATAAACAGGCTGAACTAACCAGAACGTCACTGCATTCAATGTCCTGTTTTCTGACAGTCACACAGTGAATGCTGTATTTAGTGACTTTCCTTTTTAAAGAAGAAATGCCAAGTGAAATGTATCCATTGTGAGTAAATGGGAAATTATCGTTTGTTTGGTAGGATTTTACTTGAGTTGATTCATTTTCCCTTTAATAGGCCAGATACAATAGTTGGCAGCAATTAAACTGACTGCCGAAGGGGTCCTTGAGTTCCCAGTTTCATTTACTGGAAGCAGGTGGAGTTTCTGCAGTGGATCAAAGATATTTTGTCTCACTGTTGACCAGTTGGTGGAAAGCAAACTGCAAACCATAACCACTGCCTCCTCAGAAACAAATCGACTCAGCAACAATGCTGGAGGAAAGTTTATTTTTCAGTTATGTAACTTGGAGAACTAGTCACTCCTCTCATTGAAAGAAATATTCACAGAGTCTCAGACACAACCTTAACATCAACAGTTCATTCGATGATCACTACAGCAGTGTTTAATATTGAGAAAAATTGATAAATAGTCAGAGTCATGTAGTGATACAGCATGGTTACAGACCCTTCGGTCCAACCAGTCCATGCCAGTCATAATCCCAAACTAAACTAATCCCACCTGTGTGTACTTGGCCCATATCCTTCCAAACATTAGATATTCATTTACTTATCCAAATGTCTTCTAAAGGTTGTAAGATCATCCCACACAAAAACCATTCTCATTGTAAAAAGTTGTCTCTGATATGTTTTTTAAAATTTTTCTCCTCTCATTGTAAAAACATGTTCCCTATTGTTGAAATCCCACACCATAGGGAAAATTCGCCAATGTCTCAGTCAAAAATTGAAAACAATCCCAGCTCCAAACACTTACAAAATATCACTATGGATCTTCCTCGAGTCCAAAAAAAGATTGTCCCCTTTGATCAATGATTTGTAAAATTTACTCGTGTATCTACTGTGATAGACGTTTTCAAATAACTTCTTAAATGCAAATGGTTCATATCAATCGGATTAAAGTAACATTTCGTGCACTACCCCACACACACAAAAAAAAGAACTAGTTTGTTAACATGATTTGCTCTGAGGAAGTCTACGATGGATTCTTTTATCAAACAAAATCATTTCCACTGTTGTGAGCGCTCGTCTATCTTCTGTGCAATGGTCTGAATTTTAAGTTGTGTCTGACTGCAGATGAAACTGGCTGATCTGGGTAAAAGTACAGTTTGTGCCTTTCACATTGTTAATGTATATTGCTGACTTTAGGTGTTGTCCCAGGCATCGTCTGGCACCATTAATTAGACCATTAATTTCCACATCACTAGCCAGATTATCAGGTGGAGTTTATTGATATTTGATATTTTTGAAACGAAAGCTTCGTACATTTCCAGTATGAATCATGTCAATTAGAGCCATTCACCTTTCCACTCATGGCTTGATAAACTTATATGAGGTCGCCCCCCCGAACTCTCACCCTCCAGTGATAAAGGTTCCAGTCTATCTGGATTTCCAATGGTGGTTCTGTTCCCTCACATTCTGCTGTTTAAGATCCTCCTGCCACCCCAGGTCCACAGACAGTGTCCCTTGATACCAATTCAAAGAAATGAAAGGAACTTGTCCCACCATATTTTTCAATTTTCTTTGGCTTCAAACACCATCAAAAATAAATGTTTGTGTCATTGCTGATTTATGGGAGAATGCCGTGTACACAATATCTGCTGAAATACCTGCCATACCATCCTGAATCTGGTTCGCAGGTTCATCTGTTGCTCACAGACGCAACCAGACATCAGGGAACAATGAACATCGCCCACACCCAACCCTCCACCATTCCCCTCTGTACTTTGCACTTTGTGAAATCCGTGTTGTCAATAATAATTTAAAAGAAAGTTTCTTTTTTAAACTTTCTTAATTCATGTTGCTCATCTTGGCTGAATAAAGGTATGTTGCTGTCAGCATTTCTGGGGAACATGTCTGCATTTTTTTCATGTCAGTTTACAATGATATTAAGTCAAGAATTGTCAAAATGTCCTGAGAAACAAGTTTAGAAATGGGCCTATTAGCTCCTCAGGGCTGTACCAACTGTTTGAATATTGATACAGTTCTGCCCCTACTTTTTCCCCATAAGCCAGGATTTACAGCATTGGAGATCATATCTATGTTGATAATGGATTAGACCCTACACAATGTTCCCGAATGTTTACAGTGCTATCACCTGCAGGGTTATGGACAACATGCTATAAATTAGGTCTTGGCTGGAAGGCTCTGTCTTCACGTGATACAAGTGCGATGGGCGAAGTGATCTCTCTCTGTCGTGAAAACTTCCTACTACTCTAAATTCATCTTTCCTACTTTGTCTCGTTCAGAGGCTCTTCATACCAGAAATATTCCAAGCATTCGTTTCAATGAGATCAATACATTCCACCTGATAGTCTGGCTTGTGATGTGGAAATTAATGGTCTAATTAATGGTGCCAGACAACATCACTTTATTCAACTAAAGTCAGCAATATACATTCACAACGTGAAAGGCACAAACTGTACTTATACCCAGATCAGCAAGTGTCATCTGCAGTCAGACACAAAATTCAGACCATTGCACAGAAGGTAGACGAGTCCTCACAACATTGGAAATGATTTTGTTTGACAAAACAGTCCATCATAGACTTGCTTAGAGCAACTCGTGAATATTGCTTGATATCTTTTTGTGTGGGGTAACACATGAAATGTTACTGTATTCCGACTGATGGGAACCATTTGCACTTCAAGTTATTTGAATACTTCCTTCAAAACAGATATGTGAGTAAATTTTAGAAATCATTGATCAAAGGGAAAATTTTTTTGGATTCAAGGAAGATCCATAGTGAGATTTTGTAAATGTTTGGAGCTGTGATTGCTTATATTTTTAACTAAGACATTGACATACAGTGGACAACTTCACAATTTGCTGTAACATGAAATTCGCAACCACTGTGAACCTGGAAGGTAATGGTTCAGAATTTAACAAGGACCTAACAAGGTTCGTGAATGGACCAACGAATGATTCATGAAATTTAACAAAGGCATTTCTGAAATGATTAATTTAGCTAGGATGAATGTAGAGACACAAATTCACATCTCTGTTTGCATTTCAATATGCTATAAATCACTTTTCTATTATATCCTAAAATACTTGCTTTTTCGTTCATATTTAATACACTCTATCTTGTTCCGGAGTGAAGATAGTTTCTTTATTTATTTCACTCAAGACTGTAAGCTGTATTTTTGCCTCAGTATTGACCAAACTCGGTTTGGTGCAGATTATATCACTTGATCTGCTTTTTCAGGAAGTGAATCTCTCCACCTGTTATGTCAAAATAATCTGTTCATGCTTAGTTCGAAATGAATCCTGTTAATATCATCCCAAATTCAGACTCGGTTATTTTGTATTTATTCATTGGAAATGAACAGAATATGACTGATCTGTTCTTGGTGGAGTGGGAGAGGGAGTTAAAGTGTTCAGCCACAGGGCCGTGGGGTTGGTTGGCATGGGTGTCCCAGAGATGTTCTCTGAAATGATCAGCAAGTTAGTGTCCTGTCTCCCTGATGTAGAGGAGTCCACTTCAGGTGGAACAGACACAGCAGATGACATTTGTGGAAGTATAGATAAATTTCTCTGGATCATTTGGGGCCTTGTCGGAGGTGAGGTGGAGGTGTGGGCACAGATTTTGCACTTCCTGTGGTGGCAAAGGAAGGTGATAGGGGTGAGGAGTGGGCTGGTGGAGGGGCATGGACCTGACGAGGGAGTCGCGGAGGGAATGGTGCCACCGGAATGCAGATAGGGGTAGGGAGCGAAATATACCCGAGTGATGGGGTCTGTTTACAGGCGGTGGAAGCAGCGGAGGATGATATGATGTATGCAAGGTCGGTGCATTGGAAGTTGAGGACCAGGAGGGCTCCCTGTTGAAATTGGAGGAATGGGGTTCAAGGGCATCGTTGACCACGTGGGAGGGGAAATTGCAATTTTTGAAAAAGGAGGTTATCTGGGATGTTTTATGGTGGAACTGGTCCTCCTGGGAGTAGGTGCGGTGCAGGCAGAGGAATTGACAAGAAAGGGATGGCATTTTTACAGGAGGTCAGGTGGGAGGAGTGTAGTCCAGGTAGCTGTGGGAGTCAGAAGACTTGTAGTAAATGTTTAGTTGGTCACTGGAGATAGAGGTGGAGAGGTCTAGGAAAGGGAGGGAGGTGTCCGAGATGGTCCCTCTGAAGTTTAGGTCAGGGTGGAAGGTCTTATTAAAGTTGATGAACTGTTCAACCTCCTAGTGGTAGCATGAGGTGGCATTGATACAGTCATCAATGTAGCGGTGGTAAAGGTGGCCAATGGTATCAGTGTAGCTGTGGAAGATTGACTGTTCCACATATCTGACAAAGAGGCAGGCATAGCTGGGGTCCATACAGGTGTCCATGGCTACCTGTGAGAGGTAATTTCGGTTTAAACTTTAAGATGTGCCTGGACCACAGACTGATCTATAATAAAAGACAAAACTTTTGTTTCTTTTCTAAAACATTTTGTATACTCAAAAGTAGAATAGTTTAAATTGTGCAGAATGCTGACAATTTGTGAGCAGAGTAAAAACAAACAGGCCCTTGATTGATGAAACCATTAACACAGGCAGGGAAGGATGAGTCCTTGACTGATAATACTGCAGGGTGAGAGAAACAACTTTGGAGACTCTGAAGACTTTGTGATAAGGGTGCAAATCAAAGAATAATGATGTTTTTAAGAATGTGAACCTCATGGCTCGTTAGAGCCAGGGAGGGGAGGGTCTGGAGGCATTTGTTGCAGACTTTGTGATAAGGGTGTAAATCGAAGAATAATGATGTTTTTAAGAATGTGAACCTCATGGCTCGTTAGAACCAGGGAGGGGAGGGACTTGTGCTGTATATAATGAGAAACTTTGTAAGCCTCAGCGCGCCTTTTACTCAGAATGCTGCCCATCCCTGCAGACTTGCTAATAAAGCTTTGTTTTCCTGAATTTGTCTAGAGCGATTATTAAGAAGCAATTTTCGTTTCTAACAATTTGGGGGCTCGTTGTCCGGGATCAACACTCCGGCCGCGGGGGGAGCTGAGGAAGGACATCGGAGAAGGTGCACCCTGCTGATTTCAGCAGTCCCTGATTCCTTGCTTGTCGCCCCGCGCGGCTTGAGCGAGTGATATCCGGGAGGCTCAGGAAAACAAAGGAGGGGTGTGGCCGAGGCAGTGGGGACGGTTAACGATCGAGTAATTTCGGTGCACCGAACCCAGGTAAGAAAAACTTGCGGGGACCGTGTTTCCGGACGTCTGGGGACCTACGGGGTGCCTGTGGATTTTTCTACAGAGACGTAGGACTCAGGAATCTAGAGACCGGGGCTGGCCTGTGAGGGATTTTGCAGAGACCGTGTTTGCGGAGGAACGTGTACCTACGGGGTGCCTGTGATCTGTTTCACAGAGACGTAGGACACAGGAATCCAAAGACCGGGGGTGCCTGCAAAGGAACCTGGGCGATCACGGGACTGAAGGTCCGGGAATTGGCTACATTGTGATAGATTATCACGGGAGAAATATGAAGTCCTCGGAAATGGTAAATAAGGGATCTAAGGCGATTAAGGGATGGGCTGGGGTATGTTTTGTTATTTGTAGATAGAATAAGTATAAGTAGCAGGAAATGATCTTGGAAACATATGTTGTAAAATCCATATAAGTGGAAGCTTATAAAAAATAATGGGTAAAGATGCTGCTGGGAGTTGTCCACAGACCCATCAACAGTAGCTTTCTTTGGGACAGAATAGTTCAGGGAGAAAATAAGGTGTGTAAAAAACAGGCAGTATATTTATCACTGGTGATTTTAATTTTCATGTAGATTGGGAAAATCAAGTTGCCTAAGGAAGTCAGAAGGACACTTTTCTAGAATCATATGTTCTACATCCAAATGGGAATCAAGCTATTTTGCGTCTGATAATATATACTGAGGAAGGTTTAATACATGATCACAAAGTAAAAATAAACTCTAAAGGTTACAGTGACCATAATATGATAGAAGTTAGCATTCATGTTAAGAGTAAGAAACTTGGGTTGAAAACAACTGTGCTATAAACTCGAAGAAGGTAGGCATTGTGCAGAGTTAACTGGAGTGGACTCAGAAAGAAGTTTAATAGAAAAGACAACTAATGAACAACTGCACACTTTTATGAAAATAGTTCATGACTCCCAGTTTCCTCAGTGAGGAAAAATGATTCCAGGAAGGGAATATCAAAGAATGATTAACCAAGGGAAAAAAACAGACAGAGTTGAAAGAAAAGTCATAAAAATGGAAAAGATTGTGAGAGAATCAATGTCTGGAAGGTATCAAAAAAAAACTTAAATTTTGCTGCAAACAAAAAAACATTTATGACAGCAACAGACACACAATGCATGAAAATTGGTCCTATCCACTTAATGATTCAAATGGTTAAACAAGCTTTTGGAGAACACAAAGGACATCATCTGAAAATTGGTTGTGCACGGAGAGAAATTGTATTATTGATAGCCACTGCTCGGATGTTATGCATTTTCCACCAAAGATATTTAATTGTGATTACTTTCCCCAATAATTGCATACAAATTAAGTCTGCAAAGGCTGCCAATTGTTATAACACCACCTTCTTGTGGTCTGTATGAAAATAGAATCTCTGTTGTATACTATTTATTATAAGGGAACACTGTTCCAACTACATGACAGAAAGGATAGCTGGCTTGCTTAACTGTAAGTATAACCTGTCTAAACAATAACTTCTCAGGATTAGTGACAACTGACTGAATTTCTGAATCATACGGTGCATTCTTGTAGTGTGCAGAAAACTGAGAAAGAACTCCATTAGCAGCTAAAAGGGTGTAAACTACTCAATGTATAAAACATACAGGAAACAGTTTGCAGAAAAATTCACCATTGACACGTTTAATTGCTACCATTCAAACACCCAAACTTCAGAAATGTAGGCCATCATTTACCTAACTGTGCAAATGTCCAAATCAACTGGGTTTACAGAAGCCCCGAGAAATTCTAAAGGACTGTTGCAATTTCAGGGAGGTGGGGGGATGGAATGGTGGAGAAGAGAGACCAACTGAAAATGATATTACTTTGAAGAGAGTTAAAGTTTCAATCAACCTCTTCAATTGTTGGTCCACCAGAAGGGTCCTTTCTGACTTGTTCTGAGAATGGCCCTTCGGGCATACCTCCCTGGTAAAGTTTGGCAATGATGGGCTTGCATATTTTTTTTTCAAATCTTTCAACTGCTGCTCAAAGTCCTCCTTCTCTGCTGTTTGGTTTGCCTCCAGTCAGGAGATGGCCTGGTTACACTTTTCGATGACTTTGTTCTTATCTTCCTCACTGATCTTGCCTTTCGTTTTCTCTTCCTCCACTGAACTCTTCATGTTAAATGCGTACGACTCCAGGGAATTCTTGGCTGTAATTTTCTCACGCTGCATATCATCCTGACCTTTGTACCTCTCCGCTTCCTGCACCATCCTCTCGATCTCCTCCTTACTCAACCTGCCCTTGTTATTGGTGATGGTGATTTTGCTCTCTTTGCCGGTGTTCTTGTCCACAGCAGAGACATTCAAGATGCCATTTGCGTCAATATCAAAGGTGACCTCAATCTGTGGTACACCACGTGGCGCAGGAGGGATCCCACTGAGGTCAAATTTGCCCAAGAGAACTCCGGAGGAAAGGTCTCCTGGCTCACACTCCGCCGCTCGACTTCCTCTTGCATAAGGTGGAGCCCGGAGACTGGGTACTTGTTAAGACCTGGAAGGCCGAAAAGCTCCAGCCGCGGTGGGAAGGACCGTTCCTGGTTCTGTTAACAACTGAAGCAGCTGTTCGGACGAAAGAGAAAGGGTGGGTCCACGCATCGAGGATAAAGGGGCCTGTTCCGTCTGAAGGAGAAAGCACTTGGAAATGCGAGCAAGGGGACAAGCCGTTGGTGGTCAAACTGAAAAGACAGCGATAATGAACTCTACTTGGACTGTATTGGTGGGGATATTGATCAATTTACTCCTGTATGTGGGGGAGAGTGAGGGGAGATGTGATAAATGTCGACCTACAGTAAGACTTGGGATTCGAATCTACTCGGGATCATTTGTGTCCCATTCCTATGTGGACGATAGGTGTTACGATGTGAGTGCACGCCATGAATGTTGGGAGGATGGGAGACCCTATTATCAGGTATATAATAAAGGATACGGTGGCAAAATCCGTGGATGCCCTATAAATGACCGCTGGGTGTCTATTAGCAAAACTGGGAGGTGGGACCTATCCTCCGTGTTGCTCAGGGAGCAGGTTGACAGAGTCAAGGAGACCAAGATACAGATCACTGATCGGGGGTTGGGGAAGGAGCAAGACCGTTAGGGAACGGTCGTGCTCCCTAAAGTGCCATCCGTATACGAAGAGGTAGAAGGAAAAATTGAACTCCCTGATGTTACACAAAACCTGTTTATTGATCTCACCTCTAGAATAGCCACTGTTTTAAATGTTAGCAATTGCTGGGTTTGTGGGGGGCCGCATATGTCGGAACAATGGCCGTGGACTGGTCAAAGCTTAGACATAGGGGAATTGCAGCAAACCACTTGGACTCATGTCAACGACAGAAAAAGCCAGGGGTGGAGACTGACAAACAGCCCTGAGGGCCAGTTCTGTATTGAAGGCAAGGGGACCGTGGAGGTAGGGATTAGTCCCTGTCAGAATATATTGGATGCAACCACGCGAGTATGGTGGCCTGAGGATATTACTTGGTACATTGCAAACCGAGGTCATAAAAATTGCGTTCCATTACGTACTGATTCCTCCTCTGACGAACTAGGTTCTGATTCTTCCGATGGCATGATGAGAGTCTGGAGTGGTGGTTGTCGGGGGAATCGATGCTGGGATACTCCTGTCCAGACTCTGGGTCAGGAGTCCGAATACTGGAATTGCAGTGGTCCTGGTCCTTATGAGGGCGTCCCCGGGGTAAAGGAGCTGTGGGATGACGTTGTGAGGCAGGGAGGGCCTGCTCCAGATGGCCTATTTTGGATATGCGGTAATCGGGCATACTCCAAACTGCCCATGGGATGGGCTGGGGTATGCTTCCTGGGTCTAATACGACCTGCGTTCTTCCTATTACCCCGGGAGGAAGGCGATGATTTGGGGATTACTCTTTGACTCCCTCCGTAGGTCACCAAGGGATATCCAAGTCGGTGATTGGGGGGATGAGTGGCCACCGGCCCGGATTATTGAATACTACGGGCCAGCTACATGGGCACAGGACGGATCATGGGGATATCGTACTCCTATCTATATGTTAAATCGAATTATCAGGCTCCAAGCAGTCGTAGAGGTTATTACTAACCGGACTGCCCTGGCCCTGGAGTTGCTGGCTAAGCAGCAGGATCAGATGAGGGCTGCTATATATCAAAACCGACTTGCCTTGGATTATCTGTTGGCCTCGGAGGGGGGTGTGTACGGGAAGTTTAACCTGACTAACTGCTGTCTAGAAATTGACGATAATGGTAAAGCGGTTTTGAAAATTTCCGATGAAATTCGGAAATTGGCCCATGTGCCAGTACAATCTTGGCGTCCTCTTAGTGGCATCGGATGGTGGGATGGTCTCCTAGGTGGTAGCTGGTGGCGCACGGCGTTGCTGGTGGTTGGGGGGGGCATGATTCTTCTTCTCGTATTACCCTGCCTAACTCCCTGTATTCAGTTTTTAATTCAGAAAAATATTTCCCGACTCCAGGCAGTGGTGGTTCCACAATATGGGACGCGTGAACTTAAAGTGATGTTGCTGCGAAAGACCAAGGATTTCCCGGGCCCTTGAGGAGGGGGGTGCTATCTTGGTCAGGCACATCTTAAAGAAAGAAAAGGGTGGAATTGTGAGAGGTAATTTCGGTTTAAACTTTAAGATGTGCCTGGACCACAGACTGATCTATAATAAAAGACAAAACTTTTGTTTCTTTTCTAAAACATTTTGTATACTCAAAAGTAGAATAGTTTAAATTGTGCAGAATGCTGACAATTTGTGAGCAGAGTAAAAACAAACAGGCCCTTGATTGATGAAACCATTAACACAGGCAGGGAAGGATGAGTCCTTGACTGATAATACTGCAGGGTGAGAGAAACAACTTTGGAGACTCTGAAGACTTTGTGATAAGGGTGCAAATCAAAGAATAATGATGTTTTTAAGAATGTGAACCTCATGGCTCGTTAGAGCCAGGGAGGGGAGGGTCTGGAGGCATTTGTTGCAGACTTTGTGATAAGGGTGTAAATCGAAGAATAATGATGTTTTTAAGAATGTGAACCTCATGGCTTGTTAGAGCCAAGGAGGGGAGGGATTTGTACTGTATATAATGAGAAACTTTGTAAGCCTCAGCGCGCCTTTTACTCAGAAGGCTGCCCGACTCTGCAGACTTGCTAATAAAACTTTGTTTTCCTGAATTTGTCTAGAGCGATTATTAAGAAGCGATTTTCGTTTCTAACAGAACTTAAGCAATATTTTACAATAACAATAAACTAAATGAATGTTACTCTTAAATAAACAGGAATCTCATGACAATTCTTTGAAAGACAAATTGACAAAACTGCGTGATCATTGTACTTTGATTTAAAAATGCATCAGTCATTCAATGTGAATATTCAGCTGAAGACAATTTCCCTTCTCTTCAACAATGTACAACTTCCACTATTTCAAAATGAACAGTCATTGAAAAAGGAAGGAACAAGCAGATGATAATTCTATTTTCTGTACATAAACGTGTGATGAATTTTAAGTAAGTTTTATATATGTAAAAATGAAACTCTTATTGTGGTTCGAAATACAATAAACGTTAGCTTGAAGTGAAATATAATCAAATCAATTCAACTGTGTTTTCTCAGTTAAAATACAGTTCAATATTCAAAGTAATCGAGTGATTGTACACTGCATTATCTTTACATTAATTCAGTGCTGAGGCGTAATTCCACATTTATACCCGTTATAGTAGAGCAAGCTTGTGTCAGGAGTCAGAGGCGGTGGGGGAGGTTCTTAATGAGTACTTTGCTTCAGTATTCCCGAGTGAGTGGGACATTGTTCTTTGTGAGGACAGCGTGAAACCGGCTGATATGGTCGAACAGGTCGATGTTAACTCTGAGAATGTGCTGAAAATATTGAAAAGTCATGGGGATAGATAAGTCCCCTGGGCCAGAAAGGATATAATACAGGTTGTTATGAGAAGGGAGGCAAGGGATTACTGTGTTTTGGCGATTATCTTTGCAACCTCACTGTCCACTGGAGTCATACCAGATGATTGGAGGGTGGCAAATTATTCTTATTCAAGAAAGGCAATTGAGATAATCCTGGGAATCATCAATGAGTCAGTCTTATAACAGTTGTGGGCAAATTATTGGAGAGGATTCTGAGAGACAGGATTGATGATTATTTGGAAAAGTATAGATTGATTAGAGATGGTTAGCATGGCTTTGTGAGCGGCAGGTTATGCCTCACAAACCTTATTGAATTATTTGAGGATGTGACAAGCACATTGGTGAGGACAGAGTAGTGGATGTGGTGTATATGGATTTTAGCAAGGTGTTTGATAAGGTTCCCCATGGTAGGCTCATTTAGAAAGTAATGAGGCATGGGATACAGGAAAACCTGCCTGGTTAGATAATAAATTTGCTGGCCCATAGAAGACAGGGTGAAATTACACAGATAGTTTTCAGCTTGGAGCACAGTGACCAATGGTGTTCTGAAGGGATTAGTTCTGGGACTTCTGCTCTTTTGTGATTTTTACAAATGACTTGGATGATGAAGTGGAAGGGTGAGTTAGGAGGTTTGCCAATGACACGAGGGTTGGTGGAGTTGTGGATAGTGTGGAGGACTTTTGTAGGTTGCTGGAGGACATTGACAGGATGCAGAGCTGGGCTGAGAAGTGGCAGATGGAGTTCAACCTGGGAAAATATGAAGTTATTCATTTTTGAAATTCAAATTTGAATGCATATTTTGAGATTAAATGCAGGATTCTTGACAATGTGGAGGAACAGTGGGATCGTGGGGTTCACGTCCATAGATCCCCCATAACTGACATCTGGTGGCACAGTGGTTAGCACTGCTGCCTCACAGCGCCAGAGACCCGGATTCATTTCCCGCCTCAGGCGACTGACTGTGTGGAGTTTGCACGTTCTCCCTGTGTCTGCGTGGGTTTCCTCCGGGTGCTCCGGTTTCCTCCCACAGTCCAAAGATGTGCACGTCAGATGAATTGGCCATGCTAAATTGCCCATAGTGTTAGGTAAAGGGTAAATGTAGGGGTATGAGTGGGTTGCGCTTCGGTGGGTTGGTGTGGACTTGTTGGGCCGAAGGGCCTGTTTCCACACTGTAAGTAATCTAATCTAATCTAAAATAAAAGGTGATAGGGTTATTAAGACGGTGCATGGTGTGTTGGCTTTCATTATCAGGGAGATTGAGTTTAAGAGCCATGAGGTTATGTTGCACCTCTATGGATCCCTGGTGAGACTACACTTGGAATATTGTGTTCGGTTCTGATCACCTCATTACACATTGGATGCGGATGCTTTAGAGAAGATGTAGATGAGATTTATCAAGATGTTGCCTGGACTGGAAGGCATCTCTTATGAAGAAAGGTTGAGGAAGCTGGGGCTTTGATCATTGCAGTGAAAGAGGATGAGAGTTTACTTGATAGCTTTGTGTAAGATGATGAGAGGCATAGATAGAGTGGATAATGAAAGTCTTTTCCCCACAAAATGGCATAGTTTTAAGGTGAATGGGGGAAAGTTGTGGGGAGATGTCAGAGATAGTTTCCTTATAGGTAATGGTGGGTTCATGGAATGCACTGCCAGTGGTGATAGTAGATTCAGATCCATCAGGGACATCTAAGCAATTCTTGGATAGGCACATGAATGATAGTAAATGAAGGGCATGTTGGTTAGTTTGATCTTAGAGTAGGATAAAAGGTCGGAACAACATCGTGGCCAAAAGGCCTTTACTGTGCTGTACTGTTCTCTATTCTATGGACGGAAATGAACATTTATATATTAGCAACACATAGATTTTCAAAATTGTATGAGCATACTTACGAATAATGATAAATTTCATCTTGCTATTTGACTGTGCTATCTGCAAAAATGAACAGGAATTGTTGCAGGGAAAAGTAATTAGTTTTTTCTAAATTTATAAGGCTGAGATAAAACAGATCATTCAAATGAGCAAAAGCCATATTTTTAACAGTGCGTGTTGCATCAGAAATAATGGATTCTTTTGTAGGTGTGTGATTGGAAATAAAATGGATTTTTATATTACTGTGTAGGTACTAGGGAAGATTGGATTAAATTGAAATATAAACTTCACTGTGGTTGTTAGCAAGATAAACTAAACTATCTAATAATTATTGTCATGCAAATTCTTTAATAACTTCTGTTAGAATCCTGAAAAAAGGATATACTGTAGCATTTTTCAAACAGTCAATAAATTAAATTGTTAACCTCAGTATACTTGTTACCCAGACCAATTATTATGCAATTCTTGTAATGGTAATGACTTAATAACTAATGCTAAAACCTAAACAGATACATTGGTTCAATACTTTGTCAGCATGTTGCTCTGAAATTGATTGGATATTTATTAAGATCGGTAAACTGAGGGATCAAATATAATAGCTCATTTGATAGAATTGAAGGGAAAAGGAATGAGAGTGTTTATTGAACAGGATTGTTTTTGTTTAAAAATGCAGTTGATGCAAGAATAATATATTTTCCTCCATTGGTTTTCTTGTAGAGATATGTTCTTTTAAAAAAAATGTCATGATTCAATGTTGAGACACTTCTGTCAGAGTCTGTAAAATGGAGAGTGAGGGAGAAAGAAATTTTTTAAAAAGAGAAATGAAAGGAACGGGTGAGCAGAGGAGCTCTAACTGTAGTGTCTCACCCTGCTAACATCTTATTGGGTGAGCTGGAACGCAGGCTAGTCAAGCAACAAGCTGACACAGTCATACGCAGAGAATCATAGCTTACAATGACTTAGACACCATCGTCACCATCCCTGTATGTCCTGTCCCACCGGCAGGACATGGATGTAACTGAAATGCTGGAACATGCAGGGTAAAGGACTAAGATCTGCAGAATGTGATCAATGTGATTTATTTGACACTCCTCCAGAATATTAAACTCCAGTCCAATTTGAAAAGTTACTAGCGTCATCAGACTTTAACTACAAATGTCAGAAAAAAAATTATCAGAAAGTTACAGCACAGATCGAGGCCACTTGGCCAATCCTGAGTATGTGTTGGCTGTAAACTCCCCAGGCTTTACAGCTTTTTGTACTCACAATTGAGAGCAACAATTTCAGACTGTACTCTGCCCTCTATGCTTTTATAATCTGTTTTTAACATATCTCTCTGACAGCAGTACACCATGTTTCCTGGTTTCTTTCCCAGCCCTAACTCTATTCGCCGTGGCCTTGAGGGACGACCATTTCTGCTGTTTAATCTCTCCTGCCTTCCCCCATGTGACAGAGTGTCTTTATATCCTTGTCTCACCCCCACCTTGCTCACAACCTGTTACATTCCTGATGGTTCCCAGATCTCTGAAACTTTCACTGCGCCCTCTGGGTCAATGGTGTGAGTTTTGAGTTCTCTTCCTCCTGAGATAATCAGAAATCTTTCCGGTTGCAGTTTCCCCCAGATTTTATTTTGAAAAGCAGAGCACTTGTGTCAGAGTCAAATATTTGTGTGCCATCATCCACAATTCCGAGTATTTGGATGTAATTTGTGACCCTCCCACAGATGTGTAACGTTACTGGATTGGCCATGCTAACATGGCCGCAGTGTGCAATTTATGTGGGTTGGGCTAGCCATGGTTAATGTGGGGTTATGGGGGTAGGGTGGGTGAGCAGGTCATTGCAGACTCGATGGGCCGAATAGACTCAGTCTGCACCTATGGGATTCTGTGATTCTAACTAGTTGTGATTGTTGTCCCATTTTCCTCATGCCCGGTTCATTCAACTCAGATACATATGATTCTGTGGGTGCTCTCTCACTCCTTCCCTTCAGTTTTACATCAATTTCACACTGTATGTGAGGGTGGGAATGGATTTGTAAATATAAATACTCCAACCGAAACCCCTCACAGGTCAGGAACTGTTTTTGCTACTTTCATCACTCACAAGGAACAGGAAAATAAAGGTTCAGTCACAAAGCTTACAGGAACATAGCGGTTTATAATCACCAGACAAGGCTGAACAGCTCAAAATGCTTTTCTCAAGAAAAGAGGAGGCTCAGAGACAGCCTGGTACAAGTAGAAAGTTTTGTGTCTGTGTTTTCAGAGATTTGAGGTTGCAATCATTGGATTGGAAGCATGTTTCATTTCCCCAGATCATCAAAGGTGAATCTTAATGTGCATCTTTCTTTCTGTCTGTCTGAGTTAACACTCAGATGGACAGGTCAATGTCTGAGTGTCTTACCAAATCCCTGATTGAATCTGCCTCCCCCACAATCTCAGGTGCCTCGCCACTCACTGGGTCACAGAGAAACTCTGCCCTTACAATGAGAACTGTCTTTGCTGTCGCCTCTCCTTGTGCTTCTGCCTAATCCCCACTTCCCTTCATTAAATCCCAGCTGCACCTCGTCCACCCACATGGACATGTTGAAGAGCATGACAGGAGAATGGATTGAAACCGAGAGTTCAATCGCCAGAATCAAAGAGGAAGAAGGAAATAAATGGTGATTGCGGAGCCCAGGGGATACAGACTCCAGGATTAGTTGTTGTGGTTCTGTTCGCCGAGCTGGGAATTTGTCTTGCAAACGTTTCGTCCCCTGTCTAGGTGACAGCCTCAGTGCTTGGGAGCCTCCTGTGAAGCGCTTCTGTGCCGTTTCCTCTGGCATTTATAGTGGCCTGTCTCTGCCGCTTCCGGTTGTCAGTTCCAGCTGTCCGCTGTAGTGGCTGGTATATTGGGTCCAGGTCGATGTGTTTGTTGATAGAGTCTGTGGAGGAGTGCCATGCCTCTAGGAATTCCCTGGCTGTTCTCTGTTTGGCTTGTCCTATAATAGTAGTGTTGTCCCAGTCGAATTCGTGTTGTTTGTCATCTGTGGGCGGCACGGTGGCACAGTGGTTAGCACTGCTGCCTCGCAGCGCCGGAGACCCGGGTTCAATTCCCGCCTCAGGCGACTGACTGTGTGGAGTTTGCACGTTCTCCCCGTGTCTGCGTGGGTTTCCTCCGGGTGCTCCGGTTTCCTCCCACAGTCCAAAGATGTGCAGGTCAGGTGAATTGGCCATGCTAAATTGCCCGTAGTGTTAGGTAAGGGGTAGATGTAGATGTAGGGGTATGGGTGGGTTACGCTTCGGCGGGGCGGTGTGGACTTGTTGGGCCGAAGGGCCTGTTTCCACACTGTAAGTAATCTAATCTAATCTAAGGATAGCTGGTCGTGTCGTTTCGTGGCAAGTTGGTGTTCATGGATACGGATTGTTAGCTGTCTTCCTGTTTGTCCTATGTAGTGTTTTGTGCAGTCCTTGCATGCAAAACCAATATAGTATACAAAATCCCATGCAAGGACTGCACAAAACACTACATAGGACAAACAGGAAGACAGCTAACAATCCGTATCCATGAACACCAACTAGCCACGAAACGACACGACCAGCTATCCTTAGTAGTCATAGATGACAAACAACACGAATTCGACTGGGACAACACTATTATTATAGGACAAGCCAAACAGAGAACAGCCAAGGAATTCGTAGAGGCATGGCACTCATCCACAGATTCAATCAATAAGCACATCGACCTGGACCCAATATACCAGCCACTACAGCGGACAGCTGGAACTGACAACCGGAAGCGGCAGAGACAGGCCACTATAAATGCCGGAGGAAATGCACAGAAGCGCTTCAAAGGAGGCTCCCAAGCACTGAGGATGTCACCTAGACAGGGGACGAAACGTTTGCAAGACAAATTCCCAGCTTGGCGAACAGAACTACAACAACGAGCACCCGAGCTACAAATCTTCTCCCAAACTTTGAACATCCAGGATTAGTCCTTGTGGGCATTCCTGCAGTAATACAAGACAGCATTCCATGACGAGACTTAAACCCGGGTGGCAGGAGAGGGAGCCACTGACCATGAGCAGGTTTAGTTCAAACACAGGAGGTTTGTTCAGTCAGTAACAGTGTGTTCGACATGGAGGTGAAGTGAGCAGTGAGGGGAAATGTTACCACAAACTGCCGATGGGTAACTTTCATTGGAACAGGAGGAGGCCATTCAGCCCCTCAACTCTGCTCTGCCATTCATGATGATCATAGCTGATGTGTGACCTAACATACAACTTTCAAAACCTTCTAATTTCATCAATAAACTCCTCTGAAACACACAAGATGAGTATTGGAAAACTAAACATCTGCAAATGCTGGGAAATCAGAAATTGCTAGAAAAATTCAGTAGGTCTGGCAGCATCTGTGGAGAGTGAACCGTTCGTGTCCAGTCATCAGTCAGGTGACCAGCTGTAGCTGACCATTCTGTTGTTTCTGTAACACTGGAACAGGCTCTGGTGCGAGGGGAATGAGATTGTCAATAACAAACGAGAAAACAGGAGGACATACTCAATTAGAATTAGGAATTCATTTACCCCTCCCAGCGGAACACACACCAACACAGTCACACTGGGGAGAGGCCGTTCACCTGCCCCACGTACGGGAAGGGATTTACTCGATCTTACAATCTGCTGAGACACCAGAGATGGCACAGTGGATTTAGACCCTTCACCTGCTCCATGTGTGAGAAAGGATTCAATCAAATCTCTCACCTGCGGAGACATTAGTGCATTCCCATCGGGGAGAGGCCATTCACCTGCTCAGTGTGTGGGAAAGGATTCACTCAGTCCTCTGACCTGCTTAAACACCAGCGAGCTCACTCTGGGGAAAGATCATTCACTTGTTCCCAGTCTGGGGGCAGATTCACTCAAATGCAGCACCTGCGGAGTCCCCAGTGAGCCCACACAGGGGGAGAGGCCATTCAGATGATTAGTGTGGGAGAAGGGATTCAGTGATCCATCCCTCCTGCTGAGACCCCAAGGAGCCCACACAGAGGACAGGCCATTAAGATGGTGAGTGTGGGAGAAGGGATTCAGTGATTCATCCTGCCCCCGAGACTCCAGCGGGTTCACACTGGGCAGGAACTGTTCACCCCTCTGTGTGACAAGGTATTTGCTGCGTCTTCATCACTATTGAGAGCCCAGTGAGTGCTCACAGGGAAGTGGTCATCCCCCTGGTCCGTGTGGACTGCAGGACTCTGATTCTGATGTTACTGTCCATCAGAGTCAGGAGTGGACCTTGTACATGATGACACTGTTGGAGTATTGATGTTGTTGTTGTTAACCACATTAACTGGGCTGGAGGTGACTGAACTTACATTGCCACTTTCTGAGCCTCAGGATGTCTCTCTGGGCAGTAAGTCTCCACAAACAGCAATGTGACAATGAACAGGTGTCATCTGTTTTGATTTAAATTGTGATTATAGCACGGCTGCTTCACAGCATCAGGTACAAGGTTGGAGTCCAGCCTTGTCCAACGCCCTGCGTGAAGTTCCCACATTCTCCCCATGATAGTGTGGGTCCCCTCCAGATGCTCTGGTTTCCTCCCACAGTCCAGAGATGTGCAGATTAGTTGGATCAGTCGTGCTAACTTGTCCACAGTGTCCAGGATTTTGCAGAATAGGTGGATCAGCCATGGGAAATGCAGTGTTACAGTGATAGAGTTCTCTGGGCGCGATGTTCTTCGGATGGTCGGTGGGGTTTGATGGGCCAATGCTCTCCTTCCACACTGTAGGGATTTTATTCTATGATTGAGGATAAAGGCTACACAGCAGGGTGTCCTTGGAGAAGGAGCATGTAGTGTGGATCAATGCACTCGATGCCTTTAGATAGAGGTGGGCACCGCAGGGGATACAGTACTTTATCTCCACCGCTGCCCCCTCCCCACAACTCTACTTTGATTTAGTCCCTTCTCACTCTGTCACTTGTAATGGTTTGCTTGGCCCGTAATGGGCTTTGTTTGGAAATATTCAATTGGTTACACAAATGGTTTACTGCTGGTGATTATATGTCTAGATTAGAGTGGTGCTGGAAAAGCATAGGTCAGGCAGGATCTGAAGAGCTGGAAAATCAACGTTTTGGCGAGAGGCCTTTTCCAGCACCACCCTAATGTAGGCTCTGGTTTCCAGCATCTGCAGTCCTCACTTTTGCACTGCTGGAGATTATATGTTAACCAAAAGCAAAATGGCATAATGATAATTTTGATGGTGGGAAGGTTGCTGTGCTCACATTTCTGGGTCAGAGAAATGGGGAAAAAGAACGCTTCACACCTCACAGAATGAGAAGTGAAAAGCAGTTAAATCAAACCAAAGGTTCAGACAGGGAGGGAATATTTCCCTGGAGTTTGAGTAGCTGGAAAGTGATGGTGTCTGGGAATAGACAGGATTTTGTTTTACAGAGGGTGAAAGCTTTAAAACTGTTATATTCAGACAGTTTACGTTATTTTCTTTAATTTTATTTGCTGTGCAAAAAGCTTTTGCAACATTTTAAAGCCAAAATTTAGAAACCTTATGTTAAAGATAAATGTTAAATAAAATCCATCAAACCATCCCTCACTGAAAACTGTTGTGGAAGTGCAATCTCCTGGAGAATCCCTGCCCCCTTCTTCCTACCCGGGCTCCATGACTATATACATACCTGGGAGATAGCAGCAGGAGGAGACCATTCAGCCTTTCAATCCTGCTCCATCATTCAATGGGAAACAGCTGAATATCCAGCTCATTCTCCTGTTCCTGCTCTGTTCCAATCACCTTTCATGACTTTACCTCAAAGCACTATATCTAAGTCCTCATTTAGCTTCACTGCATTTTGTTCCAGTGGCTGTGTTAGTGTGTGGATGTAGCTGGGGGTAATGTGATGGTGCTGCCTCCTGGAGGATGCACTCAGCCTCCCTCATCATCCTGCAGTAACGAGAGATAGAAACCATTTCCAGGATATGGGCATCACTGGCTCAGCCAGCATTGATTCCCCATCTCTCGTTACCCTTGAGAAGATGGTAGTGAGCTGCTGTCTTGAACCATTCACAGTCCATTTGGCGCAGAGAGACCGACAATGCTGGGAGAGAGAGTGTTGCCGGATTTTGGCCGAATGATTCTCCATCTTTGGTTCTTCAAATTCTGATTAACTTTATCGCGATCGGCAAATGATGTTGAGATTTCAGTCTGCAAATCTTCACCATCTAGCACCCTGTATAAAGGAATATGTACAGATTAGAAATTCAGAGCAGACTATTCTAGTTTCTCTGGAATATCTTTTCCCCCTTTCTTCCCCCAAAGCTGTAACCCTCCAGCCCACTTACTCTCTCCCACCATTCTGATTCTACTACCGCCTAATGTACACCCTCCCCATTCTCATGGAGTAACTGATAAACAGGTCTATGCCACCACTTCCCGTCCCTGGTTAGACTCTGCACCCTTTCTGGGTTCACTTCCTTTCCCTTCAGTTGCTGCAAGTCAATAATGTAACAGCAGAATGCAACAAAAGGAAACAGAAAGGGAGGTGGCAGATCCTGGACAGAAGAGGAACCTTCAGTCTGGGAGAATGGGTCAGATTCTTCCTTGCTTCCCATTGGTCAATTCCCAGTGTTATGACAAGTTGCGAATGGAACTTGGTCCCATCTGGGCGTAGTGTCACTTTGACCCCCCCCCCCCCAACAGATCAATACTATAGGCAGATGCGTCCCTTCTCCAGCCAACCACAGTGTGAAATGCTTTCCGCTAGTTACCCCAAAGAACATGCTCCAAAACCCGCCCACATTCTGTACATGTACAGTGCTGGGTTTCCCCACACACGTGGTCCCTTCCTCAGGGCTTGTGGGAGTTGCAGTCCCCATGAAGCCTCTGGAGACCTGTCCCTGGAAAATAAGAGAAAGTGTGGGCTGGAGGGTGTTGTGTATAGGATATCCATTCAGACACACAGGACATGTGGGCTGTCACTGGGATTTACCAAGACATCCGCTTAGACACCCGGACTTCTGACCTAAGGAATATACATTCAGCCAATTGCGGGGTGGGGAGGTTAATAATGGGCAGCAGATTTTAAGCAGAGGTGGCTCAGTGGCTAGCACTGCTGCCTCATAGCGTCAGCGACCCGGGTTTGATTCCAGCGTTAGGCAACTGTGTGGAGTTTACACATTCTCCCCATGTTTGCATGGGTTTTTTCGGTGCTCCAGTTTCCTCCCACAGTCCAAAGATGTGCATGTTAGGTGGATTGGTCATGCCAAATTGCTCACAGGGTCCATGCATGTGCTGGTTAGACAATCATCCACAGGAAATGCAGGGTTACAGGGAATGAGTGGGTCTGAATGGGATGCTCATCATAGGGTTGGTGTGGATTAGAGGGATGAATACCCCGTTTCTGCACTATAGGGACTCTGTTCTATTCTCATGAAGAAGAATGTACCTATCTCAATGTGTTGTGAATCTGTGGAATTTCCTATTCAAAATGCGGTGGATGCCAAGACATGAGCAAATTTAATGAAGAGATACAGATGTTTAATTTGCAATGAGTTGAAGTGTGAGAGAGAGCAGGCGGGAAAATCCAGCTGAGACCGAGGTGAGCTCAATCATCACCGTATTAAATGGTGGAGCTGGTTCGAAGGGCTGCATTGCCTCTCCTGTGCCCAGTGCTTATCTTCTTACAGTAATAACCAGAAAGATGAATCCAAAACTCACCATCTTCACCAAAGGAGATTTTCAGAAAGAGCAGCATAGTCAGGTGGATTAGCGTTCCAAACTTAGGTAGTGAGGAAGCGTGTAGGAGATAATGATTTTGCAATTTTAAACTGAGGGGAGACAGTTATTTATGGTTTTAGACTGTGTAGTACATTCACAGCGTCCAGAATACTCTGTTGTGAATATCTATTCTGGACTTTATTACAAAGCCAAGGTCGCTGACAATGAAACCCAAAACACCCAGGAAACATTGCTTCCCCTCATAATCTGATAAAAAGACTTGTCATAAGTCTGATAGAATTTAGAACACAGAAGATTAAATCCAATCCCAAGATACTGTTCTTAAACAAAGGAGACTACAATAGGAGGAGGCAGGAGTTGGCGAATGCAGAATGGAAGCAAAGACTTTACACTGTGGGACAGTTGACAGACAGTGGAGGAATATCAAAGTAATTTTTCAAATTTCTCAGCAAAAGTATATATCAGTGAAAAGGAAGGACTGTAGGAAAAGGAGTAATCTGCCATGTCTAAGGAAATAAGGGAGTCTATCAAATTGAAGTAGAAGGCAGACAAACTGTCAAAGACCAAGAATAACTTCGGAGATTGGAAAAACTTCAAAGATCAACAGAAATCATGATGGAATTGGGATAAAAAGTGATGAGTAGCTATCCCCAGGGACAGAATAGCAGTTTACACTGCTAGAGGGGAACCTATTGTGTGAGGAACATATGGCCTCTGTAATTGTTGAAGTACTTAACTGTTACCATAGAGATAATCCTGATCAAGTTAAAAATCACAGCACACTCCAAAAGCTTGTACTTCCAAATAAACCTGTTGGACTATAACCTGGTGTTGTGTGGTTTTTAACTTTGCCCACCCCACCACCGGCTCCTCCACATCAGAATCCTGATAGACAGCCCCACTGAAACTGAAGCGCCTGTCAGGTACTTGAGGGAGCCACAGGGGCGTGGGGGAGGGGTGTGTGGTTTAACCACAAAGTGCTGAACTGAACTAGACTTTCTAACTGCCGTTGCCATGGAGATAATACTGAGAGACAGTCTCTATTCAGGGTCCCAAACCACAAAGGTTTAAGAATGGGAGCAGCACATCGGACAGGCAGGGAGTTACCTGATGCTGCCTGGAGGTGTTTTGCATGTACACTATCCATGTAACTGCCATGTCTCATCAATAAAGACTCAAAGAAGACCTCTCAGAGTTCTGTGCCGAGTTATTCCTATCCAGCAGGGTTCAGGAATATGAGTACACAGCAGTCAGTCTTCACAGCGGAGGATACGAAGAACATGCCAGAAATTGATAAGGAGACTAAGGAAGGTGAGAACCTAGATAATAACCATTATCGTGAAAGTGTTAGAGCTGGGCAAGTTAATGGAGCTAAAGGTAGACAAGTCTCCTTGCCCTGATGGAATACATCCCAGGATACCAACAGAGTTAGGGGGAGAAATAGCAAATGCACTTAGAGTTATGGAATCCTACAGCAGAGACAGGCCCTTTGGCCAAAACTGGCTCATGCCAATCAGAATATCCATCCACGCTAACCCCATTTCCCTGCACTTGGCCCATCTGCTTCTGAAACTTTCCTATCCATGTATTTGTCCAAATGTCTTTTACTTGTTGTTAATATACCCACCTCAACCACTTCCACTGGCAGCTCATTCCGTATACATACCACCTTTGTGTAGAACAGTTGTCCCTCAGGTTCCCATGTATTCTTTCTCCTCTAATTTTAACCTGATGCCCTCCAATCCTTGAGTCCCTGGGAAAAAGACCGAGTGCATTCACCTTACCCATGCCTCTCATGGTCTTATACACTTCTATAAAATATTCCCACAGTGTTCTCTGCTCTAAACAAAAAAGCCCTCACTTGTCCAACCTCTCCCTGTACCTCAGACCCCTGAGACCTGGCATCATCCTTGTAAATTTCTTCTTCACCTTTCCAGTTGAATAACTGAAACCTACACTGCACTCATCAAATTTCCAGTGTTTCCCCACGGCACTGGAACCGATGTGACAACGCCAATGGATTACAATCCATGATTGATAACTCACTCCATTACAACAATCCCATTTTCCATGATGCAGGAATCCTTTGGTCTTTCTGGTTTCATGGCTAATTGTCCTCATACAAAACCAATCTGTGGCTTGACTGTTCCAGGGAAATGTGCCATGATTTTTTTAGACTTTCAAAAACCAAGTCCTCATGCTAACATGGACTTCACTGTCTCAGTACTTTTTTCGTCACACTGACATTTGAAATATTCGCCCACGGACAGAATGCAAACCTTCCTTCCAGATGAAAAGGCCAATGATACTCAGATCGGCACGGATCAAGTAACATGAAGTTCAATTTGAATTTCTCAACTGCAAATTCCCCCCTTTCAACATTCTACAGCAGAGAAAACAGAAAGTGCTGGAGATCCTCAGCAGGTCTGGCAGCATCTGAAATGGTGACAGATGCAGGAAACATTGCAGCCTTGAAGAAGTGTTTATATGATCACACCAGGCATGTGTGCTTGATGACCATTATGGATAAGATGGGAGCAGGGATCCCTTTCTGGAAGGGCCTTGGTGAGACCACACCTGGAGTACTGTATATACCTTTGTTCCCTTTTTCCAAGGAAGGCTCTCCTGGTTATTGAGAGAGTGTAAAGGAGGATCATCAGATGAGTCCTGGGATGGGAAGATAGTTAAGGACTGCAGATGCTGGAAGTCAGAGTCTGTACAATGTGGACCTGGGGAGTTGCAGCAGGTCAGGCAGCATCAGAGGAGCAGGAAGGTTGATGTTTTGGGTCGGGACCCTTTGTCAGTCTTGATAAATAACCCTGACCCAAAATGTCAACTTTCCAGCCCCGTCGTATTCATGCTGGTCATCAAGCACCTATTTATGCTAGTCCAACGCTCTGGCACTCAGCGTGTAACCGATATTGTAGTGCTTGGTATGATCATCTAAACACTTCAAGGCTGCAATGTTTCCTGCATCTGTCACCATTTCAGATGCTGACAGACTTGCTGAGAATCTCCAGCGCTTTGTTTTTTTTTTGCAGGTTTCCACCATTTTCCTGAAGCACAGAGTCATTGACATGTATACAGCTCCAGATTTTGTTGACTCACCTTCCTGGGATGTCAGGACTGATGGCTGAACAGGGACTCGATCTTCGTTTAATCCTCCTTTCCTTTGGCTTTCTGAGCCGCTGACTACATCACGAATATTCTACCTCCCATTCCCTGTCCTGAATCTGACCCATCTAAGCCTACACTTTAGTTCCCATCCCCCTGCCAGACTAGTTACAAACTCACCAATAAAACTGGCAAAAGCCCCCACCAGATTTGTCTCAGCTCTGCCCAGGGGTAACCGGTCAGGCTGGTACAGGTCCCACCCAGAAACAGTCCCAGTGCCTGAAGAATCATAACCCTTCTGTGGTACACCATTTCCCCAGCCACACATCCAGCTGATCTACCTTCTCATTCCTGCTCTCATTGGCACATGGCACTGGGAGTAAGTCTGACATTATTACATTTCAGGAGCTACATTTTAATGCATCTCTGCTCTCCCTATGTCCAGCTTTCAGGCCCTCATCCCTCTGTTTAGCGATGTCCTTGGTATCTGTGTGTTGCACGACCACGGCCTGTTTACCCTCCAGCTCCAGAATGTCCTGCAGCCACTCCATGATATCATGGATCTTGGCACCAGGGAGATTACATCCCATCCTGGATTCATGTCTGTGGGCACAGAAGTGCCAGGCTGTACCCCTGATTATTGAATCCCCTGTCACTATGGCCCTGCCACTCTCAGTCCTCTTGTTCTGATCAGCAGAGCTCTCTGTGGTGTCATTAACCTGACTGTTGCTGATTTCCCGAGAAGCCACCCCACCCATTCCCGCGCTTACAGAATCCCAAGCGGTATACAGTATCTGTATGAGAAGGGGATAACAACGGGGGACTCCTGTACTCGCTTCCTGAGCCTTTTACTAGATCTGATGTTCACCCATTCCCTTTCTGCCTGTGTAACCCTCACCTGCAGTGTGACTAGCTCACTAAACGTGCTGTCCATAACATTCTCAGTAATGCAGATGCTCCACAGTGAGTCCACTCAGCTCCAGCTCTGAAAAGCAGTTTCCCAGTAGCTGCAAATGGGAACCCTTCCTGCACAAATAGCCGTCAGGGACACTGGAAGCGGCCCTTATTTCTCACATTGTGCAAGAGGAGCACACCACGGGTTGAGGGCTCCTGTCACAACGTCTCTCTACATTCATCTAGTTACTCCCATTAAGAGAATTTAAATGAGTGAGTAACCTTCCTTCACTTCAAACATGTCCATTATAATAACAAAAAAAATCTTTACTTAAGCTAATATGTCATACTTTAAAAACTTAAATACTCCACAGGTATCACTGACAAATTGGCTATTCCCATTGGGACTGTGAATTTCTGAAAGGCCTGAACTAAAACGGAGTTTCAGCTTCACCTTCTCCCTGTCTCACCTCACTATTTACACCCAACTCCAGAACACTCTCATTGAGCCAAGCAGCCCTCACAGTGCAGCCCTGTCATTTTCATTATCTGCTCACACCTACACTTCCCTCAGCCTCCTGTACTGTTCCAATGCATCTCAATGGGAGCTCAGGACCAGCATTGCATCATTCAATTCAGCCCTTTGTAACCCCAGAGTCAAAATGGACTTCAGCAGTTTCTGAATGAACAGACAGTTGTCAGAATGTGGAACATTCCACCTGAAATGGTGCTGGAATTTGAGTCCACGAGAAATTTGCAGAGAATTGGAAGTAGGGAGTTTACAGATTAACATCATAAAGTGGATGACTGAGACAAAATCTGACTGTTCCTGCAAGAAGACGAGGTGTAATTTGGATAAATCTGTGCTCTCTCAGGCCAATACCTCCTTCCACAGCTAGAGGGCCAAGAAGTGAACACATACCCCAAGGGTGATCCAACCATGAACTTGAACATCTGTCTGCTTTTGGCTTGACAAAAATATTGAAGATATTTTCCCACAGACAGAACAGACAAACCTTTCTCGTTCCACAGTTAAATCCCAATGATATTCAGATCCTGAGGACTCCGCTGACTGTAGAAACTTGTTTTTTTGAGATCCCAGTCTCAATTATCCTCAATTAATATCCTATAAACTGAACTCACAAAACAAAGCTCACAGTCAGTGCAAGATGAATAGTGAAGGCAAACACTTCTCTTGGTATGTGTTTGATGTGTAAATGCTCCTCTTCAAATCACCCCGCCCCCACCCAGGAAGAGGACACGTGCATGCTCCTTGCCCCAAATAAAGATGGCGGCTATAACCCAGGACCTCTCACAGCCTGAGGCCCAAGCCATCTTCCCCTTGGCTGCAAACGTGGGACCAAGAGTTTCTAATTCAGACTAACGACCTGCACAGAGTGTAACTAAACCCTCCCAGTCTACACTGATACATTTCATCTGGTTTCTGCTGCCACTCCCCTTTCTGCCTCCTGCACACACCATGGGTTATCGCGGGTCCAGTGACCCTTCCTCAGAACCGATGACAGCTGGGAAAATTAGAATCCCTTCAGGAAACAGGCCCTTTGGCCCAACAATTCCACACCCACCCTCCGAAGTTTATCCCACCCAGACCCATTCTCCTATTCTATTACTCTCCATTTCCCCGAACTAATGCACATCCCTGAACACTACGGGAAACTTAGCTGGGACAATTCACCTCACCTATAGATCTTTGGACTACAGGAGATAAGGGTTAAAGAGTAAATAATAGGTGGGGACAGAGCCCAAAGAGACACAGGAACATTTGGAAAGATAAAGGAGTGGGAAGGTGGAAAGCTGTTAATGGAGGAGACAGGAACCTTCTAGCATCTCAGTGGCGGTGGTGGAAATGGCGGCTGATGATCTACATTGTGCCTGCAAAAAAGACCCTGAGCTTCCAGTTGCCTGCTCATTAACACACAAGACTGTTCCCTGTCCAACAACTCTGTCTCATGCTTACTGCAGTGCTCCAGTGAAGCTTGATGCAAGCTGGAAGAACACTTCAGAACATACCAAATGGCTTCCTATTTCAAGGACTGCAATTTCCCCTCACATGTGGTCAACAATACTCTCCAGTGTATCTCCTCCACTTCCCACACCACTGCCCTTGAACCCCACCCCTCCAAATGCAACAAAGATGGAATCCCACCATCCTCACCTTCCACCCATATACAACTCATCATCCTCTGCTCTTTTCACCATCAGATCCAAACACCTGAGATATATTTCCCTCCCCACCCCTTTCAGCATTCCACAGAGATCATACCTTCTGTGACTTCCACGTTAGATCCACGGTCCCCACCAACCCACCCTCCACTCCAGACACCTTCGCTTGCTATTGCAAGAGGTGGAAAACCTGTGCCCACACCTTCCCCTCACCTCCATCCAAGGCACCACTGGATCCTCTCACATCCAGCAGAGATTTCCCTGCCCACCCAAACACCTCGCCTAGTGTGTCCCTTGCTCTCAGGACACCAAATTGTGGAATATTTCAGGGAACATTTCTGGGACACATGCACCAACCAACCCCACCGCCCTGTGGCCGACCACTTTGGCTACCCCTCACCCCCTCCGCCACCACGCTGCCAAGAACATGCAAGCCCTCCATCCCAAATCCGAGCCACCCGACACCTGGAGGAAGAACACCTCATCTTCCACCTTGGGAACTTTCAACCACATGGCATCAAGGTTTCCTCATCTCCCCCTCCCCCAACTTATCTCAGATTGAACCCTCCAACTCAGCACTGGCCTCTTGAACAGTCCCACCTGCCCATCTTCCTTTCCAATTATCCATTCCACCCTCTCACCATGACCCTCCATCTACAACCACCTATTGCCTCCCTAGCTCCCTTCCCCAAACCCCAAACACCCCTCCCTATTTATCTCTCAGCCGTATTCCACCACCCACATTTCTGATGAAGTGCTGACATTCCCAATACATCAATTCTCCTGCTCCTTGGATGCTGCCTGACCTGCTGTGCTTTTCCAGAGCCACACTTTAACACAAACCGGAAGAACGACACCTCATCTCCCACTCGGGGACCCTGCAACCCTCTGGCTTCAACATCAAATTCAATAATTTTAGGTCCTGAACTCTCCCACGTCCTAGTGTCTTTGCCCCCTACCCCACATACCAGGCCTTGTTATTACGTAGCCTGCCATTACACATTACCTATGGTTAGTCACGAATAGTCCCCATAAACAGCTATTCACCCTCCCCCCCGTCAGATCGTTACCCACTCCTTTGTCCAACTGCTCTTATCTCTCTCTTTGGACTCTATCCCCACCTATCATTTACTCCTTAACCCCTACCTTCTGCATAAAAACAGACTTTTTTTTCTCAGTAACATCAGTTCCTGAGGAAGCGTCACTGGATCGAAAATGCGAACTGATTTCTTTTCACAGATGCTGCCAGATCTGCTGAGCTTTTCCAGTACCTTCTGGTTGTTGTGTGTGATTTACAGCATCGGAAGTTCTTTTGGTTCTAATTTACCCGGAGTATCTAATTCAGGTCCAGCAGACGGAAACAGCGTTTATCAACCTTCCCAGTCCAGACTAACTCTATCTCTCTCCCAGTATCTGCTGTCTCTCCCACTCCTTCACATTCAGTCCCCCCTCACAGTGACACTGCGCCTGCAAAACTGATGGTCATGTGTTGGCCTGCTGGACCCACCCCTCATTCACTCCCATTGGCTGGAGGATCATGCCAACTCTCCTATTGGTTCTGAAGCTGTGTCAATCAGCCAGGCCCCATTGTGACCTGAGTGGTGGGATCCTCCCAGGTGCATCAGAGGCTGAGGGGTGACCTCATAGAGATTTATAAAACCATAAGGGGCATGGGTAGGATAAATAGACAAGGTCATTTCCCTGGGGTCGGGGAGTCGAGAATGAGAGGGCATACGTTTAAGATGAGAGGGGAAGAATTTAAAATGGATCTGAGGGGCAATTTTTTTTCCCCACTGAGTTTGGTGCGTGTATGGAATCTTCTGTTAGGAAGTGGAGGATGTTGGTACAATTAAACCATTTGGCATTTGGATGAGTATATGAATAGGAAGGGTGTAGAGTGATATGTGCCAAGTGTTGGCAAATGGGTCTAGATTAGGTTGGGATATCTGGTCAGCATGGACCAGTTTAACCAAAGGGTTTATTTTCATGCTGTATATCTCTACGGCTCTGCCCTGTGATGAGCTTCATCATTCACAGTGAATGGGTCAGTATCACAGAGCACAAGGACTGGAGGCTATTCAGCCCATTGGGGCTGTACTCTCTCCCTCTGGAGATGGTGCCAGTCAGTCCCAACTCACCTCCCATTTGGACATAGCCCTCCAAATCCTTCCTTAAAAATGTTAAATTTCAAATTTGTTTTGACAATAACTACTGAATCTGCATCCAGCTGTCGGTCAAACTGTTGCAGATGCTCAGAATTTAGTGAGTAAAATAATCTTCACATTTTTCTTTGCATTATTTGCCAGTTACCTGAAAATAGTTACTAAAAATTGTGACGTTAAAAATTTCTCACTCTATACCCTAGAAACAAATCAACTCCTGGTCGAAATCACTGCTTAACCTTCTCAGCTCCAAGGAGAATTGTCTGGCCTTCTGCTAACTCTCCATAAAAGAGAAACCTATATTAATTTTAATTTATTAGTGTCATAGAGATGTACAGCACAGAAACAGACCCTTCAGTCCAACTTGTCCATGCCAACCAGATATCCTAAATTAATCTCATCCCATAATCCAGCCCTTGGCCCATAGCCTTCTAAACCTTTCCCAATCACATATCCAATGAGATGCCTTTTAAATGTTGTAACTGTACCGGCCTCCACACTTTCTCTGGCAGCTCATTCCATACACATACTACGTTCAGCTTGAAACTTTGCCCCTAATATCCCTTTTCAATCTTTTCCCTCATGCCTATGCTTTCTGGTTTTGGACTCACCTAAACAGGAATAAGACCCTGGCTGTTTACCCTATCCATGCCCCTCACGATTTTATCAACCTCTATGGTCACCTCTCAGCATCCGATTCTCCAGTGAGAACAGCCTCAGTCTATTCAGCCTCTCCCTATAGCTCAATCCCTCAACCCTGGCAACATCTTTGCATCTTTTCTGAATCCTTTCAAGTTTCACAATATCATTCCAATAGCGGGGAGACCAGGGCTGAAAGCAGAATTCCAGAAGTGGCTGAATGAATGTCCTGTACAGCTGCACACTGATGTCACAACTCCTGTACTCAATGCACAGACCAATAAAGGCAAGTACACCAAACACTTTCTTCACTACCCTGCCTATCTATGATTCCACTTTCAAGGAATTATGAACCTGCACTCCAAGATCTCTTTGTTCAGCAACACTCCCCAGGACCTTCCCATTAAGTGTATAAGTCCTGCCCTGATTTGCTTTTCCAAAATTCAGAACCTCACATTTATCTAAATTAAACTGCATCTGCCACTCCTCAGCCCATTTGATCGGAGTCTCATTGTAATCTCAGGTAACTTTGCTGTCCACTGCACCTCTAATTTTGGTGTCTATTGTAACCATAGCTCCTATATTCACATAGAAATCATTTATATAAATGGCAAAAAGCAGTGGACCCAGTACCCAGCCTGACAGCATATTGCTCATCACAGGCTTCCAGTCCAAAAAGTACCCTCCACTATGACATTGACTGCTCAGCAAGGTTAGAGCTCATGGTATACAGGGAGAACTAACCATTTGGATACAGAACTGGCTCAAAGGCAGAAGACAGAGGGTGGTGATGGAGGGTTGCTTTTCAGACTGGAGGCCTGTGACTAGTGGAGTGTTACAAGGATCACTGCTGGATCCACTACCTTTCGTCATTTATATCAATGACTTAGATGTGAACATCGGAGGTATAGTTAATGAGATGACACCAAAACTGGAGGTGTAGTGGACAGTGAAAAAGATGACCTCAGAGTACAATGGGATCTTGATCAGATGGGTGAATGGCTGAGGAGTGGTATTTTGGGAAAGCAAATCTTAGCAGGACATACACACTTAATGGTAAGGTCCTGAGGTGTGTTACTGAACAAAGAGGCCTTGGAGTGCAGGTAGATAGGATAGTGAAGGCGGCATTTGGTATGCTTGCCTTTATCGGACAATGTATTGAGTACAGGAGTTATGAGATCATGTTGCAGCTGTACAGGACATTGGTTAGGCCACTTTTGGAACGTTGCGTACAAATCTGGTCACCCTCCTATTGGAAGGATGTTGTGAAACTTGAAAGGGTTCAGAAAAGATTTACAAGAACGTTGCCAGGGTTGGAGGATTTGAGCTAGGCTGGGGGTTGAATAGAGGTTGAATAGACTGGGGCTGTTTTCCCTGCAGCGTCGGAAGCTGAGAGGTGATCTTATCGATGTATATAAAAAGATGAGGTGCATGGATAGGATAAATAGACAAAGTCTTTTCCCTGGTGTGGGGGATCCCAGCACTAGAGGGCATAGGTTTATGGTATGAGGGGAAAGACTTTAAAGAGACTTGAGAGGCAACGTTTTCACACAGAGGGTAGTACGTGTATGGAATGTGCTGCCAGAGGAAGTGGTGGAGGCCATTACGATTGCAACATTTAAAAGGCATCTTCATGTGTATATGAATAGGAAGGATATGGGCCGGGTGCTGACAGGTAGGACTAGATTACATTGGGATATCTGATCAGCATGTACTGGTTGGACTGACGGGTCTCTGTTTCTGTGCTGTCCATCTCTGACTCTTTGACCTTCTGGCCAATTCCGTATCCAAACAGCTAGTTCCGCCAGAATTTGATGGTACTGAAGCTTCTAACCAGTGTGTTATGTGAAACCTTGTGTCTTTCTCAAGTCCAAGTTAATGATTTCAATGCACAAAGCCATGCTGACTCTCCCTAAACATTTCTTGCTTTTCCAATGACATGTAAATCCTGTCAGGCTCACCGGTCTATAGTTCCCTGGCTTTTCCTTACCACCTTTCTCAAATAATGCCACCCATCTTCCAGCACCTCACCTGTGGCGATCGATGATACAAATATCGCAGCGAGAGGCCCAGCAAAATCTTCCCTAATTACCCACAAAGTTCTGGGATACACCTGATCAGATTCCAGGGATTTATCCACCTTTATGTATTTTAAGACATCCAGCACCTCCTCCTCTGTTATATGTACACTTGCCAAGTTATCACTATTTATTTATTCAACTTCTCTAACTTCCATACCCCCTTTCAGTAAAAACTGACATGAAATACTTACAGAATCTCTCCCACCTCCTGCTGTTCCATAGACAGTCTTGTTGATCTTTGAGGGTCGCTATTCTCTGCCTAGTTATTCTTTTGTCTTTAGTGTATTTGTAGAATCTCTTTGGATTCTCCTTAAACCTATTTCCCAAATCTATCTCATGTCCCCTTTTTTGCCTCCTGGTTTCCCGCGAGTATACTCCTACTGCCCTTATAGTCCCCTAGGGACTCACTCAAACCCAGTGCTCTGTACCTGCCATATCTTCCCTTCATTTTCTTGACCAGAGCCTCAATTTCTCAGGTCATGCAGCATTCTCGACACCTCCCAGCCTTGGCCTTAACGGGAACATACTATCTGCATACTCTCATTGTCACAGGCCTATTGAGGCAATGGCAGAAGAGGACAGAGAAACAATTATCAGTAAAGAGGTATTGTTGGGAAAGCGAACAACTCATCCTTATCTCTATAATTCCTCTCTAGCCTCAGAACTATCACTATCTCTGGTATCAAAAACATCTCAATCTCTGCAACATCCTCCAATCTCTAATCTCCTCCAGTCTCAACACCCTCTCTATCTTTCATCTTGTCCACCCTCACAAATATCTGTGATGTGCCTTTCTTTAATTCCAGCCTTCAAGATAACCCATTTTTATTTCAGATTCCTGCACCCAGAGCTCCACAATGTCCCGCTTAACCTCCGTCACATTTTCCTCCAAAAAACATTAATTAATCACGTATCATCTATTCTAATATCACCTTCTCTGACCTGGTCTCTATTGTGGCTTGTCATATTCCTATATTACGCGTCTGTGGTCTACATGACAGAAAACGGTTTTGTGGTCCATCGGGTTTATGCTGTAAAGAAATCTCCCAGCTAACTATTTTAATCCCATTTTCCAGCACAGAACCCATAGACCTGTCAGCGTTGGCCTTGCAAGTGTGTTCCTAAATAGATTTTAAATGCCTTCGGGATTTCTGTCTCTCACTCTCTTCCAGACAGTGAGTTTTAGTGCAACTGTTGCTCTATGCTATCACCCACAGGGTTCAGAGCAGCTGGGTCTGTACGAACCACAGATCGCCCACACATTGTGAAGGATGGCAGGGTCCCTGAGAGGGGGCACAGGAGACTTACCAGGATGGTTCAAGGAATGGGGGATTTTAGTTGCAGAATTTGTGGGGCTTTTTAACATTAATTGTTCACGTGACACGTGTGTTGCTAATACACATCAAGAATGACCATCCGCAATTAATGGACTCTCCTTTTCAACCTCTCCCCTTGCCTGCGCTGTGATAATATTCAGGTTAACCACCACCAGACATCTCTCTCTAATGAGAGAGCAGTCCTATGGTCGGGTAGGACAATGCTGACTTGATCTTTTACACCGTGATGCCACTGTGCCTCGAGGGTCGGGAGAGATAATGCTGAAGGCGGTGGATGGGAAACCATTCGGGTACAGTACTTTACCCTGGAGGATGTTCACTTTATTTAATATTGTGTGTGTGTGTGTGGGGGGGGGGGGGGGGTTGCACTGATGCAGGCAAGTGGAGAATGTTCCAACACAACCCTGATGTGTACCTTATAGAGAGCAAACAGACATTGGGGAATCAGCGGTTTGGAAAAAACTGAGATTGTTCTCCTTGTACCAAAGGAAACTTGGGGAGCTGTGACAAAGCGGTTTAAAAAGTTACACGTTATAATAATAAACCTTATACCCATCAGCTCATTATACAAGGGTTACAGAACACATGTTGAAGATTTGGGAAGATCTATTGAGAGGATGGTTTGATTCAAAGGAGAACTTTTATTCAGCAAATGGTATTGATCTGGAACACAATATGAATATCCATGTCCTGATGAATGGAGTAATTCTGTCAGAGTTTGGCGTTACAATGACTGAGATTACCATCTGAATATCTGCCTGTAATACAAGTTTAAAAAATCCGTCACTGTCAGTTCAAGTTTGAAACTCATACAATCCCCTCCTCCTGGCCCAGGATGACTGTACACGTTACCCCTGGTGGAGGTCAGCAGGCACTTCAAGGGCAAATCTATGTGGGTTTCTATGAGTTTCCACCTTGGAACTTCATGTGACTGAATATGGGACAGAATGTCCCAAGATTCAATGAGATACAGAGAGCAGGATTTGCTTCCTTTTCTTTCCTTCCGTTCTGCCGCTGTGCCTTCTCAATAAGACATGGGGTGTGAAAGGCTCATGCACCTTGATGGGCAGGTTATCTCCATTCTAACCAATGGGCAACAAGCTCCTCCCAGTCATGAAACAGAGTATCCCTGAAAGATAGCAACTGCGCATGCTTCCCACTGCCCATTGCTCACAGTACATGTTTCGAATAATGAGGGGTGAAATCTCCTAGAAAAGGCATAACAGGAAAGTTCCAAAAGGTTATAAATAGTTTACAGAGAGATATTCACAGGAAACCTGGGCAACATGTTGGCAAATAGAGTATAACTTGGGATAAACTGTAGAAAGCTGCACCACAAAGGGACTGGGGAAAATGAGCAGGAAATACAGAAAACTAGCACACAGTTACAACATGGAATCAGGAAAGGGAATGGAATGCTGTCCCTTATTTCAAAGAGTTTGCAATATAAGAGTTTGGAGTATATACCTTAGGGCAACTAAACAAATGGCAAGTGAGACCACATGTGGAGTAACGTGAACAGATTTGGTCGCTTTAGTTAACGAAATAGAGCAGTTTATTGGAGGCATTTCAGAGAAGATCCATTGGGATGATTCCTGTTTTGAAGGGATTATCCTGTAAGCAAAGGCTGAATAAGTTGGGAATCTACTCACTGGACTTTGGAAGAATGAGAGATGATCTCTTTGAAACATACAGGATGCTGTCGAGTTTTGACAGGGTACATATGGAGAGGACATGTCCCATTACGGGTGATTCTTGAACCAGATTCTGGGTCAGTCGCGGAATCAAGGGTTCTGTTTCAGATTTGTCAAGTTAAAGGCAACACTGACACAGGTTAGGGATTCAGTAGCAATGGAGCTGGGGTGAGGAGACAAGCAACATTTTAGAGATTGGAATTCCTGGTGTTTGTGATTGTGTAGATGTCCGATCAGAAGGTCACCTTGGGGTCAGATATGAAAGCAATATTGTGAAGAATGTAGACACTTCCTAGTGAGAGGGAGGGGCACAGCAGTAAGGGAAATGAATTTGGAATAGCAACTGAAGGTTTAACAATTGCAGTGTTTCATTGGAGTGAATCGAAGAGTGGTAAGCAGTTTGATAACTGAGTAATAGTGGAGTAATGGAGACGGATGATGGGAAGGGAGAGCTGGACATTCAGTGTACATGTGAAACCTAACACAGTGCTTTTGGGCGATGTTACCTCCTGGCAGTATGTAGGTGAGAAACAGGATGGACTAAGGATAGATCCTGGAGGGACACCAAATACAATGAATTCAGAAAGGGAGAGTGGAGATGGAGCAGGATTTTCCAATGATGGTGAGGTCAAATATTAGGTTTTAGTAGAATGGGAGAGAAGGATATAACCAGAAAAGACAGACAGACAGATCATGGAACAATATCTGCGAATTGCAATGCGGGGGGCGGGGGGTGCGGGCAGAAATGACGGTGACAAGCAGGAGGATGAGACAGAGATTTGGAATGTCCATCATTTAGCTACACTAGGGTAAATGGTCAAGATGACCTCTAATAAGTCTTGACAAGAGACTCGAGGAAATGCAAGTTTAGGACTAAAATGAGGAGCACTCTTGTGAGGCAGTTTGGCTCGGTGGGCGAGTGGAGAGGGAGGAAAGAAGCAGAGGCAGCTGATCGGATTATCTCAATGTTATTGACAGAGAAACTCCATGTCCTCCTCACTCTTGTTGTTGGAGGGGAGGATGGAGGAGACAGGATAATGGACATTGTTTTGCAAATAAAAACAATAAACAAAACCTTTGATAGTGATTCTAAAAATAAGTGAACAAACCTGTCGTATTTATCAAGAATATTAAAATATACAACTGAAGTTCAGGTTTGAATCCCAAATCGGTAGAGGGTGGCTCTGAAGTCAAGAAAAAAAATAACTGGAATGAAGAATCTACTGTTTGCCATGGAGCCATTGGAGATGTTTTTCTGCTATTGACAACGTCCTTGAGGGAAAGAAACCCGACAGTGGCCCATCAAATCACTCATTGTATTAATCACTGCACAGTCTCAACAAAGGAATGAAACTGGATGGACCACATTACATCTACCAATGCACTAGCAAATACAACCACAAAATCAGCCCTCTTGACCCTGCAACTTCCGCCTCACTGTGGGCCAACAACAGCAGCAGAACTGTACTCCAGCCCAATCTGAAATCTCATGGCCTGATATCCCCCACTCAACCAATAACATCAAGCCAGGGGAATCAACCCTGGTTCAATGGTGAATGCAGGAGGGCATGTCAGGAGAAGTACAAGGCATACCTAAAAATGAAGTGCCAACCTGGTGCAGCTACCAAACCTGCATGCCAAACAGCACAAGCAACACCAAATAGAACTAAGTGATCCCATAACCAACAGATTAGATCGGAGTTCTGCCACATTAAGTCAAGAATAGTGATGGACAATTAAACAACTCACTGGAGGAAGCATCACAGATATCCCCACCCTTACTGATGGAGGGGTCTCACACATCCATTCCACAGATAAGAGGACAGCATTAGCAGCGATTCTCAGCCAGCAGTGCCAAGTGGATGAACCTTCTCCATTGGTCCCTGACATCGCAGATATGGATCAACTTGGTTTAAAACTCATTTTCAATCAGATCAAGAAATGGAGAAGTAGTGTAAAGGTATGGGCCCTGCCAATATTCTGGCAATAATACTGTTGGCTGTGCTCCAGAACCTGCTGCCCACCAAGGCAAGTACTGCTCCAGCACTGGCACCTACTGACTTTGTGGAACATTGCTCAGGGATGTTCCAACACAAAAACACAGGGCAGATCCAACTCAGCCAATTCCCCTCCATCAGTCCACACTGGATCAGCAGTGAAGTGATGGAAGGTGTCATCAACAGTGCTGTCAAGCAACTGCTCAGCAATAACCTGCTCAGCGATGCCCATTTTGGGTTCTGCCAGGGCCACTCAGTTCCTGAGCTTGTTACAGACTTGATTCACAAACTGACAAACAGCTGAATGAGGTGAGGATGACAGGCCAGTCCCACTCCAAGTCCACTACTTCGACTTCAGTGATATCACCTGACCTCACCACAGTCTCAGCTCGTTTGCTGAAAATCTCATTCATTCCTTTTGTTGACTCGATTTCATTGTCTAAACCCACTCCTGGCCAGCATCCCACATTCACCCTCCCGATAATCTCCAGAATATTGAAAACTCTACTGCTGAAGTGCTCACTTGTACCAAAACTTGCTGATCAACAAAAGACTCCCATTTATAAGCAACAACAATTTACTTTCGTACCTTTGAATTAATTACTGGCTGTAATCATTCCTATCTCCCTGTACCACACACCCTTTCATATCTCAATAACTCATTAGTTCAGACTCTCAATGATGTGTTTATTTTTGAGTTCACCTGTGTGACTGTTTCTATAGACTCCAAGGGAACATGGTCTGGAATCCCCACTCTAACCCTCTAAGATCTACTTTCTTCCTTTAAGGCATTCTTGAAAAACTGCTTATTTGGCAATGGTTGTGGTCACTGGACACAATATTCTCCATCTGTAGCCTTATGTCAAAAGTTCTCAATAATATTTTTGTGAAATTAAAACCATGATGATTTGTACAGATATCTTCTACTCTTCAATATCACTGAGTGAATAATCTGTAATGTCTCTTATCCAACCACCTTCATCATACAAACTGCAGCAGTACAAGGAAGTCAAACATCACCCTCTCCACACGCAACAAGGCTTTGGCATTGATCACTGGTTTCTGTGGAAGGAGAAATACATAGTTGATGTTTCAGGGAGTGCAATATGAATTACAGGGAATGAAAACGGCGCAGAATTTGACTGTCAGAAATTGAAGGAAAATGCACTCGCTTATTGGAAAAAAAGAATTCTTGACTGTCAAAGATATTGTGGAAAAAATAACCTGATAATGGAACAGCGTATGGTCAGGAGCCGGGCAGCAGTGGACAATTCATTTACATTCCTGAAGAAGGGCTTATGCCCGAAACGTTGATACTCCTGCTCCTCGGATGCTGTCTGGCCTGCTGTGTTTTTCCAGCTCTACATTTTTCAATTCATTTACAAATCAGTTGCGAAAGTAATAGTAAAATACTATACAGAGCAAAAATACACCCATGAGAGACTGAGGAAGCTAGATAATGAACAAGTGGACATCAGAGAACCCAGAGGTGAACCAGAGCAGAGTTCACTTTTATGATCCCAAAGTCAAAGATGTCTAGCACAGAAACAGGCTTTTTCGGTCCAACGTATGCCAACCAGATATCCTAACCTAATCTACCTAAATTAAATCCTTTTTGCCACTCCCCAGCCCATTGCCCATCTGGTCAATATCCCACTGTA
The DNA here is from genome assembly GCF_047496795.1 of Chiloscyllium punctatum. Taxonomy (NCBI): domain Eukaryota; kingdom Metazoa; phylum Chordata; class Chondrichthyes; order Orectolobiformes; family Hemiscylliidae; genus Chiloscyllium; species Chiloscyllium punctatum. The sequence continues at coordinate 32,639,229 of NC_092755.1, read as the reverse complement.
CTCTGAGATAACCTTCTTCATTGTCCACAATACCTCCAATTTTGGTGTCACCTGCAAACTTACTAACTATACGGCCTCTATTCACACCCAAATCATTTAAATGAATGACGAAACAAATCCAGAAAAAAGTCCATTTCTCTGGGTTTGAATATGTTCTGTGTAAATCCTGCCCTATGACTCTTTTTACCAGGGAAGTCTGTACATACATCCCTCTGAACTTTGCCCCCTACAAAGCTGGCGGCCGCGCACGTGTCCAGTGAATCGTTGCCCCGAATAAAGATGGCGGCGCTCACTCGGGCCGATTACTCAACGAGGCATATTCCCGTTTGCTGCAAAAACGGGACTGTAAGTTTCAAATTTGTATTTTCCGATGTGTACCAAATGATTGTAAAACCTCTCAGACCATACCAACACCATTTCCCTCCCGCTTCCTGCTGTTTATTTCTTTCCTTACCGACAGCTCTCCGCGCAGACACATGCCGAACATCCGCACCCACCGCGAGTGATCACGTGGTATAGTCTAGTCCCGCCCTTATTCACTGATTGGCCGGAGGACCAACTGCCCCGCCAGGTCTTCCAGCTCCGCCCCTGCCTTTCCATTGGTCCGCCGCTGACATCAATCACATCTTCGGTCCAACCTGTCGATGCCAACCAGATATCCTAACCTAATCTATCCAAATTAAATCCTGTCTGCCACTCCCCATCCATTGGCCCATCTGATCAATATCCCACTGTACTCTGAGATAACCTTCTTCATTGTCCACAATACCAACTGTTGGCTGGAGCTTGCGCACTGCTTCGTGGCTTTTGTTGCTGTTTCTCAATTACAAGAGTGAGGGACAAAGTTAAAAATCACACAACCACATGATGAAGGACCAGCAAAGTAGTGCTTCCAAATAAACTTGTTGGACTATAACCTGGTGTTCTGTGAATTTTAATTTTGTCCATCCTAATCCAACACCAGCACCTCAAATCACGAGTGAGGGAAGAATGCATAACATAAGAACAAAAGATCTTGGAAAAGGAGAAGGCCGTCTTGCCCTTCGAGCCTGCTCTACCATTCAATAAGATCATGGCTGATCATTTTGTGGATGCAGAACCATTTACCCACGTTCTTACCGTATTCCTTAATTAGTTATTTCTTTTTAAAAAAAAACTAACTTAGCTTTAAAAACGTTCATTGAACTAGCATCAACTACTTCCCTGGGCAATGCACTCCATCAAGGTCAAGACATTCCTTCTCAATTCACTCCTAACTTTGCTGCCTCTAATCTTGTGGTGATGCCCTCTTGTCCTGGCTTCATCTGCCAGTGGAAACATCCTCTCTACTTCTATTTTATTAATTCCATTCATTATTTTATATATTTACCATTCTTCTGAATTCCACTGAATATAATCCCAATCTACTCAGTCTCTGTTAAGCCAAACCCCTCACCTCCGGAATCAACATAGTTAATCTCCTCTGCACCCCCTCTAGTGCCAGTACATCCTTGAGCACGTAAGGAGGTAAAAACTGCATGCAGTACTCCAGGTGTGGCCATCACCAGCACCTACTATAGCTAGAACATAACCTCTGCTTTTAAACGGAATCCCTTCAGCAATTAAGGACAAAATTCCATTTGCCTTCTGAATTGATTGTTACACCTGGTGACCCACCCTCCTGCAGAAGGATGTTCAGGTGCCTCTGCATAGCAAATAATGTAACTTTTTTTAAAATTCAAGTAATCATCTTTTTATTAATGTTACTCCAACCAAAGAGTATGACTTTACATTTATGAAAATAATATTCCACTTGCCAAACCATTGCCCACTAACTCAATGTATCTATGTTCCTCTGCAAAGTTTCCCAGTCCTCTGCACACTTTGTCCTGCTACTCATCTTAGTCTCATATGGAAACGTTGACACCCTACATGTGGTCCCCAACTCCAAATCATCTGTATCAATTCTAAATAATTGCAGTCCCAACACTGATCCTAGAGGCACACTACTAGTTACTGATTGCCAGCCAGAATAAGGCTTATTTATCCCCACTCTTTAATTCCTGTTAGTCAACCAATCTTCTATCCATGCTAATACTCTATCCCATGCACCCTTATATAATGCAACAGCCACTTGCGTGGCACCTTGTTGAAGGCCTTTTGGAAATCAAGGTACACCGCATCCATTGGGTCCCCGTTGTCCACCTTGCTTGAAATGTCTTCTTAGAATTCCAAACGATATGTCAAGCATGACCTGCCCTTCATGAATCGATGCTCTGTCTGCTCAATGGGACAATTTCTATCGAGATTCCCTGCTATTTCTTCCCTGATAATAGACCCACGCATCTTTACAACTACAGAGAATAAACTAACTGGTGTAGAATTCCCTATCTTTTGTCCACCGCCTTTTCTTACAGTCCTTCCTTTGTACTGAAATATGCCTTTGCTGAGCACTTCCTAAAATGTCTTTGAAAATCTTTCACTGCTCATCAACTGTCCCACCATAAAATCTTTGTTTTCAGTCTACTTTATCCAGGTTCTCCCTCATTCTACTTTCGTTCCCCGTGTTCAAACACAGGACCAAGATATTAAATTTTATCTTCACACTCTCCATATGTATTCTAACTTCAACCATACAGTGATCACTTCTTGCAAGAGGATCCCTAACTCTGAGGTCATTAATTATTCCTGTCTCATTGCACGGGGGGCAGATCTTGGATAGCTTGCGCCTTGTCAGTTCCATTTCATACTGTTCAAAAAAACTATCATGGATACACTTAATGAACTCCTCAAGGCTACCCTGACTGAGCTGGTTCGACCAATCTACATGTAGATTAAAATCACCCATGGTAATAGACATGCCATTTTTACAGACATTAGTTATTTCTTTGTGTATTGCCCATCCCAATGTGATGTTATTATTTGGCCTACACACTGTGCCTATCAGTGACTTTCTTGTTAGAATTTTGAAAGCATCATTCCTATTTCTCCTAATGTACAGCAATAACAACAACTACTTGCTTTGTATGGGTCTTTCACAATGGCAAATCTCCTAAGGTGCTTCATGGATGATCAAAACATTGATTAAGGAGAATGATTTTAAAATAAATCTTAAAAGAGGATAGAGAAGGTTAGGGAGGGTATTCCACAGACTTCTGCCCTTGACAGCTCCAATTGTGGAATGATGCAGGTGGGGTGGGATGGGGTGGGTTGGAAAGGGAACGTGCAAAGGGGAAATCGAGGAGTGCAGGCAGTGCATAATATCTTAAGGATAGAGGAGGTTCCAGACTGAGTCTGTCTGTCATAGACAGTATGGCTGCCTCATGGAATTTGATGCAACGCAATGGGCCCATGCATGTCATGTTAGTCAAGGATAGTATAACGGTGGCTGAGAGAACATTTGATGAGGACTTGTCTACTGAAGTAGTGTGGGCTGTGGTTAGAAACAGGAGAGGGGAGGTCACACTGCTTGGATTTTTTATAGGCCACCACCGAGTTCCAGGGAGGGGGAAGAGATGATTAGCAAAATTACTCTGGGTAGGAGTGAAAGTAACATGGTGGTCATTGTGGGGGACTTTAACTTCTCCAACATTGACTGGATATAGTACGTTGGATGGATCAGTTTTTGTCCAATGTGTACAGGAGGGTTTCCTGACACAGTATGTCAAAGGGCCGACAAGAGGGGAGGCCACATTGGATCTGGTGCTTGGTCATGAACCAGACTAGGTGTTTGATTTAGTTGTAGGTGAGCACTTTGGAGAGAGTGATCATTAGTCAGTTATGTTTAGTTTGGCGATGAAAAGGGATAGATACATGCCACAGGTGAAGACTTATCGATGGGGCAGTGGCAATTATAATGCGATTATGCAAGAATTAGGATGCATAGGATGGGGTAGTGAAATGCAGTGGATGCAGACAATGGAAATGTGGAGCTGGTTTAAGGAACAGATATTGCGTGTCCTTGATAGGTATGTCCCTGTCAGGCAGGGAGGAAGTGATAAGGTAAGGGAACCGTGATTTAGCACAGAAATTGCATCTCTTATTAAGAAGAAGTAGGAGGTTTATGTTTTGATGAGGCAAATGGTACAGATGAAGCGATGGAGACTTACAGAACAAAGAGAGGACACGAGCAGTCTTTAGCAAATAGAATAAAGGAGAACCCTAAAGCTTTCTATAGGTATGTGAGGAATAAAGGATAGGGTAGGAATAGGGCCAATCAAAGACAGAAGTGGGAAGTTGAGTGTGGACACTGGAAATCAGAGAGGTGCGAAACGAATATTTCTCATTGGTTTTCACTCAGGAAAATTAGAATATTGTAGATAATAATGAGGTCGAAGATGTTAGACTAGAAAGGATAGAGGTTAGTTTCGAACAGTTGTTATCAATTCTCGAAGGATTGAATGTAGACAAGTCCCCTGGGCTAGATGGGATTTATCCGTAGATTGTCTGGGAAGCTAGGGAGAAGATAGCAAAGACTTTGGCTTTGATATTGAGCTGTCATTACCTACAAGTTCAGTACCAGAGGACTGGATGATTGCAAATGTTATGCCCTTGATCAAGAAGGGCAGTAGAGATGACCCAGATAATTATATACCAGTGACCCTTACTTCTGTTGTAGGAAACGTTTTGGAAAGGATTATAAGAGATACTATTTGTAATCATCTGGCAAACAACAATATGATTTCAGATCGTCAATATGGTTTCGTCAAGGGCAGGTCGTGTCTCACAAATCTCATTGAGTTTTTTGAGATGGTGACCAAGCATATAGATGAGGGTAGGGCAGTTGACGTGGTATACACGGACTTCAGTAAAGCCTTTGATAAGGTTCCAAATGGTAGGCTGTTAGAGAAAATGCAGCGACATGGAATTGAGTGTGATTTAGCAGTTTGGATTAGAAACTGGCTTTCTGAAAGAAGGCAGTGAGTGGTGGATGATGGAAAATAATCAGCCTCCAGTGCGGTTATTCGTGGTGTGCCACAAGGATCTGTTTTGGGATCACTGCTGTTTGTCATTTTTATAAAAGTCTTAGACGCAGGCATAGATGGATGGATTAGTAAATTTGCAGACAACACAAAAGTCAGTGGAGTAGTGGACAGTGTGGAAGAATGTTACAGGTTGCAGGGGGACTTGGATAAACTGCAGAATTGGGCTGAATGGTGGCAAATGGAGTTCAATGCAGCGAAATATAAGGTGATGCACTTTCTGAAAATAACAGGAAGGCAGAGTACTGGGTCAATGGAAAGATTATTGGTAGTGTAGATGTGCAGAAGGATGTTGGAGGCCATGTACATAGATGCCTGAAAGTTGCCACCCAGCTGTACAGTACTGTTAAGGCGGCATACAGTGTGTTAGGTTTCAATCGTAGATGGATTGAGTTCTGGAGCTGCAATATCATGCTGCAACTATCCAAAACACTGGTGTGGCCATATTTGGAATATTGTGTGCAGTTCTGGTGCCTATGTTTCTGGAAGGATGTGGAAGCATGGGAAAAGGCACAAAGGATATTTACCAGGATGTTGTGTGGTCTGGAGGGAAGGTCTTATGAGGAAAGGTTGAGAGACTTGAACGTGTTCTCATTGGCAAGAAGGCTAAGAGAGGATTTGATAGAGACATACAAGATGATCAGTGGCTTAGATAGGGTAGACAGTGAAAATCTTTTTCCTAGGATTGTGACATTAGTGTGTATGAGGGGGCATATCTACAAATTGAGAGTTGATAGATTTAAGACAGATGTCAGAGGCAGGTTCTTTACTCAGAGTGGTTAGGGCATGGAATCCACTACCTACTAATGTAGTTAACTCAGCCACATTAATGAGATTTAAACAATCCTTTAGATAAGCACATGGGTGATTTCAAGATAGTGTAGCGGGACGAGCTGAGAATAGTTCACAGGTTGGCACAACATCAAGGATCAAAGAGCCTGTTCTGCGCTGTATTGTTCTCTGACTATTGTGCTACAAGAGATTTTTACTGTCTTAAACAGAGTGATGGATCTTGTATTGTGGGCTTACGAAGTGTCACTGATCTCTACCAAACATGTACGAGGTAGAGAATGCTGCCTGACCTGCTGCGCTTTTCCAGCAACACATTTTTCAGCTCTGATCTCCAGCATCTGCAGTCCTCACTTTCTCCATGTACGAGGTAGAGTTAGAGCAATAATAAGAGGCTGCAACAGGAGGGGGACAGGTAGCTCCATACAAAATCAGACTCCTTCTCAACTGTTTTCACCACAAAAACCGAGCGCCTTCCAGAAAAGCACCTCTATATCCTACAACTTTGCCCCACTATCGTGGTATCTGGCTGCACTAAGAGGAGTGCAACAGTCTGGACGAGGACCCTGAAACGCTTGGTAAAGAGTCAAATCATCTGAGCATTGAGAGCCCCACCACATTGCATGCATTTTCTCTTGTTTTCACTCTCTTCCTGACTTCCCTTAGTTTTCCTGATGAACCTGCTAAAAATTGTTATTACACACATCTGCACAAGCTGTGAATTGAACCCAGGCCTCTCTGCCCAAGATTCAGGATATTTTCACCGCGTCACAAAACATCGACTCGAACTTCCTTTGTCCCTTGCCTGCTCAGTCTCGCCTGAATCAACTCTGCAATTGGGAGGAAGGGGCGGAACAGGAGGACCGAGGAGTGGCCGGTCCTCTAACCAGAGTGAATGAGGAGAGGGGCCAAAGCATTCTCGGAGAGTGAACGCTTCAACATTGGTCAGAGAGTAAACTATTTTGCAGGATTGATCATTCTCACGACATAGTGGAGCATTAAACGTCTCTCACAAATCAATGTGAGATTTTTAAAAATACTGTAGTTTAAATGTAAATCTGATAACGTACATATTTCCAATCGATTTACACTATTCGAGTAAGAAATTTATTTTCAAACTCCCAGTACGATGGGTAATTTACATACCTGCCCGGTATGGTTGATTTAGACCAGATAATTTGCATGTTAGACATCTCTATGACTATAACTTGACAAAGCAATTCTTAATGACTGATATTTTACCCATCAGTCTGTGCAGATATGAATATTCTCTATAAACTCACTGATAACCTTAGACGCACGCGCAGTTTGGTTTCTATGCAGAGCATGCACAGTGTCACATTGGTAAGGGCACAGAGAGAGACATGGAGCTGCTTTCTCCGGCAGCGTCTGCGATCGGCTTCAGAGAGCGGCGCCTAGAGCCGGTGTGAGGGAGCCTCACCGGGAGAAAAGAGCGGAGAGATTTTACAAGTCCTGGATAGAGGTTAAAAATAACTCGAAAATGATCCTCCAGGCCCGGGTAAGGAAGTGGCGGTCTCTGATCAGGGAAGTGGCCCAGAGTCACGGCCGCCATTTGTTTGAGGGAAGAGGAAGCTCAGGGCCGCCATTTTGAGAAGGTCAAGGTGCAGGAGGGCGGGGTTATCTGGGTCTGCAGAACAATCCGAGGAAAGGGAAGCCCCATTGTTATTGATTAATTCCACGAACACAGCTTCACTGGGCGATCCTGCAGGAATATCCTCTCTCAGTCCTGCTGGGATGTTTCACCCCATCAGAACCAGCAGCTCTCCTCCTCTCTCAGCTCCCCTTCTGTCCTTCCTGCAGCATCTGTCCCCTGGAACATTGAGCTGCCTGTCCTGTCCCTCCCTCAGCTGTGTTTCTGTAATACCTGTGATATCCCAGTCCCATTTTAGATTACTTCACTAAAGACAGGAATGCACCCGTTGGATGTTTCTTAACATCAGCAATTGTTTAATACTCACTTACAGGTTTTTAATTACATAGTTTTTGAAGCATTTATTTCACATTCAATCATATACAATGGTGGGATTTGAACCTGTGTCCAGAGAACACTTGCTGAGTTTCTGGATAAATTGTCACATAATAATGCCACTAGGCCACCACTTCGCCTGCTCACAGTTTGTATATCCCATTTCAACATGAATCAAAACCCTTTCTTCCTGCACAATTGTTTGACCCGGCACTCTGGTTATGTGACTCTCCATGTGGCATTCCTCACTGTGTGGGTCTAATTGCTGCCTCTGTCAGCGTCTCTCACTTTTGAAGCTACTCCAGATCATGAGCCAACAGAATTCTTCACTCCAGAGAGATGAGGCAGCACAGGTCAGGAATGGAGACTGGGATTTTCCAGATCTCTGTGGGCTCAGTACCATTCTATATGTGTAACCCTCAAAGCATTAGTCTAATTTCCCATTCTGCCCATACAGATACTCATGGAATTCCTGACTCAATAGACTTGCCAACTGCTGGTTGGGACGATGGTTGGTCAGCTAGAAAGACAAAGTCAGGGAGGTCGGGAGTCTTCAATAAACCCTGCTGCCAGGTAAGATCATTCCAGTGCACAGAGCAGAAAGTAATAAGGGGGATCCAAACATCAGCTAACAAGACATGACATAGAGAAAGTGCTGGAGGGGGAGCACAGTACAGATACACCCCAGGCTCAATCACCACGCCTACTGCAAGTTTTGTTGTAATGAGACAGCATCGGGAGTTCCCAGTTATCAGTCCAGGCCTGTGATTTCTTAGGGAGCATCAGAACAACTGAGGGGAAAGCAGGCCTCCCACGAGAGGGTGGTAATGCTGCCTGGGATCTGTCTGTTCCCTGTTCCCTCTCCAACACTGTATCTATGGCTTGTATTGAGGACCAGTGTCTTCAATCATTCTAACTCCTATAACAGTTCCTATCTCTGTCATCTCCTCCCCTCTCACCAATTATTTCACATATTTGAAACCGCCAGTCCAGATGATCATCTGTATCACTGTAACTTGCTTCAGTCTCTACAACATGCCTTGTCTTGATAGTCTCCTCCTCCAATAACTAGAGACATAGGGTCTGTTTCTGTGCGGCATGACTCTTCGGCTGAGTTTTCCGAAATGGAATGAGTCGCATTTGCCTGTGTTTGGCTCATATCCCTTCAAACCTTCTCCTGTCCATGTACCTGTCCGAGTATCTTTTCCATGTTGTAATTGTACTTGTTTTCACCATTTCCTGTGGCAGTCCATTCTGTCTATGCACCATCCTCTGTGGATAATGTTGCCCCTCAGCTCCCTCTTTAAATCCTTGCTCTCTCACCCCACGTTTATGCCTCTAGCTTTGGACTCACCTACCCTTGTCAATTCACCTTACGTAGACCATACATGATTTCATAAACCTTTATAACGTCGCCCTGTGGCCTCCTCTGCCCAGGAGAAATATTGACGACAGTGTAACCAATATCTCCAACTCATGTACTCAATGCTCTGACTAATGAAGACAAGTGTGCCAATTGCCGCTTTCAACACCCTGTCGCCCTGTGATGCCAGTCCAAGGAACAATGTAACTGCACCCCTTGGTGTCTCTCTGTTCGACAGCACTGCCCAGGGCCCAACTATTGCCCGTGTTAGTCCTCCCTTGTTTGTCTTAACTAAATCCAACACCTGAATTAAACTCCATCTTTCATTCCTTGGCCCAGTTGATTAACATCCCCGTCGATAACTATATTCCCTGCCCACTCTTCCACTCATCTTGGTATCCATAAACATACTAACAGGGAGTCCTATATTTTCACTCAGAGTGTTTATGTAAGTGGTGCACAACACTGGTCCCAGCACCAATCCTTACAGCACACTGCTGGTCAGAGGCCTCCAGTCTGAACAACAACTCTCTCCCACCTCCCTCTGTCTCCCACTGTCATCCCATTTTGTATCCAGTTGGCTTGCTCTCCCTGATCCCTTGTGATCTACCCTTACTAACCAATGTATCATGCTACACCCTGAACAAGGATTTGCAGAAGCCAGAAACAATGTCTGTTGCTCTTTTTTTAGTCTATCTTTTATCTTTTTGGTCACATCTTGAGCAAACTCCAGTCAAATTTGTGGGACATGTTTTCCCATGCACAAAGCCATGCTGGCTGTCCGTAATCAGGCCTTATCTTTCCAAATGCATGTAAGGCCTACCTCTCAGAATGACCTCCAACAACTGACCCACCCTGATGTCTCACTCATCAGTCTGTAGTTCCCTGCCTTTCTCTTGTAGCCTTTCTGAATTGATGACACAACATTATAATCATAGTCGGAGTCATACCGTACTATTTGGTTAATGCTAACCATACTCTAAAACTGATCTCATCGCACCTTCCTGTTTCTGGATCACATCCCTTCAAACCTTTCCTATTCCTGTACTAATCCAAATGTCTTTTAAACATTGTTATTGTCCCCATGTTCACCCCTTCCTTGGGAAGTTCGTTCCACACACAACCCACCCTCTGTGTAACAATGTGCCTCTCGTGTCTTTTTTAAAAATGTTTCTCCTCTAAACTTAAAAATGTAGTGCCTTGTCTTGAAACTCCCCTGTCCATGGGAAAAGACAACTCCCATTAACTCTATCTATCCCCCTCATGATTTTATAAACTTCTATGAGGTCATCTGTCACCATTGAGGTTTCAGGGAAAAATACCAACCTATTCAGCCTTTCTTTATATTGAAGCCTTTCGTACCCAGCCACATCCCAGTAAATCTCCTCCCAACCCTTTCCAGCTTCATAATATCCTTCCTATAACTGGGCGACCAGAACTGGACACAGTATTCCAGAAGAGGACTCACCAATGGCCTGTATAATCTCAATGCGACTTCCCAACTCCTATATCCAAAGGACTGAGCAATGAAAGCAAGTGAGGCAAGCACCTTTTTTAAAACTATCCTGTCTCTCCATGTTACAAACTTGAAAGAATTATGTAGCTGAACCCTGAGGTCCCTCTGTTCTACAACATTACTGAAGGTCCTACCATTAATTGTATAAGCCCTTCCCGTGTTTGTTGTTCCAAATTTATTACCTCGCATTTATTCAGATTGAACTCCATCTACAGTTTTTCAGCCATTCAAACATTTCATCAGGATCCCTTTGTAATCTCAGAAAACCATCTTCACTGTCCACAATGCCACCCTCCAGTCTAACAGCCTATCACACATAGCTCTCTATGGTACAAATGTCTTTGCTAGGGGCCCTACAATTTCTTCACCAGCTTCCCACAATGTCTTGAGATCCATTTGATCAGGTCCTGAGGATTTATCTACCTTTGTGTTTTAAAACCTTCAGCACCTCCTTTTCTATAATGTGGACTCATTTCAAGACATTGAGTCATAGAGATGTACAGCACAGAAACAGGCCCTTCAGACCAACTCCTGCATGATGTTTCTAGTCACAATTGCCACAATTTTGCCAATATCCCTCTAAACCTTTGCTATTCATACACCCATCCACATGCCTTTTAAATGTATTTCTATCAGCCTCCACTATTTTCTCTGGCAGCTTATTCCATCCACTCTGCGGGAGCCAGTTGCCTTTAGAACCCTTTGAACAGTTTCCCTCGCCTGGGGAAATGACCTTGTCTATTGACCCTGTCGATGACCATCATGATTTTAAACACCTTTTATCGGTTAACTCCTCAGCCTCCCATGTTCAAGTGAACACAGCCCCAGCCTATTCAGGCTTTTCCCTGAAGCGCAAACCCTCCAACCCTGGCAACATCTCTGGTCATTTCTTCTGAACCCTTTCATGTTCCACGACATCCTTCCGATGGCATTGAGACCAGAATTGCACACAGTATTCCAATAGTGGTCAGGTCAAACCCTGTTTAGTTCCCTGAGCCCCCCAGTCTTTATCCACAGTAAGTTCCAAAATGAAATATTTGTTTCGGATCTTGTAGTTTCACACATTGTTGCCTTCATTGATCATTAAGGAGACCGGGTTTGTCCCGAGCTCTTTTGCTCTTAATACACTTGTAGAGTCTCTTTGGATTCTCCTTAACTTTCTCTGCCAAAGCTATCTCGTGTCCCCTTTTTACATTCCTGATTTCCATCCTAAGTGTATTTCTACAGCCCCGATGCTCCTGAAGGGATTCCCTTGAGTCAGCCAGTTATATCTGACATGTGACCACTTTTTTCTTGACCACAGCCTCGAAACTCAGCCAGTGTTTCCTAATTCAGTCAGCATTGAGCTGCACAGTAACAGGAACATGCTGGCGCTGAATGCTCCTTTTACCTTGATTTTAAAATATTCCTACTTACCAGACTTCCCTTTATATGCAAATAGCCTCCCCAGATCTACTTTAAAAATTCCTGTCTAATACTATCTTGCTCCATTGAATAACTTTAACTTGTGGAACAGGCCTGTCCTTTTCCATCGCTATTTTCAAACTAATACAATTGTGGTAACTTTCCAAAGTGCTCCCCCACGAACACCTCTGTCCCGTTCCCGACCTTGTTTCCCAAGGGGAGGTCAGGTTTAGCCCCATTCTCCAGTTGGGCCACTTACATAATGACTGGGAGTTTTCGGAACACACTTAACAAATTCCTTCCATCCAAATGCTTAACTTAGTAGCAATCCCAGTCCAGGTTTGGGACGGTTAAGATCCCCTATCATTACAACCCTATTATTCTAAGAGATATCTGAAATCTCCTGACATATTTGCTCCTCCATCTCCCATTGCCTATCGCTGTAGTCCGACCGTAGAAAACTAATGACCAATTTTTATTTCTCAGTTCCACGAATATCATTTAACTGGGCGATCCTACATGAATCCTCCCTCTACGTACTGCTGGGATGTTTCCCCCAATCAAACCCACCAGCTCTCCTCCTGTTTTGCCTCCTGTTCTATCCTTCCTGTAGTATCTGTCTCCGGAACATTGAGCTGCTGGTCCTGTTGCTCCCTCAGCTGTGTTTCTGTAATATCTATGGGATCACAATCCCATGTTCCCATCCATGCTCTGGGTTCATCTGCCTTATCTGTCTGGCCCTTAGCATTGAAATAACTGCAGTTTAATCAACCAGTTTTCCCTAATTGTCTGCTATGTTCTTGCCTGCCTTGTCTACTTATATTGCTCTCTTGAACATTTGTACGAGCATCAAATTTCTTTCTGGCCTTACGACTCTTTGGGGTCACACAGTCCTGCCATATGAGTTTAAATCCTCTCGAGCAGTTCCAGCAATGTTCCCCATTAGGATGTGGGTCCCCCTCCTGCTCCCAGTTCAGGTGTATTCCCCACCCTGTCTACCTGTGCTGACACCTTCAGACATCCAGGGACTTGCCCACCAATGTCCCTGTATTACTCAGTTCTCCAGGAGGACCTACCATTCATGATGTATATCATTCGTTTATTAGACTTCCCACAGTGCATTACCTCACAGTGATCAGAAGTAAACTCTATCTGCCATTACTCTGCTCAGTTTATCATCTGATCGATATCAGACTGCAGCCTGAGACCATCCCCCTCACTGTGGACAACACCCTCATCTTTCATGTTATCTGCAAACCTACTGATGTTACCTTCTGCTTTCACATCCGAGTGATTAATGTCCATAAGGAACAGCAATGGCTCCTGCACAGATCCCTGTGGTACACCCACTGGGCAAAGGCTTTCAATCACAAAACCAACCCTCCACCAATTGTGGAGCCAATTTACCAACTTGCCTTGGATCCCATGGGATCTTCCCTTTTGGACCAGCCTTCCATGTGGGACCTTGTCAAAGACCTTAATGAACTCCATATAAACAACATCATCTGCACTGCCCTCATCAATATCAGAGGACAGTCGTCTAGCAGATCCATACAGACAATCCCTAATGAAATTGCGGGGGTATCTGTTTTTGGCGAATACATTGTATCGGTGTTCTTCTTCCTCTTTTTGCAGTTCTGGTGTACTGTAGTGTGTTGTGGCCCTTTTGAACAGTGTCTTGATGCAACTTCTTTTGTGTGTGTTCAGTGGTTGCTTTCGTAGTTCAAGACTTGGTCTGTGTGTGTGTCTTTCCTGTGTACCTTTGTGGTGAATTCTCCGTTCGGTGTTCTCTGTACCATCACGTCTAGGAATGGGAGTTGGTTGTCCTTTTCTTCCTCTCTAGTGAATCCGATTCCTGTGAGTGTGGTGTTGATGATCTGGTGTGTGTTCTCTATTTCTGTGTTTTTAATGATTACAAAGGTGTCATCCACATGTCTGACCCAGAGTTTGGGTTGAATTTGCGGGAAGACTGTTTATTCTAATCGTTGCATTTATGCTTCTGCTATGAGTCCAGAGATGGGTGAGCCCATGGGTGTGCCGTTGATTTATTCATATATTTGGTTGTTGAATGTGAAGTGTGTTGTGAGGCACAGGTCCAGTAGTTTGAGTATGCCATCTTTGTTGATAGGTTCACTGTCCTGTTGTCTGTTATGTCAGTCGAGCAGGTTGGCTATTCTTTCTCTGGCTAGGGTTTTATCGATAGAGGTGAACAGTGCCGTTACATCGAATGAGACCAGGGTTTCTTCCTTGTCTATGTGTATATTTCTGATGATGTCCAAGAATTCCTGTTTCGATTGTATAGATTGTCTGGATCCGCTGATCAGGTGTTTCAGTTTCTGCTGTAGTTCTTTCGCCAGTTTGTGTGATGGTGTCCCTGGTAGTGATACTATGGGTCTGAGTGGGATGTCTGGTTTGTGCACTTTTGGTAGTCCATAGAATCTGGGGGTGTCGTTGCTTTCAGGTTTCATTCTCTGTTGGTCAAACCTGGTTATCTGACCGTTTTCTTTGGAGGTTCCTCAGTGTGTTGTTTATCCTATTGGTGAGCTGTGGGGTGGGGTCAAACTCCACACAATTTCATCCACAGATGCCTCAGGGAAAGACAACGGAATGAAGACATGCCACGACCCAAAGGACTAGCCACACTACCACACATCAAGAACATTTCAGAACTGACAGCCAGACTACTGCGACCTCTGGGACTCATAACAACACACAAACCAACAGCCACTCTCAGACAACAACTCACCAGGACGAAGGACCGATACCCAGCATGAGCAAAACCAACGTAGTGTACAAACTCCCATGCAAGGACTGCACAAAACACTACATAGGACAAACAGGAAGAGAGCTAACAATCCGCATCCATGAACACCAACTAGCCACGAAACGACATGACCAGCTATCCTTAGTAGCCACACACGCAGATGACAAGCAACGTGAGTTCGACTGGGACAGCACTACTATTATAGGACAAGCCAAACAGAGAACAGCCAAGGAATTCCTAGAGGCATGGCACTCATCCACAGATTCAATCAATCAGCACATCAACCTGGACCCAATATACTGGCCACTGCAGCGGACAGCTGGAACTGACAACCAGGAGCGGCTGATGCAAATCACTATAAGTGCCAGAGGAAAGATCACAGAAGCGCTTCACAGGAGGCTCCCAAGCACTGCGGATGTCACCTCGACAGGGGACAAAACGTCTGCAATACAAATTCCCAACTCTGCGTACAGAACCACAACAACGAGCACCTGAGCTACAAATCTTCTCACAAACTTTGAAGCCCTTAGACTCAACAAAACTCCGTCATGAACAAGCCACCATCTCTCTATTTCCTTTGCTTTCTTCAGTGTCTGCAACTCTCACTCCAGTAATGTTCTTTAGTTACTGCAGCTCTGCCTCGCTCCCCAGAGAACCTGTTTCATCCCCTACAGCTCCGTCAATCACTGTAACACCCTCTGCTCTATCTAATCCTCCTCTTTCCCACTGTGTTCCAGGCACAACAACGATTCAGTAAGACAACAGTGCGGAATGGGATGTTATAAATCTCAGCTGAGGCTTGAGGCCTACCATTACCTGGGATTCGCAAGGGGAGAGAGCAGCATAAAGCAGGAGAATATAAATCAGCAGCGAGGGTCAAGGTCGACTGGGACTTGGAGTTGGAGAAGCAGCAGAGAAGGAGGCTCGAAATCAGCACCGAGTCACAGAGGGAGGGACCGTGTGAGGGAGCAATTTGGAGCAGGAGCTTGAGGCTGACTAACACCTGGGAGAATATAAATCCGCACTGAGGATCGAGGCCTAGTTGTACCTGGGAGTCACAGAGACGGTGACCCTGTGAGGGAGCAGAGTGGAGTGAGAGCTGGACGATTACACGTCCGAGGAGACACATCACTGTGTGTGCACGTGTCCCTCCCTTGTTCTGTGTTTGTGTGTATGTCCCCTTCCCTCGCTGTGTGTGTGTGTAACTCTCCTCACTGTGTGTGTTTGTCCCTACCTCGCCGCGTGTCTCAGCAAGCCTCTTGCTCGCTGTGTGTTTGTACGAGTCACACCGTCACAGTATGTGTTTGTGCGTCCCCCCTTCACTGCGTGTCCCTCACTCGCTGTTTGTGTGTGTGTCACTCCATCGCGTTGTGTGTATGTGTCTCTCTCTTGCTGTGTGTGTGCATGTCTCACCCTCGCTCTGTGTGTGTGTGTGTGGTCCCACCCACGCTGTCTATGTGTGTGCATGTCCCTCCCTTGCCGTGTATTTGTGTGTCCCTCTCTCGCTGTGTGCCTTTGTTTGTGTGCTTGCACATGCGCGTGTCCCTCCCTCGCTGAGTGTGCGTGTTCCCCTCTTGCTGTGAGTATGTGTGTCCCTCTTGCAGAGTATGTGAGTCTCACTCCCTCACTGTGTGTCTGTGTGTCCCTCCCTCGCTGTGTGTCTGCGTGTATCCCCTTGACTGTGTGTATGTGTGCGTGTCCCTCCCTTGCTTTGTGTGTGTGTGTGACCCTCTTGCTGTGTGTGCACATCACTCCCTCGCTGTGTGCGTGTGTCCCTCCCTTGCTCTTTGTGTATTTCCCCCTCACTGTATGTGCGCATCTCCCCTTGCTGTGAGTGCATGTCCCCCCTTGCTGTGTGTGTCCCTCCTTCCCTGTGTGTGTGCATGTCTTTCCCTCGCTGTGTGTGTGCGTGTTCCTCTCTGTGTGTGTCTCAGCAAGTCGCTCGCTCACTGTGTGTGTGTGTCTCCATCCCTCCCTCTGTGTGTGTGTGTATGTGCGCGTGTCCTTTCCTTGCTGTGTATGTGCATGCTCCTCTCTCACTGTGAGTGCACATGTCACTCCCTTGCTGTGTGTGTGTCCCTCGTGTGTGTGTCCCTCCCTTGCTCTTTGTGTATATCCCCCTCGGTGTGTGAGTGCATGTCCCCCCTTGCTGTTTGTGCGTGTGTCCCTCCCTCGCTGTGCCTGTGCATGTCCTCTCTCGCTGTGTGTGCGTATGTCCCTTTCAATTTCTGTGCACATGCCCTCCCCCTCGCCATGTTTCTGCTTGTCCCTCCTTCCCTGTGTGTGCATGTCCGTCCCTCGCTGTGTGTGTGTGTGTGTGTCCCTCCTTTGCTGTGTGTGTGCGCGCATCCCTCCCTCGCTGCGTGTCTCAGCAAGTCCCTCGCTTGCTCTGTGTGTGTGTGTGTGTCAGTGTGTCTCCCTCCCATGCTGAGAGTGTGCGGGTCACCCTCTGTGTGTGTGTGTGTGCGTGTCCCCCTCACTGTATCTGTGTGTGTGTGTGTGTCCCTCCCTCGCTGTGTACGTGTGAGTTTCCCCTACTTGCTGTGTGTGTGTGTGCATGTCCCTCCCTCGCTGTGTGTGCATGTGTCTCCACCTCACTGTGTGTGTGTGTATCCCTCTCTTGCTGTGTGTGTGTGTCTCTTGCTGTGCGCGTGCGTGCGTGGCCCTCCCTCACTGTGTGTGCATGTGTCTCCCCCTCGCTGTGTTTGTGAGTGTCCCTCTCTTGCTTTGTGTGTGTGTGTCCCTCCCTGTCTGTGTATGCGCGTCTCTCTCTCGCTGTGTGTTGCTATTTGTGTGTGCTTGCGCATGTGTGTGTCCCTCCCTTGCTCTGTGTGTGTGTGTGTGTCTTGCTGTGAGTATGTGTGTCTCTTGCAGTATATGTGCATGTCCCACCCTCGCTTTGTGTGTGTGTGTGTGTGTCCCTCTGGCAGTGTGTGCGCATGTCACTCCCTCGCTCTTTGTGTTTGTGTGTGTCCCTCCATTGCACTTTGTGTATATCCCCCTCGCTGTGTCTGTGCATGTCCCCTCTCGCTGTGTCTGTGCATGTCCCCTCTCGCTGTGTCTGTGCATGTCCCCTCTCGCTGTGTCTGTGCATGTCCCCTCTCGCTGTGTCTGTGCATGTCCCCTCTCGCTGTGTCTGTGCAAGTCCCCTCTCGCTGTGTCTGTGCACGTCCCCTCTCGCTGTGTCTGTGCACGTCCCCTCTCGCTGTGTCTGTGCACGTCCCCTCTCGCTGTGTCTGTGCACGTGTCCCTCCTTCCCTGTGTGTATGCGTGTGTGTCCCTCCCTTGCTTTGTATGAGCGTGTCCCTCCTTCCCTGTGTGTATGCGTGTGTGTCCCTCCCTTGCTTTGTATGAGCGTGTCCCTCCTTCGCTGTGTGTGTTTGTGTATGTCACTCCCTTGCTATGTGTGCATTTCCTTCCCTTGCTGTGTTTGCGTGTCCCTTCCTCGCTCTGAGTGTTTGTGTGAGCATGTCCCTCCCTCGCTGTGTGTGTGCGTCACCCTTCGCTGTGTCTGTGTGTGTGTGTGTCCCTCCCTCGCTGTGTGTCTGCAGGTAACCCCCTCCCTGTGTGTCTTTGCGTGTCGCTCCCTCGCTGTGTGTATCCCACGCTCACTGTGTGTGCACGTGTCCTTCTCTTGCTCTGTGTTTGTGTATGTGTGTATCTGTGCGTGTCCCTCCCTCACTTTGCATGTGTGTTTCCATCCTCTGTGTGTGTGTTGTGTGTGTGCGTGCGCATGTGCATGTCCCTCCCTTGCTCTCTGTGTGTGTGTGTGTCCCTCCCTTGCTTTGTGTGTCCATCCCTTGTGTGTGTGAGTGCGTGTCCCCCCTTGCTGTGTGCGCGTGCCCCACCCTTGCCGTGTCTGTGTGTGTCCCCTCTCGCTGTGTGTGTGTGCCCCCTCTCAATTTCTGTGCACATGCCCTCCCCCTTGACGTGTGTCCCTTCATTCACTGTATGTGTGTGTGTGTGTGTGTCCCTCCCTCGCTCTGTGTGTGTTTGTGTGTGTATCCCTCCCTCACTGTGTGTCTGTGGGTAACCCCCTCACTGTATGTAATTGTATGTCGGTCCCTCGCTGTGTGTGCACGCGTCCGTCCCTTGCTCTGTGTTTATGTGTATGTGTGCGTGTCCCTCCCTTGCTTTGCGTGTATGTCTCCATCCCTTGTGTGTGTGTGAGAGAGCAGCTTGCTGTGTGTGCGTGTCCCACCCTTGCTGTGTGTGTGTGTGTGTGTGTGTCCCCTCTCAATTTGTGTGCACATGCCCTCCCCCTCAACATGTGTGCTTGCCCCTCCTTCACGGTGTGTGCGTGTCCCTCCCTCGCTGTGAGTCTGCGTGTATTCCCCTCACTGTGTGCATGTGCCTGTCCCTCCCTCGCTGTGTGTGTGTGTGTGTGTGTGTGTATTTGTGCATGTCCCTCCCTCGCTTTGCATGTGTGTGCCCCCTCTCAATTTCTGTGCACGTGCCCTCTCCCTCGACATGTGTGTGTTTGTCCCTCCCTTGCTGTGTGTGCACGTCTCTCCCTTGCTCTGTGTTTGTGTGTGTGTGTGTGTGTGTGTATGTGCGCGTGTCCCTCCTTCGCTTTGTGTGTGTGTGTGTCCCCGTCCCTCACAGTGTGTGTGTCCCTCCTTTGCCGTGTGTCTGCGTTTATCCCCCTCACTGTTTATTTGTGCGTGTCCCTCCCTCGCTTTGTGTGTATGTACCCCCTCAATTTGTGTGCACATGCTCTTCCCCCTCGCTGTGTGTGTGATTGTCCCTCCTTCGCTGTGTGTCCCTCCCTCGCTATGTGTGTGCGTGTCGCTCCCTTGCTGTGTGTGTATGTGTCCCTCCCACGCTGTGTGTCCATGCTGCCTCCTTCGCTGCGTGTCTCAGCGTGTTCCTCCCTCGCTCTGTGTGTGTGTGTGTGTGTGTGTGTGAGAGTGTGTCCCTCCCTCACTGTGTGTGTATGTCCCTCACTCTCTGTGTATGTGCGCGTGCATGTCGTTCCCTCACTGTGTCTGTGTATGTGTCCCTTCGCTGTGTGTGTGTCCCTTCCTTGCTGTGTTTGTGAGTTTCCCCCTTGCTGTGTGTGCGCGTGTGTGTGTGCGCGCGTGCGCTTGGCCCTCCCTCATTGTGTGAGCATGTGTCTCCCCCCCCGCTGTGTGTGCGCGTGTCCCTCTCTTGCTCTCTGTGTGTGTTTGTGTGTGTCCCCCCCTCGCTGTGTGTGCGTGGCCCTCCCTCGCTGTGTGTGCGCGTGTCCCTCTCTTGCTCTGTGTGTGTGTGTGTGTGCGTGTGCATGCGCATGTCTCCCCCGGCTGTGTGTGTGCATGTCCCCCTCTCCCTGTGTGTGTCTGTGTTTGTGTGCTTCCTCATGTGCATGTTGCTCCCTCACTGTGTGTGCGTGTCCCTCCCACGCTGTCGGTGTGTGTGTGCCTCCCTCGCTCTGTGTGCGTGCATGTATGACACTCCCTCGCTCTGTGTGTGTGTGTATGTGTATATGGTCTCACCCTCGCTGCCTGTGTGTGCGTGTCCCTTCCTTGCTGTGTGTGTGTGCATGTTCTTCCCTCGCTGTGTATGTGTGAGTTACCCCCTTGCTGTGTGTGTGTGTGTGTATGTATGTGTGTTACTCTTGCTCTGCATGTGTGTACGTGGCCCTCCCTTGCTGTGTGTGCATGTGTCTCCCCCTCGCTGTTTGTGCACGTGTCCCTCTCTTGCTGTGTGTGTGTCTGTGTTTGTATGCTTGAGCATGCGCGTTTCCTTCCCTCGCTGTGTGTGCGTGTCCCCTCTTGCTGTGAGTATGTGTGACCCTTTTACAGTGTATCTGAGTGTCCTTCCCTCGCTGCGTGTGTATGTGTGTATGCGTGTCCCTCCCTTGCTGTGTGCCTGTGTGTATGTGTGTGTGTGCATCCCTTGCTTTGTGCGTGTGTGTGTGCCTCTTGCTGTGTGTGCGCATGTCACTCCCTCGCTCTGAGTGTGTCCGTTCCTTTTGTGTGTTTGTCCCTCCCTCGCTGTGTGTGCGCGTCTCTCCCTTGCTCTGTTTTTGTGTGTGTGTGTGTGTCCCTCTCTCGCTGTGTGTCTGTGTGTATCCCCCTCACTGTGTATGTGCGTGTCCCTCCATCGCTGTGTGTGTGTGTGTGTGTGTGTGTGTGTGTATTTGTGCGTGTTCCTCCCTCACTTTGTTTATGTGTGCCCCCCCTCAATTTGTGTGCACATGCCATCCCCCTCGCGGTGTGTGTGCTTGTCCCTCCTTTGCTGTGTATGTCCATGCTCCCTCCCTCGCTGCATGTCTCAGCGTGTCCCTCCCTCACTGTGTGTGTGTCCCTTGCTCCCTGTGTATGTGCGCGTGCATGTCCTTCCCTCACTGTGTGTGCATGTCTTTCCCTCGCTGTGTCTGTCTGTGTCTGTGTGTGTGTGTAAGTGTGTGTGTCCCTTCCTCGCTGTGTGTGTACATCCCCCCCCCCTTGCTGTGTGTGTGCACGTGTCCCTCCCTTGCTGTGTGTGTGTGTCCCTCTTGCTGCGCATGTGTGTGTATGTGTGTTCCTCCCTCGCTGTGTATGTGTGAGTTTTCCCCCCTTGCTCTGTGTATGTGTCTGTGTCCCTCTTGGTGTGCGTGTGTGTGCTTGGCCCTCCCTCGTTGTGTGAGCATGTGTCTCCCCCCTCGCTGTGTGTGTGTGTGTCCATGTCCCTCACTGGCTGTGTGTGTGCGTGCCCCTCTCTTGCTGTGCGTCTGTAATTGTGTGCTTGAGCATGAGCGTGTCCATCCCTCGCTGTGTGTGCGTGTCCCCTCTTGCTGTGAGTATGCGTGACCCTTTTACAGTGTATGTGAGTGTCCTTCCCTCACTGCGTGTGTGTATGTGTGCGTGTCCCTCCCTTGCTTTGTGTGTGTGTGTGTGCGCCTCTTGCTGTGTGTGTGCGTGTCACTTCCTCGCTCTGAGAGTGTGTGTCCGTCCCTTGCTCTTTGTGCATATCCCCATCATTGTGTGTCTGCATCGCCCCACGCTGTGTGAGTGCCTGTCCCCCCTTGCTGTGTGTGCATGTGTCCCTCCCTCGCCATGTCTGTGCGTGTCCCTTCTCGCTGTGTGTGCGTGCCCCCTCTCAATTTCTGTGCACATGCCCTCCCCCTCGTCGTGTGTCTGCTTGTCCCTCCTTTCCTGTGTGTGTGCGTGTCCATCCCTTGCTGTTTATGTGTGTGGCCCTCTCTCGCTCTGTGTGTTTGTGTGTATCCCTCCCTCGCTGTGTGTGCGTGTCCTCCCTTGCTGTGTGTGTGCATGTCATTTCCTCGCTGTGTGTGTGTGTGTCCTTCCCTGGCTGTGTGTGTGCATGTCCTTCCCTCTCTGCGTGTGTGTGTGTGTCTGTGTCCTTCCCTGGCTGTGTGTGTGCATGTCCTTCCCTCTCTGCGTGTGTGTGTGTGTCTGTGTCCTTCCCTAGCTGTGTGTGTGCATGTCCTTCCCTCTCTGCGTGTGTGTGTGTGTCTGTGTCCTTCCCTGGCTGTGTGTGTGCGTGTCCCACTCTAACTGTGTGCCCCCCCTCTTGCTGTGAGTATGTGTGTCCCTCTTGCAGTGTATGTGAGCGTCCCTCCCTCGCTGTGTCTGTGTGTGTATGTGTGTCAATTCCTCACTGTGCCTGTGCGTCCCTCCCACGCTGTGTGAGTTTGTGTGTGTGTGTCCCTGCCTCGCTTTGTGTGTGTGTGTGTGTGTGTGTGTGTGTGTGTGTGTGTCCCTCTTGCTGTGTGTGCGTGTGGTGAAATGGCCAATATCTGCTATTCTTTCCTGTGCTTCTCTATAAACTTACTATCTATATAACCTCCTTCAGTCCCCACAGCCCTCCCTATCTCCAGAAACTCCTTCAGTCTCCACGACTCTTCCTATCCATGTAGCCTGAATCATTCCCCACAAACCTCCCTAACTCCATAACCTCCAAAAGAGCCCTAGACCCCCCCCATCTCCATAATCTCATCCTGACCCAACGACCGTCCCGTTCAGAGTAACCTCCTTCAATCCCCATGATCCTCCTAATCTGTGCAACCTCCTTTAGGCCCAACAGCCCTGCAGATCTCTTTGGCCCCTTTCAGGCCCCACAGCACTCCCTATCTCCATAATGTTCTTCAGTCACTACTGCACTCTCTGTATCCATAATCTCATACAGTCCCCACATCACTCCCTATCTCCATAATGTCCTTCAGTCCCCACGACCCTCCTTATTTCCAAAACATCTATTACCTGTTGAACCTGTAAGTTACCTTTCTCAGATTGATAAACACGAACTCCCATAACCCTTTCTGCTGCCAGTCTGAAACCAAACAGTGTTAGCCTGACAGTAGGTCGGGAGCTGAAATATGTTTGAAAGGATATGTCAATGAACAATAACTAGACCCTTAGAAACGCTTTTAAGAAAAAGAGAATGTGTTTTTGAGCATGTTGGATTTTATTTTTATTGTTGAGAATATAAATGGCAGAATAGATACTGGTGTCGGAGTGGCTGTACCGAGAATACGGTTTATTTGAATTTTCAGAAACCTTTACACAAGTTTCAAAAAGGGCTAGAGAGAACTTGGTAGAGAATAGGGCACCTTAACTGTCAGGAGGTGGGTGAGATATTAGACAAAATAGTGATGTCAGAATTTATTGTGGAGAAAGACATGGAAGCTTGGGAACTTGGGGAAATAAATAGCGATGTCTTGGAAAGAGTCCTCAACAGAGAAGAGAAAGTGCTGGAATCTTAAAACAAATAAAGGTAGATAATTCTTCAGTCGCTTATTAGGTCAATCCTAGAATATTGTGGGAATCTGGGGAAGAGATTGCAGCGTCCCTATTTATATTATCAACAGACACAATGAGTTACCGGAAGACTGGAGGGTGGCTAATGCTGTTCCATCACTTAAGGTCTGCAGGGAGCAGCCAGGAAATTACAGCCCAGTGAGCCAGTGCTCGGTAAGTTGTTGGAGGAGATTCTGAGAGGTAATATTTGGAAAGACAAGGGCTGATTAGAGATAGTCAGCATGGCTTTGTGAGTGGGAAACCGTGTTTCACAAATCAGATTGCCTCTTCGAGGAGTTGACCAAGAGATAGATGAAGGCAGAGCAGTCAACGTTGTCTACATGAACTTCAGCAAAGCATTTGACAAGGTTCCAAGGGATGTAGAACATCTAGTCAAGAGGAAGAAGGAAGCTAACTTAAGTTTGAGGAACCAAGGATCAGAAGCAGGGCTCTAGAGAGTTACATGGGACAGCACGGTGGCTCAGTGGTTAGCACTGCTGCCTCACAGCACTAGGGACGCGATTTCAATTCCAGCCCCAGGCCACTGTCTGTGTGGAGTTTGCACATTCTCTCCATGTCTGCGTGTGTTTCCGACAGGTGCTCCGGTTTCCACCCACAGCCCAAAGATGTGCGGGTGAGGTGAATCAGCCATGCGTTGTTCAAGAAAGGGAATAGAGATAATCCTGGGAATCACAGACCTGTCAGTCTTCTGTCTGTGATGTGCAGATTATTGGAGAGTACTCTGAGAGACGGGATTTGTGATTCCTTGGGAAACCATAGTTTGATTAGAGAAAGTCATCATGGCTTTGTAAGGGACAAGTCATGCCTCACAAATCTTGTTGAACCCTTTGAGAATGTGACAAAACACATTTCTGGCTCATTGAGAAAGTACAGAGCATGGGATACAGGGAAACCCACCTGTCTGGACACAGTATTCCTGGCCCATAGAAGACAGAGGGTGATGACAGATGGAAATCATTCAGCCTGGAGCTCAGTGACCAGTGGTTTGCTGCAGGGAGAGGTCAAAAAGTCTCTGCTCTTTGTGATTTTATGAATGACTTGGATGTGTGAGTGGAAGAGTGGGTAAGTCAGTTTGCTAATGACATGAAGGTTGGTGGAGTGGTGAATAGTGTGGATGTCTGCTGGAGGTTGCAATGAGACATTGACAGGATGTAGAGCTGGGCTGAGAAGTGGCAGATGAAGTCAAATCTGGAAAAGTGTGAAGTGCTGCATTTTGTTAGGTGAGACTTGAATGCAGAATACAGGGATAAAGGCAGAATACTGAATAGTGTGGAGGAACAGATAGAACTTGGATTTCATGACCAGAGATCCCTCAAATTTGCCACCAAGCTGATAGTGTTGTTAAGAAAGAATATGTTGTATTGGCTTTCATTAGCTGGGGGACTGAGTGATAAAGCCATGAGGTTATGCTGCAGCTCTACACAGCCCTGTTTAGATCCTAATTAGAATATTGTGTTCAGTTTTGATCCTTTCATTACAGGAAGGATGTGGAAGCTTTAGAGAGGGTAAAGAGGAGATTTACCAGGATGCTACCTGGACTGGAGGGCAGATCTTATGAAGAAAGGTTGAGGGAGCTAAGACTTTTCTCATTGGAGTGAAGAAGAGTGTGGTGTGATTTGGTAGAGTTGAACAAGATGGTGTGAGGCAAAGATAGAGAGAACAGTGAGAGACCTCTTTATCCCATGGCATACATGGTACAAGGGGGCATAATTGTAAGGTGATTGGAGGATGGGTAAGGGAGATTTCAGATGTAGGTTGTTTACACAGAGAGTGTGGGTGGGTGTAACGGGACATTTTAACAGACTCTTAGATAGGCACATGGATGATAGCAAAATGAAGGGTATGTAAGTTAGTTTGATCTTAGTCGGGTAAAAGATGGACATGGCATCATGACTTGTGCTGTATTGTTCTGTGTTCTACGTTCTGTATGGTAAACTGGGTAATAGGCTCAGATCAATGTAAAAGGATATGTCATTCAGGAGGAGCTAGTCAACTGGATACAAAATTGGGCTTGATGGTAGGAGACAGAGGGTGATGGGAGACATGTTGCCTTTCTGACGAGAGACATGTGACCAGCGGTGAAGTAGGTCACCTGTTTGTCATTTGGATAAATGGTTTGGATGGGAATATTGGTTTTGTGGTAAGTAAGTTTTTTGATTGACACTGAAATTGTTGGTAAAGTGGACAGTGAAGAAAGTTATCTCTGATACAACAGGACAAATAGTACACTGGGATAGTGGGCTGAAGAATAGCAGATGGAGTTTAATTAGATAAATGTGAGGTGTTCAATTTTGGTGAAACAAACCAGGGTGGGAACTGTACAGTTAATGTTCGGGCCCTGGGTAGTGTTGTCAGTCAGAGACCCAGGGATGCAGGTACACAGTTCTTTGTAAGTGGTGTCACAGGTAGACAGGTTGGTGAAGTAGGCGTTTGGGATGGTTACCTTCTTTGGGCACAGCATTGAGAGTAAAAGTTGGGATGTCATGTTGTGGCTGTACAGGGCATTGGTAAGGCCACCATAAAAACATTGTTGACCAGTAGAAAGTACTCATCTGGTTCACTTCCGTCAGTTAGGGAAGAACATCTGACATTCTAACCTGGTCTGGCCTGCATGTGACACCAGACCCACAGCAATATGGCTGACTCTGTGCTATACTCTGGGTAATTAGCAGTGGGGCAAAGAATGTTGGTCCAATCAGTGACATCCTCATCCCATGAATGAATAAATAAAAAATACATATATCCCTCCCTACCTCTGCAAACCCCTCCAGCTGCAGCAATCTGTACTGGCTTTGTAACACCGTTCAGGCCCTGACCCCTCTCTGTAACACTCTCACCACCTCCAGCACCTTCAGCTCTCCCGGTTCCTTTTGTGACATAAAATCTTGACAATTATTCCCTCTTCCATCTGACCTCCTCCTGTGAGCAGACCCTTTGCAATCCCTTCAAAACTTTCTCCTAAAACATTCTCTCACTTCAGGATTTTAAGTACTTTTTTGTGATCCTCTAAGCCCGATAATCTAATATGATCCATTTTACTTGAGTGAGGGACCGATGGAGATTTCTTGCTGAGGATTTGTTCAAAGAAGCACTGAAAACTAATTCTCTGAACTCCTCTTCCAATATCACTCTTGCCAGTGTGACTGTCCCACATTGTGATAATTTTGGGAAACAACAATATTCACAAAATGTGTTTGTTAAAAAAATTCCAATGAGTTCCTGTATAATGCAGTGATGAACAATGAAATGCTGTTCGGTGGCTAAAACTGTTCTGCTGCTTGTGTCCTTCGCGAGTAGAAGCCAGAATTTACATTCAGACTGACTCTACTTCATGATCTGAGGTCAAATGCTTTCCCTGTAATGCCTTTGTTATCCATTATTGTTAGTGTTACCCATTTTGCCTGAGTTTCCGCAAGGTGGAGAACCATTGAATATTTATGCCCACCTTTTGTTCACCCTGTAACCATGTCTCTCTGGTGTCTAAACCTCTTTTATCTCAGTGTCACAAATCCATCTGCCTTATTGATAAGACTTCGTCCATTCAAAAATAATTTACTCTTTCCCACAATTTCCTGCCACAAACCTATTGACTGATGTACAGTTTTAGTTAATCGCTGTCCCATCCTGTTCCTTTGTGATTACCTTCAGCCACATTCCCATCCTGTTCCGATACTTCACCTTTTCTCTTTGGATTTGGAAAGCTCCTTTCACCTGGACCCTGTCCCTGCATCCTCTCTGTCAGTTTAAAGCCCTGTCTATAAACCTACTGACATGATTGGCCAGGACACTGCTCCCAGCTCAGTTCCAGTGTGCCCATCCTATTGGATTTTTTTATAAATCATGTAGGGGATGTGGGTGTCTCCCGCTGACCAGCCTTTATTGCCCAGCCGTAGCTGCCCTTGAACTGAGTAATTTGCTTGGCCATTTCAGAGGCCAATTGAGAGGCAAACACTTTGCTGTGGTATGTCCTGCAGACCACGTGAGGGTGATCAGATCTCCTTGTTGAAAGGGCAATTGTGTGGCACGGTAGCTCAGTGATTAGCGCTCCTGCCTCACAGCACCAGGGTCCCAGGTTCGATTCCAGCCCCGGGCGACTGTGTGGAGTTTGCACATTCTCCCCATGTCTACGTGAATTGCCTCCAGATGCTCCGGTTTTCTCCCACAGTCCAAAGACGTGCAGGTCAGGTGAATTGGCCATGCTAAATTGCCCGTAACGTTAGGTGTATTAGGTTGAGGGAGATGGGTCTGAGTGGGTTACTCTTTGGAGGGATGGTGTGGACTGGTTGGGTCGAAAGGCCTGTTTCCACACTGTAGGGAAACTAATCTAAGGGATTGGGATTTATGTACATCAGCAATGGTTTCATATTTGTTTATGGATTGTTAATTGCAATTTTTAAAATTATTGATTTTAAATTCCACCATATCTTATGATGGGATTCAAGCCTGCCTCCCCTGAGCATTAGCTGAGGTTTTGGACAAATGCCCTAACAATAATGTTACTCAGCCATCACTTCACCTGCTCACTGGTTGCTCATCACTGAGCACTGACACATGAAGCTAAACACATTCTTCCAACATGACTGTGTGATCCTGAAGTCTTCCAGCACGCTGGTGATATCACTCAGTCTCTCTCCATGTGGTATCCCTCACTGTGTGGGTCTAATTGCTGTCTCTGTCAGTGTCTCTCACTCTTGCAGCTACTCCAGATCCTGAGCTAACAGAATTCTCCACTCCAGAGAGACGCAACAGCACAGGCCAGGGATGGAGTTTGGGATTTTCCAGATATCTGTGGGGTTCATTTCCATTCTCCTTGTGTAACCCTCACTGCATCAGTCTAATTTCCCATTCTGTCTGTCTCTCTGTCTCCTGTAGGTACTCAGGAAGTTGCTGACTCAATAGACTTTCCAACTGTTGTGTATATTATCCATCAGCACATTGAAGATAGTTGGTCAGGCAGAGGGACAAAGGGAAGGGAGATCTGGAGCCTTCAATAAATCCTGCAGTGAGGTAAGATCACTCATAGTGCACAGAGCAGAGAGCAATGAGAGGGTTCCAAACATCGCAAACAAGACATGATATAGATACAGTGCTGGATGGGGAGCACAGTATAGGCACACCCCATGCTCAATCACCACGTCTAATTTAACTTACGTTGCACTGAGACAGCAATGGGGAGTTCATAGTTATCAATCCAGTCCTGTGCTGACTTAGTGATCATCAGTACAACAGAGGGGAGAGTAGGCCTCCGACGAGAGGTTGTGAATGCTGCCTGGGATCTTTCTGTTCTGTGTTCTCCCTCCAACACTGTACTAAGACTCATTACTCTACAACACTGTATCTGTGGCATGGCTTGTGCACCAGTGTCTTCAGTCATTTTTAACTCCTACAATAGTCCCTGTCCCTGTAACCTCCTCCCTTCCCGATACTCCCTCCACATATTTGAGACATACTGCACTCCAGACTACCATCCCCATCGCTGTAACTTGCTTCAGTGTCTACAACATGCCTTATTTTGGTACACTAATCCTCTTTAGCTGGATACAGAGCGATACAACAAGGAAACAGAACCTGTGGTCCAACTCTTCAATGCTGCCCATGTTACCGAAACTGAATGAGTCTCATTTGGCCCTTATCTCTTCAAACCTTCTCCTCTCCTTGTACCTGCCCAAATGTCTTTTCCATGCTGTAATTGTTCTTGTTTCTCCCATGTGACTGAGGCAGTCTGTTCCATCTATGCACCATCCTCTGTGGATAATGTTGCCCCTCAGCTCCCTCTTTAAATCCTTGCTCTCTCACCTCCCGTTTGTCCCCTCTAGTTTTGGACTCACCTACCCTTGGTTGTTCACCATTCTTAGGGTCACCCCATGGCCTCCTCTTCCCAAGGGAAATATTTAGGACAATGTAACAAATATCTCCAACGTATGTAACAAAGTGCTGGCCAATGTCGGCAAATGAACCAAATGTCGCTTTTCCCACCCTGTCCACCTGGTGTGCCACTTCCGAGGAACAATGTAACTTGCACCCCCTGGTCTCTCTCTCTCTCTGTTTGACAACCCTGCCCAGAGCCCTTCCATTAACTGTGTTAGTCCTCCATGGTTTGTCTTAACAAAATCCAACACCTGAATTAAACTCCATCTTTCATTCCTTGGTCCACTGGCCCAGTTGGTCAGTATCCCCTTTGATAACCGTATTTACTGCCCATGACACCATTCATTTGATCATCAACAAACTTTCACACAATCACTCCTATATTTTCAACCTAATCGTTTATGTAGATGATGCACTTCAGTGGACCCAGCCCTGATCCTTTCTTCAATAATGTAATCAAACCATATTCTTGTCATAGATCCATACAGCATGGAAACTGACCCTTCAGTTGATACCCACCATCATCTAAAACTAAACTCTTCCCAGCTGCCTGTTGCTGGCCCATATCACTCCAACCCTTCCCTATTCACCTGTTTATCCAAATATCTTTTAAATGTTGTCATTGTACCCACATCAACCCCTTTCACAGGAAGTTCATTCCACACTCAAACCACCCTCTGTGTAGCAAATTGCCCCATATCTTTTTTTGAACATCTCTCTCCTCTAACCTTAAAAATGTGACCCCTCCTCTTGAGACTCCCCATCCTGAGGAAAAGGCAACTACCATTAAATTGATCTATATACCACATTTTTTTCATAAATCTCTGTAGCATCATGTCTCAACCTCCAGGCTCCAGTGAAAAAAGACTCAGCCTATCCAGCCATTTTTCAGAACTCAAGCCTTCCATACCCAGCAATATCCTGGTAAATCTCTTCTGAACACCCTGCAGCTTAATAATATCCTCCCTGTTAACTGGACGACCAGAACTGGATGGAGTATTGCAGAACACGCCTCTCAAATGTCTGTGCAGTCTCAATGGACTGAGCAATAGTCAGGCATGCCAAGCACGGTCTTATCCATCCTGTGATGCAAGCTTCAAGAATTATGTACCTGAACCCGGAGGTCCCTCTGCTCTAAAACACTAACCGAAGCCTTAACATTAATTGTATTAGCTCTACCCTTGTTTGTTTTACAAAATTCATTACCTCGTATTTATTCAGATTGAATTACAACTCTAGTTTTTCAGCCCATTCACTCCCTCCAGAAAGATCCCTTTGTAATCTCAGAAAACATCCTTCACTGTCCATGATGCCACCCTCCAGCCTGCCAGCCCATCACACATGGCTGTCAGTAGTACACATACCTTTGCTAGGGGCTCAACAATTTCTTCCCCAGCATCCCACAGTGTCCTGTGATACACTTAATCAGGTTCAGGGACTTGCCATAGCTTTGTGTTTTAAAACCTCCAGCACCACCTCTTGTATAACATGCACTCTTTTCAAGTCATAGAGATATACAGCATAGAAACAGACCCTTCGGTCCCCAACTCGTCCAGGCTTACCAGAAGATCTAAATAAATCCATTCCCTTTTCCAGCATTTGGCCCCATATACGTCTACACCCTTCCTATTCAGATACAATTACAACATTTAAAAGGTATCTGGATGGGTATCAGTCTCCATTGCTTTCTCTCTCAGCTCATTCCATACACACATCACCATGTGTGTGAAGAAGCTGTCCCTTCAGTCCCTCTGTAAACCATTCACCTCTAACCTTAAACTTATGCCCCCTAGTTTTGGACTCCCCAACTTCTGGGAAAAGGCCTTGAATGTTTACCCTATCCATGCCCCTCATGTTCATATAAACCTCTGTAAGGTCATCCCTCAGTCTCCGATTCTCCAGTGACGGTAAGCCCAGCTTATTCAGCAACTACCCGGGCAATATCTTGTTTATCTTTCCTGAGCCCTTTCAAGTTTCACAACATCCTTCCTGTCGCAGAGAGACTGGAATTGCACAGTACTCCAATTGTGGTCTAATGTATTACTCTTGTTCCCAGAGTTCCCCACTCTTTCTCCACAGTAAGTTCTGGGAGCGAAAAAATTGTTTAGGATCTTAATAAATATCCTGAAGTTCCACATATCGATGGTCTCATTGATTTTTAATGGACACTGTTTTGTCTTGAGTTACTTCTGCGCTCTTAATATACTGACACAATCACTTTTGGATTCCCCTTTCCTTCTCTGCTGAGGCTATTTCATTTAGCCTTTCTCCATTCCTGTTTTCTACTCAAAGTGTATTTCAACAGCCCCTGTATATCCTCAGGGATTCCCTTGATCCAGCTGGCTATACCTGACCTGTTGCCCCCTTTTCCTTGGCCAGACCCTCAATAGACAGCCAGTGTTTCCGAATGCTGTCAGCATTGACCTGTACACAAACAGGAAAATGCTGGCACTGATCGATCAATTTATCTCACTTTTAAAATATTCTCACTTGCCAAACTTTCCTTTCCCTGTAAATATTTCCCTTCCCCAATCACATTTTGAAAGTTCCTGGCTAATATGATCAAGATTGTTCAGGCTCCATTTTATAACTTGCACTTGTGGACCAGGCCTGTCCTTTTCCAAAGATATTTTTAAATTTCTAGAACTGTGGTCACTTTGGCAAAATGCTTTCCCACTCACATCTCAGTCCCTTTCCCTACCTTAATTCCCAAGGGGAGGTCAGGTTTTGCCCGTTTCTCTTTTCAGGCCATTTACATATTGATTGGAAGTTTCTGGAACACAATTACCAAATTTCTCCCTTGCAAACACTGAACACTGGCAGTCCCAGTCTAGGTTTGGAAAGTTTAAAAAACCCAACCATAACAGCCTTACTATTATGGTTGATATTTAAGATGTCCTGACATATTTGTTCCTCAGTCTGCCACAGATTATTCCGGGTCAGCAGTCCGATCGTATCAAAGTGATGACCCATTCTTATTTCTCAGTTCCACTAACATAGCTTCACTGGGCGATCCCACAGGAATATCCTCTCTCTCAGTACTGCTGTGATGATTCATGCAATCAAAACCCACCACCACACGTCCTCTCTTGCGTCCCCTTCCTGTAGCATCTCTACCTTGAAATAATGAACTGCCAGTCCAGCCCATCCCTCAGCTGTGTTTCTGTAATAACTATAATATCCCAGTCCCATGTTCTAATCCATGCCTTGAGTTCATCTTCTTCAGCTGTCTGGCCCCTTGCATTGAAATAAATGCAGTTTAATCATCAGTTTTCCCCCATTCCCTGCTATGTTCTTGCCTGCCTTGTCTGCTGAAATTGCTGTCTTTAACTCGTGTTCCAGCCTCAATCTTCTTACTGGCCTTACGTCTATTTAAGATCCAACACCCTGCCAGACTAGGTTATATCCTCTCAAGCAGCTCTAGCAATTTTCCCCACCATAATATGCGTCCCTCTCCTGCTCCCAGTTGAGGTGCCTTTCCCACCCTGTCTCCCTGTGCTGACACCTTCAGGGATCTATGGACTTGTCCATCAAGGTCCCTGTATTCCTCAGTACTCCGCAACGACCTACCTTTTATTATGTCTGTTCTTCGCTTATCGTACCTCCCACAGAGTATTATCTCACTTCGATCAGAACTAAACTCTGCTTAGATTATCATCCGATCGACATCGGACTGCAGACGGAGACCATCCTCCTCACTGTGAACAACACCCTCACCTTTCAGGTCATCTGCAAACCGACTAATGATACCTTCTGCTTTCACATCCAAGTTATTAATGTTCAATGGTTCCTGCACAGCTCCCTGTGGTATACCCGGTGGTGAATGTATTCTATCCACCAATTTTCCATCCAATTTGCCAACTTGCCTTGGAACCCAGTCCTTTTGGACCAGCCTTCCATGTTGGATCTTGTTTAAGGACTTAGTCAAGTCCATGTAAACCACATCATCTGCACTGCCCTCATCAATATAATTAAGCACCATTTCAAAAAAACTGAACTGAATTCCTCAGACAGTATCTTCCTCTGCCAAATCGGTGATGACTAAATCGAGTTGATCCTTATCTTTGCAAGTGTTGATTCATCCTCACAATTGTTTCCAATAATTTCCCTCCCGTACTGTCAGACTATCTGCTCTGTGATTACCTGGCCTATCCCTGCTGCCTGTCTTGAACAAAGGAGCCACATTAGCGATCCTCCAGTCATTCAGCACTTCACCTGTGTCCAGCAAAGTATTATATTTATCCACCAGGGCCCCAACAATCTCTGGGTAATTAGCATGGAGTCAAAGAATGCTTGTCCAGGCAGTGACACCCACATCCCATGAATGAATAAATAAAAATACATATGTCCCTTCCGACCTCTGCAAACCCCTCCAGCTGCAGCAATCCGGACTGGCTTTGTAACACCATTCAGGCCCTGACCACTCTCTGTAACTCTCTCACTACCTCCAGAACCTTCATCTCTCCATGTTCGTATCGTGTCAATAAACCCGAGCAACGATTCCCCTTCCCACTGCCCTTCTCCTACTAGCAGACCCTTTACAATACCTTTAAAACTTACTCCTAAAACTCTCTCTCACTTCAGAATTTTAAGTACTTTGTGGTGATCTTCTCAGCCTCATAATCTAATATGATCCATTTTGTCCTGAGTGAGGGACTGGTGGGGATTTCTTGCTGAGTTTTTATCTGTTTCAGTGTGATGTCCTTTTGTTGAGTGTTTTACACTGTTCCTTCAAATATTTTCCACTGTTCATTTCCAGACACATATTTCAGTCTGTTTAGCTCATTTACCTTGGTCAGTTCTCCTCTCAAACCCATGTAATTGGCTATTTTTGTTTCCAGTTGTCCTTTCTGTGATTCACTTTAAAACTTTATATTTATTTAAACTGCACTTTATCACAATTTCCCAGAGGATCTCTCCAGGTGACATTACTCATTCACTAAGTTTTATCACACAACAGTCTCTCTGAGACAGTTACGTCCCTCGCCAGTTGCACAATGGGTTATTCGAAGTAACACTGAAAAAAATTCTCTGAACTCCTCTTCCAATATCACTGTTGTCAGTGTGATTGTCCCAGACTTTGCGAATATTCACGTTTCACTAAATGTTCACCATGCCTGTATTAAAAATGCCAATGAATTCCTATTTATTGCAGTGTTGAGCCATGAAATGCTGTTCGGTGGATGGTCTAAAACTGTTCTGCTGCTTGTGCCCTTGGCAAGTCGGAGCCAGAATTTACATTCAGACTGACTCTACTTCATGATCTGATGCCAAATGCTTTCTCTGTAATGCCTTTCTTACCCATTATTGTTAGCGTCGTCCATTTTGCCTGAATTTGCACAAGGTTGTGAACCATTGAATATTTATGTTCCACCTTTTGTTCGCCCTATAACCACATCTCTCTGGTGTCGAAATCCCTTTTATCTCTGTGTCACAAATCCATCTACCTTGTTGCAGAGACTGTTTCCATTAATAAAAAACATAATTTACTCGTTTCCACAATTTCCTGCACAAATGGATTTACTGATCTACAGTTTTAGTTAAACTTTGTCCCATCCTGTTCCTTTCTGTTATCTTCAGTCACATTCCCACGCTGCTCTGATGCTTCACGTTTTCTCTTTGGATTTGGAAAGCTCCTTTCACCTGAAGCCTGTCCCTGCATCCTCTCTGTCAGTTTAAAGCCCCGTCCATAAATCTACCAATGTGATGGGCCGTGACATTGTTGCACTGGAACTGTGCTGGGACCAATCTGAATGGATGTTTTTAAAAAATCAGGTATGGGATGTGGGTGTCTCTGGCTGACTAGCCTTTATTGCCCATCCCTTGCTGCCCTTGAGCTAAGCTGCTGGCTCGCCCATTTCACAGGGTAATTGAGAGGCAAACACTTTGCTGTGGGGATGTCGTGCAGACCACGTCTTTCTCTGAAGGTCAAGTGTTTGGATTTTTATCAATACTTATTTATGGATTGTTAATTCCAATTTTTAAAACATAGTTCATTTAAAATTCCACATGGTTAGAAGTTAGAAAGAAGAAGGGGGGGTGGGTCAGTTCGTTGGGACTGTATTGTACACTGTTGTCGACCCAACAGATACCAGAGGAGCAGCTGTGTAGAGAGATTGCAGATAACTATAGGAATAATAGAGGAGTGCAGGCTGGAGATTTTAATAATCCCTGTATTGACTGGGCCACCTAGAGTATAAAAAAAACTGGACGGAGGGCAATTTTTCAAATGTGTCCAAGGAAGGTTCCTATATCAATATGCAGCGGGCCCTACTCTACTCGGCAGGTGTAACACTGGACCTCCCCTCAGAAAACGAGGTCGGGCAAGTGACTGAAGTGTTACTCAGAGAGCACTTTGGGTCCAGTGGCCACAACTGTCTTCGTTTTAACATAGTTATGGAAAAAGATCAGCAGGTCCACAGATTGAAGAGGAAAACTGGAACAGGGCCAGGTTTGGGGCCATTCTGCAGGATCTGACCAGCGTCAATGCTCTGAATTTAAAATTGCACAATGCCCAGTTATAATCCAACTCGCTTTGGAAGCGCTGGTGATCACTGAAACAGATGAAAAGCTTCAACTAAATTTGTTTGATATTATATTCCATGACACTGCCATCCTGTTGCTATAAATTCTGTCCCTTGGGATTGTGCTCCACAACCACCTGATGAAGAAGCAGTGTTCTGAAAGCTAGTGCTTTCAAACAAACCGGTTGGACTGGAACCGAATGTCGGGTGATTTTTAACTTTGTACATCCCCAGTCCAACACCGGAACCTCCACATTATGATTCTAATCGATTGGTTGAGTCTGTTTGAATGAAAAGGAACAACTGGCAAATGGGAGGCTTTTCAAAGTGTGATCTGAAGAATCCAGGACCAGTATGCTCCATTGGGGTAAAGGGAAAAGTTGGCAGGCTTAGGGATCCTTGGCTGATGAGGGATAATAAGGCTCTGGTCTTGAAATGAAAACTGCATACATTGGGTTTAAGATTTCCGTCTCTGCATATTCTTAAAGACACGATCAATCTGTGGAGACCCTACAATCCTCTCAGTCCCTGTAATACTCCCAATCTGCAGAAGTCATTCCAATGCCTGTACTCTTTCAATACAGTTCCTACAAGGTCCACTATATATGTGATATCTTTTCATTGCCAGCACCCACCCTGTCAATGAAAGCTCCTCCAGTGTTTCCATCCATCTCCTCATTTCCACAATCTTCTCCACCTCTTACATGTGTAAACATCACCCTCCCCTACAACCCTTCCCACTTTGACCAAACTGGAGGAGGTTACTAATGCTCCCTAATCTGCGAAACTGTCTCCAACCAAAATTGCTGTCTTTACCACTTGGAGAATCTATCTGATTCCACACCCCCTTCATCTAAATAACCTGCAGAACCTAAGCCTTCCTGTGTCTATAAACATCTTCAGTCACGACTACCCTCCATACGTCTATTTGTTTTTCCAATCTGTACAACCCACTTTATCTCTGTACTCAGCTCCATTCACCTGAAACATTCCTGTCTGTGTAAAACACCCCATCCTACCAACATCCTTATCCCTGTAAACTGCTCCATTCCTCCCAACCTCCCCATCTCCATGAACTCCTGTAGGCCCGACAGCTCTCCACATTTCTGTAACCTCCTGTGGCTCTATGCTCCTCCCTCCCTGTGAAAGCACCTCCAGTCCCCACAATTCTCCCAGTCTGGTCATCTGCTCCAGATCAGACCATTGCTATCTCTGTTACCTCATACAACTTTAGCAATGCCTCCTATTTGTGTCACTTCATTCAGATCGCATCCTCTCCCGCTTCCCGAAACCTCTTGCTGCCATCATAACCCTTGCTATTTAGAACATGGAATAGCACATTCCCGTACAAGCCCTTCCACCCTCAATATTGTGCTGACCGTTTATCCTACACTGAAGATGAAACGAACCTACATACCTTACATATTACTATCATTGTTGTGCCTATCCAAGAGTTGTTAAGATGTCTGTAATGTGTCTGAATCTACTACCATGGCTGGCAGTTCATTCCACGCACCCACCACACTCTGTGTAAATAACGTACCAGTCCCTTCCATGCCGACAGGATATCCCAACCCAATCTAGTCCTACCTGCCAGCACCTGGCCCATATCCCTCTGATATCTCAACTCAACCTTCTGGCAATTACCTTAAACTTATGTCCCCTTGTGATAGCCATTTCGCCATGGGATGTAGTCTCTGGTTATCCACTCTATCTATGCCTCTCATTCCCTTGTACACCTCTATCAAGTCACCATTCTTCCTCCTTCGCTTTGATCAGAAAAGCCCTAGCTTCCACAACCTACCTTCTATGGGCATGCCCTCCAGTCCAGGCAGCATCCTGCTAAATCTCCTTTGCACTGTCTTTAAAGCTTCCATGTCCTCCCTATAATGATGGAAACTGAACTGTTCACAATATTCGAAGTGTGGTCTAACTGGGGTTATGTAGAGCTGCAGCAAAATCTCACATCTCTTAAATTCAATCCCCCTGCTAATGAAAGCCAACACACCATCCGCCTTCTTTACAGCCTGTCAACTTGGGTGGTAACCTGAGGGACACAGGATCCCTTTGTTCCTGCACGCATCTAAGAATCCTGCCTTTAACCACATAAAGGTCTTCTGCAGAATCCTCCAATCTAAAACTACCCCTATCTTTGTAAGTTCCTCCAGTCCCTACAACGCTCATAAACTGTGAAACCTCCTCAAGTCCCTATATTCCTAATGTCTGCAATATCCTCCCGTCCTGATGTCCCTCCATATCTCTGTAACCCCCACCATCCTCCAGTGCCCTTCTGGGGAACATTGCAGAGGAAGGAGGAGTTGGAGAGTCTGGGCCATGTTACGAGGTATGAAGGGCTGCAGAACCTGGAGGATGGTACAAATGTCGGAAGGGATGTGGGACTTGCAGAAGGTTAGAGGTTCTGGGATTCATTGAACCTGCAGGATGGGACAGGGGATGGCTTGTGGAACATGGAGGATATTATGATTTGAACCACAGGTAATTTTTGATTGGACCATTCAGCCGATCTTACAGTCATAGAGATGTACAGCATAGAAACAGACCCTTCATTCCAACCCGGCCATGCCGACAGGATATTCCAACCCAACCTA
Organism: Chiloscyllium punctatum; assembly: GCF_047496795.1. Classification (NCBI taxonomy): domain Eukaryota; kingdom Metazoa; phylum Chordata; class Chondrichthyes; order Orectolobiformes; family Hemiscylliidae; genus Chiloscyllium; species Chiloscyllium punctatum. The sequence continues at coordinate 32,600,697 of NC_092755.1, read as the reverse complement.
GTACCACCTGCCAGTACCTGGCCTATCTCCCTCCAAACTCTTTCTATTCATATATCCATCCAAATGCTTCTTAAATGTTGCAATTGTACCATCTGTAAGATTGGCTGAAAGATCCAATAAAACATTACCTGTGGTTCAAATCATAACATCCTCCAGGTTCCACAACCCATTCATGGTCCCATCCTGCAGATCAGATATCCCAACCCAATGTAGTCCCACCTGCTAGCACCCGGCCCATCTCCCTCTAAACCCTTCCTATTCATATACCCATCCAGATGGCTTTTAACTGTTGCAGTTGTACTAGCCTCCACCACTTCCTCTGGCAGCTCATTCCATATATGTACTATCCTCTACGTGAAAAAGTTGTCCCTTTTTATCTTTTATATCTTTCTACTATCACCCTAAACCTCACCCTATAATTCTGGACTTGCACACCCCAGGAGAAAGCCTTTGTTTATTTACCCTATCCATCCCCTCTTGATTTTATAAACCTCTATAAGGTCACCCTCAGCCTCTGACTCTCCAGGAAAAACAACCATCACCTGTTCAAACTCTCCCTACAGCTCATCCCTGGCAACGTTGTTGTAAATCTTTTCTGGACACTTTCAAGTTTCACAAAATCCTTCCGATCGGAAGTAGAACAGAGTTGAATGCAGCATTCCAAAAGTGGCCTAACCACTGTCTTGTACAGCCGCAACATGCCCTCCCAACTCTTGGACTCAATACTCTGACCAATAAAGGAATGCATATCAAGCGCCTTCTTCGCTATCCTAACTACCTGTGACTCAACTGTCAAGGAACTCTGTATTTCATTTGAAAGATTGCATCGACAGGTAGAGTGGCCCGAGGTCTTCTGGGTAATGCTAGTTTAGTCTAAGCTGGTAGGCAGAGCCAGTGAAGTATTTGCAGCTCTTTCTGATGAATGGTTGAGTGATAATGCACATGTCAAACAGGCTGTTTTGAGTCCTTATGGATTGCTTATGAAAGGGAAGCCACTACAATTCCCTTTACTGTACCATCGCTATCTGTCAAAGCTCCTTCAGGTCTATATCCTCCGAATTGTTGAAACTTGCTCTCACCATTGTAACCCCCATTATTTCCGAACATTGTTGAGTCTCTAAAACCATCCCTTTCAGCTTAATCTCCTCCACTGCATACAACACTCCTAGCCTGTGTAATCTCTTCAATTCCTTCAGCTCCTTAATACCTATGTATAAGTGTGCCTGCTTTGTGGCCATTGTATCCTCATTTATATCTGCAAAAGGCTCTGCTTACTGTAGCACATCCTATGCTCATAAGTGAATCTGGTCTCTCACAAGACTCTTTATCACTCTCTCCTCCACTCTCTACAAGCTTCCCTATCCCTGTCGTATCTTGCAGCATGCACACCACTCACTCTCTCTGACACACACCTTCCAGTGCATAAATTCATCTCCCCTTCTAACTGTATCCAGTCTACAACTTCATCCCTGTCCGTGCAACATTCTCCAGTCCATATACTCCTCTCTCTTGCTGCAGCATTCTCCAGCTTATATCATCTTCCATGTGCTTGCAACATCCTCCAGTCCATACTACTCACCCTTTCCCTGTAATATTCTCCAGTCCATACCATCCTCCCTATCACTGTGATATTCTCCAGATCCCACAACTGTTGTCAAATGTACGACATCCTGGAATTCTGTGAATGTTCCCATGCCCTGATCAACATAGTCCATGGAGCGATCCATAACACTGTACACATCGCTATCTCTGGAATCTAATCAAAGACGCTTTATCTCTCTATGTTTCTCCAAACAATAAAATGTTTTCTCCTGTGAACATTCTGTAGCAACTGTAGCTATGTTTAACCCTGCAACATTGTCGCACCCCAAACATCTCTCCCACTCTGTGACCTCTAACCATCCCTCAAAGGCCCTCTCTCGGTGACACGTGCCATGCATTTGCAGATGGAATGACAGCATTTTCCGAAGGGGACAGATATGATCGAACTGTTATTGTGGAGGTGTGGCTACAGAATGATCATGACAGCAATGTGATTATTGAGGGATTGTGGGGATTTAGGCAGGATCAGCAAAAAACCAAACAAGGTCCTGTTTTGTTGTGAAGAAAGGACGCAGTCAGTGCATTAGTGAGACAGCCAATTTAATCTGGGATCAAAATATAGAGTCATTTTGAATGGACAGCTTCCAAATAGCAAGGGAGATCTGGAAGATCAAATCACAATCCATGCTCGTTGTTAAGTTGGATGCAATAGTTTTTTGGTGATCGTAGACAGAGGCATGTGGAGTGGTCAATTTCTGATTGGACGTCTGTGGCCAATGCTGTTTCACAAGGATCAGTGCTGCGATGTCTGTGTGTAATTTATATCTGTGATTCAGATGAAAAGATCAGCAGTTTGAGTGGTAATTTTGCAGTCAACATTTGGAAAGGCATGTAATGATTAGGGATAGTTCGGGGAATTGTGGATAGTGAGGAAGAGTGTTCATGGTTGCAGCAGTGTGTAGATCAGGTGGAACGCTGGGCAGAGATGTGGCAAATTGAATTTCATCGGGACAGGTGTGAAGTGATGCATTTATGAAGTCAAATGGAAGAGAGAAGTACACTAATTGACAAGTTGGAATCATTGATAAACAGAGAGACATTGGAAGCAAATCCATATCTCCCTAAAAATAACACAACAGGATGTGGTGGTAGAGGGGGAGTATGGTATGCTTACCTTTATTGGTCACAGTATTGAGTACAGACGTTTGCATGTCATGTTGTGACTGAATGAAAATTCAGTCGGCCATGTTTGGAAGGTTCCGTGTCGTTCTCATCGACACACCACAGGAAGGATGTGGAGGGTGTAACAGAGGGTTGGCAGAATGTTGCCTGGTTGAGAATGTGTTTACTGTAAGGAGGTTGGACACAGTTGGATTGTTTTGCGTGAGTATCGGAGACTGAGGTGTAACCTGGTACAGGTATATACCATTAGGAAAGGCGTGAATAGTGTGGATAGTTGGAATCCTCCTTCCAATTTCGAAATATCAAATATTAGGTCGCATCGGTTTAAGGTGAGAGTGAGAAGTTTTAAGTGAGATGAATGAGGCCAGTTGGCTTTCCTGAGAGGGGAGAAACTGCGCAGGAGGTGGGAGAGGTGGCAATAAGAGCAAACATTTGAAGGTCATTCAGACAGATACATGAACAGACAGAGAAGAGGGATATCGCCCATGTGCAGGCAGATGGGATTAGTTTAGAATAGCATCATCGTCAGCACAGCCATGGTGGGCCGAAGGGCCTATTACTCTGCTGTACTGTTCGATTTTCTAACTTAACAACATCTAACCTGTCAAAGCCCCTCCGAATCCTGGATGTTTCATTCAATTTCTCTCCCATTCTTCAAAACCACAATAGGTTCAAGGGCAATCTATTCTACCTCTTCTCATTGGAAAATCCCACCATCTCCAGAACCTTCCCTGGCCTGCCTCCAACACAAGAATGTCTTTCCTTCGGGCACACATACTATTCATTATAATCTAGGTGTGGTCTGACTTGTACCTTGCATTGTTTTAGCAAGAGCTCCCATTTTTGGACTCCTTTCCCTTTGTAATAAATGGCAGCATTTGATTTGCCTTCTCTATGAACTGCTGGTCCTGTAAGCTACCTGTTTCAGATTGATTCACAAGGATTCCCAAAACCCTTTGTGCAGTCAGTCTGAAACCAAACGGTGTTAGCCTGACAGTAAGTCGGGAACGTGCTGGAATGTGCTATAAAGAATATGACAATAAATGATAACTAGATACTTAGAAACAATGGGAGATGTATGATTATATAAAAGGGGAATATTTTTAAATCTGTTGGATTCTATATTTTGTTGTGACCATAAATGGCAGAATAGATAAGTGGGGGGGGGGGGGGGGGGGGGGGGGGGGGGAGGGGGGAGGGGGGGAGTCCAGTTGCGGTAGAGGGATATTTGAAATTTCAGAAGCATTTTGACAAGTTTCAACAAGGGCTAAAAATTAGCTCGTGAGAGAATAGGGCCCCTGAAAGGTCAATGAGGCTGTCTGTGTGGAATCACTGCTGATGGGTGAGATACTGAACAAATATTTTGTGTTCGGATTCACTACGGAGAAAGACATGGAAGTTCGGGAAGTTAGGAAAATACATAGGGATATCTTGGAAAGAGTTCACATTGGAGAACAGGAGGTGCTGTATGTCTTAAAATGATAAAGGTTAGATAAAACCTTGGGACATGATCAGATGTATCCCAGCACCTTGTGAGAAGCGAGGGAGAAAATTGCAGGGCCCCTCCCAGAGATATTTGCATCATCAACAGCCATTACAGACCAGTGAGACTGATGCAGAGTGGTAAGTTGTTGGAGGAGATTCTAAGGGAAACGATCATCATGCCTTTGGAAAGGTAAGGACAGATTAACGATCGTCATCATGGCTTTCTGCACGGGAAATCATGCCTCAAATGTGAGTGTGGAGATAGACAGGTGAGAAATCAAAGCAGAGCAGTACAAGATATCCACATGAACTTTATCAAGGCCTTTGACAAGGTTCTGCATGGTAGACTGGATAGTAAGTTTAGATCACACATCACCAGGGAGCGCTCACTGATTAGATACAAAACAGATTGACGGTAGGAGACAGAGCATGTTCATAGAGGGTTACCGCTCAAACTGCAGGCCTGTGACCAACGGTGTGCCGTGGGGTTCGGTGCTGGGTCACTGTGGTGCATCATTTATATAAACAGTTTGGATGATAATACAGGAGCCATGGTTAGCAAGTTTGTGAGTGAGACTGAAATTGGTGATAATGTGGACAGTGAAGAAGGTTATTGAAGAGTACAATGGATTCAACAGTACTGCTGGACCAGTGAGGTTAAGAATAACGGGGAGAAATGCACAGTGTTGTATTGTGGTAAAGCAGACCAGGCTGGACTTGTACAATTAATGTTCGGGCCCTGAGTACTGTCGTCAATCAGTGACCCAGGGACTCAGGTACAGTTTTTTGAAAGTAGCGTCACGGGTAGACAGGCTGGTGAAGCAGGCGTTTGGGCTGGTTCCCCTTCATTGGGCAGAGCATTGAGAGTAGGAGTTGGGATGTCATGGTGTATCTGTACAGGATATTAGTGAGGCCACTGTATAAGCATTGGTGATTATCTGGTAAAAATCAACTTGTTCACGTATGTCCTTTAGGGAGGGATATCTGACATTCTTACCTGGTCAGGCTCACATGTGACTCTAGTCCCACAGCAATATGGCTGACTCTGAGCTGCCCCTGGGCAATTAGCAGTGGGGTAATGTATGTTGGTCCAACCGGTGACATCCTCAGGCCATGAATGAATCAATGAAAATACAAATGTCCATCCCTATCTCTGCAAACAGCTCTAGCTGCAGCAATTCGTACTGGCTTTGTAACACTGTTCAGGCCTTTGCCCCTCTCTGTAACACCCTCACCACCTCCAGCACCTTCAATTCTCCCTGTTCTGATCATCTAATTAAACGCTGACGTTTCGTCTTCCTACTGCACTCCACCTACTCGGAGACTCCCTAGCGATCTCTTTAACAAATGTGTCCATATTTCTAAACGTTGGCTTCTTCAGAATTGATAGGTTTTTTTTTCATCTGTTAATCAAATCCTTTAAGTCCTGGGCCAAGACCGTCTGAAGTGGGGAAGGAGCATTGGGAAGGTGTCGAGCACATCGAGACTTGCTGTGGGGAAAAATAAGAATCCAGGAGAAAACAGCACAAGGACCGCGCTGTCATATCAACGCCCCACCCACCCCCTTTCCATGGCCACCTTCTGCCCCAAGTGTAACAGAATCTGTGAAAGGCAACATCGGTCTGAACAGCCAACTCAGGACCCTCACCGCCCCAGAGTGGGAGAGAGTCAGCCTCGTCTGTGACCCACCACCAAAGAGATGATGAGATAGGAAGGATGAATCCCCTCACAATTATCCCAGTGCCTTTGTTACAAATTCAAACAATTCCCTGTTAGTACAGTGTCTAATACTGTGATATTACTTATTACCTGTCCACGTGGCATCCCTAGCTGTGTCGGTCTATGTTCTGCCCCTGTCAGCATTCCTCCCTCTTACGGATGGTCTGAGATCCTGAGTCAACAGAATTGTCCACTCCAGAGAGACGCAGCAGCACGGGCGTTTTTAAGATCTCTGCTGGACTCAGTCCCACTCTGCATGTGTTATCCTCATTGCATCAGTCTAATTTCCCATTCTGTCTCATGCAGGTAATCAGGATGTTCCTAACTTCTGTCTCATTCATCACCTCATTGAAGCTGGTTAGTCAGCCAGAGAGAGAGGGAGATCTGGAGCCTTCAGTAAATCATACAGCCGGTAAGATCGCTCACAGTGAACAGCACAGGATGGAGGTAGTAGACTTCTATATTCAGACCTGGAAGACCGGACATAGATACAGAGCTGGGTAAGGAACAGCAACATTCTAGGCTTCATTCCCACCATCTTGTGAGGGTCCTGCTTTCACCTCTGCTGGACTGGTCCTCAATGCGACAGCACAGCGGATCGCAGGCATCAATCCTGGCCCATGCTGTTTTAGTGATCTCTGTAATATCCTCCAGTCCCGATAATCCTTCCTCTGTTTGGAATCTCCTCTAGTCCACATAACTCTCTGTGTCTCTGTCTCTGTCTCTGTCAGGTTCTCCAATCCCTGACACCCTAATCCCTAACCTTCTCCAGTAGATACTAAATTCCTTCATCCCTGTAAACCCTGACAGTCCTGTCTATCCCTGTAAGCTTCTCCCACCAATACCACCCTCCATGTCAATGTATTTGTCTTTAACCTCTCCATCGGTCCCTAGCTATGTAATCTTCTCCAGCTCCTACAACCCTTCCTTAGCTGTGAAAAATTTGTAATCTCCTTATCCTTCTCCAATTCTTTGATCTTTAGCTTGTTAAATTTCACCCTCATTCCCGATACCATACCCCTCACGACCACAGGAACCTCTTTCAGTTTGTGCAACCCTCCCCATTTGTGTAACTGTCTCCAACCCAGTAACCTGGCATTCTCCATTGCCTTCCTATCTATGTAGCCTCCAGAGCCTAGAAGCCTTCTTATATCTGTAAATGTCTTCAGTCATGACAACCTTCCATATCTCTGTTCGTATACACAATAATCTCCGAGATGAAACAGCCCCCTGTCTGTGCCTCTCAGTTTGCTTGCCTCTTCCTATCTCCATCCCTATCCCAATCTCCAGAATCTAATCCAGCTACCTCGATCTCTGTAAATTCCTTCAATCCCCAAATTCCTTTGTCCCACTGACATTCTTGAACAGATGTAACTCTGTTTAACTCTAACATCCTCGAGTCCCTATAAGCCTCCCTATCTCTGTAACCTCTACCCATCTGTTCAACCCCGACTACTGAGGAATGACTCCCTGCGTTCGTCATAAGGAAGATGGAATGACAGTGAACAGATATGATGGGAGTGTCATTCTGGAGATGACAGTCGCTGGTAAGTGAATACTGAAGGGTTGTTTGGATAGAGTCATAGAGTCAGAGAGATGTACAGCATGGAAACCGACCCTTCGGTCCAACCCATCCACGCTGTGCAGATATCCCAAACCAATCTAGTCCCAATAGGCAGTCTAGGCAAAAAGCCAACAAGTTGTGAAGGAAGCATTAGGTTAATGCATTAATGAGACAGTCATGTGGATCTGAATATGAAAAGTAGAGCTGAGAATAAGCAAGCAGCAGCAACCGTTAGCAGGAATTCTTTTGTAGGCACCAACCAGTGATGGGAATGTCAATATGGTTACAGCCAGGACACTGAATGTACTTATGGCAAGGGCAGTACAGTAACTGTGTGTGACAGTGGTCTCCATGCTGACTGATAGAGCAACGAGCCTTTTGGATTGAATTTGTTGGTGTGAATATAAATGGCAGAATTGTAAGGGTGGAGGAGGGGTGTCATGGTATAGGGGATATGGTATTTAAATTATCAGAAGCCTTTATGCAAGTTTCAATAAGGGCTAAAGAGTAATTTGGGAGAGAATAGGACCCCTTAAAGATCAATAAGGTCGCCTTTGTGTGGAACCAGAGGAGATGGGTGAGATATTAGACAAAATAGAGTTGTCAGTATTTACTGTGGAGAAAGACATGGAAGCTCGGGAACGTGGGGAAATAAATAGTGATGTCTTGGAAAGAATCATCAACAGAGAAGAGAAAGTGATGGAATCTTAAAACAATTAAAGCTAGATCAATCCTCAGTAGCTCATTAGGTCAATCCTAGAATACTCTGAGAAGCTAGGGAAGAGATTGCAGTGTACCTTACAGATATATGTATATTATCAACAGGCACTGTAAGATGTTGGAAGACTGGAGGTTGTCTAATGCTGTTCCATCACTGAAGGACTGCAGAGAAAAGCCAGGAAATTACAGCCCCGTGAGACCAGTGATGGGGAAGTTTTTGGAGGAGATTCTGAGAGAAAAGAGATCCTTACATTTACAAAGGCAAGGGCTGATTCGAGATGGTCAGCATGGCTTTGTGAGTGGGAAACCATGTTTCACAAACCGGATTGACTCTTCGAGGAGGTGGCCAAAGACAGATGAAGGCAGAGCAGTCAGTGTTGTCCACATGGACTTTAGCACCTAATCAAGAGGAAGAAGGAAGCTTACTTAAGGTCGAGGAAGCAAGGATCAGACAGGGCTCCAGAGAGTTACATTGGGTGGCACGGTGTCTCAGTAGTTAACACTGCTACCTCATAGCACCACGGACTCCATTTCGATTACAGCCTCAGGCGACTGTCTGTGGGGTGTTTGCACATTCTCCCTGTGGGTTTCCTCCAGGTGCTCCGGTTTCCCCCCCACAGCCCAAAGATGTGCCAGTTTGGTGCCTTAGCCATGCTAAATTACCCATAGTATTCAGGGATAGGTAGGTTTGGTGCATTAGTCAGGGCAAATGGAGAGTAATAGGGTGGGGAATGGGGCTGGGTTGGATACTGTTTGGAGGGTTGGTATGGAGGTGTTGGGCCAAATGGCCCATTTGCACATTGTAGGGATTCTCTGAAGGTAACAGGAAGGAACCGTGGAATGGACTTAAGGCAACTAGAAGGGTGCATGAAAAAGCATTGTTGGGAAGGATTAAGGAAAACCGTGAGGCATTCTCCATTTATGCGACGAACAAGAGGATGGTCAGAGTGAGGATGAGGCCAATCTGGGATAGTGGAAGGAACTTGTGCCTGTAGTCACAGGAGGTAGGGGAGGGCCTTAATGAATACTATGCCTCAGTATTCACTGCTGAGAAGGGTCTTGTCGTTTGTGAGGACAGCGTGAAACAGGCTGATGTACATGAACAGGTGGATGTTACGAAGGAGATGGGCTGAGTATTTTGTAAAAGATAAGGATACATAAGTCGCTGAACCAGACTGGATGCGTCCAAAGTTACTACAGCAACCGAGGGAGTGGTTGCTGCTCACCTGGTGATGACCTTTGCAGCCTCACTCTCCACTGGAGTCGGACCAGATGATTGGAGGCAGGAAAATATTATTCCTTGTTCAGGAAAGGGAATAGGGATAATCCTGGGAATTGCACACCTGTCAGTCTTATGTCTGTGGTGTGCAGATTATTGGAGAGGACTCTGGGAGACAGGATTTATTATTCCTTGGAAAACCATAGTTAGATTCGAGATAGTCAGCATGGTTTTGTAAGGGGCAGGTCTTGCCTTACAAGTCTTATTGAATCTTTAGAGAATGTGATAAAACATCTTTATGGCACATTCAGAAAGTACGGGGGCACGGGATATAGGGAAACCTGTCTGTCTGGATACAGGATTACTGGCCCACAGAAGACAGAGGGTGATGATAGATGGAAAGCATTCATCCTGGAGCTCAGTGACCAGTGGTTTTCTGCAGGGAGAGGTTACAGGACCTCTGCTCTTTGTGATTTTATGAATGAATTGGATGTGTGATTGAAAAAGGGTTAGTCAGTTTCCCAATGACACGAAGGTTGGTGGAGTGGTTGATAGTGGGGACGGCTGTTGTCGGCTGGAACGGGATATTGACAGGATGCAGAGCTGGGCTGAGAAATGGCAGATGGAGTTCAATCTGGAAAAGTGTGAAGTCATTCATTTTGAAGATTGAATTTGAATGCAGAATACAGATTTAAAGGTAGGATCTTTGGCAGCGTGGAGGAACAGAGGGCTCCCTCAAAGTAGCCACCCAAGCTGATTGGCTTTTTAAGAAGCAATATATTGTGTGGGATTTCATTAGTTAGGGGATTGAATTTTAAAGTGGTGAGGTTATGCTGCAGCTCTATAGAGCCCTAGTTCGAACCCACTTGGAATATTGTGTTCAGTTTCGGTCCCTTCATTACAGGAAGGATGTGGAAGCTTTAGAGAGGATAAAGAGGAGATTTACCACGATACTGACTGTACTAGAGAGCATGTCCTATGAAGAAAGGTTGAGGGAGCTAAGGTTTTTCTCATTGGAGTGAAGAAAGGTGAGGGGTGACGTGGCAGAGGTGAACAAGGTGATAAGAGTCATAGATCGAGTGAATAGAGAGAGAGATTTTTTACCCTCATATAAATAGTTCTTACAAGGGGGTATAATTTTCAGGTGATTAGTGGATGGTGAAGGGAAAAATTCAGAGGTAGGTCCGTTACATACAGAGTGGTGGCAGAGTGGAATGCACTGCCAGCGGTGGCAGTAAAATTAGATGCATTAGGGACATTTAATATACTTTTGGATAGGCACATGGATAATAATAAAATGAAGGGTATGGAAGTTAGAGTCGTAGAGAGGTACAACATGGAAACAGACACTTCAGTCCAACCTGTCCATGCCGACCAGACATCCCAACCCAATCTAGTCCCACCTGCCAGCACCCGGTCCATATCCCTCGAAACCTCTACTATTCATATTCCCATCCAAATACCTCTTAAATGTTGCAATTGTACCAGCCTCCACCACTTCCACTGGCAGCTCATTCCATACACATACCACCCACTGCATGAAAAAGTTGCCCCTTAGGTCTCTTTTATATCATCGATAACCTATGCCCTCTAGTTCTGGACTCCCCAACCCCAGGGAAAAGACTTTGTCTATTTACCCTATCCATGTCCCTCATAATTTTGTAAACCTCTATAATGTCACCCCTCAGCCTCTGACGCTCCAAGGAATACAGCCCCAGCCTGTTCAGCCTCTCCCTACAGCTCAAATCCTCCAGTCCTGGCAACATCCTTGTAAATCTTTTCTGAACCCTTTCAAGTTTCCCAACATCTTTCCGATAGTAAGGAAACCAAAATTGCACGCAATACTAAAACAGTGGCCTAACCAATGTGTTGTACTCTCGCAACATGACCTCCCAACTCCTGTACTCAATACTCTGAGCAATAAAGGAAAGCATACCAAACGCCTTCTTCACTATCCTATCTACCTGCGACTCCACTTTCAAGGTGCTATGAAGCTGCACCCCAAGGGCTGTTGGTTCAGCAACACTCCCTAGGACCTTACCATTAAGTGTATAAGTCCTGCTAAGATTTGCTTTCCCAAAATGCACCACCTCACATTTATCTGAACTCAACTCTATCTGCCACTTTTATTTTTTCTCTTACGGTCGGATAAAAGATTGGCATATCATCATGGCCGAAGGGTCTTGTTCTGTACTGTTCTCTGTTCTATATGTCGTATGGTAAACTGGGTAATAAGGTCAGATCAGTATAAAAGGATATGGCCTTCAGGAGGAGCTAGTCAACTGGACAGAAAATTGGACTTGATGGTAGCTGACCGAGGGTGATGGGGGACATGTTGTTTTTCTGACTGGAGACATGTGACCAGCGGTGGAGTGGGTCCCCTGTTGTTTGTCATTTGGATAAATGTTTTGGATGGGAATATTGTTAAGTAAGTTAAGTAAGTTTTTTGGGTGACACTGAAATTGGTGGTAAACTGGACAATGATGAAGGTTATCTGTGATACAACAGGATGAACAGTACTGCTGGGATAGTGGGCTGAAGAATAGCAGATGTAGTTTAATTAGATAAAGGTGAAGTGTTCAATTTTCGTGAAACAAACCAGGGCGGGACCTGTACAGTTAATGTTTGGGCCCTGGGAATGTTGTCCGTCAGTGACCCAGGGATGCAGGTACACAGTTCTTTGGAAGTGGTGTCACAGGGAGACAGGCTGGTGAAGCAGGCATTTGGGATGGTTACCTTCATTGGGGAGAGCATTGAGAGTAGGAGTTGGGATGTCATGCTGTATCTGTACAAGACATTGGTCAGGTCACCATAAAAGCATTGTTGATCAGTGGGAAGAACTCATCTGGTTCACTGACCTCCTTTTGTGTAGAACATCTGACATTCTAACTTGGCCTGGCTAACATGCGACTCCAGACCCACTGCAGTATGGCTGACCCTGAGCTGTCCTCTGGGTAATTAGCAGTGACACCCACATCCCATGAATAAATAAATAAAAATACGTGTGTCCCTCCCTACCTCTGCAAACCCCTCCAGCTGCAGCAATCCGTACTGGTTTTGTAACATTGTTCAGGCACTGACCACTCTCAGTAACACTCTTACCACCTCCGGCACTTTCACCTCTCCCTGTTCCTTTTGTGACATTGAACCCTGACACTGATTCCCTTTCCCACTGCCCAACTCCTGCTAGTAGACCCTTTGAAATCCCTTCGACACTTACTCCTAAAACACTCTCTCACTTCAGGACTTTAAGTACTTTTTGGTGATCTTCTAAGACTCATAATCTAATATGATCCATTTTGTCCCGAGTGAGAGGCCAGTGGGAATTTTTTGCTGAGGTTTTGTCTGTTTCAGTGGAATGTTCTTTTGTTGAGTGATTTACACTGTCCTTTCAAATGTTTTCCACTGTTCACTCACAGGCACATACTTCAGTTTGTTTCGCCTCTTTACCTTGGTCAGTTCTCATCTCAAACCCATGTCATTGGCTGTTTTTGTTTCTAGTTGTAGCGTGTCCTTTCTGTGATTCACATTAAAACTTTATATTTCTTTAACTGCACTTTATCACAATTTCCCTGAGGATCTCTCCAGGTAACATTACTCATTCACGAAGTCTGATCACACAACCATCGCTCTGAGATAGTTACGTCCCTCGCCAGTTGCACAATTTGTTATTCAAAGAAACACTGAAAAAAAATTCTCTGAACTCCTCTTCCAATATCACTGTTGTCAGTGTGACTGTCCCAGATTATGGGAATATTGAAGTTTCCCAAAATTATCACAAAGTGTTTGTTAAAAAATTCCAATGAGTTCCTTTATAATGCAGTGATGAGCAATGGAATGCTGTTCGATGGCTAAAACTGTTCTGCTGCTTGTGTCCTTAGCAAGTAGTAGCCAGAATTTACATTCAGACTGAATCTACTTCATGATCTGAGGTCAAATGATTTTTCTGTACTGCCTTTGTTATTGATTATTGTTAGCGTTTCCCATTTTGCCTGAGTTTCCACAAGGTTGTGATCCATTGAATATTTATGTCCACCTTTTGTTCGCCCTGTAACCACTTCTCTCTGGTATCTAAATTTCTTTTATCTCTGTGTCACAAATCAATCTACCTTATTGAGGAGAGTTAAAAATCACACAACACCAGATTATAGTCCAACAGGTTTAATTGGAAACACACTAGCGACGCTCCTTCATTAGGTGATAGTGGAGGACTTGATCGTAACACAGAATTTATAGCAAAAATTTACAGTGTGATGTAACTGACATTATACATTGAAAAATTGATTGTCTGTTAAGCCTTTCATCGGTTAGAATACAGTCATAGTTTCAGTTCTTTCATGTGTAAATCACAAAACATTTTTTTTAATTGTTGCATTCTCGAGTTAGCTGTTAACAATGGTGATAGCTAGACAATATGTTGAAGGTGTTAGGACCCTGTGTTCTCTGTCTATGCCATGATTTTTAGATTGATTCTAATCTAAAAAGTGATCTAAGAGTTTTACATAAATTCATGCAAAGTACAGTGTAACTCTGCAAGTACAAATTCACCCCACAAAATATATGTGTGCATGTGGGTCTTTGTCTGTCTGTGTGTGTTTGTCTGGGATGGGGGTTGTGAGCGTGAGAAAGTGTGTGTGTAGTGAGTGCAGAGTGTCTTAAGCCTGTGAGGGGGTGCATGTGTGAATGTGGGAGTGTGCGTGTCTATAAGGGTGTGTGTGGGTGTCTGTGTGCGCGTCTGTGTGTATGTGAGTGTGTGTGTGTTGGAATGACTGTGTGTGTGTGGTCCAATGGTGATCACCAGTAATGTGACATGAACCCAAGGTCCCGGTTGAGGCCCTCCCCATGGGTACTGAACTTAGCTATCAGCCTCTGCTCAGCCACTTTTTTCTCTGCTGCCTGTCCCGAACTCCACCTTGGAGGATGGTCACCTGAAGGTCCGAGGCTGAATGTCCTGGACCACTGAAGTGTTCCCCAAATTGGGGGGGAACCCTCCTGTCTGTTGATTGTTGTGTGGTGCCCATTCATCCGTTGTCGTAGCCTTTGCTTGGTTTCCCCAATGTACCATGCCTCAGGGCATCCTTGCCTGTAACGTATAAGATAGACAATGTTGGCTGAGTCATATGAGTACCTGCCATGTACAAGGTGGGAGGTTTTCCACGCCTAATAGTGGTATCTATATCCACAATCTGACCCGTCTTGCAGCGTCCACCGTGACAGGGTTGTATGGAGTTGTCCTGAGGGCCATCCGCTTTATCCTCGATTACAACGTCTTCACTGTCCACTTTTCCACCCTCCAGCCTTTCCAGCACATCACACATGGCTATCAATGGTACAAATATCTTTGCTTGGGGCTCCACAATGTTCTGTGATACACTTCATCAGGTCCTGGGGCTTTCCATAGCTTTGTGTTTTAAAACCTTCTTTAACATGCACTCTTTTCAAGTCATAGAGATGTATCGCATGGAAACAGACCCTTTGGTCCAACTCGTCGATGCTGACCAGAAGATGTAAATAAATCCATCCCATTTACCAGCATTTGGCCCATGTACTTGTAAACCCTTATTTTCATATACCCATCCAAATATCTTTAAATGTTGTCATAGTATCAGTATCTTCTACTTTCTCTCTCAGCTCTGTGTGCATAAAAAAGCTGTCCCTTCAGTGCCGTTTAAACCTTTCCCCTTTAATCTTAAACCTATGCCCTCTAGTTTTGGGCTCTCCAACCCCTGGGAAAAGACCTTGAATGTTAACCCAATCCATATACCTCATGTTTATATAAACCTCTGTAAGGTCACCCCTCAGTCTCCGATTCTCCAGTGACAGTAACCCCAGCTTATTCAGCAACAACCCCAGCAACATCTTGTCAATCTTTTCTGAACACTTTCAAATTTCACAGCATCCTTCCTATAGCGGGGATACTGGAATTGCAGAGAACTCCAAATGTGGTCTAACGTTTTGCTCTTGTTCCATGAGTTCCCCAGTCTTTGTCCACAGTAAAGTCTGGAGTAAAAAATGTGTTTAAGGTCTTAGAAATATCCTGCTTTTCCACACATCAGTGGTCTCATTGATCTTTAAGGGACAGCATTTTGTCTCGAGTTACTCTTTTACTCAATATATTTATACAATCACTTTTGGATTCTCATTCTCATTCTCTGCCAAAGCTAATGCATGTACGATTTCTGCAATCCTGATTTCTACCCAAAGTGTATTCCTACAGCCCCTGTGATCCTCAGGGATTCCCTTGATCCAGCTGGCTATACCTGACATGTGCCCCTTTTTCCTTGACCAGACCCTCAATAGACAGCCAGTGTTTCCGAATGCTGTCAGCATTGACCTGCACACAAACAGGAACATGCTGGTGGTGATCGCTCAATTTATCTCACTTTTAAAATATTCTCACTTGCCCGACTTCCCTTTCCCTGCAAATAGACTCCCTCGTCACCCTTTGAGAGTTCCTGGCTAATATTATCAAGATTAGTCTGGCCCCATTTTATAACTTGAACCTGTGGACCAGCCCTGTCCTTTTCCATCGCTATTTTCAAACTAATAGACTTGAGTCACTTTGGCAAAATGCTTTCCCACTCACACCTCAGTCCCTTTCCCTACCTTGTTTCCCAAGGGGAGGTCAGGTTTTGCCCCATTCTCTTTTCAGGCCATTTACATATTGATTGGGAGTTTTCTGGAAGACAATTACCAAATTCCTCCCTTGCAAACACTGAACACTGGCAGTCTCAGTCTAGGATTGGAAAGTTTAAAAACCCCAAAGATAACAGCCCTATTATTATGATTGATATTTGAGATCTCATGATATGTTTGTTGCTCAGTCTGCCACTGATTATTCGGGGTCAGTAGGACAATCGTGTCAGAGTGATGACCCATTCTTATTTCTCAGTTCCACTAACATAGTGTCACTGCGTGATCCCACAGGAATATCCTCTTTACGTACTGATGTAATGATTCATGCAATGAAAACCCACCACCATGCGTCCTCTCTTGCCTCCCCTTCGATGCTTCCTGTAGCATCTCCACCTTGAAACAATGAACTGCCAGTCCTGGCCGTCCCTCAGCTGTGTTTCTGTAATAACTATAATCTCCCAGTCCCATGTTCCAATCCATGCCCTGAGTTCATCTTCCTTAGCTGTCAGGCCCCTTGCATTGAAATAAATGCAGTTTAATCATCAGTTCCCCCTCCCCCATTGCCTGCTATGTTCTTGCCTGCCTTGTCTGCTGAAATTGCTGTCTTTAACTTGTGCACCAACCTCAATCTTCTTTCTGGCCTTATGACTGTTTAAGGTGCAACACCCTGCCAGATTAGATTATATCCTCTCAAGCAGCTCTAACAATTCGCCCCATCAGGATGTGGGTCCCCCTCCTCCCAGTTCAGGTGCCTTCCCCACCCTGTCAACCTGTGCTGACACCTTCAGACATCCAGGGACTTGCCCACCAAGGTCCCGGTGTTACTCAGTTCTCCAGGAGGTCCTACCTTTCATGATGTATATCCTTCGCTTATGAGACTTCCCACAGTGCATTACCTCACAGTGATCAGAAGTAACCTCCATCTGCCCTTACTCAGAGTGTGTACAACTCTGAGTATGACTAACTTCATCCAGTCTCCCCAACCGTCCCTACCTCTAATTGTGGAGAGAATGTACAACCCTCCCTATTGCGTTAACCTCCTCCAGTCCCTCTCATGGACACCATCTATGTAAGCTTCTAATGTTCCTTTATATATTTTCCTCCTGTTCTAATAAACCCTTGTGAACTTTGTGAAATTGTCCAATCTCTGGAGTGCTCTGTATAATCAGCCTCACTGTGACTGGAATCTGGCTTCAATACCAGCCTTGGCCGACTGTCTGTGTGGACTTTGCATGTTCTCCCCCAGACTGTGTGGGTTGCTTCCAGGTGCTCTGGTTTCCTGCCACAGTCCAACATTTGCACGATACGTGGATGGGCCATCATAAATTGACTGTAGTATTCAGGCAAGAGTGGTTTAGGTGAGATCACCATGAGGAATGCAGGGTTTATTGGACAGGGAGAGGGATGGGTCTGGTTAGTATGCTCTTTAGAGAGGTTGGTTTGGACTTGTTGGGCCGAATGGCCAGTTCCACACTGTGTGGAGATTCTATTCAGGTTATTGTCCAGTCCTGCAAACCATCCCTGTCTCTTGAACCTTGCCTCATCCCCAATACTCTCCTTATATGTGTAATCTTCAACAGTTTCTAAAACACTCCTTGGCGATGTCAGCTTCTCCAGTCCTTACCACGATCGATATGACTGTCACCTCCTCCTGCTTTTAGAACCTTCTCTATAAATATTGCCATTTGTTAGAGCACTCCCAATCACTGTTCCATCCTGAAAGCCCCAAAAACATTTATATCTCTGTCAACTCATCTGGACTGTCTGTACTTCCTTTTGACAGTCCCGTTCTGAGACTTTTTCTATATCAAAAAAATCATTAAGTGTAGGTGACCCTAATTATTGTAACCTCCCTTCAGCCTTACAGCACTGAGGATCTGTAGAAGGTCTGTTCAAACCGGCAGCCATCTCTGTGTCTGTAATCTCTTCCACTCCCCGTAATACATTCTCTCTGAGCTCCTCTGTAGTCCATTAAACACTCTTTAACACTGTCTGTATCAGTGTAACCTTCTCCAACAACACAACCTTCCCGATCTGTGTAAATACCTACACCAGTCCCTATCCCTCTCAGCTCCGTCTAACAATACAACCCTCCATGTCTGTGTATTCACCTTCAGTCCCTACTCACCTCCCTATCTGTGTAACCTTCTCCATGCATTTTTGCTACAGTCTCTTCAACTGTCCCTGTCAGTGTAATATCTACCAGTCCCGAAAACTCCCCTCTCTTTAACTTTCTCCGGCCACACAACCCTCACTATCTGTGACCTACTCCTGTGGGAGAACCCTCCCTCTGTGAACTGCTCCAACTCTTCAACTCTCCATCAGCTCCTGCAGCTCTCACAGTCCTCCTTGTGGACGGAACGTCTTCCAGTCCCTAAAATGCCATCAGTCTGTGGCGACCCTACTACCATCCCTATCTGTGTTATCCTCTCAGTTCCCTGCAACACTCCCGATCTGTAGATCCCACTCCAATGCCTGTGCCTCTCCCGATCCTGTTCCTACAAGACTCATTAACAATGTAACATCCTCCCGTCACTATCACCCACCCTGTCAATGTAAGCTCCTCCTGTATCTCCAAACATTTACTCATCTCCATAACCTTCTCCAGCTCTTACCCCCATCTGTGTAAACATCACTCTCCACTCAAACCCTCCCTACCGCAGGAACTTCCTTCTATTTGTGCTATGCTCCCTTATCTGTGAAAATGTCTCCAACCAAACTTGCTATCCATTCTCTCAAAAAAAATCCAGATTCCACAGCCTCCATGTCTAAATAACCCCCAGAATCCATGCCTTCCTATCTCTATAAACATCTTCAGTCACGATGACCCTCCATATCCCTGTTTGTTTCACCAGATGATACAAACCTCTTTATCTCTGTAATCTGCTCAGCTCACTAAAACAGTCCCTGTCTGTGTAATCCAGCCCTGTCCTACAAACATCCTTATCCCTGTAAACTTCTCTATCCCTCCCAACTTTCCCAACTCCATGAACCCCTACCAGTCCTACGGCTCTCCACATTTCTGTAACCTCCTGTGGGTCTATGGTCCTCCCTCCCTGTGAAACCAACTCCAGTCCCCACATCCCTCCCAATCTGGGTCCTCTGCTCCAGATCAGACCATTGCTGTCTCTGTAAACACCTCCACTCCTGACAACTCTTCCCATTTGTGTAACCTCGTGCAGAACCCATACTCTTCAGCTTCCTGAATCCTCTTCCTGCATTACAATCAAAACCACATGTTTATGTAATATCCACCAGTGCTTACACCCTCCCAACTCAGTAACCACTTGCAGCTCTAACAAAACACCTAAATTGTGAACCCTCTCATTTCCCTACAATCCTCCCTCCCTCCCTCCTCAAATGCCTTCATCACCATGAAACCTCACAATTATTGAAACCTCCTACTGTCTGCAAAATCCTCCTGTCCTGATATTCCTCTCTATCTCTGTAATCCCCACCACCCTCCAGTGCCCTTCTGGGGAACATGGCAGAGGAGGGAAGATTTGTAGCGTCTGGACCATATTACGGAGGTAGAATACTAGAAATTACAGATTTGGTCTAATGTTTGTGGTGTGCAGATTATTGGCGAGGACTCTAAAGAAAGGAATTTTGACTACTTGGAAAACCATAGTTAAATTAGTGACAGTCAGCATGGGTTTGTGAGGGGTCAGGTCATGCCTCACAAACCTTATTGAATTCTTTGAGGATATGACAGAATACGTTGATGGCTCATTCAGAAAAGAAGGATGATTGGGATAAAGGGAAATTTGTCTGTCTGGATACAGGATCGGATGGCCCAGTGAAGACAGAGGGTGGCAGCAGATGGACAGTATTGAGCCTGGAGCTCAGTGACCAGTGGTGTTCCGTAACAATCGGCTCTGGGACTCTGCTCTTTGTGGATTTTGTAAATGACTTGGATGTGGATGTTGGAGAGTGGGTTAGTAAGTTTGCCAATAACATGAAGGTTGGTGGAGTGGTCGGTAATGTGGAGGGCTGTTGGAGGTTGTAATGGGACATTGACAGGACGCCGAGCTGGGCTGGAAGTGCCAGATGGAGTTCAATCTGGAAAAGTGTGAAGTGATTCATTCTGGAAGGTCAAACCTGAATACAGAATACAGCGTTAAAAGCAAAATACTTGGCATTGTGGAGGAACAGAGAGATCATGGGGTCCATGTCCATAGATCCCTCAAAATCGCCACGCACGTTGATAGGGTTGCTAAAAAGTCATATGTTGTGTTGGCCTTTCTTAGCAAGGGGATTGATTTCAAGAGCTGTGAGGTTTTACTGCATCTTTATAGCGACCTGGTGAGACCAAACTTGGAATATTGTGTTCAGTTCTCGTCCCATCTTGACAGGAAGGATATGCAAGTTTTAGAGAGTGTACACAGGAGATTTACCAGGATGCTGCCTGGAATGGAGGGCATTTCTTATGGAGAAAGTTTGAGGGAGCTAAGGCTTTTCTCATGGGAGTGAAGAAGGAGGTGGGGCGACCTGGGTAGAGGTGAACAAGATGATGAGAATCACACAGAGAGAGGGAATAGTGAGAAACTTTTTCTCCTATGGCATAAATGGCTGTTACAAGGCGGCATAATTTTAAGGTGATTGGAAGATGGATAAGAGGATCGAGATGGTAGGTGGTCGGATGGACTGTCAATGGTTCTAGTAAAATTAGACACATTCGGGACATCTAATAGACTCTTGAACAGACACATGGATAGTAGTAAAATGAAGGGTATGTTGGCTAGTTTGATTTTACAGTCGGATAAAAGGTTGGCATAGCATCTTGGCCGAAGGGTCATGGGCTGAACTGTTCTGCGTTCTGTATTCTGTCTGGTAAACTGGGTAATAAGCTCAGATCAGTGAAAAAGGATATGGCATTCAGGAGGAGCTAGTCAACTGGATACAAAATTTGCTTGATGGTAGGAGACAGAAGGTGATGGGAGACATGTTGTTTTTATGACTGGAGACATGTGACCAGCGGTGGAGTGGGTCCACTGTTGTTTGTCATTTGGATAAATGGTTTGGTTGGGAGTATTGGTTTCCTGCTAAGTAAGGTGTTTGGGTTACACTGAAATTGGTGGTAAAGTGGACAGTGGAGAAGGTTATCTATGATACAACAGGATGAACAGTACTGTTGGGATAGTGGGCTGAAGAATAGCAGATGGAGTTTAATTAGATAAAGGTGAGGTGCTCCATTTTGGTGAAACAAACCAGGGTGGGACTTGTACAGTTAATGTTCAAGCACTGGGTAGTGTTTTCAGTCAGAGACCCAGTGACCCAGGTACACAGTTCTTTGAATGTGGTCTCACAGGTAGACAGGCTGGTGAAGCAGGCGTTTGAGGTGGTTACCTTCATTGGGGAGAGCATTAAGAGTAAGAGTTGGGATGTCATGTTGTATCTGTAGAAGGCATTGATGGGGCCATCATTAAAACATTGTTGATCAGTGGGAAGAACTCCTCTAGTCACTTACTTGCTTTAAGGAAGGGCATTAAATATTCTAACCTGGTCTGGCCAACATTTGACTCCAGACCCACAGCAATATGGCTGACTCTGAGCTACCCTCTGGGTAATTAGCAGTTGGGTCAAAGAATGTTAGTCCAGGCAGTGACACCCACATCCCAGGAATGAATAAATAAAAATCCATATGTCCCTCCCTACCTCTGGAAACACATCCAGCTGCAGCAATCCGTACTGGCTTTGTAACACCGTTCAGACCCTGACCCCTCTCTGTAACACTCTCACCACCTCCAGCACCTTCACCTCTCCCTGTTCCTATTGTGTCAATAAACCCTGACCATGGTTCCCCTTCCCACTGCCCTCCTCCTGCTAGCATACCCTTTGCAATCTATTTAACATTTACTCTTAAAACACTCTATCACTTCAGGATTTCAAGTACTTTTTGGGGATCTTCTCAGCCTCATGATCTAGTATGATCCCTTTTGTCCTGTGTGCGGGACCAGTGGGGATTTCTTGCTGAGGTTTTTACTGTTTCAGTGGAATGTCCTTCTGTTGAGTGTTTTGCACTGTTCCTTCAAATGTTTTCTGCTGTCCATTTACAGACTCATGTTCCAGTCTGTTTAGCCTGTTTACCTTGGTCAGTTCTCCTCTCACACACATGTCATTGGCTATTTTTGTTTCTAGTTGTAGCTTGTCCTTTCTTTAAATCACTTTAAAACTTTATATTTCTATAAACTGCACTTTATCACAATTTCCCGAAGGATCTCTCCAGGTGACATTACTCATTCACTAAGTTTCATTACACGGTCGCTCTGCGATAGTTATGTCCCTTAACAGTTGCACAATGTGTTTTTCAAAGAAACACTGAAAAAAAATTAACCGAACTCCTCTTCCAATATCAATGTTGACCGTGTGATTGTCACAGACTATACAAGTATTCAAGTCTTCCAAAATTATGAAAATGCTTTTGTTAAAAAAATTGCAACGAGTCCCTGTGTAATGCAATGATGAGCAATGGCATACTGTTCAGTGGCTAAAACTGCTCTGCTGCTTGTGTCCTTGGCAAGTAGTAATTACATTCAGACTGACTCTACTTCATGATCTGCAGCCAAATGCTTTCTCTGTAATGCCTTTGTTATCCATTATTTTTTAGTGTTACCCATTTTTCCTGAGTTTCCGCAAGATTGTGAACCATTGAATATTTTTGTTCACCCTGTATCCATGTCTCCCTGGTGTCTAAATCTCTTTTATCTCTGTGTCACAAATCCATCGACCTTATTACAGTGATGTTGTCCATTAAAAAAACATAACTTACTCTTTCCCACAATTTTCTGTCACAAATCTTTTTGCTGATGTACAATTTTAGTTAAACTCTGTCCCTTCCTGTTCCTTTCTGATTGCCTTCAGCCACATCCCATGCTGTTCCATTGCTTCACCTTTTCTCTTTGGATTTGGAAAGTTCCTTTCACTTGAACCCTGTCCCAGCATCCTCCCTGTCAGTTTAAAGCCCTGTCCATAAACCTACCGATATGATCGGCCAGGACACTGCTCCCAGCATGGTTCCAATGGGACCATCCTAATGGATTATTTATTAAAACAGGTATGGGATGTGGGTGTCTCTGGCTGACCAGCCTTTCTTGCCCAGTCCTAGCTGCCCTTGAACTGAGTCACTTGCTTGGCCTTTGAAGATGGTAATTGGGAGGCAAATACTTTGCTGTGGCTATGTCGTGCAGACCACGTGAGGATGGGCAGATGTCCTTTTCTGAATGACATAGCAGCCTGGGATACATTTCCCTGGGCACTGGGGATTTCTCCACCTTTATGCCTGTGAAAACATTTAATACCTCCTCCTTATTGATCTTAACATATTCTGGAACCTCAGCATCCCAAATGAAATCCCCGGCAATAATGTCTTTCTCCTGTGTGAATACAGATGGGAAGTATTCATTGAAGACCTCACCTGCTTCCTCTGGCTCCATGCACAGATTGTACCTTTGGTTTCTCACAGGCCTCCCTCTTTCGCTGGGAATCCTCTGACTCTCACGATGCTGATAAATTACCTGTGGCTTTTCCACAATCGTATCTGCCAAATATATTTCATGACCATTGCCGGTCCCTCATTTTCCACAATCCCCTTGCACTCTCTATACTTGTGAAGGGCTTCACCTGATTTTATTGCACTGTATTTTCTTTATCAAACTCACGATATCACTTGATCAGTATTCCCTGGACTTGCTGCCTTTACTATTCACTCTTCAAGGAGCACACTGGCCCTGCGTTCTCACTGCATCACTTTAAAATCCTCCACTTTCCTAACATGGACCCAACTGTAGGGAGTTCCTCCCAGTCCATGTTTGCCAGATCCTCTGTAATGATCGTGATACTGATAGGAGGCACAGTTGTGAGGGGGACATACAGGAGACTGTGTGGCTCCAGAGGAGACCCCAGGATGGTGTGCTGCCTCCCAGGTACCAGGGTCAAGGATGTCTCTGAGTCGTTATTGAACATTATGAAGGGGGAGGGTGAACATCCAGAGGTCATTGTGAACATTGGTCCACATGACAGAGGTAGACAAAGGGATGGGGTCCTGTGAAATGAGTACAGGGAGTCAGGTGAGAAGTTTAAAAAAGCAGGATATTGACCTTAATGATCTCCAGATTACTCCCAGTGCCAAGTGCCAGTGAGGATAGAAATAGAAAGGTAGGCTGGATGGATGTGTGTCTGAGGAGCTGGTATAGGGGGCAGGGTTTTCAGTTCATGGGTCATTGAGATCTCTTCTGGGGTAGAGGGGACCGGTACAAAGGGGATGGTTTGCACTTGAAGCAAAGGGGCACAAGTATCCCAGGGAGGAGATTTGCTAGTGTTACCCAGGAGGATTTAAACTAGTTTGGCAGGGAGTTGAGACTCTGAGTGAGAGAGGGACCATCGAAAAGTCAGGGGAAATACATCAGCCATCAAGAGCAAGTTACCTATTCAGGATATCCAGGGGCACAGTCGAGGGAGGGAAAAGACATCTGGTTTTAAAGGGCATTTATTTCAACACACGAGGCCTGACTGGTAAGGCAGACGAGCTCAGAGCAAGGATTAGCTCTGGGGACTGGGGTATTATAGCCATAACCGAAACATCGCTGAGAGAAGGGCAGGACTGGCAGCTCAGTGTTCCAGGATACAGAAACTACAGGCGGGACAGAAGGAGAAGTAAGTGAGGAGGGGGAGTTGTCCTTTTGATTAGGAAGGACATAACAACTGTGCATCAAGACAATTCTGTTATGCAGTCATCAAATGATGGCATAAATTTAAAAGTTATAAACAAAGAGGGGATGGTCAGTCTGCTGGGATCGTGTTCTAGACCCTCAAATAGCCAGCAGGTACGAGAGGAGCAAATATGTAGTGAGTTTGCAGGTACCTATAAAAATAATAGAGTAGTATTGGATGGAGATTTTAACTGTCCCTGGATTGACTGGGTCACCCAGAGGGTAAAAGGCCCGTACTGGGTGGAATTTGTAAAATGTGTCCAAGAAAGTTTCCTAAACCAAGACATAGAGGGCTCTATGCTACTCAGGCGGGTGCAACACTAGGTCTGTCATCAGAAAATGAAGTCAGGCAAATGACTGAAGTATCAGTCAGAAAGCACATTGCGTCCAGTCACCACAACTGTCTTTGTTTTAACATAGTTGTGGAAAACGATCAGACAGGTTGACAGATTTAGGTCTTAAACTGGAACTGGGCCAATATTGGGACCATTCAGCAGGGTCGAGCAGGGTTGATTGGGTGAAGGTAAAACTCACACAACACTAGGGTATAGTCCAGATGGTTTACAGAGGAACCTCGATTATCTGAACGAGATGGGCGGGCACTATTTCGTTCGGATAATTGATTATTCGGTTAATCGATTCAGTACCTTTCCTCTGGGGCTCGGAGTTTTCAGTCCAGTCTGCTCCCTGTTCAGGTGACTAGGCAGCAGCAAGCCAGAGCGAGACCCCACACCCTGTCAGACCCCATAACACACCCCGCTCGCCTCCAAACCCATCCAACACCGCCCCCACCTGCACCTCAACGTCACCCCTCCAAACTGACTCAACAGTGAATCCTGCCCCCAAAACCGTCCGACACCACCCTCCACCGCTGCCTGCCCCCACTTCCCAGACATATCCTACATTAGCCTCAGCCTGTCTCCAAACCCGTTCAACGCCACCCCTCACCCACCACACCCACCGTCCAATCCATGCCCCCGTAAGTGTTACCCAGGTAAGCGCATAGTGAAGATGATGTTTGGTATGCTTTCCTTTATTGGTCAGAGCATTGATTATAGGAGTTTGGAGGTCATGTTGCAGCTGTACAGCACACTGCTAGGCCACTTTTGCAATATTGCATTCAGTTCTGATCTTTTTTCCTCTTGGAAGGATGTTGTGAAACTTGAAAGTGTTGAGAAAAGTTTTACAAGGATGTTGCCAGAATTGGAGGATTTGAGCTATCGGAAGAGGCTGAAACGACAGAGACTGTTTTCCGTGGAGCGTCAGAGGCTAAGGGGTGACATTCTTGAGGTTTATAAAATCATGAGGGGCATGGTTAGGATAAACAGACAAGGTCTTTTCCCTGGGGTGGTGGAGACCAGAAATGGAGGGCGGAGGTTTAAGGTGAGAGATGAAAGATTTAAAAGGGACCCAAGGAGCAACCTTTTCACCAGAGTGTGGTCTTGTTTGGAATGTACTGCCAGAGGAAGTGATGGAGGCTGGTACAATTGCAGAATTCAAAAAGCATTTGGATGTATATGAATAAAAAGGGTTTATTGGGATATGGGCCAAGTGCTGGCAGATGGGACGAGATTAGGAAAGGATATCTGGTCGGCGTGGACGAGTTGGACCGAAGGGTCCGATTATGTGCTTACGTCTCCAGGTCTCTCTGGCTCTAAATATTTTCCACTGTTCATTTACAGCCTGACATTTCAGTCTGTTTCCCCTGTTTACCTTGGTCAGTTCTCTCTCAAAATCATATAATGGTCTTTGTTACTGATGCTCGGGTGTGCTCTATGGTCACTTTAAAATGTCATAATCTCTTTGAATTCCGGTATAATTTCTTGGAGGATCTCGGTGTGATATTTTTCATTCACTCAGCTTCATCACCCAACGGTCGATCTGAGATAGTTACATCCCTAGCTATTTGCACAATGCGTTATTCAAAGAAACACTGACAAAAACATTCAAGGAGGATCACAGATAATATCACTCTTGCCAATGTGTCTGTCCCAGATTATACAAAGATTGAAGTCTCCAAAAGTTATCACACCACCTTTGCGACAATTTCTAATGAATTCCTGTTTAATGCAGGGATGAGAAATGAAATACTGCAAGGCGTCATAAAAACCGTTCTCCTGCTTGTGTTTTTGACATTTAGCACCCAGAATGTGCATTCAGGCTGATTCAGCTGCATAATCTGAGACCAAATGCTTTCTCTGTAATACCTTTGTTATCCATTAGTGTCAGGGGTCCCATCTTGCTTTTCCATTCTGCCTGAGATCCTGTAAGGTTGTTTACTGTTGCATATATACGTTTTACCTTTTGTTCAACTTGTAATCACGTCTGTCTGGTGATTAAGTCTCATTTATCTCTGTGTCCCAAGTCTATAACTTTATTGTAGATACTTTGTCCATTCCAAATCAAAACAACATTATAATTTCCTCTTCCCCACAATGCCATGTCACGAACCAATTCTTTTATGTACAGTTTTAGTTAAACTCTGTCCCTTCCTATTCCTTTCTGCTTGTCTTCATCCACATTCCCATGCTGTTCCGAGGCTTCACATTTTCTCTTTGGATTTGGAAAGCTCCTTTCACCTAAACCCTGTCCCAGCATCCTCTCTGTCAGTTTAAAGCCTTGTCCATAAATCTACCAACATGATTGACCAGGGCACTGGTCCCAGCAGGGTTGATTTTAATTCACTCTTGGGATGTTGCTGTCTCTGTCTGGCAAGCATCTTAGGCCCACCCTGACCAGCCTTAGAGCTGAGTGGCTTGCCAGATAATTACAGTGGGCATTTGAGCGTCAATCCCATTGCTCTGGGTCTGGATTCATATGTAGGCCAGACCGACAG
Organism: Chiloscyllium punctatum; assembly: GCF_047496795.1. NCBI lineage: Eukaryota > Metazoa > Chordata > Chondrichthyes > Orectolobiformes > Hemiscylliidae > Chiloscyllium > Chiloscyllium punctatum. Next base: position 32,573,083 of record NC_092755.1, on the reverse strand, counting down.
CCAAAAACAGATTTCCTGACTGGGAAGGTATGAAGCAGTTAGATGGGTATCACTGACACCGGCATTAAATTCTGGATAATCAGTCGAGTGAGAGTAACACTAGGTCATTGCCTGCCCCATTGATTGCTCCCTCAACTCTGAGTACTGATCCTCGTGCACCTTCTTCCTGACAGTGGTTTGATCCTGATACCTTCCTGCACTCTGGTGATATCTCTCAGTATCTCTCCATGTGATATCTGTCACTGTGAGAGTCTAATTGCTGCCACCTTTTGCAGCTACGCCAGAACCTGAGCCAACAGAATTCACCACTCCAGAGAGATGCAACAGCACAGGCCAGGGGTGGAGACTGAGATTTTCCAGATCTCTGTGGGAGTCAGTGCCATTCTCCTTGTCTAACCCTTGCTGAATCAGTCTAGTGTCCCATTGTGTCTGTTTCTCTATGTCCTGTAGGTACTCAGGATGCTCCTGACTCAGCAGAATTCCCAATTCTTGTTTCGTCCCTCACCACACTGAAGACAGTTGGTCAGCCAGAGAGAGGTGGAAAGTGAGATCTGGAGCCTTCAGTAAATCCTGCAGTGAGGTAAGATCACTCACAGTGAACAGAGCAGAATGTATTTAAGGGATCGAACTTTCGCCCAGAAAACATGACATAGATACAGTGTTGAAGCACGAACACAGAACATGATGGTCCCAGGCTCAATCCCCACCCTCTTGTTTACTTTCATCTCTGCTGTACTGAGACTTCCTATGTGAACATAGTAAGTTGACAGTTATCAACCCAGGCCTGTGCTGTCTGAGTGAGGATCAGTACAACAGAGGGAAAAGCAGGCCTCCCCCAAGGAGATGGCATTGAAACCTGGGATCTTTCTGTTCTACTTTCACCCCTCATGCTGTCTCTTGTTGTGTGATAGAGTCACACAGCAAGGAGACATACCTTTCGGTCCAACTCATTTGTGCCAGTGAATGCTTGTAATTCCCATAAAATTTCCAATTTCTTTAACCTCCACCCCTCCCATAATCCTGCTGTATATTTGAAACCGACTCTAATTTTGACGACTTTCCCAATGTGTGAATTGCTCCAGTCTCGATAACATGCCCAGTCTCAATAATCTCATCCTGCACGCAGTACAATAAAGCCTATTTCTGTAGTCTTGCACAATACTTACAGTGCCTCCGTCTCTGTAAAATCATCCAGCCTGGACCAAAATACCCCCCTGTGTACCTTGCTCAAGCCCCAGGAGAACATGATATCACTGTAACCTTCTGCAGGCCAGATCACATTCCCTCGTCATGGCCTATAGCACCACACGCCCTCAGTAACCTTCTCCCATGCCTACCGACCTTCGTATCTGTATAAACACCTCCAGACCTTTTTCAAACCACAACAGCACTCCACATCTCTGTTTGGTCCTCCACTCCCTACAGCCCCCCCCCCTCCCCCCCCGCCCCCCCCCCCCCCCCCCCCCCCCCAGCATCTCAAACATTCTCTTTTTGCGTACGTCTGCAATTTGGGTCAGCACGATGGCTCAGTGGTGAACAATGGTGCCTCAAAGCGCCAGGGACCCAGGTTCGATTCCAGCGTTGGGTGACTGTCCGTGTGGAGTTTGCAATTTCGCCATGTTTCTGCGTTGGTTTCCCCCTGCACCAGCCGTTGGAACTGTTGTTATCTGTATCCCCTCCAGCAGGCGTTGCTACACTCCTCACGTCTGTAACTGCATACAGACAATGCAGATCTTCCTATATATGTGACATCATCCTCCGCTGATAACTCTTATAGTTCCTCACAATATCTCACCTCCTCCATTCCCATCTGTGCTAGAGATCTCTAAAATTTATTTATTCTTGTTTAAACTTCTAATCGCCTCAAATCTCTCCCTTTTAAAATTTGTAACCCCCTTCAGCTTCTGTAACTCTCCATATAACTGTATTCAATAATCGTACAGGTTCATTTCCTAAATCTCTATCCTTACAATGGTTGCATGTGCTAAATTGGCACTTTCCATTCTCTTTATCCATTTCAAGGCTTCCAGCCCCGACAATCCCACTATTTGGAATGCCCCCATTCTCTGCACCTCCTCATGTCCTGAGGGTCCTTGAACATCACCAGTGCTCCAAAAGTTTATATTCCGCCCAGTTACTGCAAGTCTTCTAACTCTGTAACATCCAACAGTCTCCACGACCATGCAACACTTGCTGGCTCTCAATTTGTATTTATTGAAGTCTACACATCTCTGTAAGCGGCTCAGAAAAAGCCGTTTAGATTCCGTCATGGACAACCCACAATCTCTCTATTTCCTTTGCCTTCTTCAGTGTCTGCACCACTCGCTGTATCTTCCAATAACGTTCATGAGTTCTGCAGGTCTGCCTAGCTCCCCAGATGACCTGTTCCATCCCATACAGCTTGCTCAATCACTGTAACACCCTCTGCTCTGTCTAATCCTCCTCTTTTCCACTGTCTTCCAGGCACAACAGCGGTTCTGTAAGAGAGCAGTGCGGAATGGGATGTTATAAATATCATCTGAGGCTGGAGTCCTACCATTAACCGGGAGTCACAAGGGAGAGAACCTGAGAGAGAGCAGTACAAAGCTGGAGAATATAAATCAGCGATGATCGGGGCCGACTGGGACTTGGAGTTGGAGATGCAGCAGAGCAGGAGGCTCGAAATCAGCACTGAGTCACAGAGGGAGTGACCATGTGAGGGGGCATCTTGGAGCAGAAGCTTGAGGCTCACTCACGTCTAGGAGGTGAAGGCACCAAAGTGGGAGGGTATAAATCATCATTGAGGATGGAGGTCTAATAGTGCCTGGGAGTCACAGAGACGGTGACCATGCGAGGGAGCAGAGTGGAGTGGGAGCTGGAGGATTACACGTACCTGGGAGTCAAAGAGACAGTGGCCCTGTGAGGGAGCAGAGTGGAGTGGGAGCTGGAGGATTACACATCACTGGGAGTCTTAGAGACGGTGACCCAGTGAGGGAGCAGAGTGGAGTGGGAGCGGGAGGATTACACATACCTGGGAGTCACAGAGACGGTGATCCTGTGAGGGAGCAGAGTGGAGTGGGAGCTGGAGGATTACACGTCACTGGAAGTCTTAGAGACGGTGACCCTGTGAGGGAGCAGAGTGGAGTGGGAGCGGGAGGGTGAAACGTCCCTGGGAGTCACAGAGACGGTGACCCTGTGAGGAAGTAGAATGGAGGTGGAGCTGGAGGATTACGCATCCCTGGCAGTCACAGAGATAACCTTCTGCTGCTGGAACCTGCCTGCACTGAGTTTGAAAGAAGTGTAAGAGCCTTCACTGAAAAATCCATAAGTTCACTGGATGATAATAAACCGTCATTAGTGACTGTCAGTTAATTGCTGTAAGCCAGCAAATTTATTTTTTCAACTTCTGAAGTAAGGATTGAGCTCAAAATATGAGAGAGATATGAAATTCTGATCCAGTACAATACATTCCTTCATTAAGCCACAGTTGAATTAGGGACTTAACCATATTGTGATGCCCTGGATGTTAACTTCATTCTAAGTCATTAAGTAAGTTACTGCAGACATGTTGCATGTTACGACATGCCAGCACATTTTTGTCAGAAAATGTGTTCTGTTACATTGGGAAGTCAAAGCCCCTGCTGGTGTCCTAGATGTACACGAGGTCTTGGAGATCAGACAGTGACGACAGACTCTGTGATGCTGAGAGTTAGACGGATAGCACACACACAGAACAAATCACCCTGCAGACATGACTGCGTGGAATGAGGAAGGGAATGATGGATTAGGCAATCGAAGAGAAACAGGAGAAAGTGAGGACTGCAGATGCTGGAGATCAGAGCTGAAAATGTGTTGCTGGAAAAGCGCAGCAGGTCAGGCAGCATCCAATGAACAGGAGAATCGACGTTTCCGGCATCAGACCTTCTTCAGCCCTTTTCCAGCAACAATTTTCAGCTCAGGATCGAAGAGAAACAGTCAGGGAATCCAGGAAGAGACTGATATCTTCCTCCCAATTCAGTTTCCCAGTTTGGAAACTGATGAAAGTGCTGGCTGCTCAGGGGAGTGTCGTCAGAGCCATGTCTGTGGCACCACAAACAGCCTGACTGTACAGGAGAGGAGGGAGAAGGAAGGAGGAGCAATAGTCACAGGGGAGACAGGAAATTGAAAAAAGTTTCAGCGTGTCTGTAATTCCAGGATGGTGGGGTTAATAATATCACTGTGTCTGCAGGACATTCGTCTGGGGGACCTGGGTAGGAAGGGTGAAGTGATCTGGGATTCAGAATTTAGGGAGCTCGGTGGATGGTAAGCAAGCGGGGACTCAAATGTAGCAATCCCTGGAATACTCCATGCGCCGTGTACAAGTGAGAACAGAACTCAGAGCTTTATGTGGATGAGAGTGTGACTGGAACGATGGTGCAGCAGGAAGGGTTTTAGATTCCTGGCACATTGGGACTGTGTCTGGGGAAGGCAGCAAATGTACAAGCTGGATGGGCTAGCGTGACAGACCTGGGACTGAATTTCTTGCGGGGTGTGTGGGAGGGATAGAAAATAACTTGGGCGTCTGCTTAGGATCCAAAAATGAATAATTGAGGAACTACCAAGATTCTCCAAATAATGGGAGATACGGTTGGCACTAATTTACAACAAGTTTATCAGTGATAAATGGAGTAAGAAAGAAAGCCTTAATCTGAGGAACTCTGCACGGACATAAATACTCGGAGTGTGGGGAGATCCAGATGTAGATTGGTGTGCGGAAATCTGATATACTAATCACCGAGAGTTGGCTCAGGGAATGGCACTACTGGGTGTTAAATATTGCTGGGGATAACGGATTCCAAAATGATATAAGGGAAGGGAAAGGATGAAGGTGGAAGTATTGGCTGCGATTAGCGTTAGTTAAGGAGTCCAGGAGAAAGAGGATCCATCCAAGGACAGAATGAATTTGGCTGGTGCTACAGAACAAAAAGTGCACAATTACACTGTGAGGTGCAGTCTGTCGGCCAGAAAGGGTGGAGAGATTAAATATGCAGGGGCATTTGAGAGCGATGACAATACTACAAATTAGTTATACTGAGAAACTTAATTTATACAGATATTGACTGGGTTACTGGTGGTGCAGGTCATGAGGGGCCAGTATCCATGGATGACATGAAGGAGAGCTCGCTTCAGGAGTATGTGTCCAGCCCAAGAGAGCATGTACTGTTGGACCTGGTCCTTGGCAAAGAGGTGGGGCAAGTGGATCCAGAGTCAATAGGGGAACATCTTGGGGCGCAGCGATCATTTTATTGTAAAGTTCAGGATGATGGTAGAGAATGATATGCAATAATTGAGAGTGAGAAGCACTAGTTGACTGAGAGCAGCCTTCAATGGTGTAAAAATAAAGTTGGGAAGTTTTCAACAAGGCCAGTGAAATAGAAGCTTTACATCGTGTGAACCAGATCAGATGGATCTGGGATTATTGAGATGGGGCTGCAGTGTGACCATGACTGGGAACTGAATAATCAAAGGTTTTCCCCATTTCTACAGCAAGAATAAATAGGCGAACACAGTGCAGAAGCGTTGTGTATAAAGGATGTGATCAGTATCATTGCGATGCTAATCAATTTACACACTGCTCTTTCCTGCCCTCACTCCTCATCCCTGCATCCTATGAAATGTTGATCCGATCAGATATTGGTAACCTTTGAACACTTCAGAAAATAGCACAGTATAGAGGAGATTACTCTGTACACTGTTTGCATTGGACAAGATGTAACATTGTTTTGTAACCCCTAGTTCTGTCTCGCCGGATACTGTAGGACTTCGGGAGCAGATCCCAGCACTTCTGTCCCTCTCCCCAACTCTACCTGGTATCTGTGCTGCCCACGTCCTCACTCAGGACATCTCGCTACCTTTCCCCCAGCTGTAACAAACAATTCCACCTTCCTAAATAACGCTTGGTAATTCTCATATTTCGGAAGGAACCACCCCACACGAGAGCAGACGGAGCCAAGAGGGAGAAGTAGCTCCCCAACATTCAGCTCCTCACCCCATCACAGGTGAAGGATCCTGACCGTAACATCCATGAGAGGCTGACTGACCGTGTCCAAGCTCCCGGACTGGGATCTGAGACTCCCCCTGACTCACTGTATTGGGCACCGTGACTGACTGTGGACAATGATAGCAAGCTTCCTGGGTTTGTGTCTGTGCTAAACACCAAGACAATACAGCAGGCGGGTGAGCCTGGTATCTCTGGCTGAGGGGAAGCACTGCTTAGGGCAGGGTAAGGCAAGGCAATAATTCTGTGAGCATTCAAGTCAGATCAAAATGAGTGTGTACAAACACGGAGTGAGCAGCCCAGATGGACAGCGCATGAGCTGGGTTTGTGTCCCTGAGCACAGTGTCCTTGTAGCAGCATTGACTGTGTACAAACACCGAGTGTGCAGCCCATAGGGACAGCCCATGAGCTGGGTGTGTGTCCCTGAGACAATGTCCTTGCAGCAGCATTGCAATGAGAGTTGTCAGCGCACCCTGGGCTGAAGCATTGAAGTACAGAAGCGTACTGTCAGTGGGTCGGAGATGTGCTGCGATGGCATAGCGAGGCTGGCATGTGACAGATGCCAGCATTGGAGGGTGTGGAGTACATGCAGCTTCTGTCTGTGCAGTTTCCCCCGAGATGTTGGTGTCCGAGATGTTGGTGTAGGAGCGAAGGGGCAGATGGAGACATCAGTTACCAGCTCGGACTTACACATCCAATTCCCTGTATTGTGTTTGCCCACAGTGGGAGGGAGGATATGAAGCTGCAAGTTGATTGGAGAGATTAACAGTAATGTGGCTGTTGATCACCAGTAATCATTCAGTCAACAGCTTGCCACTCCTGCACTCAAATCTTGTTTTAAAGAAGAGTCCAGCACAGGAACAGGCCCTTTTTCCCAGCAAGCCCGCACTGACACATGATGCCGTTCTAAAGTTAAAAAGGAAGTTTTTGTTCCAATACCCTCTATATCATTCTGTTCCCTACTTACTCATATTTGTGCCAAGATCCCTCTTAAACCTTGCTAAATTAGCTTCTTCTGCTCTATCGGTGCATTCCAGGCACTTTCACATTCTGTCTGGAACAGCAAAAATAAACTTGCTTTTCATATCTCCTGAACTTTCTCCCTTTTACCTAAAACCTTCGGTCCTGAGTAATTGATATTTCTACTCTGGGGGAAAAAAGCCTCTAACTGTCCTTCTATCTATGCCTCTGATAATTTTGTAAATATCTATCAGGTAGCCCCATAGTCAATGATGCCCAGGTGCACACAAACCATGTGTGTTCAATTTCTCCTTCTGGCTAATACCCTCCAAATCAGACAACATCCTGGTAAAACCTTTCCATACCCTCTCCAACACTTGCACATTGTTCCGCTGGTGTGGAAACCTGTACTGTACACAATATTCTAAATGTGCCCGAACTAAGTTTCCCTACAGCTGCAATATGACCTGTTAATTTTCATACTGCATGCTCTGATGCCTGTCTGCAAGTTTGCCGTCAGTCTTCTTGATCACCCTATCCACCCGTGATGCTACTTTCCCGGAACTGTGGAGCCGTACACCTAGATCCCTTCGGATGTTGATGCAGCCAGTAGTTTTTCCACCCACTTTATACTTCACTCCTGCATTAGACCTTCCAAAACGCATCACATCAGAACTGTCCAAATAAAGTGACATCTGTGTTTTCTCTGTCCAAGTCTGCAGCTGACCTATATACCGCTGTATTCTCTAGCAATCATCCTCACAATCTGCAACTCCGCCAATCTATTTACAGATCTCCAGTCACAAAAACACTGTTCCACCCCTACTCTGTCTTCTATGACCAAGCAGTTCTCTATCCAACTTACTAACTGAACGCTGATCCCATTTCACTTCACCTTCTGCATGAGCCTGCCATAAGGAACCATATCTAAGGTCCAAACTGCCAACATCCAGCCACACACCCTCATCAATCAATTTTGTCACTTCCGCAAAACAATCAAGTTTGTGAGACAAGATATTCCCCACACAACTGCGTTGCCTGTTGCTAGTAAGTCAATATTAGCGTACTGTTGGAGCTGTACTCATTCAAACAAGTGATTATTCCATCATATTCCTGACTTGAACCTTGGAGGTTAGATTAGATTCCCTACATTGTGGAAACACGCCCTTCAGCCCAACCAGTCCACACCAATCCTCCGAAGAGTAACGCACCCAAACACATTTCCCTGCGCTATATTTACCCTGACTAATGCAGCTAACACTATTGGCAATTTAACATGGCCAATTCACCTGAACTGCACATCTTTGGACTGTGAGAGGAAACCGGAGCACCCGGAGGAAACCCATGCAGACACTGGAGGAATGTGCAAACTCCACACAGACAGTCACCAAGGCCGGAATTGAACCGAGGACTTTGGTGTTGTGAGGCAGCAGTGTTAAGCACTGAGCTCTTGATAGTTACTGTACAGTGGGAGGTATGCCGGGCGATGATGTTCCTGCACAGTGGGAGGTATATCTGGCAGTGATGGTTACTGTACAGTGGCAGATATGTCGGGTGTGAGATTGCAGACTGAGTTGTATTCTGCTGTTGTTGATGGCCCACTGCACCTCATAGATGCATCATCATTTGTTGCTCAATCTGTTTACGCCTGTCCCAGTAGAAACCCATATCACGGTGAGGTGGGTCTGCAAAATGTAAAGGTAGCCCTTGCTCCCCATAAGGACTGTGCAGTGACCATACTTACCGGTATATGAAATGTAGAAGTGTATCTGCAGCAGGCAGATCAGTTATGATGTGGTCAATGATATGTTTCCCTTTTACTGATTCCCCCATAACCTGCCGCAGAGCAGTCTAGCAGCTACAGGATCCAGCATCAAAACTGAGCATTGTATTGACTATGTGCCAAGAACTGCCCCCTCAGCCTGGCTATGTCCTGTCAGTGGGACAGAACCTATCAGAGAGGATGGTGAAGTTGATAGGGACATAGTCCTGTTCAAAGAAACCTGCTTTACAGGCAATACCTGACTGTTTTTTGATTAGTTCGTGGGAAATATACAACAGGTCACTTTTACATTTTGTATAATGAAGTGTTAATATCACTTTGTTTCTTACATATTTTAAAATAATCCAAACATCAATATTTTTCAATTGAAAACAATTGAAGTGAACAATAATTGAAATACCAGAGCGCACATCTATCTATTATACAATTCAGTGACTGTAGTAAACAGCCGCTTCATGTTCAGATCAGTGAACACACCATATTGCAGGCAGCAACGCTGTTAGAAATGACTTTGAGGAAAAGCCTGAATTCAGACACAGTGTTACTGGCCCTCACCATGACCTCCAAAACACTGACCATCTCCAAAATCTGTCCAGAGTGCTTCCAAACTGGAGCTGGGCAGTTACTCACACAATAGACTGGTTAGAGACATATCTGAACAGCGGGGAGAGGTGTGTGGGGCGGACTGGTCAATGGACTAGCACATGGCGCAGTTCAACATTTGTAACAATGATCTTTAAACAACCATGTCTTGCAAGTATATCGCTTCTCGTATGGCACCTAAACGCTGTAATTCTGCACCTTGGACCCGATCCTGAATGAAGGTGTTATAAAGGTGATGGGCTCCTGCAGCACATGGCATCTTACAATGAATCCCTCACAAACCATATCCAGTGTATGTTAGCCCCACAATGTCAGTATCCAAACAGAATTGTACAGCTCCATTGATGGCCAGCGTGATCCCAGCCCAATAAACCTGTGTGTGACTTGAGCTGGAAATCTCTGTGTAAGTGTTTGCGGCATTGTTCTAACTATTAACAGCAAAGTCTCTTATAGAACATAGAACATAGAAGAATACAGCGCAGTACAGGCCCTTCGGCCCTCGATGTTGCGCCGATCAAAGCCCACCTAACCTACACTAACCCACTATCCTCCATATACCTATCCAATGCCCGCTTAAATACCCATAAAGAGGGAGAGTCCACTACTGCTACTGGCAGGGCATTCCATGAACTTACGACTGGCTGAGTGAAGAACCTACCCCTAACATCAGTCCTATATCTACCCCCCCTTAATTTAAAGCTATGCCCCCTTGTAATAGCTGACTCCATACGTGGAAAAAGCTTCTCACTGTCAACCCTATCTAACCCCCTAATCATCTTGTACACCTCTATCAAGTCACCCCTAAACCTTCTTTTCTCCAATGAAAACAACCCCAAGTGCCTCAGCCTTTCCTCATAGGATCTTCCTACCATACCAGGCAACATCCTGGTAAACTTCCTCTGCACCCGTTCCAGTGCCTCCACATCCTTCCTATCGTATGGCGACCAAAACTGCACACAATATTCCAGATGCGGCCGCACCAGAGTCTTATACAACTGCAGCATGAAGGTCTGACATCCTTCAGTGAAGGTCTGACATCCTTTCATAATACCAACTTTTAGATTGTCCAATAAGCACAAAATCCACTTATAAATTCAGTTCACTTTTATAATAACAATATGGTTAAAGCAGTGCCCAATTCACAGTCAGGAGCATTGAAATGATGAGTCTCATGACCGCACCCAAGACCAAAGTATGATTAAGGACAAGGAATTTGAAAATATACATTTATTTTCCCTTTTTATTAATATTGTGAAGTCATAGTCGACTCTCCTGCTCCTCAGCGGCTACATGAATGGCTGTGCTATTTTTTCACAACCACACTTTTTGACTCTGATCTCCAGCATCTGCAGTCCTCCCTTTCTCCCTGCTAATATTCACTCATAATCATTTTCATGGCAACAATATCACTGCGTGTTTAAACATGTTACAGTCAGATCTGGGTACATTTTGAATTGCTTCTGTCTATCTCAGAGCTCAGTAATATGGGATGTGAATGGCAGGGTCTGTGTGATGCTCGGTGTGCAGTCCATGCCTCTGAGAGACTGACAGATTGTTTAAAACAGCACATCCCTTCAGCTGATCGTTGGATGCTGCCTGAACTGCTGTGCTCTTCCAGCACCACTAATCCAGTACATCCCTTCAGCTGTTTACAACAAGCAGGTTACTGCCTAGACACTAACAGCCTGAGCTCACAAAACCCAAAGCACAGTGTCCAACATTGGGCAGGTCTGGACAATATTTTCATTTCATTTATTCATGGAATATGATTGGGCCAGTATTTATTATCCATCCCTTGTTGCCCTTGAGAAGGTGAGGGTGAGTTGCCACATTGAACCAGAGCAGTCGATGTGCTGTAATTAGACTTACAATTCTGTGAGGATCTGACTAGAACCGTTGATGAGGGTCGAGATGTGTATGTGGTGTATATGGACTTCAGCAAGGCAGTTGATAAGGTTCCCCATGGTAGGCTCATTCAGAAAGTCAGGAGGAATGGGATATGGGGAACTTAGCTATATGGATACAGAATTGGCTGGTCAACAGAAGACAGCGAGTGGTAGTAGAAGGAAAACATTCTGCCTGGATGTGAGTGAGTGTTCCACAGGGCTCTGTGCTTGGGCCTCTATTGTTTGTAATTTTTATTAAAGACTTGGATGAGGGGGTTGAAGAATGAGTCAGCAAGATTGCAGATGACAGAAAGGTTACAGGTATCGTTAACAGCAGAGATGGCTGTTGTAGGCTGCAGCGAGACATTGACAGGATGCAGAGATTGTCTGAGAGGTGACAGATGGACTTCAACCTGGATAAATGCTAGGTGATGCATTTTGGAAGTTCGAATTTGAAAGCTGAGTACAGGATTAAGGATAGGATTCTTGGCAGTGTGGAGGAACAGAGGGATCTTGCTGTGCAGGTACATAGATCCCTTAATATGGCCGCCCAAGTGAACAGTGTTGTTAAGAAAGCACATGGTGTTTTGGCTTTCATTAACGTGGGATTGAGTTTAAGAGTCGTGAGATCTTGTTGCAGCTCTATAAAACTTTGGTTTGACTTCACTTGGAATACTGCGTCCAGTTCTGGTCGCCCTATTATAGGAAAGATGTGGATGCTTTGGAGAGTGTTCAGAGGAGGTTTACCAGGATGCTGCCTGGACTGGAGGGCTTATCTTATGAAGGGAAGTTGACTGAGCTCGGAATCCTTTCATTGGAGAAAAGCAGGACGAGAGGGGACCTAATTGAAGTATACAAGATAATGAGAGGCATAGATAGAGTCGAGAGCCAGAGACGATTTCAAAGCTCAGAAATGGCTAATACGAGGGGTCATAGTTTTATGCTGGTTGGAGGAAAGTATAAAGGGGATGTCAGAGGAGGGTTCTTTACACAGAGAGTTATGAGAGCATGGAATGCATTACCAGCAGCAGTGTGGAAGCAAGGTCATTGGGGAAATTTAAGAGACTGCTGGACATGCATATGGTCACAGAAATTTGAGGGTGCATACATGAGGATCAATGGTCCGCACAATGTTCTGGGTTGAAGGGCTTGTTCTGTGCTGGACTATTCTATGTTCTTATACCATTGAGGGGGGACCTTGAAATAGTGACACTGAAGGAATGGCAATATACTCCCCAATCAGGATGGTGGTTGGCTTGGAACGGAAAGCGAACATGATGATAATCCCATGTGTCTGTTTCCCTTGTCCTTCTTGACGGTCATTGTATCAGAGGTAGTTGGAAGGAGCCTTGTTAAATTTCTACAGAGTACTGTGTAGATGGCAGGTCTTGATGCTCCTGAGTGTCAGTGGTTGAGGGGTGAAGCTGCATTCACAGGGAAAATGGGGAGGGGGCGGGTACTTCATCGCACACACATTCAATGTGTGTCTTATAGATGGTGTGCAGGCTTTTGGAAATCATGAGGTATGTTATTTCTGAATGGAATAATATTACAATACCTACCACATGGAGCTGAGTGATGACTTGGTTAGTTGGACAGCTGGTTTGGAATGCAGATTAATACTAACAGTGTGGGTTCAATTCCTGCACTGACTGAGGTGTATGATAAGGGCAGTCCTACTCAAGCTCTCCCTTACTTGAGGCATGATGACTGTCCAGTTAATCTACCGCCAGTCGTCTCTGTCTAACGAGAGAGCAGCCCAATCATCCTGTCGGGGTATGGTGCCATCCCTTTCCATTTCTGATCTACAGGCTTACCCAGAAACCCCTCCCTTGGGGAACTGTAGCAGAGCTGAGATGGTTGCTCTCCACCAACCCCAGCCACCTTCCTTTGTACCAGGTATAACTTCTGCCAATGCAGACGATTCCTATTTGCTCCAGGTTTGCCGTTAATCCTGGATACGACATTGGGTCAAATGCAGTTATGATCATGTTAAAAGTGAAGTCACTGTCACATCACCTCTCGAATTCAACTGTGTGTTTACTTGTTCTAAATCGTTTAGCTGAAGACTGCCATCTGGATGAGACTAAAGTTGATCCTCCCATCGATATTTCTGTCTGAACATTGTTGTGAAAGTTTCAGCCTTTGCTTTTCTATTATAGTGCTGGGCTCTTCAATCTTTGAGGAAGGTGTTATTTGTGGATCCTCCTCCTCCGGTGAGTTGTGTGATTGTCCACCACCACTCATCCAGACTGTATATGAGAGGATTGCATAGATGAGTCCTGATTCATTGGATAGATCTGTGTATCATTTTCTATTTATACCATGTGGTGAGTAAGTGGGCCAATTTAGTAACTTCATCTCATTCTGAAGTGTATTTGATGCAGGCCCTCCTGTTTTCTCCATTTAATGAGACTGTATACCTGGCTTGATGGTCAGGATAAAGTGGAACATACACCAGGCAGTGATAGTGAAACTTATGCTGGAGTACAATTCTACTGCTGTTGGTAATGACCCAAACCACCTCACACAGGCCAGTGCAAAGTTCCAAAATCTATTGGAAATCTGCACTGTTTAGCACAGTGATGGTATCACATATACACAGGGGTTCTTCATGATGTAAAAGTGGAACTTTGTCTCCAGAAATACTGTATGCGGTAGTCACCATTCCCAATACGGTCATTGAACAATGTGTCTGCAGCCGGTAGGTTGGTGAGGATGAAGTCAAGGATGTTTCTACCTGTCAGTCGTTCCCCCCGACCCGGTCCAGATGCAGTGAAGCAGTTATGTCCTTTTGGACCCGACCACCTCGATCAGTAATTCTGCTGCTGAGCCCCTCTTGGTGTTGGGTTTGAAATGGCCCTCCCAACATACATTCTCCAGCTCTGTCACTCTCTCAGTGCTTCCACCAAGTGTTGTTCAATGTAGAGGGATACTGATCCACCAGCTGAGGAGGGGTGTCAGCAGGATATTTCCGTATCAGTGTTTTATCTGACACCATGAAGCTAAGGGAGGGGAGTCAGCAGGAGGTTTCCGTGTCAGTGTTTGATTTGGCACCATGAGGCTGAGGGAGGGAAGTTAGCAAGAGGTTTCCGTGTCAGGCTTTGATATGAACCCATGAGGTTTTGTCATGTCACATTTTTGCTTGACAGTCTGGAGGACATCTCTCTCAATTCTGGCATAAGCTCCAATGCATTAGGAAGGAGGAGTTTGCACGGTCTACAGGGCCTTTTATTTTTATTACAGTCAGCAGAAGGGCCTCTCCTGTGTGGATGACACTGACTCCTTGGCTCTCGTGATTGGACACTACAAGGTCTCACTCCTTCAAATACTCTCTGTCCCTTATCTGCCTATTCACCAACCAATCTAACACTGTAAATATCTGCAGAACCTTCCTCCTCCCTATCTCTTTCAACTCCTCCAAACTCTATACCCCTCCCTATCTCTGTAACGTCTTCAAACCCTACACCCTTCACTATCTCACTAAGCACCTCCAAACCCTACATTCCTCCTTATCTTTCTAACCTTCTCCATCATCTATATATCACCCTTTATCTATGACTTACTTCAGCCCCTACAAACCCTACATATCTATCCAAGCTGCTCTCCTATATACCCTGTCGCCGTAACCTTGTCCAGCCACTCCCCGCTCCCGACCTTTGTAAACTTCATCCAACCACTAGACTCTCATGGTCTTCGTAACCTCCTCCAGCATTTCCATACCGCCCCATAGTTCTAACATTCTCTAGTACCTCTACCTTTTCTTATGGAAATAATCTCCAAAAACACGTTTCGTTTAGTGAGGGAAAGGGATAGGTACATGCCACAGGGCAAGAGTTATCAATGGGGGAAGGGCAATTGTAACACGATTAAGCAGAACTTATGATGCATAGAACAGGGTAGCAAAATGCAGGGGATAGGGATAATCGAAATGTGAAGCTGGTTTAAAGAACAGACATCGCGTGTCCTTAAATAGCATGTCCATATCAGGCAGGGAGGAAGTGATAATGTAAGGGAACCGTGGTTTACTACAGAAATTACATCTGTTGTAAAGGAGAAGAAGGAGGCTTATGAGACGATGGAGAGTTGCAGATTAGCTAGGAAGGATTTAAAGAGAGAGTTAAGACGTGCAAAGAGAGGACATGAGTCATTTTTAGCAGGTCGAATAAAGGAGAATCTTAAAGCCTTGTATAGGTATGTTAGGATGAAAATGATAACTAGGGTAGGAATAGAGCCAGTCAAAGACAGAAGTGGGAAGTTGAGTTTGGATTCTGTGGAGATCGAACAGGTGTTAAATGAACATTTCTCATTGGTTTTCAGTCAGGGAAAGTAGAATATTATAGAGAAGAATGAGATGCGAGATATTTGATGAGAAAGGATCGAGGTTGGTAAGGAAGATGTGTTATCAATTTGAGAAGGAGTGGAAGTGAAAATGTCCCCATGTGTCAGATGGGATTTATTCGAGCATCCTCTGGGGCGCTAGGACGGAGTAGTTGGAGCCTTTGGCTTTGATATTTGAGTCTTCATTGTCTACAGGTTTCGTACCAGAGGACTGGAGGATTGCAAATGTTTGCTCATGTTCAAGAAGGGCAGTACAGATGACCCAGGCAATGACAGACCAGTGAACCTTATGTGTGTAGGAAATATTTTGGACAGGATTATAAGAGATAGGATTTATAATCATCTAACAAACAACAATTTGATTGTAAATAGTCAACATGGTCATGTCTCTCAAACCACCTTGGGTTTTTGAGAAGGTGACAAAGAATGTGTGAGAGGGGAAGGCAGTTAACGTGGTGCACATGGACCTCAGTAAAGCATTTGATAAGGTTCCACATGATAGACCGTTGGAGAAAATGCAGAGGCGTGGGATTGAGGGTGATTTAGCAGTTTGGATTAGAAACTGGCTTTCTGTAAAAGGCAGCAAGTGGCGGTCAGCATGGAGTCCGTTAACTGTGGTGAGCCAAAAGGATCTATTTTGGGACCACTACTGTTTGTCATCTTTATAAATGACTTAGATGCAGGCATAGGAGGATGGGTTAGTAAGTCTACAGATGACACTAAAATCGGAGGAGTAGTGAACAGTCTGGAAATATTTTCCGTGTTGAAGGGACACTTGGACAAACTGCAGAATTGGGCTGAGAGGTGGCAAATTGAGTTTCAATGCAGCTAACTATGAGGTGATTCTTTTTGGGAAGAATACCAGGAAGGCAGAATACTTGGTCAATGGAAAGATTCTTGGTAATGTGGATGTGCAGATGGATCTTGGTTTCCATGTACATAGATCCCTGAAAGTTGCTACCAAGGTTGATTGTACTGTTAAGAAGTCATACGGTGTGTTAGGTTGTATTGGGAGAGGTATTGAGTTCTAGAGCCACAATGTCATGCTGCACCTATGCAAAATGCTAGTGCGGCCACACTTGGAATATTGTGTGCAGTTCTGGTCGCCCCATTACAGGAAGGGTATGGAAGCATTGGAAAAAGTACAGTGGAGATTTACCAGGATGTTGCCTGGTGTGGAGGGAGGGCCTTAAAAGGAAGGCTGTGAAACTTGGGTCTGTTCCCATTAGAGAGAAGAAGGCTAAGAGGGGATTTAATGGAGACATACAATGTGATCAGAAGATTAGATAGGGTAGACAGTTAAAGCCTTTTTCCTCAGATGATGGCATCAGCTTGTACGAAGGGGCATAGCTACAAATTGAGGGGTGACAGGTTTAAGACTGATGTCAGAGGTAGGTTCTTTACTCAGAGTGGTAAGAGCGTGGAATGCCTTGTCTGCCAATGTCCTTAACTCAGCCACGTTAGGGGGATTTATACAATCCTTGGATAAGCACATGGATGATGATGGAACAGTGTCAGGAGATTGGCTTAGATTAGTTCAAAGGTCAGTGCAACATCGAGGCCAAAAGGCATGTTCTGCGCTGTATTGTTTTATGTTCTATAAACCCTTACATCTTCCCCACTTCAGTAACTAAATGCAGTCACTACAGCCCTCTTCATCTCTGTGCCTCCTCCACCCAATACATTCTTCTCTATCTACGTAAATTCCTCCAGCCACTCTACCCCTCCCCACCTCTTTGAACTTCATTCATCATCGATGGTCTTCCTGACCTCTGTCTCCTCCTCCAGCCTCTCCACACCTCTCTATCGCTGACATCCTCCAACATCTAAACCTATTCTTATCTGCATAACCTCCACCAACACATACATCTTCCAGCCCTCCACCCCTACTGATCTCTGTAATCTCCTGCAGTATCTTCAGTCCTTCCTATCCCTGTGGCTTCCTTCATCACATATCCTTCAATATCTCTCGACAAATTCTAGCAATTACATACTACCGTCTCGCTATAAACTTCACAAGCTACTCCATTCCTCCCTGCCGTTGGAAACACTTACCGCCCATACAGCCTTCTCTAATTTTGTAAAGTCTTCCACCACATGCACCCATCCATATCTCGGTAATCTCTCTGTTCTATTGCAGCTTCCGCCCATCTGTAACACCCTCCTGAACCTATACCTCCATATCACTGTAACTTTATCTAACCCGAAGCTCCTCCATATCTCTGTGAACTTTTCACTGTATTTATTGACATGCATCCACAATCTTTGAGATGGCGAATACTAAATATTCTGAGACCCATGGAGGGATATAATTTCACATCACCTTAGTCCCAGATAAGTTGCCCCTTATCCTGAGATCCTGTTCTCATGTTTTGGATTCCCAGAGCCACAGAAATGATTTCTCAGCATCGGCCCTATAAAGCTCTTTCCACTCAGAAGCTTTTGCTCCTCAAACAAATCATTTCTCCATTTCCTGAGACTCAAAAATATCGATTAAATCTATTCACAAATGCAGCAAGGGAAACACAGATGCAAAACAGTGAAACATTTGTGTATTATTCATTGATAGGTATCAGACATTGCTGGGTAGGTCATCATTTATTGCCCATACACTTTTGTTCTGGACAAGGTGGCTGTGTGCTGCCCATGCAGCAAGGTCACCCACAATAATGTTAGGGAATGAAGGACAGGATATTCATCAAGTGACACCCGCGAGACTGAGATATATTTCCCAGTCAAGATGGTCATTGACTTTATGTGCAACTTGCAGGGTTAGTGTTTCCGTCGATAAATTGCCCTTGCTACTTCAGATGATCAAGGCTTGAAAGGTGCTGTCGAATGGACTTTGATAAATGTCTGCAATGTACCTTGTATCTGGAACACACTGCCTCCATTGAGGGTTGATATTGGAAATAGTGAATGTTGTGGATGTTGTGGCAATCGAGCTGGACTACACATGTACCCTTTCTTATACAGGGGCAGCATAGCTGTTCTAGGTATGGTCTTAGCTTCTTTTTCGCAATACGACTTCAATTTGTTATAATCAGTGACTCCATGTAATTTAATTGAACAATTATCTGCTGAAATAAGTTTGTAATTGGTTGCATGGTCCCTGTGCCATTGCCACGTGGAAAACCATACGATCAGGACAGGATGTGGTTGTTGAGCGCTTTGCGCCTGTTCCATAATTTAAGGAGATTATAACTGATTTGTTACATAACTCCTTTTACCTGCTTTTGGCCCAAATCGGTCACGACCGTTCCTTCGCAAAAGGGTTTCTATCTCAGGTATTCAGGTGTAAACAAAGAACGAAACAATACCAACCAAAACAGGGAACAAGATGAGTGTTGAATGGATAAGTGTCAACTCAGTGTTGACTACAGTAGGCTGTTGAGGGACAATTTGAATGATGAGTAATGTCCTTCACTCATTGCCTTTGCTTCTGTTGTGAATAGTTTCTTCAACAAAGACAGTTCTTCAGCCTTTCAAAGTAAGAAATAGATTGTGTTTGGCATGTGTCAAGGAGGTTGCAAAGTAAAAGTGGGAAATTGGGTGGAGGTAATAATGCTCATTTGAAGTGCCAATGAGAACACTATGGGCCTCCTTCACTCGTACAAAACTATAATTATGAATGTACTCGGATGGATAAAGTATTCATGAAAAGACAGGAAACAGAGTGAAGAATTTAAATTAATTTTTGTTTGGAAATGTGTGCTGTGAGGAAGATGTAAATATTTATGAAAATTGAACGGGCTGCCACATGGACAAGGTCATTGCAAATGACATATGATGTAGAAACGCGAAGTTATCCACTTTATTGGAGAAATTAATAGACATTATGTTCATAAATTGCGAAACGTTGAAAAGTACAGATATAAATAAAACCCAAGGTGTCCTTGTCTATACACTGCTGACGTCTAACTTACAGGTGCAGCAGGCTATTTGGAAAGACAGTAGAATGAGAACCTTTATTGTCAGAGGATGTAAGCACAAGTGGAGAGACGTCTTGCTTCAGTTGAATTGGAGCTTGGCCAGACTGCACCCGGAGGACTCTGTGCAGTTTTGGTTCTTTCTCTCAGTAAATATTTCATTGCCATAGAGAGAGGAAAACGAAGGTTCAATAGGCTTCTACCAAGGACAATGCTATCAAAGGTGTCCATGAGAAACTTGGCCTGTGTTCCCCAGTGTTTCATGGAATTAACATTATTTTCCTTGGAAGTTACAGAATTCTGATAACATTCCTGCTTCTAAATAATTTCTGGCTATTTTTGTACCATTTATAAATTCAGTTGCATTCCGAACTGTGTCTCACTCCAACGGGAGACAAGTTGTTGTTCTCACAAACACAGGAATAGTAGCAGACTGGATACCATAAGGCATAGGGACAGTAATATTTCCAGCAGCTCTCCGAGTATGTTCTGCCTTTCAGTTCAATGATGTTTGTTCTGATAGTACTCAACTCCACTTTCCTGCACTTTCCCCGTCACCTATGATTCACTGACTAAAAAAAAATATCTCAGCCTTGAAGATATTTTCTAAATCTTCTGTACTTGTTTCCCTCACTGATGTGAGACTTGGTCGTCTTTACTTCCGTTGTTTATTTCTATCGCAGTTTGTTGAAACGAAATTAGATGCCGACCTCTCCATTACACCTCCACTATGTTCAAAATCACAATAAATAAATAAAGGTCAGAGCCTGTTAGTTTCTCCCTTTCCTTTCATATTAATTGAAGATACAGCTCACAGATCTGGGGATTTGTCCAGTTTTTACTCTGCCAAAACTTCCACTTCTTCCTTCCGGTCGCTATCAATCTGTTAAAGGGTCACACAGTCACCCTCCATGAATCCAGGAACTCCTTCGCCCAAATGAAGACAGATATGAAATACATGTTTCACGTATTTTCTGGTTGTGTGCACAGACTGCCTCCTTGATCCCTCCTATTCCCTGTTCTTTCCCTTGTTATCCTCTTCCCCCGATATGTGGACAGAATATCTTGGGCTTCTTACTAATCTTACCCGTTAATATTTTATCACACCTCCTTTATTCTCTTCTTCTGACTTCCTTAACTTCATCGCTGTACTTTCTACATTCTTAGAGGGATTCCATTGATCTGCTCACTTTATAGCTGCTTTAAGCTATTCTTTACTTTGTTATTCAGCTATGAATATTTGTAGACGTCGGAGTGTCTCTGGGCTTGTTTTCGTAAAGTTGATCTTAGATTGTAACATATTGGGCCCATACTCTCACTAATTCCATTTTGAGCATGGACACTCCACCCGAATCCACGCTATTCGACGACAGCGTTACCCAGAAGTAAATGTACTCAGACTACTTTGGCCAGATCCTATTTTCTAATAAACTCTGTCTCCCCAATCCAAAAACGTTATATTTTGAAAACGATTTTTGCCTTTTCCTTAAGGAACTTAAAATATATGATATTATGGTCATTGGTCCTAAGCTTGTCTCCAAATCCTTCCTCGAACATATGACTGGCTTCATTCTCCACAATAAGGCCCAGCAATGCACTATCCCTTATTGTATCTTCTACATGTTGATATGAGAATCTCTCAGCAATAAATTTCAACATATTTGTCCCCTCTTAAAAGCACATGACTACCCAAATAAATGTTGGATATTGAAAAGCATAAATAGAATTACCCTCTTATTGTTTTATACACGACACTGATTGGTTTCACAATAGCTCCTGTACTTTCTTCTAACTGGGCGTCTTAATATGACCCGACCAATGTATCTGTCATCTTTGTATTTCAGTATCTATCCACGAAGCCTCAATTTGAAGGCCCTTACACAACATCATCCCACTTTACTGCAGTAATTGACTCCTTAATTAATAAAACCAAATCATGTCCAGCCTATAGTTCCTGTACTACAGAATATTAAGTTGTCAATCATGATCTCCTTCAACCATATCTCTGATGGCAAAAATTTCATTCCATCCAAAACACACTTGCCTATCTCTGTACGCTCCTACAGACCCTACGCACCTCGAAATTTCTGTATCCTAGTCAAGACCCTGCGCATTTCCCAATCCTCTGTATCATCCTCCAGCCCCCTACAGCTCTCCCTATCTCTGGAATCTCGTCCAGCCACAACAATGCTCCCTATCTCTGTAATCTTCTCTAGTCACTACACACCTCCCCATCTCTGTAACATTTCTACCCCTCCACCCCAACTGATCTCCAGCATCTTCACCTCTTCCTGTAACTGAGGATTCCTCCAACACGTACATTGCTCCACGGGGCTGGAACCCACTCTCAAAATTACATACCTCCCTATCACCATAAACACCTCAAGCTCCTCCAGTCCTCCCTATTGCTCTAAACTCTTCCAGCACCTACAGCCTTCTCTAACATCCAGCCCATAAACCCATCACTATCCAGGCAATATTTGTGTCCTGTTACAGCTTCCCTGTATCTGTAACATTCTCCTGCACCTTTACCTCCCTATTTCTGTAAGCTCCTCTAACCCTGAGCTCCTCCATATCTCTGTGAACTTTACATTGTTTTCATTCACAGTGCATCCACAATTCTTAAGCTGGTGAACACTAAACACTCTAATACCCTTTGATTGAAATGATTTCACATCCTCTCAGACCCAAATAAATTGCCTGTTATCCTGAGACCATGTTATCGTGTTTTGGACTCCCTGACCCACAGAAATAATTTTTCAGCATCTGCCCAATCAAGCCCTAGCAATTCAAAATCTTTTACATTTCAATCAAATCCATTTCCTGAACCTCAAGAATATAGACGAAATTTATTCCGAAAGTGAAACCCAGATTGCAAGCTGTGAAGCATTAGTGTATTATTCAGTGACAGGTATCAGCCATTGCTGTGTGGGCCATCATTTATTACACATAGACTGTTGTTCAGGTCCAGGTGGCGGTGCGCTGCCTACTTGAGCATTTGCAGTCAGTTTGGTGCACGGTACCCACAATAATGTGAGGGAAAGAAAGCCAAGATATTCATCAAGTGAAACCCATGGAATGGAGATGTTTTTCCATGTCAGGACAGTCATTGACTGTATGTGTAACTTGCAAGGGGTGGTGTTTCCATGGATTTGTTGCCCTTGATATTGCAGATGGTCATGGATTGGAAGGTGCTGTCGAATGAACTGTGGTAAATACCTTGTATCTTGTGGGATACACTGCTTCCATTGAAAGTTGATGGTGGAGGCAGTAAATGTTGTGGATTTGCTGGCAAACAAGGTGGACAGCAAATGCACCCTTCCTTATACATGGACAGCATAACATATCCAGGTATGTTCCGAGATTTCTTTAGCTATACAAATTCATTATGTTACAATCAGTGACACTTGATAAAGGAGCATTGCTCCGAAAGTTAGTGTGCTTCCAATTAAACCTGTTAGACTATAACCTGGTGTTGTGTTTTTTTTAACTTTGTACACCCCAGTCCAACACCGGCATCTCCAAATCTTGACTATAGAAGGCTGCTGAGAGTCAATTTGAATGCCGAGGTGATGTACTTCATTCATTGCCTTTTCGTCGGTTGAGAATATTTACTCAGAGGAGATTGTTCTCCAACAAAGCCAGTTAGATTGCTTTTCACAGAATGGAATTAAATAAGTAGATTATGTTCAGGATGAGTCAGGGAGGATACAGAGGAAAGGCAGGATATTGGGTGGAGGTAATGATGTGCATTGGAAGAGCCTGTGAATGCACACTGGGCCTCCTGCACCCTAACAATTCGAGCATTACGAATCCACTCGATGGATTAATTATTAGTGAAAAGACAGTAAACAGATTGTAGGACTTAGACGTAATTCTTGTGTGGGAATGTGTGCAGTGAGGTAGATGTAAAGATTTATGAAGATTGAACCGGCGTCCACATGGGCAAGATCCATGCAAATGTCATCATGTGGAAACAGAAAGTTATCTAATTTGTTTGGATAAATTGATGTGCAGTATCATTCTTAAATCTTAAAATGTTGTAAAGTACAGTTATAAATAAAACCTAAGTGTCCTTGTCTATAAGCTGAAAACGTCTAACATACAGGTGCAGCAAACTACTTGGAATGTCAGTGGAATGGGAACCTTCATTGTCCGAGGATTTCAGCACAGGAGGAGTGACGTCTTGCTTCTGCTGAGTAGGAGCTTGGCCAGATTGTACGTGAAGGACTATTTGCAATGTTGATTCTTTATCTCAGGAAATATATTACTGCCACAGAGAAATGGCAAGCAAGGATCAATTGACTTCTTCCAAGGAATGTTCTATCAAAGAGGGCCATGACAAACTAGATCTGTGTTCCCTAGCGTTTCAAAGAATGAGATTGCATTTCAATGAAAATTATAAAATACTAATTAGCTTCCTGCTTCAAACATATTTCTGGCTATCGGTGTCGTATTTATAAACTCCTTGAATTTTCAGCTGCATTCTGAACTGTGTCTCAGAGAGAGGTTGTTGTTCCTGCGAACACAGGGATAGGACCAGACCGAATACCATAAGGCATAGCAACAACAGTAGGCCCAGCAGCTCACCGCATATGCTCTGCCTTTCAGTTCAATGATGTTTGTTGTGATAATCCTCAACTCCATTTTCCTCATAACCTTTGATTCACTGATTGATTAAAAATATGTCTCTCATTCTTGAAGATACTTAATGATCCAGGCTCAATAGCTTTCAGAACCTTCTACAATTGTTTCCCTCTCACTGATATGAGATTTGGTGGTTTTAATTCTCTCGTTTGTTTCGAGCACACCTTATTGAGCCTACATTTGATTGCATCCTCTTCTGTCGCAAATCCTCTGTGGCAAAAGCACCGTAAGAAAAGAGGATCAGAACATGTAATGTTTTCCTTCTGTTCCCATATCAGTTAAGATACAGCTCATCCAGATCTGGGGAAGTGTCCACTCTTTTTATTCTGAGACTCTCCCCAATTCCAATAAGTCACTCTCTAAACTGAAGACTGATAGGAAGGACATATTTAACATATTCTCTGGATCCATGCACAGGCTGCCTCCTTGATCCCTAATATCCCCATTCTTTTCCAAGTTATCCTCTTCCCCTCGTATAGCAATAGAACACCCGCTGATATTTTATCACACCCCATTTTTGCTTTTCTACTATTTCCTTAAGTTCACCTTCTATTTTCTTATAGGGATTCCATTGTTCTGCTCACTTTAGAGCTGCTTTAAACTTTTCTTTACTTTATTATTCTGCTCTAAATATTTGCAGATATTCAAGGTCCTGTTGTCTCATTTTCCTTCATTGGAACTTAGAGTGTAAAATATTGGGCCGATACTCTCATTAAATCCACTTTGAGCATGAACACTGCTCCCCACTACACGCTGTTCGACTACAGTTTTACCCAGAATTAGAATTCCAATATTTAAAAGGCATGTGGATGCATATGTGATTAGGAAGGATTTGGAGGTATATGGGCCAGGTGCTTGCTAATGGGACTAGATTATGTTGGGTCCAGAAATAGACAATCCCTTGTTGTGTCTTCCACATGCTGATACAAGAAGCTATCAGCAATAAATTTCAACATATTTGTCCCCTCTTAAAAGCATGTAACTGCCCCAATAAATGTCGCATATTGAAAAGCATAAGTAGAATTGCCCTCTTATTGTTTTTATACACTACAGCGACTGGTTACACATTGGCTCATGTATTTTCTTCTAACTGGCGACCCTTAATATGACCCTAGCAAATATCTGTCATCTTATTATACTAATCGCTATCCTCGAAGCCTCAGTTGAAGATCCATCCAAGATATTGTCCCTATTTACAGCAGTAATTGATTCCTTAATTAATAAAACAACAGCATCTCCTGCCTATAGTTCCTATGATACAGAGTATAGAGTTGTCAATCCTGATCTCCTTCAACCACATCTCTAATGGCAGAACATGTTACAATTTCATGTGTCTATCTATTCCCTGACCACATCTGTCTGACATGTAATAATCCTAACTCCAAGGCAAAGGACATCCAACCTGGAACATAACACCAGGAACAGTCTGTACCTCATCTGTACTTCATCATTTCTTGTTTTTAAATTGATGCATCAAATGCCACTTTCCTGAACTGAGCGATCACCTCCACATACCATGAGTTTCTGGTGATTAATTTCCCACTCTTTGTGCAGGGGGAGAGCCCTCAGTAATGGGCAGCATTCATTAAGTCTCTCCGCAAGTGCATATGCTCCCAACGATGCTGCTGGAGTGTGCAGGGTACCAGCTTGTGCTGACCCTTTGTGAACAATAATCACTCTCCTTCTGGTAGTTCAAACCTGCCTCGCATCATGTGGAGTTTCTCACATGAAAAATGGTTGGTGTCTTCCTATATTTTCCATTCCATGATCCTCAGGATACTGGGAATCGTTCTTGCTCAGGAAGACAGTACCATAGGTAGTCCTGAAATGGAAAGCAGTGAGTATGTCAGCTGAACAGGCCATTGTGTGGTGGACAAGGTCAGATGAAGCATAGACTGTTTCACCCAGGTTGTGGATTCTCCTCAATTGGTAAATGTGGGAGGGAGTGAGGTGTGTGGGGTCAGGAAGCTAGGGAGGGGCGTTAGGCCGATACTTGCAGTTATGGTGCACATTGTTACATTCAACTGAGTGTCAGTACAATGTGTGTGTGGTGACATACATCAGACAAAATCCACAACGTTCAGTGATTGAAGTGGTTAGTGGCTTGGCATTTCCTGCTGTTTCCCACAGAGTAACTCTACAGGACTGATCTCGATCGAAACCCACTCTGAAGCAGGTTGGGTGACCCACGTATTAATCTCTGGCCATCGACACAGAAGTTCAATTTTATTTTGACCCTGATGAGTGTGAAGGTGGCATATGTTGGTTATGGCTTTATAGTGTTCACTGTGAGACACAGTGTGCTACAGGAGGCAGTCAAATTGTGAATTACTTCATACTGGGTCTGGTGCAGGGTGCAAATATATGGAAGCTAAGAGGCAGGCCAGATGCTGTCAAGGGACTTGTGCGGTGTGTTCTGGCGAGACATGCCCATCCATCTGCTCCCTGGATCAGGCTGAGACTGAAGATGAATTTGTAAGACCTGTTTGTTGGTTAGTCATTGCACTGAATATGGACAGCATTTGTATCTACACTAAGACCAGCGATAGGCTATTGATTAGTTTTCACTTGCCCAGGGTGGGCTGCAAATGATTTCTTGTGAAAGTATGTCTGAAAGACTGCCCTAACCCAGGTTGGAACGTCTCTGGACAGATTGGGAGCAGGCCAGTGTTTCACTCAGTATTACAGACAGCCGTGAGTTCCAGTAGCACTATGCCTGAATTCAGGTATTTTGGAATCTATTTATTATGTCGGTTGTGATTCCAAGTGATGAGTTTCCCGATATGAACAATAATAAAATATCTCCTGTGTTTTGGATATTGGGGCCAACAATACCGTGTGAACTCCGACTATTTCACATAACAATGCCTGCATTATCTCTGAGAGCAACTGCATTGTTACTATATGTTGGGAACTAAAATATAAATTCATTACAACACTTTATGATACAAAAACAAAAGAAAACTACATGTTATTTTATATTGAACCGAGAATATTTGCCTCATTTTTGTCCGATCACAATTAAATATTCAATGTCAGTATTCAAATGAATACATTCTCACTCTAACATTTCGAAAGTTGTTTGGCTCTGAACCATTACATATTCACAGTGAGCAAACAATTCAACAATCAAATAGATTTAGTGTTCTTATGAATTAAAATATAATTAGCAAATTTAATTTTTCACTGAAATGTATGAGCTTTAGCTAATTGCAAATAATTTAAAAATGACAATTCAATATGCACTTCGAATATGATTTGTGTTATTAAATTGTATTTGTTACGAAGCCAAAGCACGTGGATCCATTTTAAAATGAACATTGTTTTCTGAATATTGAAGTAAACTCAAGTTGCTGGCTCAGCTGCCCAAATGGAAGGGCTGGGAGATGAGCTGTTACAAAATGGATACATGCAACAATTGGCAGTTAAATGGATACTTGAATTTTGGTTGCTGTTTTGACAACAATTCAAATTTAACCAATTAGTTTAAGCTATGCCCGGGATACCAAAACCCAATCGAGCTTCAATTTATTTTTTTGATGACATCAGTCCAGTGAAAGGGAACGATGTTGGGGCTATAAAAAAGAGTGGGCATTTTGAAAATTGGTTAGAGCAACTGCCACCGAACAACAGAGCAACTGCTGTAGAGTCAAAGATCTAACTGCCTATCTAAAATCTTGCTCTCAAAGAAATCAGAAAGCAGTCTAGCAAAAAGATACCTTTTGCTGCAAAACATATTCGGAGTAAAAAGAAATAAGTCCAGAGTGTGGTGCTGGAAAAGCACAGCAGGTCAGGTAGCATCCGAGAAGCAGCAGTATCAACATTTTGGGCAAGAGCCCTTCATCAGCGCAACGCTCTTGACTCTAATCTCCAGCATCTGCAGTTCTCACTTTCGCTTAGTAAAAAGGAATAAGACGACCCAGTGAAATCAGTGGGTAAGATATTGAATACAGCAGAGAAGGTAGAGACTGTGTAGGCATGTGATTACGTCAATGCAATATTTATTGTGTGTTACTGGAACAGCATGTCAATAGGTTTGTGCTCAGTTAAGGGAAGCAATGTTCAGTTTCTTAGTAGTTTTGTTCGGAAAGAAAATTACTACTTTTCTTTAAAAAGGTGGCAGTTACGTGTTCCCTTTTAATCCCTCACACTTCCAACAGATGACAAGGTGAGGCGAGCGTTTCTGTGTGTTTAGCTTCATTTAGTAGTGGTTCGACCTCTGCATTTTAACAGATTTAGGGTTCTTCTGGTATTGGGCAGGTTTGAACAGATTTGGGGTACCAAAGCGGCCAGCAGATTTAAACACTTGGTGATTAGTGTCGTAAATCTTTAAATAAAACATAGGTGAATTTGTTTCAGTTTGATTACATGTGGTCGGTTAAATTAAAAGAGAGGGAAATGGCTCTTAACATTGCTAAAGAGGTTCTGAGGTTTGAAGATACTTCCCAACTTTGCCAAGGAAGGTTAGAAAGACAGAGGATAGATATTATTTTGGAATTAGCAAACAGATTAGAATTGCTTTTAACCAGAGACATAAGAAAATTGAAATGGACTTGGTCAAACACTGAGGTATATCAGAGAAACACAAGTGCAGCAGAATTAGAAAAACGTAAACTGTGTATGAGCCAAACGGAAGAGAAGAAAAAGAAAGGGAGAGAAGGATATTAGCTGAGCAAAAAGATAGAAAGAAGAGAGAGAGAGAGAAAAGGAGACTGAAAAGAGAGGGAGTAAAAGACTGAAAGAGAGAGAGAAAAAAGGAGAGAAGTTTCTTCGCTCAGCAAAGACAGAGATGAAGGAGAAAGAGAATGGGAGAGAGTGTGAACTTCAGTAGTTGCAAATTAGTCAGGAAAATCAAGTTCAGATGATGGAAATGAAGTCAAGAGAGTTTATTGTGCTGGAGGGGTTCATAAACGCATTTCCAGAGTATTTACGTGATGAACAGAAACTTCAAGAAGTGAGAAGAGCAGCAGAGATGACCGAGAAATGTGCATTGATACATGACGTGAAATTTAGTTTCAGACACGAATTTCATCCGTGTGAGGAATAAAAATTGGAAGCAGGCAAGATCCTTCACTATCAAACAAAGAGTCGAGCTCACTTCGAATAGTTCTTCATTGGTGATAAAAAGAATTCCAAGAAAATGAAAGGCCTCAGGTGTTTCCATGGTGGTAAGATGGGACACAAAAAGTCATAATGCTGGTCGTGGAAGAATGACATTGTGGGAAAAGATGTGGCAATAGAGGATAATCCAATGGTATTAGGGAAAGTAGTAAAGGAGATCCAAAGAAAAGCCAAGGAGCTGCAGGAGAGTGCACAGCCTTGGCAGGGGTGGGATATTGAGTTAGTTGCTGATCTCTGTAAAGACTTTATCTCTGTGGGAAAATTTTACTCAGAAAGATCAGGAAGAGACTGGAAATAAGTTATTATTTCATGAGGTATGGGAACTGGTCAGTCTGTGATAGTAATAGATGAAAGTATTTTCACGCTTTCCGACACGTTACCCGAGAAGGTAATAATCTGTTGAATAGATAGGCAGAAAGTTAGCATTCCCCTGTGTAAGATCAGGTTGGAGAGCCAAATCAAGACTGGGGAAGTAACTGTAGGCGTGATTGACAGTATGTCAGTTTCAGGAATACAATTTGTTCTTGGGAATCATTTAGCAGGATCCAAGTTGGGAGTGACACCCCTTGGAGTGGAGAAGCCAACGGAAGATCAGGGAACTAATGAGTTACAAGAAGAATACCATGGAAGTTTTCCAGACTGTGTCGTAGTAAGTAGACACTGTCATAAGTTACAGCAAGAAGGAAAGACGAAGAAGTTGAGGTTCAGTTAGCTGACACACTGTATGATGTAATGGTACAGGAAAACCCTTAACAGACAGTGGGTGAGACAGAAGTGTTTAGTCCAGAAAGGCTAAGAGACTTGCAACAAAAAGATGAGAAGATATATATTATGACACCAACTCAGCAAAGGAATCAGAATATATTCCTGAGGGTTATTGTCTTAAGGATAGAAGCCTAAAACAAAAGTGGAGACCCCAGCAGGTTAGTGCAGAGGAGAAATGAGCAGAGGTGCACCAGATTGTGTTGCCTGTCGCATACAGACAGGAAGTGTTATGGGTAGAACATGAATTACCAGAAGGAGGTCACCTAGGTGTAAGGAGGACTCGGGCTAATGTACAAAAACACTTCCTTTGGCCTGGCATGCACAAGAATGTGGTTGAATATTGACACACATGTTATTACATGCCGAATGGTAGGTATGCCACAGGCAGTAAGAAAATCAGTAGCTTTGTTGCCAATTCCCGCATTTGAAGAATCTTTCACACGGGTTATGATTGATTGTGGAGGTCCCCTCCCTAACAGTAATTTGGGAATTCAGCACTTGCTAACCATAATGCATGCATGTACTAGTTTTCGGAGGCAATTCCATTACGGAGTATTAAGACAATTAGGATGGTCAGGAGTTGTTAGCTTTCTTTACCCGTTATGGGCTACCTGGAGAGATTTGATCAGGCCAACGGTCCCATTATACTGCTGAGACTCTTAAGGAGGTCTTGGACAGCGTACAACACTTTAAACTACATAAAAACAAGGACTGCATCAGGAATCCTGATGAAGAGCTTTTGCCCGAAATGTCGATTTTCATGCTCCTAGGATGCTGCATGAACTGCTGTGCTTTTCCAGGAGCACTCTAATCTACAACACTTTAAACCAAGTCCGTACCATCCAAAATCCCAGGGAGCCTTGGAAAGGTGGCATCGACCCTGAAGACAATATACATTCAGAATACACTGCATGATTGGATCAAGGTATCGAACTTGTATGGATTGCCATGAGAGATGCCCCACATGAATCTTCACCGTTTACTACCTTTGAGTTAATATTTGGACAGGAAGTGAGAGGGCCCTTGTAACTAAAGAATTGGTAGAATCGAAGTCAGAGATCTCACACTTGGATTATGTCGCAGTGGTGATGGAACAATTAAATCGAGAAGGTGAGTTAACTGAACAGCACCTGAATACGGCACTGCATAGAGTGAAGCAGTTGGCAGATAGAAACTATAAAATTCAGACGTTTCCCAAGGAGATGATGTATTAGTATTGTTTCCAGTAGTAGGTTACCTTCAGAGGCAGGTTTAGTGGTCCCTTTCAAATTGAGAAAAAGTTGAGTCAGGCAAGCTATCTGATAAAGATACTGGACAGAAAGGAGCTGTATTGGGCATGCCATCTGAATATGTTGAAACCTTACTATGATAGAGACAGGGAATTGGCAAAGCAGATGTTATTTATTGCTCTGCCGAGTGACAGATCAGATCCAGTTCTCATGGAGTTTGATGTGCCTCAAAGTGCGTTAAATAATAAGAAAGTTCTTAAAGTATGGGCTGAGAGAATTAGCTATCTGTCTCAGGAGCAATCGAAAAGTTTGTTGAAGCATTGTGAGGACAAATGCAGGAATAAAATAGGAGGACTAATACCATGAGGTGCATGAGGTGGAAGTAGGGAATGCTGTTCCAATAAAACAATACCTTTACTGGCTTAATCCTTTCAAAGCCCAAAAGGTCCAGAAGGAAGTGAATGTGATACTCAATGAAGACATCATAGAACAGAGGCAGAGTGGAGTTCGCTGATCTTGTTAGTTCCCATAGCTGATGGAACTCAACAATTTTCTTTGGACGATTGGAAGGTCAGCGTCGTAACAAAATCGCTCTCATCGCCAATACTGAGTTTGGAGGACTGTACAGAGAAAGTTGGAAAAGCCAGTTGCATCACAAAGTTGATTTACTGCATTGTTACAAACAGATATCTTTAATAGAGAAAGCAAAAGAAGTTTCTGCAATTGTTAACCCAAATGAACTGTATCAATTCAAAATAATACCCTTTGGAATGAGGATCACACCAGCCACATTCCAAAGACTCATGAACAAACTTGTGGCCAGATTAAGAAATAACCTGATGATGCGGTGATCTTTAGCCATTCATGGAAAGATCACATGTGACAGTTGGCAAAATGCTTTGAGTGATTCCTAAAAACAAAGCTGGAATTAAACATAAAAAACCCATAATTTTTGACATTCTTGGGGCATAACATCGAACATGGAAGGAAGATTCCAAGGAACGCGTGGACGAAAGCAATTGAGGAATTTCCTTGAGTATGGAGAAATTGGTGCTTCGAATTTTGGGGCTGAGCAGATTCGACAGGACGTTTGTTCCAATTTTCAGCAGCATGGGGGCACTACTGGCAGATTTACTAAAGAAGAACATGGAATTTCGTTGGACAGAATAGTGCCAGGAGGCATTGGAAAATTTACAATCTATATTAACCATCACATCAGTTTAATTATATTTGCAGACATATATTTGCAGATACATTCTGTTTTGCTCAAAAGGGCACACACTGCAAGCAGTCAAAGCAGGCAGTTATTACATTAAATATTTTGTTAATTCCACTTTGGAAATAGAACAAGTCTAACTCAAGATTGGGACACAGACAGATTCTGACTTCACACCTTTAATGTATTGTCTGAGCTGAGATGACACCGTTTGTTGTAAAACCTTAAGTTATCATGAGAAGATGACTTAAATGAAGTTCTGGGATTTACATATTAATGAACCGAAAACTGCAACCCATTCTAAAAGATGAAAGAGTTAAAAATCCAGGTTTGTTCAATATACTCTTTCAATTGCATGAGACTCTAATATTTTGCTCTAAATTTTGTGTCTCACGATCTTACACTCCACAAACACCTGCTAAAGGAGCAGCGCATCGAAAGCTAGTGCTTCCAAAAAAAACCTTTTGGAATATAACCTGGTGTTGTATGATGTTTATCTAAATAACTTCAGATAATGGTCTTTTCAAATATAAGAAGACAATTACTCTCAGCCTTCCTTTATCCTGAATTCCAGTTATGATTCTAATTATTGATAATGTTATTGATATTCTTCGACAAAGTAATGCATTGCGTGTGTGTGTGTGTGTGTGTGTATGTGTATGGGTCTATGTGGTTTTGTTTGTATGCATGTGCATCTGCGTCTGTGTCTTTGGGTGTGTGCCTGTGTACGTATGTGTTATGTACAATCCATTGCAATTGGAGTGAAATGAAAAAATGAGAAATTCCCATATGATTGAGGAAATGTACAAAGACTCCAAGCTGTCTGATATCAAAGAACAAACCAAATTACAGCACAAGAACAGGCCCTTTGGCCCTTCAATCCTGCACCGATCCAGATGATGCTATCGTGACCGCCTTTCCCACCTCTGCTGGCAACGTGTTCCAGACACCCATCACCCCCTGCACAGAGAAATTTCCATGCATATCTACCCTAGACTTTTCCCCTCTTGCTTTGAACTCGTGGCCCCTAGTAATTGAGTCCACACTCTGTGGAAAACAAGTCTTGCTCTCCATCCTATCTATGTCTCTCATAATTATCTAGAGCTCAATCAGGTTCCCCGCTCGACTTCCATCTTTCTAATGACAAAAACGCTGATCTACTCAAAATTTCTTCATTGCGAGCCCCCACCATACCTGGTGAACATCTTCTGCACCCTCTCCATAGCATCCAGAAACCTTTTTGTAATGTGGCAACCAGGTCTGTAGGCAGTATTCCCAATGTGGGGTACAAAATGTCTTATACAAATGTAACATGACTTGCCAACGCTTGTACGTAATACCCCATTGAATGAAGGAAATCACGCGATATGCCCTCTTGACCACACTGTTCCATCTTCAGGGTACAATGGACCTGAACACCCAGAAATCACTGAACATCAATTTATCCCAGCACTTTTCAATTTTCTGTATATTTTGCTCTTGAATTAGATCTTCCAAATCGCATCATCTCACATTTGCCCGGATTGAATTTCATCTCCCATTTCTCTGCCAACTCTACATTCCATCTATATTGTTCATTATTCGCTTACAATCCCTGTCACTATCTGCTACTCCAACAATCTTCGTGTCATCTGCAAACTTGCTAATGAGGCCATCCATACGTTCGTCCATATCACTTCAGTATATCAAAAACAGCAGTGGTCCCAGCACGGATCCCTGTTGAACAGCACTGGTCACAGGACTCCATTTTCAGAAACGCCCTTCCTCTACTAATCTCCGTGAGCTGTGGCTCAGCCACTTCTCTATCCATCAAACTAGTACAGCCTGGACCCTATGCGACTTCACTTTCTCAATCAGCATATGATGGGGAACCCTATCAAACGCATTACTAAAGTCCATGTATATGACATCTAATGACCATCACTCAACAAGCAACTTTGTCACTTCCTCAAAGAATTCTGTTAAATTGGCACAACATGAAATTCCCTGCACAAAACTATGTCGCCTATCACTGATAAGCACATTTTTTCCAACTGGGAATACATCCTATCCCTCAGTATTTTCTCCAGCAGCTACCTTGTCACTAACGCCAGGGTCGCCATTCTTAAACAAGGGAACACCATTAGCAATTTTCCAGTACTCCGGGATTTCACCCGTGTTCAAAGATGCTGCAAAAATATCTGCTATGGTCCCACCTGTTTCCTCTCTCATTCAAGATCCCATCCAGACCTGGGAACTTGGCCACCTTAATGCCTTTTAGAATAACCAACACTTCCTCTCTCCTTATTTCAACTTGACCCAGAGGAATCAAGCATCCATACCTCATGTCAACATTTCTTCTTGGTGAATACCGATACAAAGTGCTCATTAATAATCTCACCCATTTTTCTCTGACTCCACGCATAACTTCCCTCCTTTGTCCTTGAGTGGTCCAACCCTTCCTCAAGTTACACACTTGCTCCTTATATATGAATTAAAGTCTTTGGGATTTTCCAAAATCATGTTTGCTAAATATATCACATGACCCCTTTTAGCCCTCTTAATTCCTTGTTTCAGATTGGTCCTACATTCCCAAATTTCTTCCCAAGCTTTGTCTGTCTTCAGTCGTCTAGACCTTATGTACACTTCCTTTTTCCACTAGGCTAGTCTCACAGTTTCACCTGTCATCCATGGTTCCCTAATCTTGCCATTCCTACTTCTCATTTCCACAGAAGCATATCTGACCTCAACTCTAATCAACCTCTCTTTAAAAGCTTCCCACGTATCAAATGTGGATTTACCTTCAAACAACTGCTCCCAATCCATATTCCTCAACTTCTGCTGAATTTTGGTATAGTTGGCCTTTCCCCAATTTGGCACTCTTCCTTTAGGACAACTCTTGTCTTTGTCCTTGCGTATTCTATAACGTATGGAATTGTGATCAATAGTCCCAAAGTAATCCTCAACTGAAACTTCAACCATCTGGCCAGGCTCATTCCCCTGCATCAGGACAAAAACGGCCCTTTCCTGAGTTGGACTGCTTACATACTGAACAAAAAACCCTCCTGGCTGCTCCTTACAAATTCTGCTCCATCCAGTCCTCTAATATTAAGTGATCACCAGGCAATGTTGCGAAAATAAAATCGCCTTTCATCACCACCGTGTTGCTTCCATATCTTTCCATGTTTCTGTTTACATATTTGTACTTTCATCTCACGCTCACTGTTGGGAGGCCCCAACATTGTTACTACATCCTTCCTATTTCTGAGCTCTACCCTTATTGCCTCACTGTTTGAGTCCTCCATAATGCCCTCCTTCAGCACAGCTGTGGTATCCTCTTTGACCAGTAATGTAACTCCTATACCCCTTTTACCCCCCTGTTTATCTCATCTGAAACATTGATATCCTGGGATATTTACTTGCCAATCATGCCCTTCCCTCAACCAAGTATCAGTAATAGCAATAATATCAACTCCAAGGTACTAATCCAAGCCCTGTGTTTATCTGCACATACTACACTTCTTGCAGTAAAACAAATGCACCTCAGATAATCTGTCCCTTTGTGTTCATCATCTACTCCCTGCCGACTCTTTCTCTTACTCACGCTGACTTCATTATCTATTTCCTTACAGGCTGCAGTTGCTATTTCCTTAATATCGTCTAACTT
This sequence comes from Chiloscyllium punctatum, assembly GCF_047496795.1. NCBI lineage: Eukaryota > Metazoa > Chordata > Chondrichthyes > Orectolobiformes > Hemiscylliidae > Chiloscyllium > Chiloscyllium punctatum. Next base: position 32,536,941 of record NC_092755.1, on the reverse strand, counting down.
TCTCATTTGGTTCCCATCCCTCTACAACATTAGTTTAAACCCTCCGAAGCAGCATTAGCAAAAGTACCCCGAAGGACATTGTTTCCATTCCAGCTCAGGTGTAGGCAGTCCAATTTGTAATAGTCCCACCTCCCAGATAACCTGTCCCAATGTCCCAAAAATCAGAACTCCTTCCTCCTGCACCATCTCTCAAGCAATTCTATTCTTTCATTTCTACTCTGACGAGCACGTGGCATTAGTAGCAATGCTGATATTACAACCTCTGAGGTCCTACTTCTTAACTTGACTCCTAACTCCCTAAATTCTGTTTGTAGGAGCTCATCCTGATTTTTTAAACCTACATCATTGGTGCCTACATGCACCATGAAAACTGGATACTCAACCTTCCCCTTCAGAATGTTCTGAAGTCGATCCGAGGCATTACTGTCCCTTGCACCTGGAAGGCAACATACCATTCTGGAGTCTTGACTTCGAACAGTAAAATGCTTATCTACTCCTTTTACAATTGAATCCCCTATGACTTAGCCCTTCCAGTATTTTTCCCGCCCTTCTGAACAGCAGACCCCACTACGGTGCTTTTAACCTGGCTACTGCTGTTTTTTCCTGGTGAGCCATCTCTCCAAAAAGGATCCAAAACAGTATACCTACTAAGGAGGGAGGTGACCACAGGGGACACCTGCAGTGCCTTCCTGCTCTTTCTCTGCTTTTGGTCACCAATTTCCTTTCTCCTTCAGCAATCCCAATCTGTGATGTTATCAGTCCACTGAATGTGCTACCTAAAACCTCCTCCGCATTGTGTGTGATTAGATTAGATTAGATTAGATTAGATTGCTTACAGCATGGAAACAGGCCCTTCAGCCCAACAAGTCCACACCGACCCGCCGAAGCGTATACCACCCAGACCCATCCTCCTACAATTACCCCTTCACCTCACACTACGGACAATTTAGCATGGTCAATTCACTTAACCTGCACATTTTTGGATTGTGGGAGGAAACCGGAGCACCCGGTGCTCCAAGGTGAGTCCATCCACTGCTCCAGAGCCATCATCCCGTCTATGCGTTCTTCATAAGAAGTGTCTTTGGTGCCAGGATCAGTGATGTCTCCGAGTATGCTCAGGGCATACTGTAGGGGAGGCTGTACAGCCATCGGCTGTGGTACACATTGGTACCAATGACATTGGCAGGAAACGTAACAAGATCGTGCAAGGAGAGTGCAGGGATATGGACACACGTCCTGCACGAAAACAGGGGCAGCAGCTGTGTCCCTGAGCTCCCACATTGAGCAAGTGGAGCATAACATGGCTCTGAGATCTCCTGTCACTTTCACTCTAAAGCTTAACTTGGTCTTAAATTAGATATACGCAAAAGGAAAGGGTTTATTTTTAACCCATCACTGGATTAAAAAAAATAAGAGAAGCACCTTATCAACACAGTACAGAGTGTATTTGCTTTGGTTAGATGAGGAGTTCGGGGTGGGAGACATTACACGTGTAGTGTCTGTCGTTCAATTGCTGCCCAAATATGTCAGATCACTTACCCTCCCAGCGTACAATTCGTCCTCTCCCACTCCGCTCCTCGCTCTCACCGCTGCTGCAAATGGAGGCCTGATGCTCGAGTTAAGTCTGTTTTTAGTGGGAAATTAACCTTCCCAGCAACCCCCTGGTCCCAGCCCCTACCCCCACCCCCCCACCTCTCTCTAACTCCTCCCAAGAGATAATGCACAAAACATGCAAACATGTCTTTTATTCAAGGATTGGCAAAGTGAACAAATGACAATCATGGACCAAACAAAATTAATGTTATGGATATTTGCTGTGATTCTTGAATTACTAAATATTTGGATTTTTAATGAGAAAATAAATTCAGGTTTTTTTTCAGATCTGAGTTGGATACGTTTTGATCAGGATGTGATCATCATTGGTGACAAAACCAGAAGTTGCTGGGAATGCTCAGAAGTACTGGCAGTATCTGTGGTGCGAAAGCAGAATGGTATGGTAGGAGACTGGCTCTGGCCAGGTAACTACGCTCATAGTGTTCAGGGATGTGTAGGTTAGATGTATTAGTCAGGGGTAAATGTAGAGTATGAGAATAGGCTAACGGGTCTGGGTGGGTTACTCTTTGGAGGGTCAGTGTGGGCATGTTGGCCCAAATGGCCTATTTCCACAAAATATAGGGATTCGACGATTCTATGCATTCTTCATAAAAAGTGTTTTTGGTGCAAGGATCAGGGATGTCTCCGAGAATGCTCAGGGCATACTGAAGGGGAGGGTTTACAGCCAGTGGTACACATTGGTATCAATAACATTGGCAGGAAATGTGACAAGATCCTGCAAGGAGATTGGCCTGAGTGGAAACGCAGAATATCCAGAGTTGTAATCTGGGGTTACTCCTTGTGCTAGGTGGAAGTGGGATAAAGAAGATGAAGAGAGAAAACGTTAATATGTGGTTAAAGTTAAGGAAGAGGGTTTCAGATTTATGGCTCGTTGGGATTTTGTCCAGGGCAGGTGGGACCTGTAAAAAAGGGCAGGATCCATTTTAACTGGAGGGACATCAACATCCTGCCAGGGAGGTTTGATGATGCATCTTGGGTGGAGTTAAATGAATAATGCAGGAGACTGAAAACCAGAGCAGCAGGACAGCAAGTGAGCTGAAATTAGAGTTTAATAAAATAGAGAGGCAGGGCCAGTCTAAGGACTATGCTGAGGAAAATAATAATAGCAATTTTAAAAATGTGAGCGGAAATGATAGGTTCAGTATTACCGGAGATCAAAAAATAAGAATGGCTTGTGTAGAGTGCGCCAAAAGTATTACAGGAGATAACCCAATCCAATAGAACTTACGTAAATACCTTGTACCTAAATGCATGGAATATTTGGAAAAAATGACAGCACAAACAGAGTTAAAAAGATATGGCCTGGTGGGGCTTACAGAAAGGTAGTTACAGGAAGGTCAGTGTTGGGAAGTGAAATGTCCAAGGGTACTCATTACTCAGACAAGAACGTACAGCAGGTTGAGTTGCTGCATTGATTAAGAATGATATCAAGGCTGCATTAAAATGACATTAGCACGAGAGACCAAAATGACAAATCAGTTTGGATCCAAATAAAGCACATGGAAGCAAACCTGCTTCAAGGAGTAATTTCATGCCACAATACTCCCATCCTCCAAACATACTTTCAAAAACCAGGGAATAACTCTGGCTTGTGAGAAGGGCACAAGAGTGAGCAATCTGTATATGCATATTGGTTTAATAACTCAATTTGGCAAGGGTAGCCTCAAATAACGATGCGCAGAATGTATGAGGGATTATTTCTTAGAACAACAAACCAGCAAACTGGCTTTTAGATTTGGTGTGAATAATGAGGAAGGAGTGATAAATCATCTTATAGTAGAGGATCCTCTAGAAAGAGTGACCGTATCATGCTGGAGTTTCACATTCAGATTCAAATATACAAGGGTTTTAGTATCGGGCAGTGATAATTATGTGGAAAGATTGGCCTGAGTGGACTCGCAAAATTAACATTGAAGGGCAGAACATATGAAGAACAATGGCAAATATTCAGGAAGATAGTACAAACACATCAATTAAAGTTTATTCCTGAGTGGGGAAGAGGAATTGCAAAAAGATAAAACGCCATTCATACCTTAACAAAGAAGACTATGATAAGATGAAAGTGATGTCCTGGTGGTATTATCACCAACTGCTGATTCAGCGATCAAGATAATATTCTGGGAACTCAGATTCAAATGCCACCATTGCAAATGCTGGAATATAAATTCAACATCAATCTGCAATTAAGCTTTACAGATTAATGGTGAGATCACTTTCACTTCAAAATTATGTCTCCTTTGTATTGAGCACTCGAGTAAGGGGAAGAGCTGCTCTCTGTTCAAACTGTCCATAAACATCATGCTCTTAAATGCAGCAGTCAGAAACCCCTCTCAACCTCCTCTGCTTCAAAAACATCTAACTCCTCATCATCGTTTGAGTATTCTCTCTTGTCTGGTTACTTTTGAAATGTATCACCTCACATTTATCAGTCAAATCTCATCAGCCATTGATCTAGCCACCTGAACAAGCCATTTATATCATCTTTAAACTAACATGTTCCTCCTCACTGTGAACCACCCACCTAACCTTTGTGTCATCCATAACATTATTCATCATTCCCCTCAAAATCCATCCCTCACATTCTTATCATCATCACTTATGAAGCTCACAGATAAGACTTGTCTTATTTCTTCTGTTCTTCAGATATGGTTCAAAGGAGAAGAATTAAGAATTCCAGTCTCTTGTTCTTCCTATTTTTGTTGAATTTACAGCGTGATGCAACTGAGGTATTTTTACGAGAGAGCCACAGATTTTTTTTGGACATGTAGCTGAATTCTCCTCTTATACTATTCTTCACTGTAAGTTTTATTCATAATGATTGCATGTATTTAATATTGAACTAGGTAGGGCTGACTTACTCTGCAACATTTGTATTTTACGTGGACCTGGATAATGTTCTTTGTAACATTCCCTGCAATACTCAGAGCTGAAGGAGTTTTTCATCTGCAGGATGGGCACAGGCTCATATGATTGCTTGAAAGAGCTGGAGAGATAATGATAAAGATTTAATTAAATGCTGCACATATACACACGGTAGGAGATCAAATCATATCGCTAAATGGACCCTGCATTTGAAACAAATTATTAGAACATATGCCCACTCTTCTTTAAATTGTAAAAAAAAGGTTTTAATACGTGTTCTTAGAGCAGTATGGATCTTACAGCCGCTCGTGGGATTGCAAGCATAGTTAAAGATTAATTATAGTTTTCTATTCCATTTAATGTTTATAGTTTATTCATGCAAGATTATTTTTTCATTTTGTTTTATAAAAATTCAAAACCAAAAATAACAAGCAAAAAAAATCTTTTTTTCAAACGAACATTGTTTTAATGAGCTTTTCAAAGGGGGGGCGGGGGGGGTCCTCGAAACAAACTAGAAAAGTCTACATATGTTTCAAAAGTCGTCTTCTTTGTTTTAAATGTTTTTTTTACTCAAAAACTATTTTAAAATAGGAAGATGTGCCTTTATTCTGGAGAGTCCTGCATGCGTCCAGCTCTGGAGAAGAGGTTTTTCTTCGAGAAATTTATTGAAGTGGAATATTTTTGTTGAGTTGGTTTTCCAAATGGTTGATTTTATTTATTTTTTAAATGTTTGATATGTATACGGATATATTTTCTATTTTAATGTCACGAAAAATTCAGTTTATAAGCATAATAATATTAAGGCCATATATATAAGGTAGAGAGGGAGTTAGCTGGAAGTTATTATCCAGCAAAATCAGTCGGATCGATGGGTGACTGTCAGGACACATAAGAAGGTAGTTCAAAAATCTCCGGTGGCTATTCCTCTATCAAACAGATGTTCAGTATTTGGAACTGTTGAAGGGGGTAGTCTCTCTGAGGAAAATTGAAGAGCCATCGTTTAATGGACTGTTGGAAAAATTCTTATGTTCGGCAGCGTTTGAGAAGATTTTGTATTATTATTGGGACAGGGATCTCTCCTGTCAGGGGCATAAACAGGAGATTCTGTGGCAGTGAGCGAAAATTTAGAATAGTTTATTGGTTTCCCGGTACTAGGATTAAGAACGTCTCCAAAAGTCTTAAGCATATTATTAAAGGTGTGATTTAGAAGCCAGAAATTATTGTATATATTGGTATGAATGACATTTTTAGGGAAAGGATTAAAACAGTCCGGAGGGAATTAAAGAGGTGGTGTAGAGGATTAAAAATAAAACCTTAAAATAGTAATTTCTGGTTTGCTCCCAATGACAAATTATACCTCAAACCCTCTGACCCCCTGGCCCCCATGGCAGAGATGGCTGCTCTTGGTGATAGGAATCTATTTTGGAATACATTTCACTTGAAACAGTCTATTGAAATAGAAACGGGATACGGGGATACAAATGCCTGGGTTGAATCGGTGAAGTATACTGTGAAAAGTCTGAACAAAAGCATTGGCTATGCATGTGCCTCAGGTAGACCGGTGGCTCATGTGGTTCCGTTTCCGCTCGGGTGGAAGCGGGACAGCGCTAGAATGCTATGTATGATAGCCCTGTACCAGGATGAGACGGCGTGGGACGACCCAGGCTGTCGGGCTTTGCTGTTGTTGTTTCCTCCCCTGAAGAAGGAGGAATTAAAAGCTCCCCCTTCATTTGCAGACATGGTCCGGAATCACACCTCCTGTGTGTGAAGAGTTAAAGTCCCGCTTGGAAATTGAATCGGTTCCTGGGACAGTGTTGTGAGGTAACTATTCAGCTTTAAAGGTACCCTGAGTGGATTTGTGGTAAAGTAGCGGAAAGATTCTAAGACCTACTATTCCCTCTGACTGGCGAGGCACTTGTGCAATTGTTAAATTGTCTATTCCATTCACCCGAGCATTTGAAAAAGGTGAGATTGCTGAAATGGGGAAAACGAGGAGTGCATGGTCAGTCCTTGCTACCCCCTTTGATGATGATATTTATTTGGACTGTATAGGGGTTCCCAGAGGGGTGCCTGATGAATTTAAGACTCGTAACCAGATGGCAGCGGGATTTGAGTCTCTTTTCTGGTGGGTTACGATTAAATAAAAATGTCTATTGGATTAATTACATTTTTATAACCAACAAAGATTTATAAATTGCACCGGAAACGCTTTTAAAGGAATATCTGAACAGTTAGATGCCACAAGCAGGATGGCCTGGGAAAATAGGTTGGCCTTAGATGTGATGTTGGCAGAAAAAGGGGGAGTTTGTGTTATGTTAGGGGGAAGTTGCTGTACCTTTTTTCCGAATAACACGGCTCCAGATGGCTCGATTACTCGAGCCTTACAAGGATTCACGACCCTCTCATGTGAGTTGGCTGAAAAGGCTGGAGTGGACACTTCAATAACGGGGTGGTTGGAGTCTTGCTTCGGTAAATGGAAAAGAGTTGTGGTTTCCATTCTAACCTCCTTAGGAGTGGTCGTTGGGATTCTGGCAGCACTGGGCTGTTGTATTATTTCTTGTATTCGGGGTCTCACTCAGAGAATGATCAAGACCACCTTGACCAGACAGATGCCCCTGAAGGGTATGCAGGGGGGAAGCCTATTACTTATTGACAACTCATGATGTTGAGAATACCCCCGAAGGCATTTACAAAGTAGATGAACTTTCAGGTCTGATGCTCTCTAACCTGGAGGCCTCATTGTCCCTGAATCAATAAGATCAAAATACACTGACAAAAAGAAAAGGAGGGATTGAGAGAGAAAAACTTCAGGTTGTCAGGTGTATGTTGATTTTAACGAATATAGAGGATCTATAAGAAATAGTTTTAAGCTAAGAAATTACTTTGACTTTTGTAGCTGACCACAAAAGAAAAAGAGAAGTAGGAGGGGCATTTCACAATAAGCTCATAGTTGTTGGTCCGCTTTTTGAACTATCAAGATAGTAAAGGACGATCTCAGAAGTCAGGAGGTTAGATAAGAAAAGAGCAACTGGACTAAATAAAAGAAAGGCTGCAACGAGCAAGGACGGTCAAATAAGGCAGATTTAAAGAAAAACAAGTGAGGTAATTAATAAGTATGATCGGCTTAGGCTTGGGTGCAGGGAATAACCAAATGAAGGAATAATGGGCGGAAGCGATAATCAAATAAGGGGATAGAATGAAATAGACATTAATGATAGGTTTTTGCTCAGTGTAGGGGTGACGAGAGACCCCTCAGAAAAGTATAAAAAGCTCTGTGTTTCACTTTCGGGTGTTTCTCGCCTCGTCGAGCCACCCATCTTGAAAGAGGTTCGAATAGATGTGCTGCATTGAAACTCTTTGACTCGGACTAAAAATTATTGATTAGGTGTATTCGTTTCTCACACAAGCAAAATCATTAAGTCCCAATCAGTTTGGGGACTAAGATGATCAGCAAGCTCCACTCACTCTGGCGTCGTTTGATGATGTCCTCACTGAGCATAGCCTCCACCTCCTTCTTGACCTGTCTGGCATTGAGAGGATTAAAAAGATATGGATGTTGTTTTATACGAACAGTATTCTCTACGTCTACTTCATGTACAATAGCATTATTACCCCCCCCCCCCCCCCATATGATTCTTACATACGTCCTCACACTGCAAAAACAAACCTTTCAACTGCGTTCTATGCTCCTGAGAGAGATAGCTTACGAACTTAACCCACTGCTCAAGGACTTCTGCATAACTTCAGATCACTGGAAAGAGTAAAATAATTCCTGGATGCTCTCAAATAGACTGCGGGACTTGAACTGCATGCATAATGACTTTATTTTGCCCTCCCCCCTTTTGTTTTTTCCTCCTCCTTTCTTCCTCTTTCTCTTCTCCATCTTTCCTTGGTGGGGGGTAAGGGTGGGGTGTGGAGGTGGGGCTCGTTCCTTATCCTTTTTATAGACCCTTATCTTTAGCTCGTGGGTTTATTTGATTATTGGGGGATGTTTCTGAGCCATTTGATTTGTTTGCTTATTTTTTGCTGAGTTTGCAATTTTGTAATTTTTTCTATTTTCATCTTGTGTTGTTTTGCGAAGTGTATCTAGGTGATGGTGTCGGGGGATGGGGGTCGCCCACTTTTAACTTCTGTCTTATAAGATGTTGGACTTTCTTTACTCTACTTTGTTATGCCCGGGCCGAGAGTATGCCTCTGGCTGGGAGATGTTATGGCGGGATTATTGGAAGGTAGTAGTGCCCCTTGTGAACAAGGGGAAAAGTCTCTGCTTTATGTTATTTGTTTTTTGGAATGTTCTTAGTTGTTTTGATTTAGCTGTTTTAAAGAGTGTTTTATGTGTGAATCATTTTTGGTTTTTAGCCAATGTCTTTTTGGTGGGGTTCTTCCTCCTGGGGGGGTCTCGGGTTTGCTTGGATTATCATGACTAGTTATTCATTTAGGTGGTGTACCTGGAATCAATCAAAAGGAACAAGATATTATCAAGTCTTTAAAAAGAAAGGGTGGATGTAGCCCTTCCACAGGAGACACATCTACCTGATAATGAGCTGTCAAAGCTGCAATAGGGTGGATTTGGCCAAGTGTTCTCTTCATCTTTCAGCTCAAAAAGTAGGGGAGTAACCATTCTCATTCGGAGAAATCTTCCTGTCCAAATGTTAAGCCAATAAAAGATGAGTCTGGGTGGTATATGTTAATTGAAGGCCTAATATATGGCGAGGAATATGGGATGTTGAATCTCCATGCCCCCGGCGCACCTTTTTTAAATTTGTAATGGAAGCGTTCTCCAAGTTGATGGCTCTCGGGCTACACCACACAATTATAGGGGGAGATTTTAATAGCATCATTGACCTACGGATAGACAGTATACCTAAGAGCTCAGCGGGCATATCTTTGATATCTAGGCAGTTGGCGGATCTGAGTAGTGAGTTGTGGCTGGTAGATGTGTGCAGGTGTTCTCACCTGAGGGCAGATATTTTACTTTTTATCCTAAGCCAAACACAAGTGCCATACCAGAATCAATATGTTTCTGTCCCCTCAACGCATTTGAACTCAATATTGCTTTGTAAAGTAGGTAATATAATTATTTCCGACAATGACACAGTATATATGGAGATTAAGACTAGTGATGATGAGAAAGGTTCCTGACATTAGCTATGAACCCTTTCCTATTGAAGGATAGCAAGAACATAAAATATTTCTCGCAAGAATTTAACACCTTCTGGGATATCAACTACAACACGGCCAGTAACCCTTTGGTGATGTGAGAGACTGCTAAACTGTACGCATGAGGCTTGGTTATCTCATATTCTTTGACCCAGAAAAGACAAAAGGGAGAACAACAGTGTCTGCTCGAGGATCGCCTGAAGGTGGCTGAGACAGTGTATATTGATAGACCCTCCATTATTAAACTACGGCGGATCACAGCCCTTAGGGTATCTATGAATCCCACACTTACTCAAACAGCAAAGAGGGAGCTATTATTTGCGAAACTGAGATCATTAGATTACCGTGACAAGCCTGGCAGTTATCTAGCATACCTTTCCAGAAAGAAAAAGGCTCCCCAAACCATTATATCTATTAGAAAGAGTGCTGGTACCCTGACTTGTGATTATAAAATGATAAATGCAGCGCTTAGAAAGTTTTATTTCGAATTGTATAGGTCACAGGGCTCTGAGGATAGAACGATGAAGATAAAGTCTTTCTTTAAATAAAATCTGGCCTACCCGGGCCTAACCTCAGAGCAGGTGATGTTCATGAATGCCCCCTCTGGCAAGCCAGGAAGTACAGGAGACAGTGAGACAGCTCCAGAGTGGCAAAGCATCCTGACCAGACGGATTCCAGGTTGAGTTCTATAAAGAATTTATTGGGTAATTGGTCATACCATGAGGCAGCAGTGCGAACCACTGAGTTTCAAGATGAGATTCATACAATACTACCCTGTGCTGGCCTCTCCACACCACTGCATCTGTGGCGCCGTTTTTAATGTCCAAGATAACAAATCCTTTACTGTGAATCTCTTAAATTGCATGCCGTTTGATTTTTCAAATAATATCTTTGGAAGCACAGAGCAGTTTTGTCAGTTACTAAGCGATGTTGTTCCTGCATCATTATCAACACCACTGGGCATTTATCGGGACTTTTCAATACTTTCTCACATAATTGTTGTGCATTGCTATTCAAAGAATGAGAAATAAATTCATCTCAATGCATGACAAATGGTTCAGTCAGAGGTGAGCATTTCCATTCTGACAGGTCCACGTATATTTGCAACCCTCCATCTACCAGTATTGTGTGTGTGTATTGAAAGTCCTGTCAGTTTGGATGATGCTGTGAACGGCTGCCCTCCCTCTCTCCCTCCCAGATTGATTCCTCGAAGGTTATCACTCTTTGCCACAGTAACTGCGGTAGGGTGAGGAGGCCAGCTGAGGGAGAGATTGACTCATTTTCAGCACCACAGAGACTGTCAGACCTGCACTCGCGTATAGATATTCACAGAGTGAAATACAGGCACACAGGTACAAGGGGTAAGAGGGGAGATGGCTATCGAACACTCCACCAATTTGGCTTGGCCCGTTCTGTCCTATTGCAAGCTGTTTCTCCTGTAATAGGAGATGGGGAGGGATGGAGTGAGGGTGGGAGTGGGTGACCCTGCTGTTAGTACTTGTGTAGGTGGTGGACAGGGGCCGATGGCGACGTTTCCAGAGGTAGCCAGTCAACAGTGTTGTATCCATGCAATGCTATTAGTGAGGGATATATAATAGAGGTGAGAGAGAGGGGGAGATGCTGCATGCAGCAGTGAGAGTGGTGGAGCATGAGCCTTGTTTGGGGGTAGGTGCTGTAACAGATATACAGCGAGTGTGAGGGAGCAGAGAGAATATGGTGACCGTTATACTGACAAAGTAGGGAAGGTTATTGATGCTTGTGCTGTCTTGCTGGACATTTCTTCAGACCGCAGATACTGCACTGAGCTCAGACCATACTCGGTGGGTCTGGTGGTGTGGCCCTCTCAGGGACGAGAATGGTCCACCTCTGTTCTAGCCCATCCACCAGGACCTTTGTGCCCCTGTGGACAAACTGTGGTGTTATTGCCCATTATCTGCCATGCTCAGGGTAAACTGTGCAGGGCAGCTCCAACCTGAGAAAGCTCAACCACGAGCCCACTGGCCTTTTAAATATGGCGCCAGTGCCAGGGATCACGGAGTATCAGGAGCATCTGGACGATGGTGTGTACCTCCAGCCATGATGGGTGGGAGTATCGTGCTGGCATTAAATGATTGGGACACCATGGAGTGGGTTGGGTAGTTAATGAATTGAGTTTGATAAGATAGCACCAGGAAACTAGCTTAGCCTCTTGCAGACAATCCCTCTGTCACACTCAAAGAAAATGTCATTGAGATAAATTGTTGTTTGATTCAACCCAATGAGTCGAAGACTCTGCTGATCCTAATCCCAGTGACAACGCTGCAGCTGCTTGATCAATGCTCTCCATCACCTTACCCTTGGAAAATAAGGCATTGAGGAGCGGGTGGTGGAGGTATCATTGGAGGAGCACTTTATGGTAAGTCATCATAATTCTATTAGTTTTAAAATAGAGATTGAAAAGGATGAACCAGGTCTAAAGCTTAAAGTTCTAAATTGTTGAAAACCAATGTTGATGATAATCAATAATTTTCTGAAGTCGATTGGGACAGATATTCGGAGAGAAGGGGGTCAGTTGAGAAGTAGGAAGCCTTCAAAAATGAGACGTCAGGAGTACAGAGATATTACGTCCCTGTTGGGGTGAAGGGTAAGGCTGGTACGTGAGAGGAATGCTGAAGGATTAGAGGAATTGAGGTTCTGGTCACGGATAAGAGGGTAGGATATGTCAGGTATAGACAGCAGGAAATGAGGGTTTTTTTTCTTAATTCATTCACGGGATGAGGGCGTTGCTGACTAGGCAATCATCTATTACCAATCCCTAATTGCCCAAATGGCAGTTGGCAGTAAATCACATTGCTGTGGGTCTGGAATCACTAGTCGGCCAGACCAGGAAAAGATGGCAGTTTGTTTCCTTAAAGGGTCTCAGTGAACCAGATGGATTTTCCAACAATCAGAATGGTCATCATTAGCCTCTTAATTCCTGATCTAAAGTGGATCACTAGAAAAGTCTGAAGGCCAAGGAAATTTACTTATGAGGGAAATTCGGAGTGTAAAAGGGGGACATGTGATAGCTTTTGCAAATAGAGTTAAGGAGAACCCAAGGAATTCCAAAAATACATCAAGGACAAACGAGTAACTGTGGAGAGAATTGGACATCCTTAAAGATCAGCAAGGCTGCCCATGTGCAAAACCACAGGAAATGGGGGAGGTACTGAACGAATATTTTGTATCAGTATTTACTGTGCAGGAGGATAATGGAAGGTAGAGTACTTGGGGAATAATTAGTGACATCTTGGAAAGCGTCTGTATTACAGAGGAGCTCTGGAGGTCTTAAAACATGCAAAGGAAGGAAAATGTCCTGACTTTTATTAGATGTACGCTAGAACTCTGTGGGAAGCTAGGGAAGTGATTGCTGGGCTCCTTGCTACCCACAATAGCCACAGGTAAAGTGCTGGAAGACTGGAGGTTGGCCAACGTGGTGTCATTACTTAAAGGATTTAACAAGGGTAATAAGGAAAAGCTAGTGAGCCTGACGTCAGTGGTGGGTAAGTTGTTGGAGGGGATTATGAGTCAAGGATTTTCACGCATTTTGAAAAGTAACAGCTGATTAGGGATATTCAGCATGGCTTTGTGCAAGCAATATTCCTGAAGAGGGGATTATGTCCGAAACGTCGATTCTCCTGCTCCTTGGATGCTGCCTGACCTGCTGCAGATTTCCAGCAACACATTTTCATCAAGCAATATTGTGTCTCACTCACTTGACTGTGATTCTTTGAGGAAGGGACTAAAAAGATTAATTGAGATACAGTGATGTGCATTGTCGATATTGACTTCAGTAAGGCATTGAATAACATTGTGCATGGTTATCTGTTTAACAAGGTTGGTTTATATGAAATACATGGAGACCTAGCCATTTGGATACAAAACTGGCTCAAAAGTAAGAGACAGAGGGTAGTGGTCGAGGGTTGCAATATCCTGGCAAAGGTTTGCAATCCTCCCCCTGCTGGGCAGATAATCCAGTTTATGGAGTAACCCACGAGCACAGTCTGCACAGCTCTCCATCTTAGCCGTTACCTTTCCCCGGTTTATGGTGTCTGAGCTGGTTCTGTGAAGCTGATTCAGATTTTGAGGCAATGGACCATTCTATCGGATCTGGCAATGTCTCTATTCAATGTTTGCTTTCTTGGGATTGGACTCACCATTGTCTTATTTATCCCGTTATTCCAATCTCGCATCTCCTCATCCATATTTTCGGTAAGTTATCAGTTAATAAATTACTTGGGTTTTTTTCTGTCTCTTTCCCTGGCCTTAGTTTTTGACTGCTTCGTGCGTCGAGTGCTGGCATGGTGGAACTCTGAAACGTTGAGATGCTGTGTGTCAGGCTGTTGCTTGCTGCCTGATGTGTCCCGTGTGGTGCTCCATGGACAGCGATGTTCCTGCAGCTGTGACTCTCATGTTTGAAACTTGGTATGCTCCTACTCACGGAACGCCTCTGTTTGTCTCTCTCAGTTGATTGTGCGGTTATTAACACGAGGAAAATCCTGGAGTATAATTGTAAAGGATCAGGCGTCTAACTTGTAGCTGAGGAGCTTCTGACTGACCCTTGTTATTGAAAAGGTAGTGGAGGTGCTAGCGATGAGTTGCTGGAGGTTGCACTGTGAGCTGCCTCAGACATTCAGGGAGTCTTGAGGATTTGGTGACCCAACTCTGGATGGAACATGGGGACTGTAGTTACTGCATCTGGGTCTGTAACATGAACAACAAATGGAGCAGAGACTGCAGAGAGGGGAAGCTCTGAAACCACGGAGGGAGTGTGTGTGGGGAAAGGGATCTGCGATATCTGTCTGTGTTTTTGCCTGGACAAGCACACCCTCTCACTCTCCTCGTTACATACGCTGATGCACAGTCTCCATATCTGCTCCACTCACACCCTCCCTCTCTCACATGGACACTCCACCCTGTCACATGCACACATGCACACGCAGCCTCTCTCTCCCACCCGCACTCACACACACACCCCACACTTTCTCTCACGTACACAGTGTCTCTCTCTCCCCTTCACACAGACATGTCCTCTCTCTCTCACATACGCACACGCAATTGAACAGACATGTATGCACATATACGTCTGCGGGGTGTATTTGCATTTGCCCATTTCTATTTGCAGATGCATTTTATTTTGTTCAAAAAACGTACAATTTGTAGACAGTCAGTCAATGTGATATTTTATAAACTCCTACTTAGTAAATAAAACTAGTCTGACTCCAGACGAAGACAGAGACAGCGTCCAATCAAGGTCTCACACTTGGAATACATTGTCTGACTGCAAGTGTTACTTCATTTACCTAAAGTTATCTCCAGGTAGTGACTTGAAATAAATTCTGCGGTTTGTATAATAATCAAACAAGCTTGCATCTCCATTCTAACCGATTAAGTATTTAAGAACCATCTTAGGTGTATACAATTCGTGTGCATAAGTTGTACAACCCTTTGGTTTTTCCCTTATAACTTCTGTGTTTAAGGTTTTCCTCTCTCTTACACCTGATGAAGGAGCAGCTCAATGAAACCTTGTGTTTACGAATAAAGTCATTGGACTCTAACCTGGTGTCGTTTGATTTTTGACCTTGGCCAATGCAGTCCAAAACCAGCGGCTCCATATCATGGTGTTTACTGGTTAGCTAATCCTCTCCCCTAGCAAGTAAATTGTTCCTAACCCCATGTGTTTTTGTCTTGCATCTTAATCTTTTGCGAGGCACATTATGCACTGATGTCTGGAAGTCCAGATATAATACATCTATAGGATCCCCATTATCCACCTTGCTTATTACGTTTTTTTTTCCAGAAGCTGGACAAACTTGGGTTGTTTACTTTGGAAGAGAGAAGGCTGAGGGGGATGTGATTCAGAAGGATAAGAATACGAGGGTCATGGGCAGGGCGGATTGAAAACTACTGTTCCTATTAATCAAAGGGGCAAAAACAAGGGAACACAAATTAAACTGAAGGGTTTGAGGATGAGAGAGGATTTGAGGATTGTTATTCACTCAGATGGTGTTGGGATCTGGAATGTACTTCCTGAGAGTGGAGTTGTTATGGTAACCACATAACAGCTAAATAGGACTTGGGCGAACTCTTGAAGTGTTATAACATTCCTGCGTGCAGGCTTCATGTCGGAGAATGGAACTAGTGTAGACTATGCTGTATTTCGGATGTTACAAAGACTATGTTCTTATGACTTTATGGCGTGGATATGAATTGATGGGTTTCTGAAGAGAATATTGACAAGAAGTATAAGGGTGAACTGTCAATGGAAAGGGTTAGAGAAAACAAGTGCACCTACGTTACACTCTGAACCCAGAGGAAGGAGAATAGAGAACCGGGTTATAGCAGAACTATGAAGCAATTACTTCAGTTCAGTCTTCACAGAAGAAAACAAACCAAACAAATCAAATCTTCCCACGAAGACTGGAAAGCCTATGTCTCGAGAGAAAACTAATGAAATTAATAAATAAATGCTTTCGGAGAAATTATTTGGACTGAAAGTATGGTTGAATTTAGAATACAGATGGAAGGTGAGAAGGTAAAGTCCAATACCAAGGTTCTGTGCTTACTCAAAGTAAAACAATAGGATGAAGGAAGAGTTGGCTAAAGTTGACTGGAAGCACATACTTTACGGTGGAACCATTGATGAACAGTGGATAGATTTCGAAGAAATTTTTCCAAGTGTTGAGCAACATCATGTAATAGTGAAGTGGAAGGTCTGTCGGAAAAAGGGTAATCTGCCATGGATGTAATAAGGAAATAAGGGAGGCTATCAAAATAAATAAATGTCATAAATAATGGCAAAGACCATTGGGAAACTTGAAGATTGTGAATACTTTAAAGGTCAAAAGCGAGCAACAAAAATGCTATCAAGAAACATAAGATAGATTATGAGAGTAAACTACCTCAGAATATAAAATCAAACAGCTGCCCTTTGATCTCTTTTAAATCTCTTCCCTCTCACCTTAAACTTATCCTCTTTGGTACTGGACACCTCTGCCCTGGTAAAAGACCTTGTATATTTATCCTATCCATGCCACTCATGATTTTATAAAAGTCTGTAAGGTCGACCCTACCTCTCCATATATCTCAAACCTCCCATCTCCGTCACATTCCATTTTAAATACTTTTGTCCCCTTTCCAGGTTATAACATCCTTCCTATATCATGACGACAAGAATTGTACTCAGTACTCTAAATGTGGCCTTACCATTCTCTTGTACAGCCACAACATGATGGCCCAATTCCTAAAGTCAATGCTCTGACCGATGAAGTTAAGCGTGTCTAATGCCTTCTTCACCGCACTGTCTACCTGCGACCCCACTTTCAAGGAACTGTGTACCTGCACCCTAGGTCTCTTTGTTCGAAAATACTCCCCAGTGTCCTACCGCTAACTGTATAAATCCTGCTCTAGTTTGTCTAACAAACTGCAACACCTCACATTTCTCTGCATGAAGCTCTACCTGCCAATCCTCAGCCCACTTTCTCAGTTGATCAAGATCTCATTGTTCTCTAAGATAACCTTCTTCACTGTCCACTATTAACACCAATTTTGGGGGTTTTGTCTACGAACTTACTAGCCATGGTCCCTATATTCTCATCCAAATAATTTACAATAACAATGAACAGCAGCAGCTTGGTCCTTGTGGCACACCGCTGGTCACAGGCCTCCAATTTGAAAAGCAGATCTCTCCCAGCACCATCCACCTCCTACTCTCAAGCCAATTTTGTATCTAATTGGCTTGCTTTCCCTGATCCTCTTCGATGTAACCTTATTAATCATGAGGAACCCTTGTTGGGCCTCACTAACGTCCTCGTAGACAACGTTTGCTGCTTTACTTTAATCTATCTATGGGGGGGGCACGCTGGCTTTATGGGGGGCACGCTGGAGCCATGGGCGGCGCGGTGGCTCAGTGGTTAGCACTGCTGCCTCACAGCGTCAGGGACCCTGGTTCAATTCCCACCGTAACTGACTGTGTGGATTTTGCACAGTCTCCCCGCATCTGCGTGGGTTTCCTCCGGATACTCTGGTTTCCTCCCACAGTCCAAAGATGTGCAGGTTAGGTGAATTGCCCGTAGTGTCAGCTGGATTAGTCAGGGGTTAATATAGTGGGTTTGGGTTTCCATTCGAAGGGTCAGTGTGGATTTGTTGGGCCGAAGGTCCTATTCCCACACTGTAGATAATCAATTCTACCTTCCGAATCATCTCTTCAAAAACTGAAATCTAGTTTTGAGACATGGATGCCCAGACACAAAGCCGTGCTGAATATCCCTAATCAGTCCTTGCCTTTCCAAATGCATGCAAATCTACCTCTCGGAATATCCTACAAGCACTTACCCACCCTTGATATCAAATTCACTGGTCTGTAGATTCCTGGGTTTTCCTTGCATCCTTGTTGCACATAATGCAACAATATTAGCTGTCTTCCTGTCCTCCAGCACCTCAACCGTTGCTGATAAAGATACGCAAAAGAAAGTCAAGAGAACTACAGATTTCGTAAACCATAAACGAAGACAGAAATGTGCTGGAAAAGCTCAGAAGGTCTGTCAGCATCTGTGCAGAGAAATCAAAGTTAATGTATTACAACACAGGGTAAAACCCCCGCCCCTCCCCAACCCCAACGCTAATATAAACTTGCAATATAGAAAAGATTTAACCCATGCTGTAACCTGTAAAAATTCGGAAGGCCAAGAACCATCCTAAAGGTCAGTATTTAAAGTAAACATTAACAACATTTTAAAAGTCTAACAGAGAATGATTAACTAACAACTATTTGCAACCCCTTTCTCTGACTATCTTTTACTTTCCCTTCTACAATACTGGTCCGATAAACACACCCAATTCAGATTGACCAAAACATTCAAATTTCAGAACCAGCCAGCTGTCGAATCGTCTGTTTGTATCTTCCTCTATACTGGTTGCTTCTCCTTCGAGTTCCTGTTTCACAGGTCATTGATAAACAAAGGTACATTTAAGAGAGCTATTATCTGGGCAGTCTGCCCATTTTGCTGGCATGGCAGATCTCCCCCAACTTTTCAAGTTTCTTTTGGCTTTATACCCCAAAACAGCGGGTCAACTCTTTTTAAAAAAAAATTGTCAAAATGCCAAATTCAAACTCGAGTGTAGTTTAGTTTCTTGGGACATGATTTAAACTGATTGATCGAATTTGATTTTATTTTTGTCTCATAGCAAACCAGGTTCTGCCAGCTTTTGTACCAAATGTTACATTCTAAATATTGCAGAGCTCATTGTATTTGTAAATACTTCAACTCCCTTAAAGGTACAGTACCCTTTACACGTTACTAACACCTTCCCTCTCAAAAAAGAACCATCATAATGAAAACGTGGTATCATTTGTTTTTCTATTCTTTAAACACATTACCACAACATACAGATAACTTAAACCTAAGTTCACCTTAACTTCTTCCCATATGTCTATGTATATCATTGGATAAATACAAATCTTGTCTAAACTTTATCAGTTAAATCTGTGAGAACACATGTGTGATTACATTTTTACGACATGCTATATGTACAATTTTTAGATTTCAAGTCTGTAATATATAACTCCAATGTAAGAGTCTTTAAAGCGTTTAAAGAATATATAGATTGGGATCCGTGTATACAACCGTCTCCAACGCGCTATTTGTGGGTACACATTAAATTGTTATTAGGCTAGTACCAAATTTAAGAGTTCTTCCTCAGTCATGTAATATTTTCTATGTTGGCGGTTGAGTTTCTTTGAAAAGTACAATCCCATCTCATCGTCCTGTTGCAGTATAGCTCCAACTCCTATGTCACAAGCGTCGATGGCTAATTTGAAAAGTTTTGAATCATTTGTTGGAGCTGAAACTGGTTTGGTGGTCAATATTTTTTTTAATGGTCGAATGCCTCCTGGCATTGTTTTGTCAACCAAAACTTAGTGTTCTTCTTCAGTAAGTCGGATAACGGTGCCACTACACTGCTGACGTTTGGAACAAACTTCTGATAGAGTTCCTCAGAACCTTTCGTCTTTGTGTCCCGTGGGGTCAACCTTCCATGACCGGTATTTTGCCCCAAGAACATTACGTCTGCTTTCACGAATACAGTTTTGTTTAATTTTATCACCAGGTTTTTTTCTTGTATTTGTTCAAAAGGCTCTGTCAACTGTACCAAGTGATCTAACTAAGGATCACTACATCGTCTAAATGGACTGCACAGTTTATTAATCAGGCCACAATTCTGTCCATGAGTCTTTGGAATGGTTTGGGTGTGTTTGTCATTCCAAAGGGCATCACTTTGAATTGATACAGTCTATTTGGCATAACAATTGAGAAATGCCTTTCACCATCTCTGATAATGGTACCTGACAGAAACTACGCATGATGTCCAACTTGGTGATGTATCTGCCTTGTCCAAATTTATCGATACAGTCCTCCAATGTCGGTATTGGATACAAGTCTTATTTTGTAACAGTTTTGACATTCCAATAGTCCAACCAAAATCATTGAGTCCCATCCGGTTTGGGAACTAAGATGATCAGCGAGCTCAACTCACTCTGGATTGGTTCGATGATGACCTCATTGAGCATGACCTCCACCTCCTTCTGGACCGGTCTGGCTTTGAGTGGATTAAGACGATATGGATTTTTTTTATCGGAACACTATTCCCAAGTCTACTACATGTACAATAGCATTAGTCCTCCCCATATTATTCCTACGTATGTCCTCATACTGCAGTAACAAACATTTCAAATGCGTTCAATGCTCCTGAGACAGATAGTTTACTAACCTATCCCACTGCTCAAGGACTTTTTAATAACATATTTTGAGGCAGGTCAAAATTCACAACATTTGGATTTGATTCCTCACTCTGTGGGGCAGTAACTAACAGCTGATTTTCCTATTCTTTCTCTCCTCTACGTTTCAGGAGGGGATGTACACAATCAGTTATAATCCAAATGGAGGGATCTTCGAATGTGGGAATTGGCTAGTTTCATTACTGCCTGTGGCCAACCTACTATTTGGCATGTATGACACGTAGGCCAAAGGTTAACCACATCTGTTGCATTCCAGGTCAATAAAAATGTTTTTGTTCCTTAGCCTGAGCCTTTAGTACCACTCAGTGACCTCCCACAGGTAGTTCACGTGCTACCCGTAACAATTCCTGTCTCTATGCCACCTGCAACATAATCTGGTGCACTTCAGCACATTACTCCTTTGCACTAACCTGCCGTAGTCTCCACTTCCTACTTCGGATGCTATATTTCTGGTAACAACCCACGGGAATATCTATGCCTCACTCTTAGAGTACGCATCCACATATATTTCTTTTGACCATCTTGCCTGTCTGTTGTCAATTTCTTAGCCTTTCAGGACTAAACACCTCTGTCTGATACTCTCTTTGTTCATGATTTCCCTGCACCATTACGTCAAACAGGATGTCAGGTAACTGAACCTTAACTCCTTCATCGTTTTTTTAAGTTTGTGCTTCCTGCTGTGACTTATGAAAGTGGGATCTGGTTACTGTACAGTCTGGGAAAATACCAGTATATTTCTGTTTCAACTCCTCAGTTTCTTGGTCTTCCTTGGGCTTCTACACAACGAGGGGTATCACTCCCAACTCTAAACCATTCTCAAGAACAAACTGGATTCCTGGAAATAACACTCTGTCAGTCACTTCCACGGTTATTCCCCAGACTTGAGTAGGACTCCAACCTGACCTTATGAGGAGGAAAGCTAAATTTCTGTCGAACCATCCCACAAATTACGACACTCTGGGTAACAGATCAGAAAGACTGCAAATTTGCTTATCTCTTACTAATAGAAAAATGTTAGATCCTGTATCTCCCAAAATGATAACTTCTTCTCCTTCTCCCCCTGTTATTTCTGTGTAAACTATACTCACAGAGGCGAATTCTTGATAGAGATCAGATGCTAAATCCATACCCACTCCCGCCTAGGCTATGCACATTCCTACAGCTTTTCAGTTCCTGTTGGGGTTTCCTTTAATACTTTCACTAACGTCACTGGCTTAACTTATTTTACCACTTCTTCTCCCACAATGCCTCTCTTAATGACCAGCACTGTGACCTTACATTTCCCATCTTATGGAAGTGGAAATACCTTTTACCAGTGCACTTCTGAAACCACCGGCACAGAAATTGTCTGTGTCCCACTCTCTGTCAGTAAATATACCGGAGGCCTTTCACCTCCTTTCCACTCTCTTGGGCATCTTCTTTAACCTGTGGTAAACTCTTCTTCTCTATTCTTTCTTTTATACTGTAGCATCTCCCCTTCTCGCAAATTCTATCCCTCGCAGGACGAAATTCTGGCTGGAAGCTTGTCTTATGCAGCAACATGTAATCATCTGCTAATTCTCCTGCTCTTCTCAATTCCTGAACTTTCTGTTCCTCAACATGAATTCTTATTATCCCCAGAAGTGAGTTCGTCAACTCCTACAGTAGAATAATATCCATTAGAGCCTCACATGTCGTATCTATCTTTAAAGCAAGCAACCATCTATCAAAATGCCCATGTTTAGTTCTTTCAAACTCAACGTAAGTCTGACCTGGTTCCTCCTTTATGTTTCTATACTGGTGTCTGTATATTTCTGGTACCAGTTTGTGAGCACTTCAAACAACTTGTTTGACGTCTTCAGAATCTCTTAACTCCTCATTTGACAGCGGAGAATATACTTCACTCACCCTACCTACCAGTTTATTCCGAACTAGCATCCCCCATAAATCCTTGGACCTTTCTATCTGCCTAGCCAAGTCTTCAATGATATAAGGTTAGATTGCTTACATTGCGGAACCAGGCCCTTCTGCCCCACAAGTCCACACCGACCCGCCGAAGCACAACTCACCAAGAACCATTCCCCGACATTTACCCAACACTACAGGCAACTTAGCATGGCCAAGTCACCTAACCTACACATGTAAAGATTGTGGGAGGAAACCCACGCAGACACGGGGAGAATGTGCAAACTCCACACAGTCAGTCGCCTGAAGCTGGAATTGAACTTCGGTGTCTTGCGCTGTGAGGCAGCATGCTTCATCTCTACTGCTTCAACATTTTTCTCATCAAAATGTGCCAGAGTTTTGACATAGTCGTATGTATCACTATCTTCCCTTTTAATCTACATCCTGGTAACTTGACTTTGCTGACTAAATCGCAACATCTCAAGTTCAAATTCTATCTCTTTTTGCTCAGCTGCGAACATTCTCTTTCCTTTTTTTCTCTCTCTTCTGTCTTGATTTCTGTTTCTTCTCCCTCTCTTTCTCTCTCCTTTGTTTATCTTTGCACTCCATTTTCCTCAACAATAATTTAAGGTTTTTTTTCCACTATACTGCACTTGTTGGTTTTCTCTGACACACCTTCGTGTTTGAGTAATTCCCTGACAATGTCAGCTTTACTTTTGTCTTTGGTTAAACACAAAACTATGCTCTTAGCTAACTCTAAACGTTATCTTTCTTTCTAAACTTTCTTGGTAAATTTGAGAATCAGCTTCAAACCTCTCTTAAAAGTTTAAGAGCCATTTCTCTCACTTTTAATTTAACCAACCACAAGTTATTCAACCGAAATTAAACAAATTCTCTCCATGACACTTTATTTAAAGATCTCAGACATTAACGTGCCAATGTTTAAATATACTGTGCTGTTATCATCCCTCAAATCGATTCAAATCTGCCCAGATCTCAGTTTGGATTTGTCAAAACCTGTTCAAATCGCGGACGAAAGCCCCCAAACTGTTACAACACAGGGTTAACACCTCTCCTAATTTAAACCAGCCACACAGAATAAGTTCACCTCATGCCATAATCTCATAAGTTTCGAGTGGCAATGATCCATTTACAGAGTCACTATTTAAAGTAAAATTAACAACTTTGTCATTTAAGTACGACAGAGAATAATAAAAGAATCAACTATTCAGAAATCCCTTCGGTTAAACGTATCTTGTCCCTCCCACTCTACAATACTGGTCCAGTGAAACAAAAAGCCCCGATTAAGGTTTACAAAATATATAATTGTGTTTCAAAACCAGTCAGATTTGTCGATTCTCCTTTGTCGATTTTGCTCTGTAGATGTTACTCTCGGTCAGATTCGATGTTCGACTGTGCAAACTTCTTACAGACAGGTACCTTCAGGCAGCTGTTCAGCTCGCAGTCTATTTTTGCGGATGTTCTTGGCAGTTGTCCGCCTAAATGTTCCAATGTCCGGTTTTATACCTCAAAACATCGGTTCCTTTCATTGATTTTGATGTCATCAACTACATTATATTTCAAACTCAATTTGATTCCAGTATGTTGGAGCATAAGTTAAATGGATTGGTTGAATTTCAATTGGTTTTTGTTCCGTGGCAACTCACCCTCACTATTGATTTCACGGTCAAATGTTACATTTTAACTTCTTTCAGAACACGTTGTGCCAGCTTCCAGTCTCTCTTAAAGGTAACATATACCTCTACACGTTAATGACAATATCCTTTATCTGCCCTGCATAGCTTTTCATAAATTTGATCAATTTAGTAAGTTCCCATAATAGTCTTTTCTGCTTCAAAAAAGACCCATTTTCTCTCATTCTTCCTTTACCTAAATATATCTTTCCAGTTATCATTCCAATTAGTTACAATATTACTGGTTTTCTTCGACAAAGTAATGCATTGTGTGTGAGATGAAAGAATGTGATGTAAACACGTTCCCATATGAAGGGGTAAACGAGCAACTTTTCCAAGCTTTCTGATATCAAACGTGATGTAAAAATCTCCTTTATTCATGAATTGGGAAAGTGAACAAGTGATGTTCATGGACTGAACAGCAGTAATTTAATGAAACTTTACTGGCATTATTGAACGACCAAATATTTAGTTTTCTCCCTAGAGTTTAAATTCAGCTATTTTTCTTTTTCAATTCGTTTTTATCAATGTGCAATCATCATCGGTGACAAAACCAGACGTTGCTTGGAATGTTCAGTATTTCTGGCAGTATCTGTTGTGAGAAAGCTGATTCAAAATAGTCTACAGAAATGGGTCTAGATTTTTTTTTGCAAATAGTTGACGGTTAGATGCATGAGGTAAAAACAATGACTGCAGATGCTGGAAACCAGATTCTGGATTAGTGGTGCTGGAAGATCACAGCTGTTCAGGCAGCATCCAAGTAGCTTCGAAATCGACGTTTCGGGCAAAAGCCCTTAGTCAGGGTTAAATGCAGAGTAACAGAGTAGGGGAATGGGTCACGGTGGGTTACTCCTTGGAATGTCAGCGTGGACGTACTGTGTGAAATGGCCTGTTTCCACACTGTAGATATTCTACGGTTGTACGATTCTTCATAAAAAGGGCAGTCGGTGCCAGGATCAAGAATGTCTCTGAGCATGCTCAGGGCATATTGAAGTGGGAAGGTAAACAGCCAGCCGTCGTGGTTCACATTGATACCAATGATATCAGTACGAAGAGTGAAAGGTTGAAAGGTCCTGCAAAGAAAGTTCAGGGAGTTAGGAGTAAGATTAAAAGCAGGACCTCCAGGGATGTAACCTTGGGATTACTCCCTGTACCACCTGAAAGTGAGACAAAGAAGAGGAAGATAGTATGTCTGAATATGTAGCAAAGAGGATTGTTTCTGATTTTTGAATGATTCAAATCGTGTCGAGTGCACCTGGGAACTGTACAAAAAGGAAACTGTGCACTTTAACTGGAGGAGCCCGAACATCCTGGAAGGGCGACGTGTTCGTGTAGATTTAACCTAATGATACAGGAGGCTGGGAACCAAAGCAGCAGGTCAGAAACTGAGCAGAAAGTAAAGGTTAGTCGAATAAACAGGCAGAGCCAGTTTAATGACCATGCTGATGGAAGGAATCATAACAATTTAAAAACTCTGAAAGTGAAACTCTGATCATTAATCTGTAAACTGTAGAATATACTTTCCTATTTCTAAATGTATTTGGTTTTCAAATATTTCCAGATTTATATTGCCTCGCCAAAAATGTGATGTTGATGCAGAGGTTTGTTTTGTGATCCAGGTTCCCAGTTTCTCATCCTTCAGTTTCGCAGTTTATTCATTGAAATAATGCACTGTTATCCCATTCAACTTTCCAAGGTGCTGAAACACAGATACATTTTCCCAACTATGAACCAAAGACCAATACTTAGAAAGAACAAAGAAAAAAGAAAATTTACAGCCCAGAAAAAGGCCCTTCGGCACTCCAAGCCTAAGCCAATCCAAATTTACTGTCTAAACCTGTCGCCCAATTCCTAAGCATCTGTATCCCTCTGCTCCCCACCTACTCATGCATCTGTCCAGACGCATCTTAAATGAATCTACCGTGTCTGTCTCTACCACCTCTGATGGCAACACGTTCCAGACACGCACCACCCTCTGTGTGAAGCAATTGCTGTGAGTATCCTCCTTAAACTTTTCACCTCTCACCTTGAAAGCATGACCTCTCGTCTTTGAATCCTTCACCATGGGAAAAAGCTTATCTCTATCCACCCTGTCGATATTTTTCATGATTTTGTAAATCTCAATCAGGTCCCCCTTAAATTTGTTTTTTTCTACTAAAACAAACCTAACCTATTCAACCTCTCTTCACAGCTAACACCTTCCATACTAGGCAATATTCACGTAAACCTACTCTGCAACCTCTCCGGTGGCTTTTCCTCTATCAAAATGATTTTCAATTTTTAGAACTGCTGAAGGGGATTGTCTCTCTGAGGAAAATGGTAGAGCAATCAATTTTTGGACACTTGGAATGATTCTCATGTTCGGCAGCATTTGAGAAGATTTAGTAGAATTATTGCTACAGTGGACGCTTCTGTCAGGGTCATCAACAGGAGATTCTGTTGCAGTGACCATAGATTTAGGATGGTTTGTTGCTTTCCCTGTGCAAGCACTAAGAACGTCTCGAAACATTTCAAGAACTTTGTTAAAGGGGAGATTGAGCCGTCAAAATGTATAGTACATATTGGTAGGAATGATAGTTTAAGGAAAGATTAAAGCAGTGCAGAGCAAATTTAAAACGTGAGGTCGTAGATTAGAAATAAAACCTTAAAAGTTGTAAATTCTGATTTACTCCCAATGTCAGACTGAACGGAGAGGGAGCAAAAGGTTAAAGGAGAAAAATCGATGACTGAAGAGCTACTGTGCAGTCGAAGGATTTAGATCTTTGGGAGATTGGAACCTTTTTTAAAATAGAAAAGACCTGATCAGAAAGGGTTGGTCGAATCTAAACTGGAAAGCAACCAATATCTTCGCAGGGAGATTTGCTCAGTCTGTTTAGGAGACTTTATGTTGATAGCGACAACAAGGGGGATATTCCAAGTAGCGTTACAAATGGTAGGATGAACGGAGAAGTTTATGAATGTGAGGAGAGCATGTCAATTAGAAAAGAAAGACAGCAGGTTCAAATGTATGTCGTAATTCTGAAGCACTAAATTTCATTTATTTCAATGTAAGGGGTCTTACAAGGAATGTCAATGAACTCAGGGCATGATGAAGAACTTGGGATTGGGACATCATATGTATTACCAAAAGTTGCTTAAGAGATGTTCAAGTCGAAAGTGTAGTGCTGGGAAAGCACAGCAGGTCAGACAGCATGTCAGGAGCAGGAAAATCGAAGTTTCGTGCAAAAGCCCCTCATCAGGAATGGGCTGATGAAAGGCTTTTGCCTGAAATATCGATTTTCCTGCCCCTCGGATGCTGCATGACCTGCTTTGCTTTTCCAGCACCACACTCTTGACTGTAATCTCCAGCATCTGCAGTCCTCAATTTCGCATGAGACATGTTCAAGACTGGCAATTCAACATTCCAGGTGTTAAGTGTCATAGAAAGGATGGAAAAAGACATGTGGTGTGCGGGGAGAGGGAGGGTTGCCGTTTTGATTAAATAATAAATTATTGCTGTAATTGGGGAAGATATTTCTAAAAAAAATTCATCCAGTTAAAATATGTGGGCAATATTACAAATAAGAAAGTAAAGATCACTCTGAAAATATATTTGTAGAAATTAAAAATAAAAAAATATAGAGCACGTTGATGGTATTGTACCATATGCTTTCCAACAGTAAGAAAAAAATTGAAAAACAAACATGTAGGGAGATCTCGGACATATGTAAGCTTAATAAGTTTCTAATAATGGGGATTTTAATTTTTGAAAAACTGATTGAGACTACCACAGTGTTAAAGGTTTTGATGGTGAAGAATTTATCGAATGTGTCCACGAAAAATTTCTTCATCAATATGTAGATCATCCTAATAGAGAAGGAGCAAAACCAGATCATAGTTTTGCAGGGCAAATGACTGATGTAAACGTGAGAGAATATTTTGTGTATTGCAATCATAACTCTATCATTTCCATAATGTTTATGGAAAAGAATAAGCCTTTCATTTTATTTTGATAGGAGTATCATAAATGTTAATGGCATGGGACATGGACTTTCCAAGTTACATGGGAGTAGACTATTAGCAAGTTAGACGATGTCTGACAAGTGGAAGGCATACAACAATCGAAAAACGAGATTTGATAGGCATTATGTTCCTGTTAGAGTGAAGGGTAAGGCTGGTAAGGTTAAGAAACAATGGACAACTACAGTCATTGAGGTTTTGTTAAAGAATCAAAGAAAATCTTACTTTAGATGTAGACAACTTCACTCAATTGAATCTCTTAATCAGTATAAAGAGTGTGGGGCATTATTTCATGAGACATCAGGAAATCAAAAGGGGGATATGAGATAGCATAGGCAGAAAAGGTTAAGGATAATCCAAAAATATTGTGCAACCACATTAACAGCAAGTGGGTAACCACGGAGAGGGTAAGGCCTCTCAAAGATCATGAAGGATGTCGATGTTTTGAACCCAGGAGATGGGGTATAAAATAACATTCCTTGTTCACTAGACAGCAACATCAACACTATTGCCTGCACCTCACGTTCCTCCAGTTTGAACTCTATCTGCTATTTGTCAGCCCATTGACCCATTTTATCAAGATCTTTTTTTAATCGTAGCAAATCTTATTCACTGCCCACTGTGCCACCAGTTTTGGTGTCATCTGCAAACTTACTAACTATGCATTTGATATTCTCTCACAAATCATTTACATAAATGGCAAACAATGAAATCCTAGAACCAATCTCTGTGCAACACTGCTGAGCACAAGGCTCCAGTCCAAAAAAACAACTGCCCACCATTAATCTCTGTTTCCTGACATTGCACCAATTCAAAGTGCTGGAGAGAAACCCCAAAGTTCTGGCAGAATCGGAGCAGAGGAAAATTAAAGTAACTTTGAGTGAGTCCAATATGACTTGTTCAGAATAAGTTCATATCAGACTCGATATGCTGACTCTGTTTCTCTGCCCTGATCCTGCGTCATCTGTTGCATTTCTCCATCATTTTGCGTTTGTATTTCAGATTTTCACGATCTCTAATATTTTGCTTTATTTTAATTGGTCGAGATGTTGAACCCGGTTATATTTAAACAATATACTCCACTCCTGTTCCCATTACTTGTGCCAGTGACACATGTACTACACTGGATTCGGTTTCTTCTTTACGTTCGGAAAATAAATGCGTGGATTGCATCAAAGTGATTTTGATTCCAAAGGCCTTTGAAAGACATCTACACTTGATAAAAAAAGGAATAGTTTTTTAATTATGACATTGTCTGTTTTCATTTTTTGACTAAAATGATCTCCTCAGTGTCTGAACATTTTCAATACGTTTCTTTGAATAATTTCAGCAAAGATGGTCGTCATGCAGTCCACCATCGCTGTACCAGCTCGGTATGAGCTGTATCCTCACTCTCACTCTGCTGTAACTCACTGTAACCCCACACATTTTGTTATCTGTGTCTGTTTTTATTTCTGAATATCACGTCCAACAATCTTAACAACCTGTACAACCTGTGATTAAACAGTCTATATATAAAATATAATTCTGTATATCACATTTAAAATTGTCCTGTTCATTTCACATTGTCATTCAGCATTTCATGTACCAAAGGTCATCTATTATCTTGATCTGTATTGCATTTCATTTCATTTATTAGAAAGAGGGATGGGTGAATACTCGTGACTGGGAGATATTACTACTCTGCTCAGGACTCCTCAGCCATTGGCCCCAGTCCTTTCTGTCTCATAGCCAATGCCATATTCATAACATACCCTACTCATTAGTTCATGAGTTTCATTGAACAAAGTTATTGTACATTGTTATGGACTAGGTCCGACCCCCACAAAACATTCTTAACCAGGTAGCCCAGACCTTAATGTTGCTCTCTGTTGAAATTAAGTGTATAGTGGATATTCCCAGAATAAATTAGCTGGGCCGACTGCCGACTTTTAAACAAACAGATTTTAATTACGAAAGTAAGGAATGAAACACAATGAACTGAAAATACAATACATGAATAATACATCCTCTCTGAACTTGACAGGCGAGCACAACCAAATGACGCTGTTCCAAATTACTTGCAACAATCCCAATAAATAAACCCCTGAGCACAGAGAGTAAAACTTACATTCAATAAATTTTCATGTTACATAGTCAGAGGGCTGAAGGAGGGGGAAAGCGTCCAGTTTCAACAGTGACCCTGACTGAATTAACCCTCGAACTGAACTGACCTGGGCAGCTGCATCGCTGGCCACATCCCCTTAATTACACCAGTTTTTGTTGGAGACTTGAAAGCCTTCTGCCCAACGTATTATTTCTTAGGTAAAAGCCAAAGCACCCCAATGAATTATTCAAAATTGAGACATGTTGAAACCTTGAGTTGGTTAGAAAATCTCTGAAAATAATTCAAGAACAACATAATCTTGCAAGGAGACCACCTTTGTGACAATTCCCCTAATATAAAACTTAATCATCAATATCAAAAGATGCCTTCAGGTTTCAACACCCCCCCCCCCCCCCCGAAATAAAATAGAGGTTAGTACACTAAAATACGGATGTACATTCATTTACTATAAACATGCAAACATGCACAACTACATCCGGATTCAGTGTGTGGTATTCCCATCACTGAGTGCATCAATCTGTCATTCAAGTCTTGACAATGCATCAACAATCATGTTTTCAAGACCTGCCACATACACAATTTTCAAATTGAATGGCTGCACCAACAGGCTCCAGTGAAACAGTCTCGCATTTTTGTCCTTAAATTTCTCCAGAAACGTCAATGGGTTATGATCAGTGTACATAGTTGTCTCAGATGTGTTGCTGGTTATAAAAAACACTGAAATGTTATATTGCCAACACAAAGCTCACAGTCACTTTCTCGACTGTTGAATATTTCTACCATTGAGCATTCAACTTCTCGGAGAAATACTTAATAGGTATTTCTGTCTTCTCCTCACTTTTCTGCAGGAGCCCAGCACCGACACCCACATCACTCGCATTTAAAGCCACTTTGAATGGTTTTGCATAATAAGGTTTGGCTGATAGTGGGGCAGTGGATAATACTTATTTCCTGCCGTCCAATGTCTTTGACAGTCCTCTGTCCACTGAAACGTCTTGCCTTTCTTTAACAATTCCGTGAGTGGAGCAGTCACTTTGCGAAAATGAGGCACAAACCTACGATAAAATCTACACAATTCCAGGAACCATAGTACTGCTCATTTTGTCAACAGTACGGGAAATTCCCCAATTACGTTCACTTTTCCATCCAATGACACCATTTATCTATGTCCAATAGCTTGGCTCAGGAAGGTGATTTGTGCTTTGCCAAAATCAATTTTTGCCAGGTTTACCATCAAGCCTTCCTTCCGAAGCCAATCATACAAATCCAATAAATGCTGTAAATGTTCCTTCCATGACTGACACAAAATCACCAGGTCATCAATGTGCACCACACATTGGATAATCTGGTAACTTATTGTTTAGCCCCTGAAATGTGTGCGGCACGGTTTTCATACCAAATGTAAGTTGCTTGTCCAACATTTTCAACACAGTCTTCCAATCGTGGAACTGGGTATACATCAATCTTTTTAACTGCATTGACTTTACGATATTCCACACATAATCGTTGGGAACCATTTGGCTTTGGCACCATGACTATGGGTGAGTTCCAGTCACTGTAACGCACGTTGATAATGTCATCTTAGAGCATGCATTCAATCTTCTTCTGAACCTGTGCCAACCTTAGAGTATTATCCCCGTAAAGATGTTGCTTACTCATAACAGCAGCTCCGATAGCTGCATTATGCACAATTGGATTAGTACTTCCAAGTTAATTTCTGCTTATCTCCCCATGCAATAGTAATAACTCTTTCTCTTCATTACAATTTTTCTCATAAAGGTAACTCAATCATTTATCCCAATTTTAGACAACTATCTCATTGTCCACCTTATTTAAGGAATGCCATAATCATTAACACCTTTTCCCCTTGCTTTCCTTCCCAGTCAAAGTACCTTTGAGCATATTGACATGACATACGCTGCGAGATGTCTATCTGACTGTAGTCCTTATCAAGTAATTACCCCCACTCAATATCCTTTTTATTTTACAAGGTCCACTAAACCTTGCTTTTCAAGGTTCACCTATCACTGTAAGCAACAGTAATAACTTATCCACAATAGCAAAATTGCAAATTTTAAATTTCCTGTCCGCTTCATGTTTTATTGCCTGCTTCAATATTTTTCAATGCTGTCCAGCCAATTCCCCAGCGTTACTAATCGTTCCCAAAAATTTGAGACAAAGTCCAAAAGTGTAACCTTTGAATTCTGATTTACTACTTTTTCCTTAATCAATTTTAATGGCTCAAACACTAATTCAAATGGATTGAATTTGCTCTGTTAATTTGGTGCATCCCTGATCACAAAAAGCGCAAATGGAACTTCCTTACTCTAATCATCTGGATAACCCTGATCATAAGCCCTCAACATGGTCTATAATGTTTAATGTTACCTTTTTCGCGCTCCCTGCAATTTTGGATGGTACGCAGTAGATTTCAATTGCTTTCGCCCTAAGACATTATCGTGAATAATTTATATGTGAAATTTGAACCCTTGATCTCACTGTAGCTCTATTGGTGGTCCTTATCTATTTTAAAAAGGAGTAATTCCTCTGCAATTCTTTCAGCTGTGATGTTGCATCTTGGGGTGGCCTCTGGAAATCTAGTCGATGCATCCATGATTGTTTACCAATACTGGTGCCCACTTACTTTTTGTGTTCGGAGACCCACCCCATCAGTTAAGACTCTTTTAAAAGGTTCCTCAAATGCCAGAATAGTTGAGAAAGGTGCAGGCTTTATCATCGCCTGTGTTTTTCCAATTCCCTGGCATGTATGACACGTCTGGTAAAATTCAACTACGTTCTATTGCAGTCCAGGCCAGTAAAATGTCTCTGTATTTCAGCCTGTGATTTCCTCACTCCGGAATAACTTCTAGTTGGTCGCTCATGTACGATTCGCATCATCTCCTTTCTATACCCCATTGGCAAATTGATTTGATGAATCTCTTCCCATTTCCCATCTCCTTGACTATGTGATTGTGTCCATTTCCTCATCTGGACATTATTTTTAAGGTAATGACACTTGGGGATACTTTCAAAATTCCTAACGTATATGCTTTTTGATACAATTGGTTTAATCTTTTATCTTTCTGCTGACTCAATTAGTTTAGCTGAACTCAAAACATTTGCATGATCACCGACTTACTCCTGTTTTGTCTCAACTATCTGATGGAACAAAGTCTCTGTTAATGCCACTTAAGCTCCTTATCTTTACATTTTTGATATTGCCTGTTTCAACTGGTGACATTGGGACCTTTTTACTCCACAATAATGATAAGACAACTGCATTGCTTCACTTGCCTATGTCTCCACTGGCTTTTAAACCAGAATAGGCAGGACTCCTACTGGTGAATCAGCTATACGTTCTGCAAGGACAAATTGTATTCCTGGAGCTGAGATTTTGTCCAATACCCCTACCACAATTGCTCCACACCTTTCTGGACAAGTTATCCTCGCTTTACAAAATGTTGCACTTTTTGTCTCAAGATGAATTCCATTTAGCAGTACCTTGTCTGGAAATAGTTCTTCAAGACTACATACCTCCTCATCTTTCAGCAGCATAGACTGAGAGGATACGGTATCCCTTAATGTTGCATCCTCTTTCCCTGCCCTATGTAAATAAACTTTCTCTTTGCACGTTTATTTTCGAAGCAGATCTGGCACTTCCTCCTTAACAAACCTCCAATCAGTTTCTACTGTCTGATGCAGCTTACTAGCTTCCACTGTGCTTTCTGTCACCAGGCTTATCCCGTTTTCCTGAGTCTGTGTTTGTTTTTTTCTGAACCCACCAACACAGTGATTTCATGTGCACTAATTTGTTGCAATGAAAGCACCAGAGCTTTTTAACTTCTTTGTCTCCTTCAAGTATTTCCTGTTTACCCTGTGGAAAGTTATCGTTATGATTTTCACCGATATCTACCTTTCCCTTTCTAAGTAAGGATTTTTCTTTGACCAAATTTCTATCCATCATGGACTGAAATTGATTCTGGAAGCCAAAACAAGTTTCATAATTATTAATCACTAGTCATAATCATTAGCCAATTCAACTGCCAGTCTTGCTGTTTTAACTCTCTGCTCTTCCAAATGAATTTGCACTATGTCAGGCAGTGAATTTTTGAACTCCTCCAAATTAATTGCTTTTCGAAGAGCATCGTAGGTTTGCTCTCTTTTTAAAGCTCTTATCCATCTATCAAAATTACTTGTTTGATCCTTTCAAACTCAATATGTGTTTGACCTGGCACCCTCCTTAGATTGCTGAAATGTTGTCTGTAGGCTTCTGGCACAAGGTGAAATGCACATGACCACTCCTCATACTCCCCAGATCCCTCCTCTAATAGTGTTGCGAATACCTCACTAGCTCTATCTTCAAGTTTTGTTTGGGTCAACAAAACCCACATGGTCACTGGCCACTGAAGTTGTTTAGCCACTTTCTCTGAGTGTCCATCTCTCAAGCTCAAATGCTCTCCCTTTTCCTTTTTCTCCTGCTAAAGCTATTTGTTGTTTTTTTTCTCTTTCCTCTGCTAAAACTATTCGTTCTCTTTCTTCCTCTTCTGATTTTAGTCGCAGCTCAAACTGCTTCATTTCTGCTTTCAACTCAAGCTGCTTTATTTGCGATTAAAGTTTAATCATCTCCACAGATCATTTTTGATCTTTCCAGCAAATTGGAATGCTGAGCTACTGCTGCAATCATCTCATCTTTTCTCACATTAGGAGGTAGCTTTAACTCCTTTCGTCTACTAATTCTTGCTGCTTGGACTTACGTGCATTTTGTAAAACCCGCAAGGTCACTTTATCTACCTCCAAAGCAACCTTGGTTTTCAAGAACCTTTGTTATCTGAAGATCTATTTACTCACCGAATCAACACACGATGTAAGAGACACTAATACCTGCCACTCGCTATGTAAATGCTGAATTGAATTCCAAAAATGTAAGTCTTACTGCTTTGAAGCCAATAAAGTTATTAAGGTGTTAGTGAGTTTGCATGAAACAGTCCTTAATCGTATTGTGTGTTGAAGATTCAACATTGTCTTACTAGATCAATGAGAGGAATGTCCAGACAGATCCGCACTTCCTGTGTATGGTCAGGGCAAATATGCCCACTGAGAATCTGTTGCTTGGCTCCTGTTCTAGTCGAGGAGAAATCAGCATGGTAACAACATCTGAGATTGTTTTTGGTTCGTGGTTGCTCATGGTGGAGCGTTTCGAAGGTTATAGAATTGCAAATGGACAACACAGCGGAAGCATCTAGCCTGTGATAAGAAAATACCCATCATTGTCTGTCACAACTTACTTCACGACAGTAATTGCTGCTGGGAGATGTGACCATTAGCCAACGATTTCAACATTAAATTCTATCCAATTGTTATTGTGAACTGAAATAGCATACTGAAAGGAGTTAACTGGATCTGTTTGTTCAGTGACTGTGACTGATATCAGTCTCCATGGATCCTAATTGCGTCACTGGATGGTTTTCCTTTTTTATTTATAAATGGCTTCTTGCAATGCTTTATCCCATTATGGCTGCGGATGCATCACCTCCAACAGTAACAGGGATCAGCTGTTAAAGAGACAGGGAGAGGAGAGATCAGAATCTGAGAACCATAGACTGGAATATTCCAACAATGGATCAGAATCTGACAGCATTAGACTGGAATGTCACACCAATCATGCAGAATCTAAGAAAAGTAGACTGGAATGCTGCAACAATGGACAGGAGTTTATCCGGGGGTCTTTTCTATATTTCCTGGTATTGGAGCCTATTACCATATCGGATATACGGTGTACTGTTGATTATCCAGGCGGGTTACTATCCCATGCTCGCTATTGTTGGTGTTCCTGGTAAGTCTCCTCATCTCTATCGATTTATTGATCCCATAAACCATGGTGAACTTCTGTGCTATTTCTGTTATCGATATTTCGTAAAGACAGAAAATATTGTCTTCAGTTTCAAATGCAAATCCATTCATTCTCCACAAATTTCAGAACCGCACACACCTCCGCCATCACAAACATCTGAGAACAAGACTGTTCACAATCCTGAAGTAACTAATTGCCCTGAATTGATTTATGTCTTGGTATTCTCTCCATCACCAAAGCTACCCACTACCAACTCCATGACATCCCGAGACCCCATCTAGACGTCAGTGCGGGTGATAAATAAACCGATATCTATACCTTGGACACATAATTCAGGGGCCCAGGTTACTACACTAGAGACACTGTTTCAAGTCCTATCTAATGATGACAGAACTTAAATTCAAATGAAAGGAACTGGAAAGAAGGGCGAATTTTACTAATATAATCCCACCAGCACTTCGCCAATAAGTTTCTTAGTTTCACTGTTGTCCTTTAGTAAAGAGATCTAGCATTATTACCTGGTCTGGATTAAGGCTGACGTCAGACCCACTGCCTTAATGAATGCCCTCACAGTAAAAGGCATTTAGTGAGGTCAGCACATGTTGCCCTTGCCAGTGGTGCAGACATCCCATGTAATAACAACAGAAAAGGCTGAAAAAAAACCAAAGAATGATGCTAGAGATCAGAAACAAAATGAACGAGGAATTCCCAGTGAAACTGAACAGATTTGGCAGCCTCAGGTCGAGAGACAATTAGAAGTGACATTTCGAGTCCAATCGCCATACATCAGAACTGTACGCAGCTGGGAAATAGAGTGTTTTATGTTGGTGACAGGGATGTCTATTGTGATGGGGAGAAGGAGTGAGTTGAATAGATAGAGAAAGAGAGATAGAGAGAAAGAAACAAACAGAGGGATTAATGATGATCAGCTGGAATGGAAATAAAAATCAAGATCAATCTTATTTATTTTTCTCCTTTTCCCATATTGCTGAAATTCATCCCCATGTAAGGTGTACATCGAAGTTTCAGTTTGATGTGAATTATGTCCCTTTGTCTCTCTTTCCTGAGTGCGATCTTCTTCTTTTATTCATTAATACAATGCTGGCCCAGTATTTAATTCCCTTTCCTCATTGTCCTTGAAAATGTGTTGGTGAGCTGCCTTCCTAACCCACTGCAGTCCGTGGGCTGAAAGTAGTCAGTGCTGAGGTCTGCCCGGTTTCATTTCATTGAGAATTTGTAGTGAGGGACATAACTGAATGGCTGGCTTGGCCATTTCAATCTGCAACTATGTGTTAACCATAGTGCTGCGGATCAGGAGTCACATGTAAGCCCGAGTAGGGGAAGATGGTAGATTTTCTTCCCTGGAGGGCATGAGTGCGCCAGATAGGACAAACACAATAGCTTCATTGATTCATTTGATTCTCAATTCCTGATATTTCATTGAATGCAAATTCCAACATTTGCCGTGGTGAGATTCGATTCCAGGGTCTGGGTCATCACCTGTGTCCCTGCATTAATATTCCAGAGATAATACAGCCAGGCCATCGCCTCCTCAGCATCTGCAACCAGCTGCAATGCCAAGAGTGGTGTTGCTGATGGCGCGGCTGTGCTTAAAGCATAGCGCTTTGTCAGGCCACCAAAGGATTTGGCAAAACATACCATCCTTTTCATTTTGTATTTATGAGAAGGCGAGATTATGGGAAATGCTCTTAGTGAAACAGAGCTGGATATCCTTGGTCATGAGCCACTGACTGAATTCATACGGAACAGTAAGTCATCAGCACAGTAAATATATAGTGTCCTTCATTGCAAAATGATGGAAGTATAAGAGTGAAGACACCTTACGGAAGTTGTCGAGTGATATTGAGACAGAACATGGGTAGCTGTGAACAGATTTTCTCTCCTTTATGAGGAATGATCTGCTTGCCACAATAAGACAGAGTAAAGGTGTTACACTAGACTAATCCCTGAGGTGAATTTACCATGAGGAGACTGTGAAGGAAACGAGTGTTTAATTTGTAATGCGACAAAAGAATAAAAAGTGATTGCAAGAAAACTTGAGCGTTATAGACCAACGTTCATTATTTTCAAAACAAACAATCGATATCGTGAAATATTACGTGTTTTCCACAATATATGTTTTCACATTTCGACAAACATGCGATAGGAAAGGTTTAGAAGGATATGGGCCAAGTGCAGGGAAATGGAGTTAACATGGATGGACATTTTAGTCGGAATGGACCAGTTTGCGCGAAACGGTTTACATATCTCTGTGGAGCAACCATGTTAGTTGAGAGAGAGCTCCAGGCTTCAAACAAACTCTCACGTCTGAATGTTCAGTTGGACTGAGACCCTGCACTAAGCAACATGTTGTTCACAAACGTGTTAGCAACCACACTCTGACAGGGTTGGCCATTCTCAAAAGCTTCTGACCTCCATGCAGAAGATTAGCCTGTTTTCCCGGAGATGGAAGATGCCTCCTTGAGACGTGGCACAAACCATCCGCTGTGCCTCCTCACCATCAGCAAACCACGTTAATGTAACACGCGTGAAACATTAGCAAAGGAGCCAGGAGGCACAACATGGAGAGGTCTGTCTGTGCAGCCTCTGCTTCATTGGTTTGTCGTGTTGCAGTCTCAATGACATACTACTATTTCAGTGTAACATTTTGAAGGAGCTGAATGACCTCTTCTGTTCATGTGTCAGTGTCTCGAGGGGATGAATGTCCTCTTCCTCGTTCCAGGGAAGAGCTTCATTATTGGGTGACAAATGATAGCTGCTAATCAGCGTGTTGAGCTGACTAGATTCCTTATCTTCCTGTGTAAAAATAGGCAACAGGAGGCTGGAACAAACAGCAAGCCAGGTTGCATCAGGAGGTGGAGATGTCAACATTTCAGATATAACCATTGTTCAGGACTGCAGGTGTGGGTAGGGGTAGCTGCAGATAAAGAGGGGAGGGAGTGGTTAAGGTGGGGAGAGCAACACGATGGTGAGGAGGGGGATAAGTGGACACAAGTGCTGGGTGCAACCTGGTTGGTCGATGGGAAGGATGAATCCGGTTGGGAGCTGGAAGGCAGTGTCATTTGTTGGAATGTAAGGGAGGAGGCGGGGGGTGGAAAGGGAGTAGGGCCGTGGCTGAGAAGGTTATTTTAAATTGGAGAACCCAATGTTGAGTTACCAAGGCTATAGGGTAGCCAGGCTGAAGATAAGAAGTTCTTCCTCCAGTTTACTTTCTGACTCACTGTGGCAACAGAGGAGGCCAAGGATGGTCATGTTGGAAAGGGATTGGGAAGAGGAAATGAAATGAATGGTGACTGGCAGCTCAATTCGACCCATTTAGGCCCGGTTGTGATGCACGTTGAAATGTACCCCTAGTTTAAATTGCTCTCGCCTCTGTAGAGTAGACCACATCAGGAGCACCTGATGCAGTAAACTAGTTTTAAGGAGAGGCAGGTGACCTCTGTTTCACGTGGAAGGACTGTTTGGGGCCTTGGATGAGGTGAGGGAGGTGGTGTGCTAGCAGGTGATGCATTTTTTTAATCTGCAGAGTTAGTTGCCAGTGGGGATTGGTGGGTTTGGTGGGGAGTGTGGCACGAACCAAAATTGATGAAAGGATCGGTCCTTGTGGAAGCTGTGCCAGGTTGATGGGATCCAACCTTGTTTACTGTATCTGGCACTCCTGATGTGGTCTTCTCTATATCGGGAGACTACATGTAAAGTAAGGGGAATATTTTTCTGAGCATCTCAGTTGGGCCTATAAGGGCTGATATGAACTTTCAGTCACGGCTTATTTCAATTCCCCCTCCCACTCCCTTTCCGACATGGCTATCCTGGACCTCCTCCATTGCCACAACGAACCAAAGCACAAATTGGATAAACAACACTTCATATACCACCAGTGTAACCTACTGCCCGGGGAACTCAACATTGAGTTCTCCAATTTCTAGTGACCTCCTTTCCAATTCCCGAATCCCTTACCCAAACACTCCTCCTTCCATTCCTCTGATCAACCCATCTTCCAGTTGTCAACTGAATTCATTCCTCCCATTGACCAAACCGTTGGTATCCTCTACCTGTGATTCCCACCTCATCACGCCGTCTACTCCTACTCCCCCACCTCGCCAATTTATCTGTACACACCATTACCCCCACCCCCAGTCCTGAAGTAAGCTTATAGCTAAGTGTGGACCTCTTCTCCTGTTACATCCTGGCTTGTTGTGTTCTTCCAGCCACCTACATTCTATCATTTGTAGTTTTTTATTTAAAAAAATCTGTTCTTGTGCAATAGGTAAGAGAGAGAGAATGGGCTGTGTCTTTCTTATCCAATAGCTTCGATGGGCTGAATGGCGTTCTCATATTTCTGTGAAAACAGCTTGAGATGCTGAATGATCTCCTCCGTTTTAGTCCTGTGGAAATGTTCAGGGTCCAGCAGTGCTGTTACATGAATGTGACCTGCACGTTAACAGCATGGGCTTGAATGTTGTCCAGGTTTTGATGCTTTATGCGATCTTTTCTGAGCACCCTCACTTCTGATGGAATGATGGAGGGTAAGACGTTGCTGAAGCAGCTGAAGATATTTGTTCCAAGGAAGCTACCCAGTGAATAGCCCACAGAGTTATCCAGGGACTGAGTGAAAATATCTGCACCAGCCACATGGTGTCCTGAATGGCCCAACCACTTGGGAATTTACAACTGATTCCAATTAGGTGCAATTTATTCAGTCTCCTTGACACCTTGTTCAGTCACGTCCTACTGTTATGTCTGGGTCAATTATTCTGACGCTGTGTTCCTATTTCTTATTCACATCAAAGGCCAAGATAAATTTATGGGGACTGTTTCCTTCTTTCAGAGGGTAGTGACTGTAGGGGCCTCTCTATCCCAGACAGCTACATCACTGATATGTTTGGGGGAGCAGGATGGTGTTAATGGACTTTGACACATCAGGGAGTTGTTGGCTACAACGAATTGGGCATAAAAGAGAAATTGCGGCCAAGAGAGATCAGCCCTGACCTTACTGAAGGGAAGGGCAGGCTTGACAGGCTATATAGCCTGGAATTATTGCAATAATCCCCATCATCCAGTCACTTTGTTGCCTCTTCCATTTCCTGTGTTACTGATTTCAAGTAGCTGAATAGACTGATACAGCTGCTGCATGATTTAAACTGGATCTAGTTCTATCAAG
Source organism: Chiloscyllium punctatum (assembly GCF_047496795.1). Taxonomy (NCBI): domain Eukaryota; kingdom Metazoa; phylum Chordata; class Chondrichthyes; order Orectolobiformes; family Hemiscylliidae; genus Chiloscyllium; species Chiloscyllium punctatum. The sequence continues at coordinate 32,495,775 of NC_092755.1, read as the reverse complement.
TCGGGGGAGGGGGGTGATTGGTGTCCTCCTGTATATCATGGTCCAGGGGCTGAAAAGCCACATTCTGTTCTGGTGCAACTTACGTCCATATAGACCATATCTATCCTTGGAGAAAGTGAGCACTGCAGATGCTGGAGATCAGTGTTGAAAAGTGTGGCACTGGAAAAGCCCAGCTGGTCAGGCAGCATCCGAGAAGCACGAGTATCGATGGCTTGGACATTCCTGATGATGGGATTATGCCCAAAACGTGGATTCACCTGCTTCTGGAATGCTGCCTGACCTGCTGTGCTTTTCCAACGCCACACGTTTGGACGTCTACCGGCCAGCCTTTGTCAACCTTCCTGGTCACATCATCAAAGAACTTTAACAAATTAGTCAGGCTTGAACTTCCACTCAAAAAGTCATGCTTACTAATCTTAATCAAACCCTGTTTTCCAAATGCATGAACATCTTATCCCTAGAGTCTTTGTAATAATTTACTTACCACAGATGTTAAGTTTACTGGTCTGTATTTCCCAGGCATTACTTTTCAGTCCTTCTAGAATAAGGGCACAACATTTGCTATCCTCCAGTCTTCTGGGTTCTCATCTGTGGTAACTGGTGATAAAAATTATCAGCCATGGACCCCGCAAATTCTTCTCCACCCGCTTGCAGTGTTCTTGGATATATCTGGTAAGGACCATGAGATTTATCCAACTTCAAACATTCTAGTACATCCAATACCTCCTCTACTGTGATAAAGACTGTTCCTAAGATATCACCACTAATTTCCCCAAATTCCCAAGTATTTATGTCGTTATCCACAGTAAACATAGTGGAGAAATATTTGTTAAGGACATTGCCAATCTCTTATGGTACATGCCCACTTTGGTCTTTGAGGCGTCCTATTCACTCTCCAGTTAATGTTTTTCCTTAAACAAACTTAAAATACCTCTTTGGATTCACCCTGATCTTCTCAGTCAAGGTTATCTAATACCCAAGTTTCACCCTCCTGATTTCCTTCTTCAACAAACTCCTGCATCCCCTGTACACCTTCAGTGATTCTCTTGATCCCAGCTGCCTGTCCCTGAGCCACTTTTCCACATCTTCTTTGGTCAAAGCCTAAACATCTCTTGTCATCCAGGGTTCCTCATTCCTGTCATCTTTCCTTTCACCCTCACAGGACATATTGATATTATACTCCCACTTGCCTGAGGTCCTTTACTTATAACAGACTACTCAAACCAACCCCTGCAAACTCCTGTCTAAGTCCATAAAAATTAAACTTGTCCCAATTTACAACTTGAAACTGTGGACCAAATTTTTCCCTTCTCCATAATTATTTTAAAATTAATAGAACAGTGGTCACTGATCCCAAAGTGCACATCTACTGTCACCTCACTCACCTCTCAAGACCTATTTCGTAAGAGTAGGTCAAATGTTGCCCCTTCCCAATTAGGACCCTCTATATACTGCTTGAGGAAACTTTCCTGACGCACTTAATTTATTACATCTCATCAAATCCTTGAGTGCTCTGCCAGTTACAGTCTGCGTTATGAAAATTAAAACTCCTATTATAGAACATAGAAGAGTACAGCACAGAACAGGCCCTTCAGCCCACAATGTTGTGCCGACCATTGATCGTCATGTATGCACCCTCAAATTTCTTTGATATAATGCATGCCCAACAGTCTCTTAAATGTCCCCAATGACCTTTTTTCCACAACTGCTGCTGGCAACGCATCCCATGCTCTCACAACTCTCTGTGTAAAGAAGCCGCTTCTGACATCCCCTCTATACTTTCCTCCAACCAGCTTAAAACCATGACTCCTCGGGTAAGGCATTTCTGCCTTGGGAAATAGTCTCTGCCTATCGACTCTATCTATGCCTCTCATAATCTTGTATACCTCAAGTAGGTCCCCTTTCCTCCTCCTTTTCTCTAATGATAGAAGTACAAGCTCAGCCATCCTCTCTTCATAAGATAAGCCGTCCAGTCCAGGCAGCATCCTGGTAAACCTCCTCTGAACCCTCTCCAAATAATCCACATCTTTCTTATTATGAAAACCCGAAAGCTTCTGCAAGTCTCCCCAATCTCTCTACATATTTGTGTTCCTGTAATTCATGTTGACTATTCTGGGGCCTATAGTACAACCCCAAAAATACCACCATCCCCTTCTTATGTCTTAATTCCACCCACAAAGCATCACTGGATGATCCATCAGTTATTTTATCTCTGATCACTGCTGTGATACTCCCCTTAATCAGAAATGCAACTCCCCTCCCGTCTTACAACCATCCCTGTCCCTCCTAATGCATTTAACTCTGGTACATTAAGCTGTCAGTCCAATCCCTCCCTCAGCCATGTTTTAGTAATAGCTAGAATATTCAGCGCCGATCACCTATCCACACCCTGAATTCATCAGCATTACCTGTCAGCCCATTTGCATTGAAATAAATGCATTCCTTGCTCCCTATCGTGTTCCGGCCTGATATGTCTCCTGAACGTACTATTTACGATTGCTGTATCTCCTTCTAGCCTCACATTTGCCTCCCTGCTCTTGAGGATACCACCTCCTGCCAATCTCGTTTTAACACTCCCTTGTAGGACGAGCTAAACTAGCTGCAAAGATATTGGTCCCCCTTCCTGTGCATGTGCCACCAGTCCCTCTTGTACAGGTCAACTCTGTCACAGAAAAGCTCCCAATAATCTAAATATATGAATCCCTCCCCCTGCACCAATTCTTTAGTCACATATTTATCGGCCATATCCTCCTATTCGTACCTTCACTAGTTCATGACACTGGAAGAAATCAGTAGATTACCACTGTCGAGGTCCTATTTTTAACTTTTCTCCTATATCTCAGTAATCATTCTGTAGAACCACATTCCTATGTCTACCTGGGTTATTTGTGCCATTGCACACATTGACTTCTGGCTGCTCACCCTCCCCCTTGAGAATATGCAGCAGCCACTCAGAGACATCCTGGATTCCCGTTTGAGGCTGCCGAATCTCTGATCTGTCCCCCTAATAATCGAATCTTCTATCCATAAGACCCTGTTTTCCTTTATCCTATCCTGCTGCTCCCCAGAGCCAGTCATTGTGCAACCAACCTGGCTACTGCTGCTTTCCCCTGAACGGTTATTTCTAACACCCATCCCCCATCTGCCAAATCACACAAAATCAGAATGCAAACTGGTATACATGTTTTCGAGAGGAATGGCCAAAGGGGATTCCTGCACTCCTTGCCTACTCCCTTCAACATTCCTGGTGGTTCGCCCAGCTACTCTCTGCCTAGAACACGAAAAGAAGCAAGTAACCCCTGTTGGATTAAATTGCGTTTATTCAAATGCAACACGGCTGACATGTAAGGCTGATGGATCATTACATGGGACTGCGATATTAAAGTCTTTACAGAAACATGGCTAAGGGAGGGACTTGGGTGTGACCACTTCACTAAAGTTCTTATCTATGAAGTACCCAGTATCTTGGATGATCCGGAGAGCAGCCACGTCCAGCTCCTGTACATGGTCTCCCATGAGCTGCAGCTGGTTGCATTGCGCACACGTGTAGTCATAAGGGACGGTGGAAATATCCCTGAGCTCCCACATCCTGCAGGAGGAACATTCAACTGACCTAACTGTCATCTCCACTGCTGTCAGACTTGCGTTAAAAAGATTTGACTTGAGATTATCTGTACCTTTTGCTGAGCTGCTGCTCACCGAAGCCTCTGGAACCAAAGCATTACTACATACTCTGCTACTAACAGCACGTCAAAACACCACTCCACATTTAGTTTTGGTTAAGGAAGGAGGGACACACTGAAGGGATGCATTGTTTTGGCCTTCAGCACTCCTTAACTCCAGACCTACGCTTGGACTTGGAGGGTGTCTTGCTGAGGTCTTCTTTCTCGTACTGGCGACTGCACTGATGCAAATATTCACCCTCACAGCCAATCCATGTTGTCGCAGTCCCTTGGTCTTTTCTGTGTATTAGCACTGCATTTATGAATTCCTAGAATATATTGTTTGCATTCCAAACTGTGTCTCACTCCGGAGGGAGAGATATAGATGTTCTAGTGAATACAGGCTGTTGGTAAAGATTTACCATGAGACATACGAGTGACAGTATGCCCATCTGCTCGCTGACTCTGGTTTTCCTTTCAATTAGGGTACATTTATTCGGATAACCTTCCATTCCATTTTCCTGCGTTTCTCTGTAACCCTTATGTAAAATCTGTCCATCTCAGCCTTGAAGATATTTAGTGGCCTGTCCTCCACAGCCTCCACAATTTTCTACAATTGTTTCCCGCTACTTGACTTGAGACTTAGTAGTGTTTAATACCTTGGCTTTTTTGAGCATGTGATCCCCATAGCCCCCACTCTGTTCTGTTACAGTTTCACTTAGGAGTAACTGTACTGTGGCCAGGTCCTGTCTTTTCTGATAAAATCTGCCTCCCTCATCGAAATTATTTTTATTTTTCAAACATTTTTCCTATTAGTCTTTTCCTTATCAAGCTAAAAATGGTCACTGGGCCTGCCATGCTCTCCCAATCCTACCTGAAACATCTGACTGGTTTCATTCGCCACCAGGAGGCCCAGCATTGCACCACCCATTGTTGTATCTGCTCCATGTTGATATAAGCAGCCCGCTGGAATAAATATCAAGCATCTTTCCCCTCTTAAAAAAAATCACTGCCCTCATGAATGTTTGGAATTGAAATTTCTGAATATAATGATCCGATTTACACACCTAAGTGAATTGGTTATATATCCGTACTTGCATTTTCTTTTATCGGGGGGTCTATAATATATACCTGTCATTGTTTTGATCCTAACCACAACCCACAAAGCGTTATTTGAAAACCCTTCCAAGATATCATCCGTCCTTACTGAAGTCATTGATTCCATAACTAATAAGGCAACACCACCTCCTCTTATATCCCTCTACTGTGCTGCCTATAGTTCTTGTACCACAGAATATTGTGTTATTATCCCTGTACTCCCTCATACACATCTATTTGATGGCAAAAATGTTCACTTCCCCATATCACCTCATTCCCTTATCACATCAGTCTGGCCGATAATATTCCCAGCTTTAAGGAAAAGGACATCCAACCTGCAATATGGCACCTGGAATACTCGGATTTCTTCAGTCACTTACTGTTTGTTATCAAGCTCCTTTCCATGAACTAAAACTGCAACTCTAGGACTAAATGAATAATTGTTGAATTTTAATTTCTTTTTAAGTCAATGTGTCAAATGCATTGTTTCAGAACTGTACAGTTAGCTCCACATACAATGAATTCCTGCTGGTTAATTCCCTGCTCAGTGTGCAATGCGGTCAGCCTTCAGTGAGGAGATAGTGAGGAAAGTAGTTGCTGGAGATCAGAGTCGAAAAGTGTGGTGCTGATAAAGCACAGCGGGCCAGGCAGCATCCGGGTAGTAGGAGAGTGAAAACTTTGAGCATAAACCATTCGTAAGGAAGGCATTTGTGTGTTCACATGTTCTTCTATTCCATGATTCACGGGATATTTGGAACTGTACTTTCTCAGGAAGGCAGCACTGTATAGAGCCCTGAAATGGAAAGCAGACGATCAGTTAATTGGACGGGGAGTAGACAAAGTGAGGTCAAATACAGACTGATTGAAGTACAAACATAATGATAGTTAAGTCCCCTGTAGCAGGCAGGAAGCAGCCGAGGTTAGCAGAGGAAGTGAGGGAGGAGATTGCTGCACCTTTCCCAACGACCTTTCCGTCCCCCCTGACAACTGAATTATTGCCAGTGGCAAAAGTTATTCCCTTGTTTAGGAAAGGCAATAGGGATAATCCTGCGAAATACAGACCAGTCAGTCTTACTTCTGTATTGGGAAAAGTATTGGAGAGGATTCTAAAAGACAGAATTTATGATTACTTGGAAAATCATAGTTTGATTAGAAATAGTCAGCATGGTTTTTTTGAGGAACAAGTCATGCCTCACACAACTTAATGAATTCTTTCAGGAGGGGATGAAGCACATTGATAAAGGTAGAGCAGTGGATATGATATACATGGATTTTGGCAAGGTAGTCGATTAATTACCCTAAGATCGGCTCATTCAGAAGGTAAGGAGGCGTCGGATGCAGGGAAACAAGGAAATCTGTCTGTGTGGATACAGAATTGTCTGGCCCGTAGAAGACAGAGGATAGTAGTACATGGAAAATATTCAACCTGGAGTTTGGTGACCAGTGATGCTCTGCTGAAATCGGTTCGGGGACTGCTGTTCTTGTGATTTTATTGAATAACTTGGATGATATAGTGAAAGTTCGTAAGTTTTACGATGTAACAAAGATTTTTGGAGTTAAGGATAGAGTGGAGGGTTGTTATAGGTAGTAAAGGGACACTGACGGGATGCAGAACTGGGCTGATAAATGGCAGATGGAATTCAACCTGGATAAATGTGATGTGATTCATTTTGGAAGGTCGAACTTGAATGCAGAATACAGCGTTAAACGCAGAAATCTTGGCTGCGTGGAAGAACATAGGGTTCGTGTGGTCCATATCATAGGACGCTCAAAGCTGTCACCCAAGTTGATAAGATTATTAAGACGGATGGTGTTTTCATTAGTTAGGGATTGAGTTTAAAAGCCACGATGTTATGCTGCAGCACCAAAAAGCTCTGGTGAGATTATATTTAGAATATTGTGTTAAGTTCTAGTCGCCTCATTATTGGAAAGATATTGAGGCTTTGGAGAGGGTGCTAAGGAGATTTCCCAGGATGCTGCCTGGAGTGGAGGGCGTGTCTAACAAAGAAAAGATGAGGGAGCTAGTTCTTCTCTCCTTGGAGCAATGAAGAATGGGAGGTGACTTGATAAACATATTGATAGATGATGAGAGCCATAGACAGAGTGGATAGCCACAGACTTCGTCGCAGGGTGGAAATGGCTATCTGGAGCGGGCATAATTTTAAGGTGATAGGAAGAAGGTTTTGCGGGATGTCAGAGTTAGGTTCTTTACACAGAGAGTGGTGGGTGCGTGGAATACACTTCCAGTAGCGGTAGTAGCGTCAGCTTCATTAGGGATATTTAAGTGACGATTGGATAGGCGCATGAATGATAGTACAATGAAGAGTATGTTGCTTACTCTGACCTTTGAGTAGGATAAAAGGTAGGCAGGACCCCAAGGGTTGAAGGGCCTGCATTCTGCTGTGCTTGTGGATTGTTATTAATTGTTGAATATGTGAGGGAGTGATATGTGTGTGAGAGGAAACTGGGGAGGGGCGTTAGCACAAAACTTATAGTTATGTTATTCATTGTCCCATTCAGCTGAATGCCAGTACAGTATGTGTGGTGTCCTACACCAGGCAGGCTCCGCCAAGTTCAGTTATTAACGTGATTCTTGACTCGTCATTTGCTGCTGTTTTCTTCAGATTCAATCTGTTGGGTGACACATGTATTAATTAGACATTTGCTATGTTTCGTGAATTGGGCAAAAATAAGATGTCAGCTATGACTTTTCAACTGAACTATAATCTCTAAAACCACTTAGGTTGATTCTATATTTATGGACTTATAATATAAACTCCTGTCAAGCTTTTCTAACACAATCATAAAGAAAGTACATTTTATTTTGTATCGAACAAACAACATGGATGTAACTCTTTTGGCGATCAGAATTACACACACAATGTCAGGATTCAAAACAATGCATTTTCACTCCAACATTTTGAAAGTGGTTGGCTTCTGAATGATTACATGTTCAGGGCAAGTAAATGATTGAACAATCAAATAGAATTATCGTTCTTATACATTTATACATAATCAATCAGTTTAATTTCTCACTGAAATGTACAAGCTTCAGCTAATTGCCAGCGATTTAGAAATGGCTATAATTCAAAATGCACTTTGGATATTAACCTAAACAAATGATGTGTTATCAAATTTTAGTGAACAATATTTTTTTAAAAAATCAATTTTTGGAAGGAATGACATTTAATATGAAATGTGGACAGTGAACAAAAACGATGAACATATTATGGTGTGAGTGATAGATCAGACCTTTTCAAAGAGATTTGTGCCAAAAAATGACAGATTTGTTTTAGTAATAATTAGACTTCATAATGAAGCTGACCTTGTAATACTTGGATTTTAAATGCTTATGCTGCACCAAATAATCAGGTATTTGCGAGCATTTACAATGGGAAATAATCGAATACTAACTTTTATTCACATCAGACACATGATAGAGTACAAAACTTTAAAGTACGGGAGGAGGCCATTGGCCACTGTGTGTGCATCAGCTCCAGTAATGTCTTACAAGCCCCTTCCATTTGCCAGCCCAATCTGCAGCCTGTTAAATTCATATTTCCAAATACAGATCAAAATCTCTTTTGAATCTTCATCCACAAGTCTGCCAGGCAGTTCATTCCAAATCCTAACAACTCTCTCAATAAAGACATTTTTCCTTATCTCACTCCTGGATCTTTTGCTGAAAATCTTGAAATTAGACATCACTGATGCTGTAATGTCAACTAATGGAAACAGAGTAATCCTGTTTTACTCTGCAACATTTGTTCATAACTTTGAGCACTGCAATAAGTTCACATTTTTGTCTATTCTGCTCCAGGAAGAATAAGCCTTACAAGAAGTATAACAAACACTACATTGGACAAACTGGCAGAAAACTAGCCACCTGGACACATCATCAACAACTAGCCGGAAAAAAAAGACATGACCCAATATTACAAGTATCCTTACCTAAGATGAGGAAGTATACCATTTTGACTGGGCCTTCACTTCCATCTAGGACAAGCAAAACAGAGACACGCACGAGAATTCCTAGACGAATGGCTTTCCAATCGGAACTCCATCAAGAAACACATCGATTTTGATTCCAACTAACACTGTCTGAGAAAAAGAACCGAACTTGAAATCACCAATACTGGAAGTAACATCACTGACTCAAGAAAACTTAAACACTTAAATAGAAATTCGAAAAAAACACTAGCACTTCACCGGAGGCTCACTGATAATGTTCTCTCGTGTAGTGATGAACCGTCTGATAATGAACTCTCCAACTCATCGAACAAACTGACATCCAGAAGAAACGCAATTTCTCTCATCCTTTCTTTAACTAAATCCTTCATTCCAGTTATCATTTTAATTATTTATAAGGTTATTGGTATTCTTCTGCAAAGTAATGCGGCATCTCTCTGTCTGTCTGTGTGAATGTGCGTGTGTGAGAGAGAGACCGAACAATCCTCTGTAATCTCTGAATTAATCCCCGTGCCACATGGAAAAGAGGTAAAGATTATAGGTTAACATGTTGATAAAAAGCTAGTTTAGGGTTGATGTTTTCAGTTTCTTGAATCATTGGACTTTCTTCCAGGACAAGTAGGACCTGTACAAAAAAGACAGGTTGCATCTTAACTGGAGGAGCAGCAACATCCTTGTGGGAAGGTTTGCTAGTGCAAGTCGAATGGATTTAAACTAAAAAAGCAGGAATGTGGGAACCAAAGCAGCAGGTCAGAAACTGAGTAGAAGTTCGAGGTGAACAGGACATCAGGCACGGCCAGTCTAATTACCATGCTGAGAGAAGGAATCATATCAGGTAACATTGTGAGATGGAAGTTGGAATAAATATTAGAGAAGTGGTGCAGGTTTATCAGGAATTCACAAATAAGGATGGAGAGTGTGGGGGATGTGAGGGATTGAGATGTGTGAGATCAGGAAGACAGTGCACAAAAAAAATTAAAGTGGAAAGGGGTCGGGAAGGAGTGGGGTGGGGAATTCTGTGATAAACAACTGGATCGAAAACACAGGAAAACTTGCTTTTTGTAAAAGTGAATACCTGGGAGGGAATTTATTATGCTTCAGAGAAATAGAACCCTCAGAGCTAAAAGTCTGCAGTATATTGAAGAAAAAGCTGTGTCCATAACATTCGTGTAGCTATAATAATGGCACACAGCTGGAAAGATGATCCTGCTGTTGTTGGACAATGCTTACTCTGAGCATGTGAATTAGTCTGGATGTTCCCAGAGATGGCTCCGTTGCTGTAGGTTGAGTAAGTGCTGAAGTTGCATGAGATGATGTTGGTTTGTAATCTCACCATTTACTGAGTCCAAAGGAACAAAACAGCAACTGTCATTTCTTATTGATTAAGAATATATCAGAGACTTCACGGCTGCCACCACATAGAATCATGCAACGAAGAAAAGGCTTATCACGTCTGCACCAGCAAGTGCACATCCAAAGGCTTTGTAAACGTTTGTGAGGTTACCTCCCTCAACGACCCTCTGGACAACGCATTCCAGATTCATACCATCCTCTCAGTTCGAAACACATTCCACAAATCCTCTCTCCATTCCATGCTTTTCACTTCAAAAATGCGCCCCTTTGTTTTTGACCCTTTCACTACGGGAAACAGCTTCTGTCTGTTCATCCTCTCCATACCCCTTATGCTCTTGTACACCTGTACCATATTCCCTCCTCAACCTTTCCTGCTGCAAAGGAAAAACGAGTAAATTTAGATCTCCCCGTTCATAGTTTGAGTACTCACTTGTCTTATTACTTCTGACGTGCATCATTCCACATTTATCTGTGTTAAATTTCATCGGCCATTTATCTGGTTATCTGAATACTCTGTTTCTATGCTCCTGTAGCCTAACCCTTTTCTCCTGACTGTGAGCCACCCAGCTCAGCTTTGTATTCTCAACAACATTGTTTACCATTCCACTGCTACCGACCCCCCACAACTTCCACATTCTCACCAGTATCATTTATGAATATCACAAAGCAAACGTGATTTCCTTCCTGTTTTCCAGATGTTATTCAGAGGAGGATTTGAGACTTCCACTTTCTGGCTTTTCTTATTTTGGTCAATTTTCAGAGTGATTTGGCAAACGTGTTTTATGAGGAAGCCACAAATAACATTTTCGACACAGAGTTGAATTCATCTTTTACACTTTGCCCTTGTGCATGTTTTATTCATAAAGCATGTAAATAGTTTCGGATGAACTAATTGTTGGCACCTTGCGCTGGAACATTATCATTTTGGAGGCACTGTTCTTTGTTATATTCACTGCAAGAGCCAGAAATTGAGAAGTTTTTCATCTGCAGGATGGACACAGACTAATTCATTGTTTTTTTTAAAGCAGCTCGTGTGATGATGATAAAATATGCAATTAAATTCTATGTTATGGAGATCAAATCATATTGCCATGTCTATCTTGAATTGGAAGCAAATACACATTGTAAAAAAATTCAAAAAACACCACACTAGGTGAGAAAAAAACATGCCGTCTGCATTGATGGTTTATATGTACAAGCTCCCTGATGCTATCCGGGGCCTGTAGTGTACATGTACAATCTGAACAAGAATCAAGTGATAGAAAAGAAAGTAATGAAATCTTTTCTTAATTTGGAATTGAAACCAGACCTCGATTTTCCTGAACCGTGATTTTATCACACACAATCCCGCTTCGCCAAAGACAAGGTTTTCAATGTCACTAAAACGTTATCTGTCATTCTTCCTCCTCCGTCCTAATCTTTCCTCACACTCATACTGCCCTTGCACTGCCCCTTCTGCTGCTACATACTCTTCCACTGATAATCTCCTTTTATACCCTGGCACTCCCACTGTAAGTTACACCAATTCCCCACATACTCTCACTGCTGCGCAGGTGGTGTAGGAGGGAGTGCTTCAGATATGTAGATAAGTGGGATGTTTTCTGTGGAAGGTGGGACCTGTACATGAAGGACGGGTTGCATCTGAACTGGAAGGAGACCAATGTCATGGGTGGAAGGATTGCTCGAATGGTTCAGGAAAGTGTAATCTAGTATGAGCTACACAACGGTGGTGAGAGTTGATGGAGATGAGGCAATAGCAAGAGGCAGCGTAGCCAGTGGGAAGGAATTTTCTGGGAAACAACTAAGAGATCGGTTAAAGTGTGTTTGCTTGAAAGCAAGGAGTACCAGAAATAAAAGTGATGAGCTTAGATCATGGATAAGAACCTGGTGCTATGATGTTGTGGCCATAACAGAGACGTGGGTTTCACAGGGGCAGGAATGGTTGCTGGATCTTCCTGGATTTCGAACATTTTAAGAGAATAGTGAGTGGGGGGTAGAGTAGGGGTTGTAAACTGCTAATCAGTGAGGGCAGCACAGCTACAGAAGTTACCATTGTCGAGGAGTGTCTGCCTACTGAGTCAGTATTGGTGGAAATTAAGAACAGTAAGGAAGCAGTCACCTCACTACAGGCACCCGATAGCATCAGGTAGATTGAAGAAAGCCGAGGTCGGCAGATTTTGAAAAAGTGTGAATGTAGTAGGGTTGTTTTCATGGGTGACCTTAACTTTCCAATTTTGATTGGAACCTCCTTAGAGCAGATGATTTGTAAGGAGCTGTTTTTGTAAGGTGTATTCAAGAGGGTTTCCTAAATCAGTACGTTGACAGGCCGACGAGGAGAGACGCCATTTTGGGATTTGGTGCTCCGCAATGAACCGGGGCAGGTTTCAGATCTTGTGGGGGAGAGCATTTTAGTGATAGTGACCACAACTGCCTCACATTCTACATAGCTATGGAGAAGGAGAGATGCAGGCACAATGGGAGGATATTTAATTGGGGAAAAGGAAACTATGATGCTATCAGACGTGAGTTGGGAAGCATGGACTGGGAGTAATTGTTCCATGGAAAGGGCACAAAAGACATGTGGAGACTGTTTAAGGAACAGTTGTTGCGAGTGATGCATAAATGTGTTCCTCTGAGACAGGCAAGAAGGGGTAAGATAAAGGAACCTTTGCTGACGAGAGCGTAGGAGCTTCTTGTCAAAAGAAAGAAGACAGCTTACGTAAGGTGGAGGAAGCAAGGGTCTTTGTCAGCGCTAGAGGATTACATGCAGGCAAAGAAGGAGCTCAAAAATGGTCTGAGAACAGTCAAGAGGGGGCACGAAAAAGGCTTGGCAGGAAAGATTAGGGAGACTCCAAAGGCATTTTACACGTAAGTGACGAATAAGAGAATAATCAAAGAAAGAGTAGGGCCGATCAGGGATAGCATAGGGAACTTGTGTATAGAGTCTGAGGAGGTAGGGGAAGCCCTAAACGATTTGTTTTGCATCTGCCTTTACTAAAGAAAAAGGCCTTGTAGTGGGTGAAGCGACTGAGGAGCAGGCAAGCAAGCAGGAACGGATGGAGATTGAGGAAGCGGATGTGCTGAACATTTTGACAAACATTAAGATTGACAAGTCGCCAGGGCCAGACCAAATTTGTCCTTGGCTGCTTTGGACAGCGAGAAATGTGATTGCTTCGCCGCTTGCAAAGATCTTTGTATCCTCGTACCTGAGGACTGGAGGGTGGCAAATGTAATTCCTCTCTTCATGAAAGAAATTAGGGAAATCCTCGGCCATTCCAGACCAGTCAGTCTCACGTCTGTCGTCTGCAAGTTGTTAGAAAGGATTTTGAGGGATATGATTTATGACCATCTGGAAGAGCATGGCTTGATTAAATGCAGTCAGCACGGCTTTGTGAGGGATAGGACATACCTCACAAAGCTTATTAAGTCCTTTGAGGATGTTACTAGACAAGTTGATGAGAGTCGAGTGGTGGATGTTGTGTATGTGGACTTCGGTAAAGCATTTGATAAGGTTCCCCATGGTAGGCTCGTTCAGAAGGTCAGGAGGAATGGGATACAGGGAAATTTAGCTGTCTGGATACAGAGTTGGCTGTTCGACAGAAGACAGCGAGTGGTAGTGGAAGGAAAGCATTCCTCCTGAAAGTCAGTGTTGAGTGATGTTTCACAGGGCTCTGTTCTTTGGCCTCTACTCTTTGTAATTTTTATTAATGACTTGTATGAGGTGATTAAAGGATGGGTTATCATGTTTGCAGACGACACAACGTTTGGAGGTGTAGTTGTCAGTATAGAGGACTGTTGTCGGCTGCAGCATTACATTGACAGGATGCAGAGATGGGCTGAGAGGTGGCAGATGGAGTTCAACCTGGATAAATACGAAGTGATGCATTTTGGAAGGTCGAACTTGAAAATTGAGTACAGCATTAAAGACAGAATTCTTGGCAGTGTGGAGGAACAGCGGGATCTTGGTGTGCAGGTACATAGATCCTTGAAAATTGCCAGCCAAGTGGACAGGGTTGTTAAGAAGGCATGTGGTGTTTTGGCTTTCATTAACAGGGGGATTGAGCTTACGAGCGGTGAGATCTTGTTGCAGCTTTATAAATCTTTGGTTAGACCACACTTGGAATCCTGTGTACAGTTCTGGTAGCCCCATTATAGGAAAGATGTGAATGCTTTGGAAAGGGTTCAGAAGATGTTTACCAGGATGCTGCCTGGACTGGAGAGCTTATCTTACGAAGGGAGGTTGACTGAGCTCGGACTTTCTTCATTGAAAAAAAGAAGGAAGATAGGGGACCTAATTGAGATGTGCAAGTTAATGCGAGTTGATAGCCAGACACTTTTTCACAGGGCAGACATTGCTAACGCGAGGGGTCTTAATTTTAAGATGTTTGGTGGAAAGTATCTCGGGGATGCCAGAGGCAAGTTCTTTATGCAGAGAGTTGTGAGAACATAGAATGCGTTGCTAGCAGCAGTTGTGGAAGCGAGGTAATTGGGGATACTTAAGAGACTGCTCGAAAGCATATGGTCACAGAACTTTGAGGGTTCATACATCAGGTTTACTTTACATGAAGATCAATGGTCGGCACAACATCATGGGCTGAAGGGCCTGTTCTGTGCTGTACTCTTCTATGTTTATTTGACAATCGCGTTCACTTTTTGATTTCCAACTGGAATGATGGGAGCTGCTGGCTTCTGTGCTGCTATTTATCATCAGTGAATGATGAGATTGGGATGATCAATATCCAATCGTAACAGATAATCGTGTGTTTCTGTCATTGCCTGATGCACCGTGAACAGAATGGTTTTGTTCCTCATGGTAGAGAGTGGAGTGTCTTTATTTCTCTCTGTCACAGCTCTTAACCAAACAGCCTAATCACAAATAGGATGAATCTCCCCTCAGAATCAGACGTCCATGCATCAGTTTTCCTTTAAACTTTGTGAGGACAGTGCACACATTGTTCAAACAAGCCATGTTCAATCCTTTTGCTTTTTATTATTTTAAGGATTTTCCAATGTCATTTGAAGTGAGATCAGAGTAGCTTCCCTTGAATCAAAGTAGTATTTGACTCATGTGGCTTCAGGGACCCTGAGTAAACTGTGGTCAATAGGAATCAGAGGAAATTCTGTGCTGGCAATTTCCTTACCGGACAATGACACCTTCCCCAGAGTTTTTGAGAATGCCGAATAAACTCTGCCCTTGCTAATACCTTCCAAAACCATGGATGAGTTTGTCCTGTTAATAACATCAACATATATTATGTTTTCACAGTTTGGTCTAAAATCTCAGAAAAGGAAGACCTTGCTGGTTGAGTGTCACCCCAATGAAATCAGGGCGTTAAAAGTAGGTTACGATTCAAATTATTTTCAAGCAGTTAGCTTCGGAGGACTGATCGTGTAATTTCAGTGCCAGTGATATCATCATTTTATCTGTCCAAAAGCATCTCATCTCATTGGCACAAGGCTGCACCACTCCCCAATTCTATTTCTTTCTCCGGCTCATTCGCCATGTTCGTCAGATATATGGGGACCACAAGATGCAACAGCACAGAGATGCCTATGAACACTTGGAAATGCCTCCCCACACGTGCCCTGCACTCTGACTGCATCCCCTCCCCCAAATGCACATCCTGTCGTATCTTCACCATCCCTCCAAACATTCCACACTCTGATGTTGAATGTTCTACACTTAACAAAGGTCTCAGCTTTATCCCGCTGTGCCTCCACTTTAATGAATTTTGGGCACGGAATGATGTTGAACTCATATTCCACCGTGTTCTTCTTGGTGCCCATTTCTTTGGGCAAAGATTCCACTCCCCGTCCCACAGACTCTTTGCCTAACTCCAGTTCTCTTCCTCCATCTGGACCTCTCCCTCTGACATTTGCTTGAACTCAATCTTTTCATTGAGAATGCTCGATGTAACATTGGTTGTCTTAATTTCTCTGCATGCCTTCACCCAATCCAACGGCTGTACGCCATGTGCTTTGATCCAACCCTGACTTTGTTATTCAGCCTGTGCTGGGAAGGGTGATGCTGCTGTAGTCTCGTGGACTGACATCTACATTGCACAGACTGAGGGCCAGCTCTCAGTTACCTCCTCATATCACCTGCTGGACCATGACCCTACCATGGCACATCAGGCCATTGGCTCAACTATGATAATTGACCACATTTCATCTGGACATTCCTACCCCACTTGCCCCCACCAAACGGACCCCAAGCTGATGGCCCTCTGATAGCAGATTTCGCTTGCATCTCCTCCTGAAAATCCACAAACAGATCTGGCTGGGGAGACCCATTGCTTCAGCCTGCTCCTGCTACACAGAGGGGGGAGGGGGGGGGTTGCATGAATGCACATGTGGGCCCCAGTCATACCTGTTTCTTCGTGGGATACGTAGACCACGCACTGTTCCGGTTCTATTCCAGCCCCATTCACAACTCTTTCTCCAATACGAATATGATATCATTGATTCTGCTTCTCTTTCGTCCGGAATTGGAAAAGTTCATTGATTTCACTTCAAATTTGCATCCCTCCCTCGCTTTCAGCTCATCTTTCTCTGACTCATCCCTTCGTTTCCTTAGCATTTCATTTCCATGTCTGGGGATAGACCAGCCACTGATATCCAGTATTAACCCAACGACTCCCACAGCTACCTGGAGTATACACCCTCACACCTTGTTTCCTGCAAAGACTTCATTCTATTCCACCAGTTCTTCTGTCTCCACCGCAATGCTTCTGATGATGTCAATTTCAAAAATGTGGCCTTCAAAATGTCCACCTTCTTCTTCAACTGAGGATTCCCCTAACATGTGGTGGACAGGGCCCTCCTTCAGGTCTGACCCACCTCCTGCCCTTTTATCCTCACCCTCTCTCTTCCCTCCTGCAACAGCGAGAGAGTAACTCTTGTCTTGGCCTACCATCCTACCAGCGTTCACATGCAGAGGATCATCAGCCACCATTTCCCCCAACTCCAGCAAGATGCCATCACCAGATGCATATTTTCCTCCTCTCCCTTGTCCGCCTTCTGGAGGTACCAGGACGCCCTGGTTCACTCTTTATTTACTCCCAATATCCTGCCCTCATCCCTCCCACACCACAGGTCCACTTTACTTGCCCCTGCCGAAGGTGTAACACTTTCGCACTTGCATCCTCTTTCCTCACTAATCAAGGGCCCAACAATACCTCCCAGGCGAAGCAGCACCTTACAGAAATTTCCCACAATCTAGTCTTCTAGATTCGCTGCTCACAATGTAGTCTCCTCTACATTGGGGAAACTAACGGTAGACTGGGTGACCGCTTCACTGAACATCCAAATTGAACCTCAAGAAAAGACTCTCAGCTTCCAGTTGCCTGCCAGTTTAATATCCCATACCGTTCCGTGGCCAATATCTCTATGTCAGGCCTGCTGCAGTGTTCCAGGAAATGTCAATGCAAACTGGAAGAAAAACACCTCATTTACCTCGTGCGGACCCTACAGACCTTCAGACTCAAAATCAAGTTCAATAATTTTTGGACCTGAACTCCCCAATGTCCTTGCCCCAGACCCATAATACATCAGATCTCGTCCTCACATAGCCTTCCATTACTCACCCTCAATTGTTCGCTACTAACAGTCTCCATTAACAGCTATTCAGCCTCTTCTGCATATCAACAAACATTTTCCAAGCTACCATCAGTTCTGAGGATAGGTCACTGGGCCTGAAACGTTAACTGTGATTTCTCTGCACAGATGCTGCCAGATCTACTGGGCTTTTGAAGCTTCGGTATTTGTTTCAACATTTTCATGGCAAGTTCTCACAATGCAATGCCTCATCAATATTTAGAGCCTTGTCATCATAGGAGCTTTGTAATTTTTCATTTTATGTTCATAACAAATTACTCAAGATCCAAGTGAGACAGGGGCTTTGCTGTTATCGTTCAGATCAGACAATTTGTCGCAGTTCAGAAAAAAAAGAAATCAAAAGACCTGGAGCAAAACTCAACAAATCTAACAGAATCTGCGTAGAGATGCACAGAATTAACCTTTGACTTTTCAGAAGTGTCACATCATAATCGATATGTTAACACTGTTTCTCTCTGCAGATACTTCCTCATTTATTTTTCGTTTCTCCACCAGTTTCAGTTTGTGTCTCATGTTTGCATATCACCATATTTCATGTTTCTTGACAGGTCCATATGTTGACCCTGGTTGTATTTGAACAGTGTGGTCCTATTACAGTTGGTGTATCTATGACACGTGCATTACTGCCGAAATCTGTTTCTTCTTTAAGATTCAAGCAGAGAAATGAAACATTTTTCTGACTATCCTGTAAATCTCAGTCAATCCATTTTGTATGAAGAGACTTTTTAGAGGCAACTGAATTTCATGAAATAATAGGAATCGATTTTTGATGATGGAATACTCTGTGTCCTTCATTAAACAAGCTTGTATTCCCCCCTCCATAAGCTTTCAATGCATATCACAGAATTATTACAACAAAGGTGGAGGAAACTCAACCCATTGTCTCTTCCAGCTTAGAATGAGCTGTATCTCTTACTGTTATTCTGTATACTGGCAACTGAAAGCATTCTATTCGCGTGACATGGTAACTGCTCTGCCCAGGAACATAAGAAGCTACAGACCATCACGGAAGGCAACCTTCCATCCATTTATACTTCTTATTGTCACCGAAAGGCTGATAACAAAAAAGATCTCTCCCAAACCGGTAATGTTCTCCTACAACCTCTTCCAACAGGGAGAATTGAAAACATGGTTTGAAAACATGAACGAGCATACTCAGGAACACTTTCCCTATCGTAATTATACTGACGAATTGACATGTCTAACTTTTCAAATAATACTAGTCTTGCTAATAGAGATCTTGCTTTGCACATCCCCTTTGCAGCTGTAACCTTATATCCCTCACTCTGTTGAAGTACCCCATGAGCTGTGTTTTCTTGTCTACTATCATGTTCCTGCACTACTCACAAAACTAAGCTTTCTATTGTACACTTGACTAAAATAAGTCAAATCAAATCAATGCAAGCACGGGGACTATAGTGGCTCACGGTCTTCACAAGAGCAGCGAGAAAAGTGACATAACGCTGGCTCAGCCAGTGATACTCATATCCCATTAAGGCATATAAGAAGATGACCACACTCAGAAAAGAGGGACAGGGAGATCAAATCGCTTTGAACATTTTCTTAGACATATACAGGTTTCCCTTGCTCTCTGAAATTACAGTGTTCCTTTCATAAGCTAATATGATGTACAGTGAAGAAGCATTAATTTGTATGAGGAAAAATTCGGCAATCTTCGTAAAAGTGAAAATCCTCTTTGGATTTCTTTTGATTAGCGAAAACAGGTCCTAGTGTAGGTCATTTGGAAAGGGAAGCGGCGAAAAGTGAACTTTTGAAAAGCCGGGGATACCTGTATTTACATGGGCATGTCATCAGTGAACTTGCAGCTGGCGTTGTTTGGAATTTGGCAACACCGCTGTGTGTGCACAGGGTGTTGCAGTAGGGGCTGAGGACGCATCCTTGGGGTATCCAGTGTTGAGTGCGATTGTGGTCGAGGTGCAGATACCTCTCTCCACAGATTGTGGTCTGTGGGTCTGAAACCGGGGGATCCAGATGCAGAGGAGCCTCGAATAAGTTCACGGAATTCTGAGATCTGTCTGGAGGGAATAATGCTGATGAAGGTGGAGCTGTAGTCAATGAGCAGGAGTCCGATATAGGTGTTGTTGTTGTCCAGATAGTGCAGGGATCGGGATATGGCATCCGTTCTGGACCTGCTACATCAAGGGGCAAATTGTAATGTATCAGGTCAGGCTGGGAGACTGGAGGTGATGTGGGCCATAACCAGCCTTTCAAATCACTCCATGTATATTGAGATTAGAGCCACTGGGCGGTAGTCATTAAGGCACGTTTCATGTGCTTTCTCACTTACGAGGATGATGGTGGTCTTCTCGAAGCAGGTTGGGACTTTGGCTTGTAAGAGGGAGAAGCTGAAGTTGTATTGAATACGTCTGCCAGTTGGTCCGCACAGGATCTGAATACATAGCCGGGAACACCGTCCAGGTCCATCGCTTTCATTGACTTGACTCTCAGGAAGATTGATCATGTCTGCAGTGGTGACAGGGGGCACAGATACATTCGAGGCTGTCGCGGTAGGTTTAAGCCTGACAGTCACAAAGTCATTCATTGTAGACATCCCCGCCCTCACCTCCCTCCATCATCATCAAGACACAGTGACATTGGTTGGTGTGAGCACCACACAGTTAATGTCCAGACAGAATGCCATCAATAGACTGGGTTATGCACAATAATGAAGAAAAATCATAACAAAACGGGTCAGGATCTGCTTCTACTGAGAGTGAATGGAGCACAGAGTGAAGCCTTTGCAGGTTTAATTCCAGTCAAGTCACTGCTTCAACCTGAATGGAGTCAAGCACCTTGAGTGTTGTGCCTTGTAGATGGTGGCCAGTCCTTAGGGAGCCAGGAAATGTATTATACATGGACAAACTGGACAAAGGAGCTGAGGGCAGTTTTGCTAAGTTTGAAGATGATGCAGTGATGGTTTGGTGCACAGATGATATTGAGGAAGTGGGGAGGCTGCAGAAAGACTTGGACAGTTTCGGACTGTTGGGAAAACATGTGGCTGATGGAACACAATATGGAATCGTGTGAGATTATGCACATTGATTGAGAGGCAGACACTATGATCCAATAGGATCCATTAAATCTGAAGTACAAAAGGATTTTGAAGCACTCGTCCTCTCTTATGGTTAATGTACAGCTTCAGTTGGCAGTTACAAAAGCAAATGCCATGTTCGTATTCATTTCAAGAGAACAAGAATACAAGAGAGGAGACATACTGCCGACAATGTAATGGGCTATGGTCAGACGGCATTTGGCATATTATGAGCTGCTGAGGACACTATCTCTGGGGAAAGATCTGCTGGTGTTGGAGGTGATACATTCTGGGGCTGACGGCTTATCATATGAGCAGCAGTGTGTGTACTCGATGGAACATAGAAGAATAGCGGCATGGGGGGATCTGTTTGAAACTGATCGATTAGTGCAAAGATTGATACAGTCAGTGTGTCGAAGATATTTCTATTGGTCAGAGAGACAATGACAAAACAGCACAGTTTCAGAGTGAAGGAATAGGCTGAATGACCTCAATCTATTGCTATATCTCATGCCCGATCGGTCATAGGGTCTGTTATTATGTCCAGAATTGTAAGTTCCTGATCTGCTCTTGTAACTCTTGTATTGTTATGTTGATTTGACTTCATGTTCTCGACGACGGGTAACCTCTGTGATATGGACGGTGGGAGGATTCAATATCAGCCAGTAGCCCATTAATATTTTGAATATGAGCTGCTATCTGTGAGTCTCATCTGGCGGGAGTACATTGTCTCTACGATGATTGTCATTTTTAGTCTGGAATTTTAGAAGGATCGATCCTGTGGCGCCAGTGTTGTTGAATTGAACAAAACGGGTGCAATTTATCACAACACTCAGCAACAATATGTCATCGAATACTGAACACACTCCTAATTACAGAAAAGTCTGAAATGTTCAATATTAGAAACGCTGCTTTCCTGTTTGTGTTCAAATCAGACGACCTGTCCCAACAAGGTGCTCAACTTGGAACTATTTAAAAAAAATCTTTTTTGAATGTGAGCATCGCTGGATGTGCCCAGCATTTCTTTCCCGTCCCCAGTTGGCCTTGTGAAGGTGGTGCTGTGCTGCCTTCTCGAACTGCTGCAAGCTACCTGCTGTGTGGTGACTCACTAGTGATTAAGGAGGGAATTCCAGGGTTTTGACGCAGCAACAGTGAAGGAACGGCGATATATTTCCAAATCAGGATGTTGACTGGAAGGGAATTTGAAGTTGGTGGTGTCCCCAAAAATCTGCTGTCCTTGTCACTCTCGATGGAAGTGTTCGTGGGATTGGATGGTGCTGTCTGAGGGTCTTTGGAGAATTTCTGCAGTGCGTCTTGTCGATAGTACACACTGCTGCTACTGAACTTTGATAGTGGAGGGAGTGAATGGTTGTGGATGTGGTGCCAATCAAATGGACTGCTTTGTCCTGGATGTTGTCAAGCTTCTTTAGTGTTGTTGGGGCTGCACTCATTCAGGCAAGTGGGAGTATCCCATCTCAGTCCTGACTTGTGCGTGGTAGATATTGGACAGACTTTGGGAAGTCAGGAGACGAGTTACTTGCGCAGTATTCCTAGCTTCTGATCTGCTCTCATATTTAGTGGACAAGTCTGGTTGAGTTTCTGGTCTATGATAACACCCAGGATATTGATAGTGGGCGAAATTTAGTGATAATAATGTTGTTGAATACCTCGTGGTTACATCAGGTGAGTCACTGATTTTGTGCCTTTATAAACTTACCACAAGCGCGCGAGTCCTCCATTTATGATTTTCGTCAGCAGCGGCAGCAGCAACTCGAAGGGCAGCAGCTTACGCCAGGGGACTGCCGGGAGCGGTGAGTCACTGATTTGTTCTTTTAAATAGGAATTCAGTTAGCTGAGGTTTCTGGGAAATGAGGGAATTCTTGTTGCTATATAAGTCAGTGTCTTCTCGATGTGATGGATAGGAGTTCCAGGGAGGTAGTTACTCCTTGGCAAGAAGAAAGCTGGGTGACTGTTCGAAAGGGGAAAATAACAGTTAGTGGAGGGATCCCATGTGGCCGTTTCCCTGAAAAAACATCTGTGCATGTTTTGTATACTTTTGAGGGGGACGGCATACCAGGGGCAAGCAGTGGGGCTGAGGCTTCTAGCACAGAGCCTGTTCATGTTGCACAGAAGGGAAGGAGGGAAAGGAGGAGAGTGTTAGTCATTGGGGACTCAAGGTTAGAGGCTCAGATAGAAGGTTTGTATGGAATGAACGAACAAGATGCGCGGTTGGTATGTTGCTCCCCAGGTGCCAGGGTCCGTGATGTTTTGGATCGTATCTTTGGGGTCTTGAAGGGAGAGGGTGACCAGCCTCAAGTCGTTGTCCATGTAGGTACCAGCGACATAGGTAGAAAGAGGGATAGGGATGTAAGGCAGGATTTCACGTCCCAAGAGAGGAAGCTGAGAGCTCGAACAAACAGAGATGTTATCTCTGGATTGTTACCCGTGCCAAGTGATAGAGAGGCAAGGAGTCGGGTGAGATATCAGCTGGAAATGTGGCTGAAAGGATGTTGCAGGCAGGAGGACATCACATTTTTGGACAATTGGGATATATTCTGGGGAAGGTGGGACTTCTACAAACAGGACGGTCTTCACTTGAACCAGAGGGGTACTAATATCTTGGGTGGGAAATTTGCTGGTACTAGTCGGGTGGGTTTAAACTAGCTCAGCAGGGGAAGGGGAACCGGAGGTGTAGCTGCAGTGCACAGGAGGATGAGAGTAGGAAGGACAGGGACAGAATTTCAGGGTCACAGGAATATGCTGGTAGACAGCGAACTGGTTCGAAGTATGTCTACTTCAACGCCAGAAGTATCCGAAATAAGACAGGTGAACTTGCAGAATGGGCAGGTATCCTGGGACTTCGATGTTATGGCCATTTCGGAGACATGGATAGAGCAGGATGAGGAATAGACTTTGCAGGTTTAACGGTTTAGATCTTTCATTAAAAACCGGCAAGGTGGTAAAAGAGAGGAAGGCGTGGCCTTGTAAGTCAAGATAGCATAATGGTGGCTGACAGAACTTTTGATGAGGACTCTTCTACTGAGGTAGTGTGGGCTGAGGTTAGAAACGGGAGAGGAGAGGTCACACTTCTTGGAGTTGTTTTATAGGCCTCTGAAAGAGTTCCAGGGAGGTGGAAGAGAGGATTAGCAACATTATCCGAGGTAGGAATGAAAGGAACAGGGTGATCATTAGGGGGGACTTTAACTTCCCCAATATGGATTGGAAATCCTATAACTCTAATATGTTGGATGGATCAGTTTTGTTACAATGTGTGCAGGAGGGTTTTCTGACACAGTATGTCGAAGTGACAACAAGAAGGAAAGCCACACTGGATCTGGTGCTTGGTAATGAAGCAGACCAGGTGTTTGATTTAGTTGTCGGTGAGCACTTTGGAGAGAGTGACCATAATTCAGTTATGTTTAATTTAGCAATGGAAAGGGATAGGTACATGCCACAGGTCAAGATTTATCGATGGAGCAAGGGCAATTATAATGCGATTAGGCAAGAATTAGGATGCATAGAACGGGGTAGAAAAATACAGGGGATGCAGACAGTGGAAGTGTGGAGCTGGTTTAAGGAACAGGTATTACGTGTCATTGATAGGTATGTTCCTGTCAGGCAGGGAGGAAGTGATAAGGTAAGGGAAACATGGTTTACGACAGAAATTGCATCGTTTGTTGAGAAGAAGAAAGAGGCTTATGTGTTGATGAGGCAAGATGGTACAGATAAGGCGATGGAGCTAGGAAGAGTTTAAAGAGAGAGTTAAGAAGAGCAAAGAAAGGACACGAGCAGTCTTTAGCAAGTAGAATAAAGGAGAATTCTAAATCTTTCTATCGGTATGTGAGGAATAAAAAGGATGATTCGGCTAGGAATAGGTCCAGTCAAAGACAGAAGTGGGAAGTTGACTGTGGACCCTGTAGAGATCGGCGACGTGCTAAATGAACATTTCTTATCGGTGTTTACTCAGGAAAAGGAGAATATTGTATAGGATAAAAATGTGTTACGAGATATCAGATTCGAAATGATTGAGGTTAGTTATGCACAGGTGTTACCAATTGTAGAAGGAGTGAAAGTAGACAAGGGCCCTGGGCCGGATGGGATTTATCCAAGGATTCTCTGGGAAGCTTGGGATGAGATAGCAGAGCCTTTGGATTTGATACTTGAGTCACCATTGTCTACGTGTTTAGTAGCTGAGGAGGATTGCAAATGTTGTGCCCTTGTTCAAGAAGGGCAGCAGCGATTACCCAGGTAACTATCGACCAGTGAGCCTTACATCTGTTGTAGGAAACGTTTTGGAAACGATTATAAGAATTAAGATTTATAATCATCTAGCAAGAAGCAATACGATTTCAGATAGTCAACATGGTTTCGTCACGGGCAGGTCGTGTCTCACAAAGCTCATTGAGTTTTCTGATAAGGTGACCAAGCATGTTGATGAGGGTAGGGCAGTTGACGTGGTATACTTGGAATTCAGTAAAGCCATTGAAAAGGTTCCACATGGTAGGCTGATGGAGAAAATGCAGGGACATGGAATTGAGTGAAATTTGTCATTTTATAAATGACTTAGATACAGGCGTAGGTGGATGGATTAGTAAATTTATTGATCACACTAAAGTCTGTGGAGTAGTGGACAGTTTGGAAGAATGTTGCAGATTGGGTAAAGTGCAGAAATGGGCTGAGAGGTGGCAAATGGAGTTCAATGCAGCTAAATGTGAGATGAAGCACTTTGGGAAGAATAACACGAAGGCAGAGTACTTGGTCAATGGAAAGATTCTTCGTAGTGTGGATGTGCAGAGGAAGCTTGGAGTCCATGTACGGAGATGCATGAAAGTTATCACCCGACTGGATAGTGCTGTTAAGAAGGCATACGGTGTGTTAGGTTTCATTGGTAGAGCGATTGATTTCCGGAACCGCAATGGCATGCGTCAACTATAAAACCCCAGTGCGGCCACACTTAGAATATTGTGTATAGTTCTGGTCGTCTCATTACAAAAAGGATGTGCAAGCATTGGAAAAGTTGCAGAGGAGATTTACCAGGATGTTGCCTGGTCTGCAGGGAAGGTCTTATGAGGAAAAGCTGAGAGACTTGGGTCTTTTCTCATTGGGAAGAAGAAGGCTAAGGTGGGATTTGATAGAAACATACAATATGATCAGAAGATTAGATAGAATAGACAGAGAAAAACTTTTTCCTTGCATGATGACATCAGCTTGTACGAGACGGCATAACTGCAAATTGAGGTGTGATAGATTTAAGACAGATGTCAGAGGCATGTTCTTTGCACAGAGAGTGGTAAGGGCATGGAATGCCCTACCTGCTAAGGTATTCAACTCAGCCACATTTCGGAGATTTAAACAATCCCTAGATAAGCTCATGGATGATTTTGGGATAGTGTAGGGGGACGAGCTGATAAAAGACCACAGGTCAGCGCATCTTGGAGGGACAAAGGGCCTGTTCTGCGCTGTATTGTTCTATGTTCTATGTTTTTATTGGTGTTGGTCATTGTCTGGCATTTGTGAGACACAAACGTTATTTGCCACTTGTCAGCCCAAGCCTGGGTAATGTCCAGATCTTGTTGCATTTATGCATTGACTGTTTCGGTATCTGAGCATTTGCGAATGGTGCTGAACACTGTGCAGTCATCGTCGGATATTCCCACTTCTGACCTTATGATGGAAGGAAGGTCATTGTTGAAGCAGCTGAAGATGTTTGGACCTAGGACATTATCCTGAGGGACTAGTGCAAAGATGTTCTAGAACTGAGATGACTGACCTCAAACGACCATGACCATCTTCTATCTCTTAGGTATGACTCCAATAACGCACTGTCTGCCCCCGATTCCCTTTTTGCTTGGGATTATTGATGCCACATTTGAAGAACGAAGCCTTGATGTCACGAGCTGGAATACAGTTCCTTTTTCTATGTTTGAACAAAGGCTGTGGTGATGTCAGGAGCTGAGTATCCAAACTGGGTGTCCCTGAGCAGGTGCTGCTTGATAGCACTGTTGATGACACTTTCCATCACTTTACTGATGATGGAGAGTAGACTGATGAGGCTGTATTTGTCCGGAGTGAATTTGTCCTGCTTATTATGTACAGACCATACTCGAGTAGTTATTTTCCCGATTGTTGCTTTGTAAACGTACGGGAACAGATTGGCTAGTGGAGCGTGAAATTCTGAAGCACAAGTCGTCAGAACTGCTGCTGGGCCCATGGCCTTTGCAATATCCAGCTCCTTCAACCTTTTCTTGTTATCCATTAATCAAATTGGCTGAGGACTGCTATCCATAGTGATGATCTTTTGCACTGATGTTCTGGGCTCCTCCATCATTGAGGATGGGGATATTTGTGGAGACTCCTTTTCCAGTGAGTTGCTTAATCGTCCACCACCATCCATGATCGGATTGGAAGGACTACAGAGCTTAGATATGATGCATTGATTGTGGGATAGCTTAGCTTTGTCTGTCCCTTGCTGTTTATGTTATTTGGCACGCAAGTATGTCTGTTTGGTTTTATATTATTATTTTATCTTTTTATGTGCCTGCTTCAGCTCCTGGCGTGCCCTCCTGCACTCGCCAATGAGGCAATATTGTTCCTCTGGCTTGATGGTAATGGTTGAGGGGGTACATGCTGGGCCGTGACGTTACGGATTGTTCTGGAGTATAGTTCTGTTGCTATTGATTGTCCACAGTATCGTATGGATGCTCAGTCTTGAGTTGCCAGATCTGTTCGAAGTCTGTGCCATTTAGCATAGTGATAGTGCCACACAATACAATGAAGTTTATTCTGAAAGAGAAGTTGACAATTTTTCTCCACAACGACAGTGTGGTGTTCAATTTTCCAGATACTGTCATAGACAGATACATCTGTAGATTGGTAAGGATGAGGTCAGGTATGTTTACTTCCCTCTCGATCATTTCCCCCACCACCTGCTGTAGACCCAATCTCGGAGCTATGTCCTTTAGGAACCAACCAGCATAATCAGTAGTACTGCTGGCAAACCACTCTCGGTTTTCGACTTTGCAATCCCACAGCCAGAATAGCCTTGCTGCAATCAATGCTTTTCCAAGTGTTGTTTAACATGAGCGAGTATTGGTTTAGCTAAGGACCGATGTTACGTGGCAATCAGTAAGAGTCTTCTTTGCCCGTGTTTAACCTGAAGCCATGGACTGATTGCATCACACTGAGCTGTCCCCTCTGCTGGATCGGTGCTGCCTTTGGGACAGGACATATCCGGTGATGGGAATGGTGGTGGTTGGATTATTTCTGTAAGGTGTGATTCTGTGAGTATGACTATGTCAAGCTGTTGCTTAAATCGTCTGTAAGGCAGTTCTCCCAATGTTGGCAAGAGCCCTCAGATGTTATTAAGGAGGACTTTGCAGGTTCGACAGTGATGTTGATAATGATGACTTTTCCGGTGCCAGTTTAATGCCAGGTGGTCTATCTGGTTTCATTTCTTCTAGATTTTGTAGCGATTGGTACAGCTGAATGATGCATTTCAGAGGGTGATTGAGAGTCAATCGCATTGCTGGAGTGACATGTCAGCCAGACCAGTTGAGGATGGAAGCTGCCATCATTGAAGGATACTGGTGAACCAGATGAATTTTTCTGACAGTCGGCAATGATATCATTCTCATCAGTAGATTCTTAAGTCCAAGGATATTTTTAAAATATTGAATTGTATTTCCACCATTTGCAGTGTCGGGATTCGCAATTGGGTCCACAGAACAGGAGCTGATTGTCTGGATTGATAATCTAGAGATAATACAATGAGGTCTACATGGAACCACATGCTGGACTCAACTGCTAGTCATTGTGTTGCCCTGTTTTTCTTTCATTGTTTATGTTATTCTGGAATCTCATCATTCTTTAAATCCAAATTGAAGTACGCGGTGATGAACATTCTCCCTACTGCTAGAATTTCAGTCAGTCTGTTTTGTTTGTACATACATTTCAAGGCAGCTGTAAGTCAGAGAAGAACAGGAAGAGATAATGGGTGATTGTGCACTGTACATGTCACTTGTCAACTTGTCTGTCCAGGCACCTAAAGTATTTATCGTGGGTCAGAGAAGCACAGCATTATTATAGCATAAATGGAGGCCATTCAGCCCATCGGGGGGTCACAAGCTCTAGAACTGCACAACTGGAGATAGAGAGAGTGTGGAGATAGATGGTGTGTGAGAGAAATAAACAGAGAGAAAGAAAAGGAAGGGAAATAAACTGAGAGAGTATATAAAGGGGAGCGACTGACTTAGTGGGAGAGGAAGAGATGTTAAATGAGGGTGAAGTGCGATAGATCAGAAGACAGCATGAGGGTCGATATATATGGACAGACAGAAGTTAAAAGTTTTATTTAGAAATTCTTCTGGACTGCAAAGCCTTTCTCCGGGCGCCATACCCTGTGACAACTACGATGATACCGGCTGTCATCCCACATCATTTATTTCTTTAATATCGCAAAGTTGGGTTCCTGACATCTTAACAGATCCCATTAGGCCAATAGATTGGAGAAGGCGGCGTTTTTAAATAGACTGTGCCAATAAAATCAGGAAATGATAACCCCACCATAGACACCCTCCCAACCCCCAGATATTGTGTGACAGACTGGTCCAGAGAATCTCAGTGAGGGGGATCAATGACCGAGGGGAAATCAGCATCTCTGCTGGTGGTCAAATGATGATTGATTAAATTTGCACACCTCTTCCATTGTTTTGTAATCCACATTTTAATTTGTATGTATCAGTATCAGGAGTGCATTTTTACAACTTTATCTCTTTGTAGTCTGCATATTTCGGTCTGCACAGAAAATAATTTTGTCTCTGTATCTTGCATTGCATCAACACATTTCATTCATATTGTTTCTGCTAATTCCTCATTATAGATGTTTCCTTGAATCTGATCTTCATATGAGCTATAAAGAGTAACGTTCCGATACTAGTGATTGGGGATCATCACTGTTCCACCGCCCAGACTGAACAGCCATGTTCCCCAGTCCTTTCCATCTTCCGACTTTTCCATAATGTCATAATCACAATGTAATTGAAGTCCAGTAAATGATACTTTATCACAGTTCCTTAACATCGATAACATCAACAACATGACCCATACCTGCCCTCTCTGATCCTAGAATAACAATGTGAATGGTATTTGTCACGTATAATTCTTTGTTAAAATATGCATGCTATATGTTTTTATAAACCCAATTGTCTTAATCACATTTTGCCATCCGATAATGGATGAAAGATGTTCAGGATTTAGTTCTCCATTTATATGTAGAGAAGCATGTTTTTGTTCTGTCAAACCTCTGACATTACTTCCATATCCAAAGTAGACTGAATGTTTACACACAATCAATCTGCCATCTCCAACATTCGTTCCTTCAGTCGCACTCACATATCACATCCAGAATGCAGAAATGTTCAAAGTTATTATGAATTTTAATAAAACAGTATTGAATTAAAAGGGGTTAACTGGAGCTATTTATTCAGTAATTGTGATTATGTCAGTCTCCATGGATACTAAGCGTCCCTAGGGAGCCTCCCTCTTCTATCAGTAAAGGAATGGTTTCAGTGTTTCATCCCATAGTATGAGCGTGCACATCATCCACAGCAGTAACAGGGATCAGCACTTCGGAGAGAGGTGGAGGAGAGTCTAGAAACTGAGAACATCAGACTAGAATGTTCCAAAACTGGACAGAAGTTTATCCTATGCTCTTTACTGGCTTTCCCAGCCTTGGATATCATTGGCATCGCGGATTGTAGATGGACTGCTGGTTCTTCAAGCAAGCTGGTTACCATCCTATACTTGTTATTGTTGATGTTCCTGGTAAGTCACTCTATCTGATAAGTGAAACGGTCTGAACTGTATTGATTCTCATGATATGTAAACTGAGGAAAGGTGCAAGTCAACTGTTTCAGCTCCAATCAAATATTCCATTCCTTAGAAATAACTAGCAAATTGCTATATACAAATTACTCTCCAATATGCCAGGATATAAATAGACTGCTCTCCTTTTGTCATTTTCTCCTGCACAGATTTACATCTCCATATCCTCCCCACTCACCAATCCTGTCCAGTACCACCATTAAGATGTTCCAGTCTCCTCCTCAGCCTCAGTGCAAATCCTGAATAAACCTTCGTTTGTGTCTTTGTTAAATATGGATAAAGCTGTTTCAAGTCCCTTCTTCCTACATGTCCATTAAAAAATAATTGCACTTGAGATGTTTAACTTGTTCTCTGCACAAAATCTGAAAGATGGGCAGATAGTGTGTGATGGTCAAGTCATTGGCTCGTAATCGAGAGCCACAGAATAATACTCTCTGAATATCAATTTACCTCATGCCCATTAGAGAAGGCAATGGGTCATTCTTCCCGAATAATAACTTGTTGATGTCTCATGAAGCAAGTTGATGGAATATAAAACAAACCATCATCATTTGTAATAAACAGAAGCCTACATGCTTGCCTCAATTCCTGTAGATAAGGCAATGGATCATCCTTCTCTGGTACAGTCTCTATGTAACTGCAAATTCACAGCAATGTGGTTTACTCTTTACTGTACTGTGGAACGGCTGAACCAGCCACTCAGTTCAAGTTTGGCATAACATGCTGGCCTGACCAGGGCTGCTCATATCCCATAAGGGCAGAACAAAAGGAAAGATAACTCCATTCCTCTGCCTGCATCCCACATTCCTGCAGCAGATTTCCATTTAGGCCGGTAGCCATTCACTGTTTTAGGTGAATTCTTTGTGATTATGTCTCTCCCTGAGAGTGACGTCCATCTCGATAGCCACCTTTAATGGTGGCTTTATTGATGCTGACCTACAGATGTAAGGATGTATTAAATTCCCCATCAGTGGCAGTGCATTGTAAATGAATGGTTTCCTGTGTCACATGAAAGAAAGGGAGCCAGCTATGTGACGGAAAGGAATTATTGCGATCAGACCTGAGAGTGTTGTTGAGGCAGTACTTGGTGTATTGTGGACAGATTTTCTTTCCTTTATAAGGAATGATCTCCTTACCACAGGGACAGTTGAAATGAGTTTCACCAGACTAATCCCTGGGATGATGGCACTATGAGGTGTGAGTGAAGGTTGATCTGGAGCGCTGTGCGATAATAAAGAGGTGAACACTGAGGGGGATGGGCAATCAGTCATAAACAGAAAATGAGAAGGTGATAAATTCCATGACGACTGTTTCGTTTAAGATGCATGACCCTGGATAGTTCAAGTGCCTCTGAGGACGTTACGGCACCCACCCCAACCTCCACTCCCCAAGGCGATTGAGAGAGACGGAGAGGTCCAGGTTTTGAATTAACTCTCACAACATTAATACAGTGCAGTTGGTGTGTGATCCGGCACTGAATGTCATATTATCCACCACCCCAACAGCAGCAACAATACCTTCGTTCCAAAACAATTAACTATGCCCAACAGCTTCTGATCTTCATGAATAAAATGAATCCACCTTCTCAGAGATGCCCTTGCATTTCAGGACATTTACCCTATCGAAAAGATAGGCAGGTGGGCAGGGGGAGTGTATTTGCATTATTAGAAAGATATGAAATTAAATCAATTGTAAGAAAGGAAGTACGATCAGATAGTGTATAATCTGTGTGGGAAGAATTGAGCAACCATTTAGGTAAGACAACCGCATTTGGAGTCTTTTACAGGCCTCCAAAGAGTAGCCAGGAGCTAGGGCACAACACCAGGAGATAAGAAAGATGGTGTTAGAAAGGCAAAGTACAGTGATCATGGGAGATTTCAATATGCAGATGGCATGGGAAAATCAGGTTAATAGTGGATCACAAGAGGAAGAAATTACAGGAATGTCTTCGAGATGGTTTTTGTTGGAGCAGCTTGTTGTAGAGCCCATTCGGAAACAGATGATACTGGATTTATTGAGGCAGGCAGGATAAGGGAGCTTTAGGTGAAGGAAAACTTTGGAAGCAGTGATCAGAACATGTTTGAATGTATTCTGCAATTAGAAAGAGAGAAGATAGAATCAGTGGTAAGAGTATTTCAGCTGAACACAGGCAACTACAGAGGCATAAGGGAGAAGCTGGGTAAGATTGACCGGGAGAGGGGTCCAGCAGGAAACGCAGGGGAACAGCAATTGCAGCAGGTTCCCAGATTAGTTCAGGGGACACTGCAGAGATTTATGCTGAGGCATAGAGGCATGGTACAGGGAGGATGAGGCAACCAGGGTTGACAAGGGAAGTCAGGGATTGCATACAAGCAAAAGAGCAAGCTTAAAATGCGGTGAAGGGCTGTGGGAAACTAGAGAATTGGGAAACTTCCAAAGACCAACAGAGGGCAAAAAGGGAGGGAGATAATCAAATATGGTGGTAAGTTAACCAGCAATATTAAGGTAACTGTAAGAGATTCTTTAGAGAAATAAAATACAAAAGAGAAGTAAAAGTAATCATGGAACACTGGAAAATGATGCTGGAGAGACAGTAGTGGGAAACAAAGAAATGAATGGCGACCTTTGCATCAGTCTTCATGTTGGAAGACATGAGTAATTTCCCAAAAATAGAAGACAGTGACAGAGCAGACCTGATAATGGTGGCCATCATCAAGAAGAACATGTTAGAAAACTGAATGGACTGAATGTGGATAAATAAACCTGGACGAGATGGACTAGACCCTTGGAAGGGAGATAGCTGAAGAGTAGTGCAAGTGTAAGTGGTAAACATTCAGGAATGACTAAAATCAGGAAAGGGCCAAGAGGCTGGAAAAATTTCAACATGACACCCCGTTTAATAAGGGAATTAGGAAAAAGATGGAAATTTACAAACTGATTAGCCTAACCTTAGTTGTGAGCAACATCCTGGATTCCATCGTGAAGGATGAGATTTCTGAATACTTGGAGGTCTTTGGTAAAATAGCACAGAGTCATCATGGTTTCACCAAAGGGAGGTCATACCTGACAAACCTACAAGAACACATTGAGGGAGTAACGAGCAAATTAGATCAAGGAGAACCAATAGATGTTATCCACCTGCTCCTCAAAAATCCTTTGACAAGATGCCATGCAGGAGACTTTTGAGAAAGATATGGGCCTATGGTGTTAGAGGCAATATGCTAGCATGGATAGAAGCATGACTGTCTGACAGACAACAGAGAGTTGGGATAAAAGGTTCCATCTCTGGATGGCAACCAGGGACAAGTGTTGTTCTACAATACTCAGTGTTGGGACCACAACAATTCACTTTGTGCATTAATGATCTACATGAAGGAGTTGAGGTCATTCTGGCTAACTTTACAAAAAATGCAAAGATAGATAGAGGGATATGTGGCATTGAAGAGGTGGTTCAGCCGCATGAGGGTGTTCCAGCACATCTCCTCAACTTCCCGCACCTCCGCCCTTGAACGCCAACCTTCCAATTACAACAAGGATAGAACCCCTCTGGTGCTCGCCTTCCATCCCACCAACCTCAGGATACAATGCATCATCTTCCGACATTTACGCCACCAACAGTCAGATCCCACCACCAGAGATATACTTCCGTCCCCACGCCTATCAGCATTCTGCCGAGACTATTCACTTCACAACTCCCTCGTGAGGTTCACGTTCCACCCCCCACCAAGCCCCTTCCACTCCTGACACCTTTTTTTCCACTGCAAGAGGTATGAAAACTGAGTCAATACCTCCCATCTCACCTCCATCAAAGGCCCCAAAGGATCCTTCCACATCAGGAAAAGAACATCCTGTGCATCTAAACACCTCATCGACTCTGCCCATTGCTCCTGCTCTCCTCTACATTGGGGAGACAGGACATCAACTTATAGAACGGTTCAAGGAACACTCTCGGACACACACACCCAACAACCCTACTTCCCTGTGCTTGAATAATTCAACTCCCCCCCCCCATTACACCAAGGGCATGCAAGTTTTCGGCCTCCTCCACTGCCACATTCTAGCCAGCTGTCGTCTGGAGGAAGAACGCATCATCTTACACCTTGGGACCCTCTAACAACACGGTACTAAGGGAAATTTCACCAGTTTCCTCATCTCCCCTCCCTCCACCTTATCCCAGATCTAACCCTCCAACACAGCACCACACTCTTGAACTGTCCTGCCTGTCCATCGTCCTTCCTATCCATCCACTCCACCTTCCACTCTGACCTATCACTATCACCACCCACCTTCATCTAGCTATCGTCTTCCAAGCTACCTCCCTCCCAGCCCCAGCCACTCCCATTTATCTCTCAGCCCCATTCCACTCACCCCTCCCATTCCTGATGAAGACTTTATGCCTGACACGTTGAATCTCCTGCTCCTCGGATGCTGCCTGACTGGCTGTGCATTTCTAGCACCACACGTTTTGTGTCTGATCTCCAGCATCTGCGGTCCTCACTTTCTCCTGCTGAAGGATTTGCACAGGTTGGGCGAGTGAACAAAGAAGCGGTAGATGGAGTATAACGTGGGAAAGTGTGACGTCATGCACTTTGCCAGGAAGAATACTGGCATGGACTATTTTCTAAATAGCGAGCAAGTTCAGAAGTCTGAAGTGCAAAAAGAAGAGGGAGTTCTAGTCCAGGAGTCTCGAAAGGCAAACTTGCAGCTTGACACTGGTTCGGAAGGCAAATACAATGATGACGTTTTTTTTTCAAGACGGCTTGAATATAAATGCAGGGGTGTACTTTTGATGCTCTATGAGGATTTGGTCAGGCCACATTTGGACTATTGTGCACAGTTTTGAGTCCCATATCTCAGGAAGGATGTCCTGGCCCTGGAGTGTTTACCAAGGACATACACAAGAATGGTCCCAGGAATGAAAAGCTTAACATGTGAAGAACATCTGAGTGCTCTGGGTCCATATATGATAGAGTTCAGAGAATGTTAGGAGGTCTGATTGAAACTTATTGGGCACTGAATGACATGGGCAGAATGGATTTTGGGAAGGTATTTCCAATGGTAGGAGAAACTAGGACCCGAGGGGCAGAGTAAAGAGAAAAACTTTTAGAACAGAGACAAGGAGGAGCCTCTTCAGCCAGACAGTGGTGAATCTATGGAATTCACTGCCACAGAAGGCTGTCGCGGCCAGATCATTGAGTATATTTAAGAGTGAGACAGATAGATTCTTGATTGTAAAGGGGACCAAAGGTTGCAGGTAGAAAGCGGGAGAATGGGATTGAGAAGCTTAACAGCCATCATGGAATGGCGGAGAGGCTCAATGGACTGAATGGCCAAATTTCTCCTTCAATGTCTTCGGTCGTACGGTTAATAATGGCTCTCTTCATTCCTCATTGGAGACGTATCCTGGAATTTGATCTTCATATGATTTATGAAGAGTAAAATTCCAATACAGATGGCAGGGAAATATCATGTTCCCTCCCTCAAGTCTCAGCAGCCATGTCCCCAATATCATAATCATACTGCAATTGAAATCCAGTGAATTTTACTTAATCACAGTTGATTGACATCGATAACATTAACAGCATGACCCTCACCTGCCCTCTCTGATCATCGAATAACCATCTGAATTGTGTGTCACATCATATTCTCTGTTAACATATCCATGCCATTTATCTGTTATAACCCATGTTGTCATAGTTACATTTTCTTGTCAGATTATGGACTAGAAAAGTTCTCTTCATATTTTCTGACATTATAATCACTGATCAGTCGTTACAGACTGTATGTTTCCAATTATAAAAGGGGAAACTTGTTTAAGTTCTGACAATCCTTTGACATTATTCTTTATCTAAGGCAGATTGGACGATTACACACAATCCGTCTGCCGTCTCCAATATTCCTTCCCTCAGTCACCCATACATATCCCATGCCGAATATGTAAATTCTAAAAGTTCTTTTGAATTTTAATAAAATCAATATCGAGTTCAAACTGGTTAACTGGAGTTATTTGTTCGGTGACTGTGATTAATGTCAATCTCCGTGGATCCTAATTATCACAGTCAAGAGTTTCCATAATTGAAAGTTAAATGGGCTCTGTTCGAGATGCTATCCTATAGTAAGAGTAGGAACATCACTGACAGCATTACAGTTATCAGAAGCTCGAGAGAGAGGGGGAGGAGAGATCAGAATCTGAGAAAATTAGACTGGAATGTTCCAACAATGTACCAGAATCTGAGAATATGAGGCTGGAATGATACAACAATGCATCAGAATCTGAGAACATTAGACTGGAATGTTCCAACAATGTTCCAGAATCTGAGAACATTAGACTGGGATGTTCCCATAATGGACCAGAATCTGAGAACATTAGACTTGAATGTTTTAGCAATGAACAGGAGCTTATCCTCGGGTCTTCAATGACTTTTTCAGCCTTGGATATCATTAGCATCATGGATCCAGGATGTCGTTTGGATTATTCAAGGTGGTTACTATCCCATCCTCAATATAGTTGTTATCACAGGTACGTCATTATATTTGTCTACTAAACCGGGTTGAACTGAATTTCTGCTCATGATTTATATATTTTGGAAAGTGCAAGTCAATGTCTTCAGTTCCAAACAAAAATTCCTTTCTATATAAATGATAACTATCAAACTACTATTTGTAAATTACTCACTGATATGCGAGAAGGACCCAGAATGTTCCCAAACTCCATAATCCATTTTGCCCTTCATAGATTTACATCTCCATGCCCTCCCTACTCACCAATCCTGTCCAATACCACCATCATGATATCTCAGTCTCGTCCGCAATCTCAGTGCAACTTCTGAGTGAACCATGATTTTTGCCTTTGTTCAATCTGGATGAAACAGTTCCAAGTGCCTTCCAACCACATGTCCGTCACTAAATAATTGCTCTTGAGGATGTTTGACGTGTTCTTTGCACATACTGGAAGACAGTTTATGGTGGTCAAACCATTGACTCATAATCTAGACCCACAGAATAATAGTCTGTTGATATGTCATGAAGGAAATTAAAAGCAATCATTATCTTTTGTTATAAAATCCCATCTGCTTGTCTCAAGTCTTTTAGGGAAGTCAATGTGTCAAAATTCCCTGGTCACGTTTCCGTGTGACTTCTGTGTTGAACATGTGGTTGCACTGTACCTTTAAGAGAATTAAAAGCCAGCAATAACTACCTGACAGCACCAAGTCTTCTGGAAAATAGATATAATGTAACATTTGGTCGAACAAATCGATTAGCTCATTGTCTCGAGACAAAAACAAAATCAGCCAAACAGTTTAAATTATACCCCAAAATGCCAATGACACAATCCAATAGACTGGGGGTACAAGACCGTGGAAAATTGAGCAGTTGAGCGGACAGCTGCCAAGCTACCAGCATGCAAAGACTGCCTGAAAAAAATAGGTCTCTTAAAAGTACATTTATTGATTAGTAACTGGTGAAGTAGAATCCCCAAGAAGAAAAGAAGACACGACTATGGAGAAGAACTGGAGGCTTTCTGGTTTTGAGATAAGAAGTTTTATTTTTAAAATCTTAATTAGGAGTTTTATCGGACTAGTATTGCGGAGGGGGATGTAAAAGATAGGTTGGAGGAACAAGTTGTAAGTATTTATTCGATTATTATTCTCTGCTATAGTTTAAGAAATAAAGTTGTTAATTTTTACTTTAAATAGTTCTTAGACTCTAGAATTATCACACGTTACTGCATTGGATAAATCTTTTCTCTGTTGCTGGTTTTAATTCAGCGGGAAATTTTAACCGGTGTTGTAACTTTACAAGCCCCCAGCAATGTGTTTTACTCTTTACTGTCCTGCGGAACAACTGAAACTGCCACTCAGTTTAAGATTGACATAACATGCTGCCCTGACGAGGGCTGCATACATCCTGTGAGAGAAGAACAATAGTAAAGGTAGCTCCCACCCTCTCCCTGTTTCCCGTATTTGTACAGCTCATTTCTATTCAGGTCGGTGATCATTCCATCTTTTAGGGGGATTCGATCTCATTGAAATTCTCCTCAAGTGTGATGCAACTCTGGTGCTGGCTTCATTGATGCTGACGCACAGACGTAAGGAACTTATAAATTCCATGTCAGTTGCAGTGCGTAGAGAAATAATGGCGTTTTATAACAAAGGAAAGAAACGGCGATGTCTTCGTGAGAGAAAAGGATTATTGCGCTCATCCATAAGAGTGTTGCTGAGGCAGTATTTGGGGTACTGTGGATAGACTTTCTCTCGAGTCTCACCAGACTAATCCCTGGGATGATGGCAACATGAGCAGTGATTGAAGCTCAGTGAGAGAATAAGGTGATTGCATTGAACATTAAGGGGATGGACAATAACGAATGATGTTCTAAACAGGTACTGATACGGTGATAAATTCCATGGCCTTTTTTTCACTTGGGTCACATGAATCTCGATAGTTTAAGAGCCTCTGAGAACGTTCCACTCAATCACCCCCGCTCCCTATTTCGAGTGAGACAGAGAGGGAAAGAGAGAGAGAGAGAGAGGTTCAGGCTTTTGAATAAAGTCTCCCAACATTAATACAGTTCAATTTGTACATGATCCTGCAATGAACGTCATGTTATCCATAATCCTGACAGCAGACAAAATACCATCATTACAAAAGAGTTAACCGTTCCCAGCAGCTTCTGACCTACATGAAAAACATGGATGTGTCTTCTCGCAGATGGCAGATGCCTCCTTGAGACTTGACACAAAATATTTGGGTTCCCTCCTCATTGCCAGCAAACCATGTTAAAGTAGCACACGTTCTATAAACAATGGAACCGTGATTAACATCATGGAGACCTCTATCATTGCAGTCTCGGTTTCATTGGTTTGTTTGTTGGAGTATCAATGACGCCCACCTCTTCTTGTATAACTGTCCTGTGGGGCTGAATAGCCTCCTCCTGGTCTCATGGAACAGGTTTAAGGGTCTGATTGGGCTCGGCCTGTTCCTGTTTAACATCTCGATGTACTGACCAGACCACTTCTCTTCCTGTGGAACAGGCAGAAGGATTGAATGAGCTGTCGCTCTTCATTTTCAGTAGATTCTAGGGCTCAATGGCTTCCACATATCAGTGTGTAACCAGCTTGAGATGCTGATTGACTTCCTCTTTCAATTGTGGAAATGTGCAGTGTCTGGCCGTGCTGTTACGTAAATGTTACCGACACTTTAACAGCACAAACCGGAATACTGACCGGGTCTTGCTGCACATGGACACAGAATAGCTCAGGAGCTGAGTGGGGACAAAATGTTCTGAATATTGTGTGATCTTCAGTCGTCATCCCTCCTTCAGATCTTATGATGGGGAAATACATTGATGGAGCAGATCAAGATGTTTGTGCTGAGGAGGCTAACCTAAGGATCTACTGCAGAGTTTTCCCGGGTCTGACAGGATTGTTGAACACCGACCACAAACATCTTTCTTTGTGCTCTGAAAGACCCAGACGGGTGGGAAGTTGCACCTTATTCCCATTCAGCTCAAATATGTGGGTGGTCCTGATGCCATTCTCATTCAAATACTGACTTGATATCAAAGCCATTCTCTCTTTGCTGAGCCCCTGTGTTCACCGCTTGTTCATATCAATTAGGTGACGATGTATGTGTAGGGAATGATTCCCTCTCACAGACGGTAATCACTGTCAGGAATTATCTGGACTGGAGAGTTATGGGAGCTACATCACTGAAAGTATTTAAGGAGATAGATGGATTTTTGACCTGTCAGACAGCTTAGGGGTGTGAAGAATTGGGCATTAAAGAAGAGTTAATATCAATAGTGGATCAGCCGAATTACCTGATCTGGTTCCTTATGTCCTCATATTCTGTAATTACAAAGTTAATGATTGTAATTTTCCCGAGCGTTCTGTTATTGAACGTTGCAATCAGTCAGAGCAAAGTATTTTGTGAATCATCTCTGAGTGAGGTATGTGAGTTGTATTCAGAGTGAATCTGGGTCTATAATATGACCAACAAATAAGGCACAGGTTACAGAGAGGAGACACTCTGCAAAGAGACCAGAGGCGTCTTTCGAACCCGGCCTGGATTTCCAAATAGCATTTCCACCCCACACCAAGCTGTGTGTGTGTGAAGTCTTGAGGGACTGAATGAGATGTTGTGTTACTGTGGACCAGGCATTTGGAGCAAGTGGCCTCCAACTGCTTCTTGAAGGAGCTGTGAGTGGTTCATTGGAACATAGGAACATAGGACTGAGCAGCAGGAGTGGGCCATTAGACACTTTGTTACCGCTCCACCATGCAAAAAACTATGTGTCATGTGACTGTGGTCTTCCCAGCACTTTTCTGTCTGTATACCATTTTCCGACAGTCACTTTTCTTTCAAATGTCATCAAATACAACTTTGAACACATGTAAACATCCAGGCACCACAAACTTCTGGGGAGGGAATTTCCACTTGGACAGCCATTTCAAAATTTCTCATTTGTGTTCCAGCCAATATTGGAGGGTCACTGTTTCCTTTTCCAGTACCATTCCCCACTGGTTACACCAATTTTAAATGCAACCAGTTTAGTGATGTAGCCAATGATATCGGTCTCAGACGAGGTCATTTTCTAGAAAAAGTGTGAGACACAGAAAGTTGAACTCATATCAAATGGTAAAATGACAGAGTGCCCCAAATGTTATTCTGCATTGCAAGTTATTCATTTCAAATAAGCTGCTGGTAGTGGGATTTCTTTCTGGAACAGTTGGATTTGGCTGAATTCAGGCAGTGGAGAGATTCCAATGAAATCTCACCAGGAATCCTTCACAAGTGGTAAAGATAACTCAGAGATTTTATGAACTGACACTGCTATCTGGTGGAACAAAGTAAGAGAGAGGGATCAATCGGCTGCTGCTTCTCAGGCAGGGAACAATTTTCTCCCTCTCTGTGTTGGAACATAAAATGATGTCAACTGAACACCAAACTGGACCATGTGTGCTCTCCAGGAACATTCTCTGGAAAAGCTGATTATGGATTATATTCCGGGGCACCATTGCTGTTGTTGTACACAATTCCATTCAATCTCAAAAAATGTCCCCACTTTATAATTTGATGACATGCTTACACGTGGGTCTGTGTAATTTGTAAATAATGGTAGGTGTCTTCAAAGTATGTGTGGTAATATCAATGCATCTTTTCCTTCAAATATATTCTCTAGCTTTAGTCTCCCTGACAAGAGATAATATGCATCCAGCTGATGCACTTTTCCGAAAGTCATGGATGGTTCAATACTATTTCTAGGCTAAGATCGAAACTGATTATCCCCAATAACCAAAGGCCAGCATTCCAGGAATGAGTAAAGGGAAACCTCTTTGAAATTTTCGAAAACAATTATATCCTTTTATTTTATTGTTAGGGGATCAAAACTGCACATAGTGCATGAGGTGTGGTCTCAGTAATGCCCTGTACAGATGCAGTAAAACATTACTGCCATTAAACCTGTAACCTTTTGTCAAAATCAGCATCATTCCACTTACCTACCAAATTACATGCTGCATCTCCAGACTGACTTCACATGATTCATGTCCCAGGAACATAGAAACCACCTGTATCACAGAGTTCTGCAATCTGTCTCCATTTAAATTGATTACCATTGTTTTATCCTTCATGTCAAAATAGACTTCTTACCTTAAGTTATTTCTACTGATGGTTTGCGCACTAACCTTCCCTGTCCATAATCATATTGCAGATTCACTACCTCCATTTGACGACACAATCAATGACCATCTTGGTGTACGAGCTAATTGAGCTCCAAGGCATTCCCTCCCCTTCCTCCTGATCTTTGATACAGATTATTGGTCATTGATGACCCCACAGTGATCTCTGAGGCACTCTATCAGTTAGAGCTTTGTAGGCTGAAAGTAAACATTTCTCTCTTACTCTCTATTTCCTGTTCG
Organism: Chiloscyllium punctatum; assembly: GCF_047496795.1. Lineage (NCBI taxonomy): Eukaryota > Metazoa > Chordata > Chondrichthyes > Orectolobiformes > Hemiscylliidae > Chiloscyllium > Chiloscyllium punctatum. The sequence goes on along the minus strand of NC_092755.1, from coordinate 32,453,242 downwards.
CAGCAGATTCACTGTTCCTGTGTAGCCGTTCAGGCCGGTTTAATGGCCTCCCCCTGAGCTGTGTGATGTACTCAGCGGGCTGAATTACTTCATTCTATATTCCTGTGTAATTCCTTAGAGGGGCAGAATGTTCTCCTCCTGTCTCATTGTATAGATCTTGTCTGACTGAATGGGGTGGTCCCCTACCCTGGAACAGCATCGAGGGGTGGTTTGAGCGAACAACACATGGGTTGGGGCAGCAATACATCTTTGTAACAGCATCGAGGGTGGAATGAGGGTACAACACATGAGGTAGGGGCAACTGTATATTTCTGTAAAAATATCTAGGGTGGATTGAGGGAATATCGCATGCGATAGGGATAGCAGTATATCACTGTAACAGCACCGTGGAACGGATTGAGGGAACAACACCACAGGTAGGGACAGGAGTGCATCTCTGTAACAGCCTCGAGAGGTGGATTGAGGGAACAACACATGTGGTAGGGGCAGCAGTTGCCCATTCCGCGGCACCATTCAGAATGCTCATGGCTGATCCAATTGTGTCTGATCATCCCTCTCCTGTCTGTTCCCAATAAATACTTACTCTCCTGTCCACAAAGATCAGTCGAGCTCAGCCTAGAATATCCTCAATAACAGAGTCTTCCCTATTCCCTGAGGATGAGGATACCACAGACAGCACAGCACTCAAGGGAAAGGGACATCCTTATTTCATTGTGAGACCCATTACTTTAAAACTGTGTTAACCTCACATCAAATCACCACCTCTTTACATACCTAAGGACATAATATTTATGGATAATCATAAACCATTCTGCCCCCAAACATGTCCCACATACCTACTGACTCTGTCCAGTCAAATATGTATCAAACCCAACCTCTGTTGCTGTATCGGAAAGTGCGTACCTGACAGCATAACACCACATGAGCAGGAAAAAAGGAGCAGAATAAGGCCATTTGCCCCATCGAGTCTGATATGCCATTCAATAATTTCTTGTATGTACCTCATTCTCCTGCCTTCTCCCTGGAATCCTTGATCCCTTTATAGACCAAAAACGTACCGAATTGAGTCATAATGACAATAGTGCTTGTGTCTCTGTGTGTACGTATATGTATGTGTGCATGTCCGTATGTGTTTGTGTGTGCCCATGTGCTTGTTATCTGTGTATTTGTGTGTCTACATCTGTGTGTCTGTGCATCAACCTCTGTGTTTCTATCTGTGCTGGGTCTATTTGTGTGCAACTGTATATGTCTCAGTGTGTTGCAATGTGTGCATATGCCTATCTCCTTATATGTGTAGCGCATATTAGTATGTTGGGATGTTTACCAATGCATCTGTGCATTCCTGTGTGTGCATGTCTGTGCAGTGAGGTATCTGTTTTTTCTTTGGGAGTGAAAGGACTGACGTTGGAACTGACAGTGGGTTTAAAGTGAGAAGTGAAGTTTGCTATTTTCTTGGTTGATGGGAAGTGGATGTTGCAGAATCTCCACATGAGCCATCTTGATCCTGTCCGGCTCATGCCAGGGTTCTCCCCACATGGTGGGGGAAGGGGGTGTGAGGGAACAGATCTCAGGCACTCCACTACCCGGCTTGGCCCTTTCTGTCCCATTCCAGGCAGTTTCTCCTGGAACAGGAGAAAGAGAGGGAGGGAGGGAGGGAGGTAGAGTGGGAATGGGTGACCCTGCTGTTAGTGCTGGTGGAGGTGCGGCTGGGGGTAATAGTGAAGTGTCTGGAATAAGTCAGTCGACGGTTGTAAATCCATTTAGTATTATTAGTATGGGGGTTATTGCGTAGGTGACAGAGAAAGTGAGGAAGAAAGCTCCTCAATTCAATAATGAGTTTGGTAGTGCCTGAGCCTTATTTGGAGATAGAGCGTGAGCCTTGTTCGGGGGTGGTGCCATAACAGATTTAAAGGGAGTGTGAAGGAGCAGATAGAATATGGTGACCCTTATCCTGACAGAGCAGGGAATGTTATTGACGCTTGTCCTGTATTGTTGAGCATTTCTTCAGATCATCACTAATCGTGCTCCTAATCACACCTTGTCTTTCCAAATGCATGTATATCTTATCTCTCTGAAGCTTTTCAGGTAAGGTACCTAATACTGATTTTTGGTTTAGTTGTCTATAGTTCCCAGGTTTTTATTTGTAGCCCTTCTTGAGTAAGGACGCAACATTTGCCACCCTCCAGTCCCCCGGGACCTCACCCTTTGGCCAGCGATGATGCAAAAATATCAGCCAGCGCTCCCGCAATTCCTTCTCTGTCCTCCTGCAGTGTTCCTGAATATATCTGGTCACAACCAGGAGATTTATAGAAATACTGCAAAGTCTGAAAAATGCGACTATTTATTTTAGGTATAAACACCAATGAAAGGGAAAGTGACACAAGGGGATGTTTAACATATCAATTAGAAAATGTAGTAATCATAGGAAGTAGCTTCAGAAGAATTTCAGTCATGGTGGAAACCTGAGAATTCTCAGAAATTCACGATCCACACACAAGGGCCATGAAACTGATAAGAAAATCAAAGCAGAACATGAATGATAACAAACAGGAACAAAACACTGCATAAATCTACAATCTGTATTTTTAAGGAAACAAAATAAAAGTAAGGTCAAATATGGAAATTTGTAATCGGGAGAGTAGTGTTCATTGTGAAGAACAGGGAAATGGCGAAGAAAATAACCAGTTCCTTTGCATCTGTCTTCATGGAGGTAGATCCACAAAATCACCCAGTAATACACATGATATTGTAGGGCTTGTGCAACTAAAGACATAAAGTCAATTTATATCAGTGGCAAGGTATTATTTGAGAATGTAACTGGATTGAGCATGGCTAAGTCTGACAAACCTGATGTACTTCATATTAAAATGTCAGGCATAAATCGGCAAAAGAAGTATTAATTGCACTGTCGATGACTGTGTTTTATTTTCCTGTGCATTCTACAGAGGCTGGAAGCCATTGTGGATAAATGAAAGTTAGCAAACGTGGTCCAAGCACTATAGATTAATGGAAGGAATCCAAGCTTCTATAAAGGGAAGAAGACATAGTTTGGAGAACTGCCGATTAGGTAACTTGACATCTGCATGGAAACTGTTGGAATCTATTATACAGCATGTGATCTTGGATATTTAGGAATTAACAGCAACAATGCAGAAAATCCATATGTATTTCTGATAGATATCTAACTAGGTGTGCTATTAGCTTTTAGACCCCATCAACCACCCTCTGAGAGAAGGAACAGGAAGTGACTTCACCACGGGAAATAGCACCACCAAAGGAAACGACATCACCAACCCAAAGAAAGCGAAACATATAAATAGAAAGCAGGAATTTTCAGCATTGTTTCGCATGAGGTCCGCTAAAGATGTTACCTAGTAAGATAACGAAACGTCTGGAAATGAACACTCCAGCTCAATGAGCAAAACTGCATACATTGTGTACAATGTTGATGAGCCAAAATGAGAAAGAATATACTGACTACAAAAAAGTGCAATGGACATTGTCCAGATTAATCCCTCAGATGGTGAGATTCCCTTTGAGGAAACTCGGTCTGTGTTCTCTAGAGTTTCAAAGAATGAGAGGAGGATCACAATGAAATTTAGAAAATTCATAAAACAGATGACAAGTTGGAAATAAACAGAACGTTTCCCTGGCTGTCTAATCCACATTCAAGGCAAATAATTGCAGGCTAAGGGACAGACCATTTAAGACCACAATAATGAGGAAATGGTTCACTCGGTGAGAACTGCCTAAAACAGGGGCATAGAAACCTGCCGGTAGGGCAAGATTAGGAAGAGTCCCCAGATATTCTGCAAGTGTGTCAAGTGGAGAAGAATAACAAGGGAACAGGTAGGAGTCATTCGTGACTTGCCAAGTTGCATCCAAATCAATTTAGTGTTAGGAGACAGAGGGTAGTGTTTGAAGGCTGTTCGCGAGACTGGAGACAGGTGTCCAATTGTGTATCACAAGGATCAGTGCAGTGTCCCTCATTATTTGTGACTCGGAGGTGTGGTGTTGGACTGGGGTGGACAAACCTAAATTCACATAACACCAGGTTATAGTCCAGCAGGTTTATTCAGAGGCACTAGCTTTCAAAGTGCACAACCACCTGATGAAGAAGCAGTGCTTCGAAGCCAGTGCCTCCAAATAAACTTGTTGGACAATAATCTGGTGTTGTGTCATCTTTAACCTTATTATTTGTGGTATTCATAAATGGTGCAGCTGTGAATATAGACAGGGTTGGCGGGAGTGTGACAACTAAGTTTGTGATTGATACAAAGATTGTCTGGGTGATTGGCAGTGAGGAGGAAGGTCTTATGTTACAGGAAGATACAGATGGAATGGTCTGATGGGCAGGTAAATGGCAGATGAAATGTAACCCTGATAAATATGTGGTAATACACTTTGGAAGAAGGAACTGGACAGGGGAGTACTCAACGAAAGGCAGCACACGAAGAAGCTCAGAGGGTGCTTCTCCACACACCCCTGAATATGACTAAACAAGTTAAAGCACAATTTGAGAAAGCATAGGGACCGTAGATATAACCTTTATTCATCAAGGCATAGATTATAAGAGCTAGAGGAATTTTGGTTTGTACAAGATGGAATACTGATTGTAGTTTATTACAGGAAGGATGTGATTGTAGTGGACGGGGCTCAGAGGAGATTCACTGGCATGTTCCCTGGGATGGAGCATATCAGCTTTGGAGAGTGGTTGGATAAGCGCGGGTTGTCTAGTTTGGAGGAGAGAAGGCTGAGTGGGCCGAGATTCAGAAGGAGAGGATTACGAGGGGCATGGACAGGACGGATAGACAGCAGCTGTTCCTTCTAGTCAAAGGGCCAAGAACAATGGAGCACATTTTAAAGTGAAGGGTTTGAGGTTTGGAGAGGAATTGAGGATTATTTTTCACTCAGAGGGTGTTGGGGTCCGGAATGCACTTCCTGAGAGAGGAATTGCCATGGTAACTTCACAGCCATTAGAAAACACATGGCTGTGCACGTGGAATGCCATAAGATTCACGGCTACGGTCTTGTGTCGGAAAGTGGGGCTTATGTAGACCGTGCTGTATTGTTGATGGTACAAAGTCTGTGCTTCTGTGTTTGCATGGCTGTGGAAAGTTAATCATTGAGTAGCTTAAGGTAGGAATTGATGGGTTTTTGAAGAGCATATTAACAAGGGTTTTAAGATTGAACTTGTAATATCTTCTGAAAGTATGTCAATGGCAAAATTAAGGGAAAAAAGGTGCTTTATTACAGTCTGTTGCCAGAGAATTGAGCACAGGGAAAAGGCAGAACTATGGAGCAAATACTTCGGCTATGTCTTCACAGAAGAAAACAAAATGAAAAAAATAAAACGTCCCAACTACTAATGAACATTAGTCTGTTGAGAAAAAGGGAATAGAATGAAATTAGCAACTGAACAGTTTTAGAGGAAGCATTGGAACTGAAAGTAATGAGCACACACAATGTCACAGAGGTTTATCAAATGGGCATCATATTTGAGAAAGTGACGTTTCGCATAATTATGGAGAAACAATCAATGCAATACAATTGCATTTTCAGAAAGAATTTTGATAAAGCCCCAAGCCTATTATGCAAATTCAAATCCCTTGGAAGTGGGACTAATATGGTTTTAGAATGGGAGAGCTGGCAGGAAGCAGTGAGTAGGAATAAAATAATTGTTTTTTTTTAATGGACGGCTTGGAGGATATAGCAAGGATCGGGGATTGGGCCCCAGTTATTCCAAACACTCATCATATATTTGGCTGAGTGGATTAAATACAATATTTCCAAGTTTGCTGATGGCACTAAGCAATATCGGATTGTGAGTGGGTGAGCAGGATGTCAAAATGCTCCAAGTTGATTGAGACAAGTGGAGTGTTGGGTAAATACGTGACAGATGGAGAGCAATGGTGGGCGGGTCGTGGGATATGTGATATTGTGACCTTTGATGGGAAAAACAGAACGGGAGCCTATCATTTGAAAAGGGATTGCTTAAAAATGTTGATCTCTACAGGAACGTCAGCTGCATTTTTGTTTTCTTCTGGGCAACCCACTGAAGTCAGTGTAGGGCAGTGAGATCTGAATCCAGAAGTCAATACTGAGAATGGCATTGGGACGGTGACCAGTGTACACAGACCCAATAAGTGGGGAGCTGTAACATTGAAAAGGATCTGGATCTCCCTGTACACCAATCACTGAAAGCAATATTGCCGGCGCAGACAGCAGATAGGCAGATAAATCGTGTATTCACCTTCATTTCAGGGGGACATGAATACACGAGTAAGGGTGTTTTATTGCAGATGTTAAGGGCCTTGGTGAGACATTGTCTCGAACACTGGGCAGTATTATGTGCAGTTTCGGTCTCCTTACCTAATAAAGGACAAACCTGAAATTGATGGAGAGCAGTGAAGATGACCAAACTGATCTCTGGGATGATAGGCTTGTGTAGGCAGAATCTGGAGCAGCTGGGCTTGTATTCCATGGGCTTTAGGAAAATGAGTGGCGTTCTCAGTGAAATATATAAAACTCTGCTCGGGCGAGGCAGATTTGAAGCAGGGGTGGCAATTCCCCTGTCTGGGACATCAAAACAAGGGGCCACAGTATTAGGTACAGGCAGGCCTCTCTGCATTGAGATGACAATAAATGTCTGCACTCAGAGACTGGTGAACTTGGGGAATTATCTCCCAGATCAGGCTATGGAAACCAAGGCACTGAATATAAATAAGGATTTCTGGAAACTAAAGTGATACGGAGAGAGCAGGGTATGGTATGAAGATAGAGGATCAGATATCATCACAGGTTGTTCTCCAATAACTTGGTAGCTGTGTACCTGTGCATCACTGTGTTGCAGAAAATTATGCAATATTAATGATGTGCTGTATGGGGAAAAGAGAATAATGGGCGAACCGCAAAACATCAGTAAAACTCAAAAATTAAAGTTAATCTAACACACGCACTAGCTCACTCTAATAAACCTTTAAATCATCTATTGTAATGAAATAGTACTGTAAATGTAACACTTTCACAATGCAGTCACTGGCTACATCCTTGTACCTTTCACCAAGCTCTTCACCCGAAAGCGTGCACTGCTGACTGACCACCTGATGCCCAACATGGAATTCCAGTTCTCCTCAAGATTCTCCGCCTGGTTTGAAATATAGTTCCTTCTAATTGGAGAGAACACTTCCCCATTTCAGACTCAGGTTCAAGGTTTGCAGAGCGGATTGCATTCCTTTTTTAGCTGAACACTCAGAGGGTGCATTTTTCAGACAGAGGATCCTGAGGCTGGGTTTTGTTGTTCAGCTGGTGCCTGGCAAGGAATCGCGTCACAGTGCGCGGGACCTCACTTTATAGAAAAAAGGTGCACAATTCACGAATCGCATTGCAGTCAAACCAGTTTAATAAACACGCGTTATCAGAGAACTGCCTGTATATTGAAACGAGGAGCAAGATTGATGGACTGAAGGGACTACAACAGTTCTTATTTTATATTTCACAATGTTTAAACATATTAATAGATATGAACACTGTGTCGGAAAAATTCCATTGAGGAGACTTTCTCCATGAACTATAATGGGGAAGGCTCAAGGTGTTGAATGGCCTACTCCTTTCCCGATGTTTCTGTGCAGCCTGTGGGAAAGCTCTGTAAATGTTGTCACAAGCTCTCAGATGTTAGGAAGGAGGTCTCTGCATTGTCAACAGTACTGTGATTCCCGTTCCCTTTTTCTGATATCGAGGGTCGTGCTGGGTATTCTGTCGGGTTTTATCCTTTAACACCTCGCAGCAGTTTGATACAATTGAGTGTCTTGCTTGGCCGTTTCAGGGACCATTGAAGAAATTATCATATGTCAGTGTGTCTGGAGTCACTTTTAGGCCAGACCAGGAAAGCACGGGAGATTCACTTCCTGCAAGTACACTGGGGAAGCAAATTAGTGTCTACAATCGACATTGACTTCAAGGTCACTGTTACTGACACTCGATTTTGCATCTTAATATTTTATGAATTGTTTTTAGCTTCCACCAGCTGCCAGAGCATTATCCTGGTTTGGATTATTAACCAAATGACATTTCCACAACAGCACCACCTCCACATGGGGACCTCTCTGAAATCACACTGACCAAGTTTTTTCTGTGTTGCTTGACAGTTCTGTCAAAAAGTGCTACCATCACTTTAACTGTCGTGATGGGACTGAGGGGTGGTAATTGGTCAGATAGTAATTAATCCCCTCTTAGGGGACGGGACATAGTTGAGTAATTTCCACATTGCCAGGGAGATATCAGAGTTGGAGCTGGAATGACACAGCGTCCCCAGGGACACGGCTTGTTGTGCAGCACAAGTCTTCAGTCCTATTGCAGGAATGGGGTCAGGGCCCATTGTCTGTGTCGTATCGACTGTGTTCAGCTGTTTCTTCATGTCATATGCAGCAAATCGAATTGGTTGACCACTGCCATCTGTGATTCTGTGGGCATCATAGCAAGGGTGAAGTGGATCATCCATTCAACACCTCTGGCTGAGGATGGTGCAGATATTACATCCTTGTCTGTTTCACTGATGGCCAGGGCTGTTCCAATATTTAGCATGGGGATATTTCTGGTGTCCTCTCCTCCAGTAAGTTGTTTAATACTACACTGATATTTATGTCTGGATGTGGCAGGACTGCAGAGCTTAGATCTGATCTGTTGGTCTTGGGCTCATTTCATCCTCTCTATCAGATGTTAGTTCTGCTGTTTAGAATGAAACCACTCAAGCGCTGTAGCTTTGATTTGTTGTCATCAGCTTTAGGTACACATGGATCTGACCTTGGCATGTTCACCCACACTCGTCACTGAACCATCACTCGGTTTGATGGTAATGGTCGACTGATGGGGTATCCTGGGGAAAATGTTACGGATTATGTTTGAATACAATTCTGCTTCTGTTGCTGCTGTTGTCTGCAGCATTATATGAAAGCCCAATTTGAGCTGCAATATCCGCAATTCAATTCTACTGACTGTTCTCCAGTTCAAACCGAGACCCATTCACCGATCAACCGTTTACTCAGTGACCGCACCTGGTTTCTGATGCAGTAATACTTCCATTTTCATATTCTCATTCTGCTGAGGGTCTCTCCTTGGTGTCATGCTTCCAATTTGTTACATTTCTCAAACCCTTTAACATATTCACCTGAATCTTTTCTTTTCTCGTCATCCTATTTTCTGCGTTTGAATTGAATGTGTTTCCCTCCGGTTTTCTCCCTGACCATGATTAACAGCTCTTTGGTGTCAGTGATGCCAGCCTTATGCAGTTTCTGAGCCAATGAATGTGCGCACTACATGTTATCATTCAGTACCCAGTGTCGGGCGCTCTGTGTTGGACAGGGCGTTTGAGCAGCTTTCACACACATCATTGGAACTTGTTCAAAAACAGAAATTGCCGAAGAAACAAAGCAGGTCTGCCAGCATCTTCTGTAGTGAATGTAGAGTTAATCTTTCGGGTCCAGTGAGCCTCTGCAAAGTTTGCAGTTACTCCAGCAATTTTTGTATTTATTTCCAGTATCCATAGTTATTTGTTTAATTTAAAGTTTGTGCTGTGCCTATTGGTTTCAGGAGAAACTCAGCAGGTCTGGCAGAATCTGCTGAGACAGAGAAAGAGAGTTAGCGTTACAAGTCCAGTGTGACTTGTTCAGAACTGAAAAGGGTTGGAAACTGGGCTTTTTAATCCCTTTCCGGAGATGGGGAGGGTGGAAAAGAGGGCGTGTCAAAAGATAAACGCGCAATGAGCAGTGGTGAACGAGAAGATGATGCAAAATGGGTTTAAATTAAGGTGTGAATGGGGGAAAGGGGTTCTCTCTAACTGAGTGTAAGATAAAGAAGACACAACCACACAAGGTCATGGGAGAACAGGAAGGAGAATGTTGACCATGTGGTATTAAATAGATCTAGATCTATACGTTTTCACAGTATACATTATCACTGTCTTCACACGATGGAATTCAGGTGCTTGACCGCTTATTAGCACGAGTAAGAGTTTCATGCTGCCTTAGTTTTTTTTAAATTTATAGCAAAACTTACAGTATGAAGTTTGGGTTGTTTTCTTTACCTGTCAGTTTTAATATTCTTTCCAATTTGCAGTGCTTATCGTTAAACGTTTGATTTTGAAGTTAGTATCAGATGGAGTGTACGAGTTTGAGGGGTGGCATTCTAGAAGTTTATAATATCATGGGTGGCATGGATAGAGTGAATAGTGAAGGTCTTTTCTGCAGGATCAGGGAGTTCAAACATAAATGAATAGCTTTAAGGTGGAAGGAGGCAAACTTGAAAGGGACAAAGAGACAACTGTTTTTACACAGAGGGTGATGTATGTATGGAATGAGCTGACAGAGGACCAGTGGTAGGCGCAAGTACAGCTACAATATTTCGAAGACATTTGGACCAACATATGAATGAGAAACGTTTAAAGGCATATGGGCCAAGTGCAGGCAGATGGGACTATTTTAGTTTAGAAAAGCACAAGACCATAAGACCATAAGACATAGTAGCGTAAGGCAATTTGGCCCATCGAGTCCACTCTGCCATTCAATCATGGCTGATGGGCATTTCAACTCCACTTACCCACATTCTCACCGTAGCCCTTAATTCCTCGAGATAACAAGAATCTATCAATCTCTGCCTTGAAGACATTTAGCGTCCTGGCCACCACTGCACTCTGTGGCAATGAATTCCACAGGCCCACCACTCTCTGGCTGAAGAAATGTCTCCGCATTTCTGTTCTGAAATGACCCCCTTTAATTCTAAGCCTGTGCCCACGGGTCCTAGTCTCCGCACCTAACGGAAACAATGTCCTAGCGTCCATCCTTACCAAGCCATGTATTATCTTTTACGTCTCTATTAAGTCCCCCCTTAACCTTCTAAACTCCAATGAATACAATCACAGGATCCTCAGCCGTTCCTCATATGTTAGACCTACCATTCCATGGATCATCCGTGTGAATCTCCGCTGGACAAGCTCCAGTGCCAGTATGAATTTCCTGAGGTGAAGGGACCAAAACTGGACACAGTACTCCAAATGGGGCCTAACCAGAGCTTTATAAAGTCTCAGTAGCACAATGGTGCTTTTATATTCCAAACCTCTGGAGATAAGTGACAACATTGCATTCGCTTTCTTAATCATGGACTCAACCTGCATGTTGGCCTTTAGAGAAGCCTCGACTAGCACTCCCAGATGCCTTTGTACTTTGGCTTTACGAATTTTCTCACCGTTTAGAAAGTAGTCTGTGCTTTTATTCTTTTTGCCAAAGTGCAAGACCTCGCATTTGTTCACGTTGAATTCCATCAGCCATTTCCTGGACCACTCTCCCAAACTGTCTAGATCCTTCTGCAGCATCCTCACTTCCTCAGTACTACCTGCCTGTCCACCTAACTTCGTATCATCTGCAAGCTTTGCTACAATGCCCGCAGTCCCTTCATCCAGATCATTAATATATAATGCGGACAGCTGTGGCCCCAACACTGAACCCTGCAGGACACATCTCGTCACCGGCTGCCATTCTGAAAAAGAATCTTTTATCCCAACTCTCTGCCTTCTGTCAGACAGCCAATCCTCAATCCATCCCAGTATCTCACCTCGAACACCATGGGCCCTCTCCTTGCTCAGCAGCCTCCCGTGTGGCACCATTTCAAAGGCCTTTTGGAAGTCAAGATAGACCACATCCACTGGGTTTCCCTGGTCTAACCTACTTGTCAACTCTTCAAAGAATACCAACAGGTTTGTCAGGCATGACGTCCCCTTACTAAATCCATGTTGACTTTCTCTAATCACACTCTGCTCTTCTATGAATTTAGAAACCTCATCATTAATGATGGATTCAAGAATTTTACCAACAACCGAGGATAGGCTAATTGGCCTATAATTTTCCATCTTTTGTCTTGATCCTTTCTTGAACAATGGGGTTACAACAGCGATCTTCTAATCATCTGGGACTTTCCCTGACTCCAGTGACTCTTCAAAGATCTCAACCAATGCCTCCGCTATTTTCTCAGCCACCTCCATCAGAACTCTAGGATGTAGCCCATCGGGGCCAGGATATTTATCAATTTTAAGACTTTTTAGCTTTTCTAGCACTATGTCTTTTGTAATGGCAACCATACTCAACTCAGCCCCCTGACTCCCATTAATTGTTGGGATATTACTCATGTCTTCCACTGTGAAAACAGAGGCAAAGTACTTGTTAAGTTGTCCTGCTATTTCCTTATCTCCCATCACTAGGCTTCCAACATCAGTTTGAAGTGGCCCAATGTCTACTTTTGCCTGTCGTTTGTTTCTTATGTGTTGAAAGAAACTTTTACTATCATTTCTAATATTACTGGCTAGCCTACCTTCATATTTGATCCTCTCCTTTCTTATTACTCTCTTTGTTATCCTCTGTTTGTTTTTGTAGCCTTCCCAATCTTTTGATTTCCCACTGCTCTTGGCCACTTTATAGGCTCTCTCTTTTTCTTTGATACATTTCCTGACTTCCTTAGTCAGCCATGGCTGTCTAATCCCTCCCTGGATAATCTTTCTTTTCTTGGGGATGAACCTCTGTACAGTGTCCTTAATTATACCCACAAACTCCTGCCATTGTTGCTCTACTGTCTTCCCCGCGAGCCTCTGCTTCCAGTCTATCTTAGTCAGTTCCTCTCTCATGCCCTCATAATTACCTTTATTTAACTGTAACACCATTACATACATTTTTGCCTTCTCTCTTTCAAACTCCAGACTGAACTCTACCATATTATGATCGCTGCTTCCTAAGGGTTCCCTTACTTTAAGATCTTTTATAAAGTCTGGTTCATTGCAAAGCACTACGTCCATAATAGCCTGCTCCCTTGTGGCCTCCATGACAAGCTGTTCCAAAAACTGGTCAGCATGGACAAGTTGGACCAAATGTTCTGTTGGTGCACGATATGACTGTATGAATCTAGAAAGTGAGGAAAATATATGAAAAGATGTGATGTAATAAATTGGCAAGAAATATAAAAAACAAGCATCATGAGCTTTTCCGTCGACATAAAAAAAGCTTGAGAATGTGTGTGTGAGCTGAAACAGAAATGAAGTAAGGAAAGTACATTGAGGCCATTAGGACGATGTGACTGGAGAACTGGCCACAGGGAACAGGCAGATAAGTTACTCTAGTATTTTAAATCATTCCTCATGGGAAAGTACAGTAAGCATTTAAATGGTATAAACAAGATGGTAATAGGAGGGCAGTTCTTGAACTGTCTCTAACAAAAGGAACAAGGTTTTTATCTAACAGATAAGAATAAGGGTAGGCAGGTCAGCAGCAATTCAGAGCTAATTTTAAAAGAAATGGTCACAGAGTGACTAGCGGCACTGTGTGAAATATTCCATAACTCCTTGGATTGCAGGACCATTCCAGTGAAACTGGAAAACCTCCAATGTGGCGCCTGTCTTCAAAAAAGTAATGAGACAGAAGGCAGGAATTATTTAGCATAACCATTATTGCTGGGAATCTGTTAGAGCCTGTTATTAAGGAAGGAATTGCACAGCACTTAGAAAAGCTTAATGCAGAGTTGGCATGGTTTTGTGAAGGGGAAACTATTTTTGTTCTGCAAAATCATACAATTACTTTTTTGGAGACCCCTGAGAATGTCAAGATTAGAGTCATGCTGGAAAAGCACAGCACGTCAGGCAGCATCCAAGGAGCAGGAAAATCAATGTATCGGGCAGGAGCCCTTCATCAAGAATCCCTGAGAAAGTGATTTGATAAAGGGAACTGGTCAACATGAGGCTTTTCCAGAGATTTTTGACAAGGTATCACAAATAAACGTTCTGACACAAGACAGAGGCTCGTAATATGATGAATAATATATTAGCATGGGATGATGGTTACTTAACACATAGAAATTGGAGAGTCAGGAATAATGGATCTTTATGAAAAAGACGTATCTACTGGATTGCCACAAATATCAGGCCGATGGCATTAGTTATTTACAATCTATACTGATAGCCTGACGGCGGGAGCTGAGTGCAATATACATCCGAGTTTTTTTTTTTGAATAAGCGTGATATTACTGAAATGTACAGGATTCAGATGGGGCTTGACAAGGTAGATGCTGAGAAGGTGTTTCCCCTGAGTCTCGAACTTGAGGCAGCAGATACCGAATAAGGAACATCGATTTCAATCTGGTGTGAAAAATGATGTAATGTCTCAGAAGGTAGTGAATGTCTGGAATTCTCCAACCCAGAGAGTTGTGGAGGAATACAAGGAATTGGGTAGGAGAGTGGAGTTGAGCCCGGAATTAGATCAGCCATGTTCTTATTGAATGAGATTTCAGGCTTGAGGGACCGAAGAGCTGACTCATGTTCCTACTTCTTACGTTTTTATGATATGCCTTTGGAAAGTAATGGTTATTTTCCTGGAAGTCGTGTAGTACAATGTTGCATTCGGGAGAGGAGAAAATTTACATGAGTTAACCCTGGATGGGATATAGGAGCTGCATTCAGAGCAATTCCAGAGCAGTAGATACAGAGTGGGGAAGCTTGGAAAAAGGGATTGCCGCTGGGGATCACTTTCTGACCAAGCCTGGAATTTCCAAGTGCATTTCCCAAATTACACCTAACCAGCGGTGTGGCCGCGATCTGCCTGTATGTAGCAGGTCCGAAGGGCTGGATGGAATATCAGAACATAGGGCTGAGGGACACGAGTGGGCCAATTGGCCCTTTGACACTACTCCACCAGTAAATAAGGTCATGGCCCATCTCATTGTGGTCCCAGCTGCTTTTCTCTCCATGCACCATTATCTCTGATTCACCTGTCTATGGAAAATCAGACAAAGCCAGTCTCGATATAATAAAAAGATCCAGCCACCCCAAACATCTGGGAAACTGAATTCCCACTTGAATGAAATCCCACTTTGTGACTTATTCCTCACTCCGGTTCAGACTGAGGATGGAGGGTGTCACTGTTCCCTTTTCTAGTCCCACTCCTCCACTGCTCACAACAAATTTTAAATGTAACCAGGTTGGTGATATGACCGATGATAAAGGTCTCAGACTGGGTCAGGTTTAGTGATAGGAACAAGTCAGGCAGATTTCTTTCATCAGCCGCAGGTAACTAATAGGGCTAACGGAGCAGCATGTTAGATTTGTGGATAGCACTACTGCCTCATATCAGCAAGGAGCTGAGCTCAATTCCAACCTCGTCCGACAGTCTATGTGAAGTTTGAACATTCTTCCCGTGTCTGTTTGGGTTTCTTCCCAGTTCTCCAGTTTCCTCCCACAGTTCAAAGATGTGCAGCTTAGTTTGATTGGCCATACAAAATGGCCAGAGTGACCAGGGATATGTAGGTTAAGTGGGTTAGTCATGGGAAATGCAGGATTACATGGATACGTTAGGGGGACAGGTCTGGTGAGATACCTTTTGGTGGGTTGGTTTGGACTCTATGGGTCGAATGTCCTGCTTCCACACTGTAGGGGTTCAATGACAACGGCATTAAGTTTGGGCTATACAAACTCCCAGTCAGTATATAACTGCTCCACCCGCCTCAAGGCTTTGTATGTTCCAATAAGATCAGCTCTCATTCCAAGGGTAACCTGTTAAAGTCCCCATAATACCAGCCCATCATGCATGGAATAAATTAAGTGAAACACTTCTGAACTGCTTCCAGTGTTACTATATACTTTTGCAGTTAAGAATGCAAAAATAAAACTAATCTCACACACTGGTGAGTCTGTTTATTTTTGTTTTCTCCGGGTGTAGTGAGTCTTTGAAACAGTCTTCCCTGCAGACCATTCGAGGCAGAGGTATTGAATATTTTGTAAGCAAGGTTTCACGAATCACAAAGGAGTCAATGATTATCGAGGATTGGGCAGCAATGTGCAGTGTTAGGGAAACTGTAAAGAGTGGTACTGAATGACACGGATCCAGAATATCTAGGAATTAAGACAAATGATAACATCGATAAAGATTTAAATGGGAAACAAGATGGCAGCGATCTGTAAGGTCTGCTTTGCTGACCTCTGCATCACAGTAATGCTCTACCCCATCCCACCACAGTCATTTCCTTGTAATTCAACATTATAGAGCTATAGAATCCTTACTAATCCCGTTTTGTCAAGTGGAAATGACAAATCATGGGAAAAGATCGAGTAGGTCCCAACACGCAGCGCACCCATCAGAAGCTTTCAGCATGCCTGAGGCCGCACCTGTAAACTCATCTGCTCGTTCATTGGACCCAGTTACTCACCAGGCCTTGGTCACCGAGTTCACCAAGTTATGCGAAATGACTGAAACCATGATTGAAGAAAAATTCAGCAGGAGGATAGAACCACTCTCAGCAGTGCTCCAAAAACATGAGCAGCAACTTGAAAGCCTTGGAAACAGAACGGATGAGGTCGAGCGCCAAACTCCAGAGGCAGAGACAGTGATCGATTCCTGTAAGGAGCGGTCCTCATCCTTGAAAAACAGATCCGTACCTTAACTGAACGAGGTGACGACCTCGAGAACAGGGGCAGGATGAAGAATGTTCGTTCATACCATCAGTCTCCTGGACCAGACATAAGGTGTTCAGCCAGTGAATGTTTTTGCGAGAACTGGTTGCAGCGATTCTTTCACTTCGAAGCTGAAGAGGGACGGGTGAAGAGTGAGACAGTTCATCGGGTTACGGTGCGCAGGTCAGGCTCAGATCGACGCCCTCACCCTGCCCTTGTGTGCTGACATAGTAGCAGGGACAAACAAAGACTGATGGAAACTTCAAGAACACATGGAAAAGACCCGACGAGGGCTCAAGGAGTATGTTCTTCCAGGTCTTTTCAGCGGCAGTGATTCATAAAAGAAAATCTTTTGATGATATCAAGAGAAGATTAAGGGAACATGAGATTCAGTATTCCTTAATGAACCCAGCGGTGCTCTGCATGCTTTCAAAAGATCCACTGACTCTCCAGAGGATGCGAAAACTTTGTGGACACTTTAAAGTAGGCTGGATGCGTTAATGAAAAGCGATAATCATGTCTCTCTTTTTTAAAAGAAAGTTTGTTGACCGTTTCTGGTATTAAGCAGTGCTAAAGTATAGTCGGGGATGGGTAGACTACACACTTTTAACTTCTTCATTAGTATTACTATTCGTTTTTCTCTTGCTTAGTTTGTGTGTCGGGTTCGGATCAATCTGGAGGGCGTTATGCAGGTGATCGTGATGACTGAATGCCTACCTAAGGGCAGTTCAATCCCGATGTTTGTGATTAATTGCCCTGGATGCAGAATTGATAATGGGGCAGAAGATAAAGATTTGTAAGGTGCAAATGCATCCAGTGGGCGTGGTATAAATGCCCTCCTGAGTGCCATTGTCACCTTGCATCCTTTTTTTTTTGTTTTTGTATGTATTCATTTTTGGAACGTTTTGAGAGCTTGTTAGTTGTAGTAGCTTTAGTTTGTATGTTTCTTTTAGTCTCTATGATTCTTTTTTCATTGATGCTCAGCAATGTGCAATTCACGTTCTTCCTCTCTGGAGTTCAAATGCTGTTTCAGTGTGTAATGGTTAATGTCATGCTTAAATGGTGTATCTGGAACATTAAGGGGTGCCATTCGCCAGTTAAGAGGGAAAAGGTACTTTCTCGTCTTAAAAAGGTGGATATTGTCGTATTGCACGAGATGCACTTTGATGACAAGGAACATGTGACATTACAGCAAGGTGGGTTTGATCGTCTTTATATCTCGTCTTTTAATACTAGGAATAGGGGAGAAGCCATACTGGTGAGGAAGAATCTTTCATTTAAATTACTGATTGTACTAGACACTCACGGAAAGATCATAACCCTCAAAGATATATGGTGAAGAAAGCGGTATTTTGAATGTTTATAGCTCCCGGCTCACTGTGTTAAATTCCTGATAGATGCATTTTCCATATTAAGTAATCTTTCTTCACAGCACATTATCGTAGGAGGAGGTTTCAATTGTCTTCTGCACCCACGGTGAACAGTATGCCCAAAGGCACCCAGCACCATCTTTCCAATCGAAGCAATTAGTGGATTTTTGTGTGGAACTGGGGCTGGTGGATATTTGGAGGCCGATCCACCTCATAAATAGAGATTTTACTATCTTCTTTACTCGTGTTGATCTCTTCCTCACCGTGCAGCAGTCTTCGATTCAGTAGTATTCTGTACAATTGGGAATATTACCATTTCTGACCATGCAGCAGTATACCTATTGGTTAAGATTAAGGGAAATATAGCAGGTTCGATACACTGGCGAATGGATCCCTTTATTCTTAAGGATAGTAAGTTCATTGAGTATTTCTGTAATGAATTCAGATCTTTCTTAGCCATTAATTCAGATTCAACCAGTAACCCATCTATTCCATGGAAAATTGCTAAGGCTCATGCCAAAGGAATAATTATTTCTTCGGATGCGGCAGAAGCTGGAGCATGAACTCTTGCTCCAGGCATGGTTGAGGGCAGCCGAGAGGGCAAACTGATAGACTCTCGGTGGCTAGGCTGCAGAGGATCACAACGCTTCGGTCTACAATGAATTCTATGCTCACACAGACAGCCAAGAAGTAACTTACTTTTGCAAAACAAATGCTGTTTGAGCATGGTGATAAACCGGGCATGTATTTAGCCTATCTTGCGAGGAAAAGAGAGCACCAAAGCCATTACCTCAATTAGGGAAGGTACTGGAACCCTTAGCTGCAATCCCATAAAGGTTAAAGCAACATTTCAGAGATTTTACTACGAATTATATCAGACTGAGTATTATGAGAATAGGTGGATTAAGATGAAGTCTTTCTTCAAGAACTTGAATCTTCCACGGATATGCACCATTGTCAGTGCAGCAGGGTGTAAAGAAGCTTCTGGGCGGAAAGGCGCTCGGTCCTGACAGATTTTCAAGTGAGTTTTATGAGGAATTTATAAACCTATTGTCAGGGCCAATGCTTACCATTTTAGTCACTCACACAGTGACGACTGATTCCCACCATCCTTAAGAGAGGTTCATGGCTCTCTTATTCTTAAGAAAACGAAGACACCGGAAGATTGTGCTTCTTATAGGCTCATCTCACTTTTAAATGTAGATGTCAAAATCTTATCTGAGACCCCTACATTATGGCTGGAAAATGTGTATCCTTCCATTGTCAAACTGGACCACGCCAGCTTATAAAGGTCTGCAGACACTTCAACAATATTAAGCGATTTCTCAATATGGTCCAAGCGTGTCCAGAACAAATTACATAAGCATTAGTGATCCCTTTAGATGCAGAGAATGCATTTGGATGGTTGAGTGGCTGTATCTCTTCTATACGTTAGAATAGTTTTGTCGAGGCAAGATTTTTATCAAGTGAGTGAGGGTCCTTGAAAGCAATCATCTGGCCACGTTTATCACCAATGTTGTGCGATCCTATAACATTAATATTCCTAGAGGCGGTCCAAGATAGACCCCTTTCGCCATTATTGCTTACGTTAGTGACTGAGCCACTGGTGAAGGCCATCTGAAGGGACCCCAACATATCTGCCCCAGAAGTGGGAGAGAAGCCACGTAAGATTACATTGTCTGCAGATGATGGTCTTATATTTTGTTAAATTCCATAGCTTTGGTACCTCACCTCATGCAATGCATCAGTTCGTTTGGTGCATTTTCCGGCTATACTATTGATTTTAAGAAGTCGGAGGCCATTTTGGGGAAATACCTGATGTCGACAGAGAATCCTGGTTTCTTTTTCATTGGTCCCTGGGGGTGCGGGAAGGGTGGGTGATGGGGATATTCCCTATTAGGTATATTCATTAATCCTATCTTTGAACTTATATTTAACGTGGAATTTGTCCATTTGCTTAGCAAAATTAAACAAGACCTTCGAAGATGGGAGGCACTTCCAGTACCCTGGCTAGATCGGATCGCTCTTATTAACTTGAATTCCCTCTCTTGTTTGCTATACCCGTGTGAAAGGTTTCTTTGATGTTTCCCAGACAGACATTTAGGAGACTTGGCTCTTTGATTTGTCACCATAAGCGACCCCTTATCAAGTTAACCAAATTATGACCCCACAGTTTGTGGGGAGTAGATCTCCCAGATATTAAAAACTATCAGTTAAGCTCCCTTATTAGTCTACTATTCATAGACAAACTGAGGACAGTTCCGGAGTATTGCCATTTCCAAGTAAGTATCAATAATCTTAAAGCATTGAGGGAAATGTGTCCGATCGAGGACAATATAGCCAAACCTCATTTCTTACCCAAAAACTTGGTGTACCGTGTTTCCGACTGGGGATACTAGATTCCATGTTTAAACTGTGGGCAACTCGTGGGTTTATCTTGCTTTGATGATTTATTTGAGGAGAAACAAGGATGTCCTTTGATTAAATAAGTCGTAACTATAGACTAACGAGTAGAGATCGCTTCTGTTTTCTTATTATCAGATCAGAGATGTTATTGAAACAATTACCAAGCTTTTAGCCGACCCGTACAAATCCGATACAGAGAAGAGGGTGCTCAGTGCTAAGAACACACTCTCTGTGAGTACCCTTTATCATTTGTTGGAGATTGGCCCCTCAGATGAGACTTTTGGCCTTTCTGAGGTCTGCGAAGAGAGTTGGGCGTTCAGATCTCTTCGGACACAGGGGAGGACATCTGTGAAAATGCAAGAAGTATTTCGATCTGTCAAAAGACTCTTGCCATGTAGTTGAAGAATCTTCATGGAGTCTATCTGGCCACAAATCCTCTCTCAAAATTCAAAATAGGAGTATGTCTGAAGTACAGAATGACATTGTGCACTCTTACTCATTGCTTGTTGACCTTCCACCAGCGCTATATGAGCGGCGTGTTGGGTGTGATGGAGAGGATCCTGGGGACCTAATTGGAGTTGGATCGGGTTTCCCTTTTCCTGGGCCTGCCCAGTGTACCTTACTCAGTTGTGTATAGGAACAAAAATACTTCAATACCCTCAGTCTCTGCGTCCAGAAAAAATACAAATCTGTTGTTTTGGGTGTCTGAAAACACCCTGGGTCGATTGAGTTTTCGCGAGATCGTCATGGAGCATAGCCCTTTGGACTTTTTTAAAGGTATTGTGCAACAGTAAATAGAGGATTTTTATAAGACATGGCAGCCCTTTTTGAATTACCAAGATATAGCCTGATCTGCCACTCTAATAAGGACTTTTATATAGCTATGATGAACTTGCCTCATGATTCTGATGTCCAAAGAGGAAGAATTATGGACAAATGAACATGCATTAGTTGATGCTCTTTAAGTTTGAGAGCTATAGTTTTGTTACACTGAGTTCTATTATTCATTTTTTATTATATTTCTTTTTCTTCTGTCCTTTTATTTACGTTTTTGTTTTGTATGTACATGCACATGGGTGTAACTCTGTTCAATTTGCATTGTTTTTTGAGTTATTGGTTCATTGTGGCATTAAAAAGATTTTCTCTCAATAAAAATATTTTTGAAAAAATTAACATGTTAATATGGATATAATAGAGTCCCAAAGGACCACTTTCTCATTAGTGAGACCACAAATTGTGGTTTGTCCTAAGGATAATCACACCACGGGTGACAGGGTGAGGTTGTGAGGACGTCCCCTTCATGGTAACCTCTCTCTGTGTGGGGAATTGAACCTGCGCTGTTGGCCTTCCTCTGCATCACAAGCCAGCCATCCAGCCAACAGAGTGGGAGACTGCATAAGTACTATAGACAGAAATAGCCAAAGTCAAAGTAAAATATAAAATTTGATAAGAAGGAAAAAGGTACAATTCAGATGACGGTCAGATAACGGCTGAGGAAAATAAAAAACAATCTCCGCTGGATATTGTATTTTGTAACGAGACAGGTGATTAGATGCTATCTTTGGTTGAATATAATAAGGTGACACAAGCGAAATAACCAGAATTACTAATTGTGATTTGATATCGATAACCATACTATAAGAGTATATTTTTGATTATTCTATATGAAGCATGCTAACCATGGAATTAAAAAGCCGAAGGAACATATTTTTTGGAGGGTCCATCGCTATGGCAAATGCCTCCCAAACACACGCTTGAAGAAACCCGCGGTAAAAAGTGCCTGAGTGTCGCCTAGTAAGTGACATGAAAACAGGGGGCTGAATGATTGAAAGTTCCTGCAACGTGAAGCTCAGGAGACAGTCAGATCACTCCTGATCTTATGAAATGGTACGGCACATTTGAAGGGCTAAATTGATTCATTATGTATTTTAATTGCATATGATTAGAAAAAAAAAAACACTCTGTTGCTTCCCCTAATGTTTTTCACACTGGGCCTCTGCCATTTTCATGAAACTGCAAATTATTTGTAATATTATCGGGAACATTCCATAATCAGCATTCTCCAGAGCATTCTAGAATCTGTGGCGGTATTACAAAGGCAAGAGACAGAGAGAGAGAGCGAGTGAGAGAAGAGGGGGTGGGGTGCTGCATGCAGGAGTGTGAGTGGTTGAGCATGAGCCGTGTTCAGGTGTCGGTGCAATAACAGATATACAGTGAGTGTGAGGGAGCAGAGAGAATACAGTGACCCTTACCTTGACAGAGTGGGGAAGGTTACTGATGCTTGTCCTGTGTTACTAGACATTCTTTAGACTGCAGATACTGCACTGAGCTTGGTGTTGAGCTCACACAATACTCGGTGGGTCTGGTGGTGTGGCCCACTCTGATAAGAGACGTTCTAACCCATCCACCAGGACTTCCGTGACCCTGTTGATAAACCGTGGTGTAATTGGCCCTTATCTGCAATGCTCTGGGTAAACTGTACCAGGCAGCTCCAAACTGAGGGAAGGCCAATCTTGCGCCCATTGTCCTTTTAAATATGGCACCCAGTGCAATGAATCATGGAATATCCAGGGGCATATGGGCGATAGTGGGTACG
Source organism: Chiloscyllium punctatum (assembly GCF_047496795.1). Lineage (NCBI taxonomy): Eukaryota > Metazoa > Chordata > Chondrichthyes > Orectolobiformes > Hemiscylliidae > Chiloscyllium > Chiloscyllium punctatum. The sequence continues at coordinate 32,430,396 of NC_092755.1, read as the reverse complement.
TCAAGGCGGGTGGGAAAATCGGGCTGGCATTGAATGAGAGGGATACCATGTGGTAGGGTGAGTGGTTAATGAGGTGGGTTCTATATGATAGCACCAGGAAACTAGCTCGAGCTCGTGCAGACAATCCCTCAGTCACACTCAATGAAAATGGCACTGATATAAATTATTGTTAGATTCAGCCCAATGAGTTGAAGACTCTGCTGACCCCATTCAGAGTTACAGAGCTGAAGAACAAATCCACATTCAAAACTCTCCATCATCTGAACTCGCACCTCTATCCTGTGCACCATAATTTCTGGTAAGACTGGCTTATTTTGCCGGATGCTATCGAAATGCCTATATTTCAGCATTCTGAAATCTGTGAACATATCCTTCCATGATATTGTTTCTCAATCTCACCCTCTCTGTCTAAACCCAAAGCCATTTTCATTTACAGTCATGCACAGAGCCAGGCCCTTTAGCCAAAACTGGTCCATACCAACCAAAATGTCCGTCCACATTCACCCCATGTCCCTGCACTTGGCCCATATTCTTCTCTGCCATTCCTATTCATACAGTTTTCGAACAGAATGCAGTGAGATTTTGTGACATCAAGAAAGGCCTCAGGAAAGATCTCGTTGAATCTACCATTCATCTCACCCCAGCAATCGGATTACACAGAAACAGTTTCACTGGACCTTATAAACAAAAATTTGAAGCAAACGCTGGTGGGAGATATATATGGAAGTAAGTACTGCAGGGAAAAAATTGCGTATGTTATACAAAGGAAATTAGATAGACAAGCGTTTGCAGGCAAAACTTAACGGGTCTGGTTGCATCTGAAGGAAGGAAGTCGAAAGTGTGCCCCCCGAAGAGCACAGCAGGGCAGGGCCCCTCCGAGGTGCAGAAACGTCTATGTTTCGGTCATTAGCCCTTCATTCGGAATTCATTTCTGAATTCACTTTTTCCTAATCCTCTGTAGGAAGAGAGTGAGTCAATATTGTTATTCTGTGGACTTTTCCTCACAACAGTTTTTGTTTCCGAACACCAGTATATGCAGCTCTTTGTTTTATTTTAGATCAGCAATTATCTTGCATGCTGCAGTATTAATGGACAACTTGATCTTAGAAGAAGGGGAATGGGTGAGGGCAGAAGAGCAGGCAATGTGTCAGTCACAGTTTAAGGCCCTGTCCACCAGAATGTGAATCCTGGGGTGAAGGTAAAGGAGGGCTTGTCAGAATCACTGCACTGGAATTCGACATCATTTGAACAACTTTGACAGATCCGGAGAAAGTGGGAGGATGCAGTTTCTCTCGCAGCTGGTCATTGAGTAGCACAGTGGCTAGCACTACTGCCTTGCTGCACCAATGATCTGGGTTCGCTTCCAACCTTTGTTGACTCTCTGTGCGGTGTTTGCACCTTCTCCCTGGGTTTGTGTGAGTTTCCTCTGGGAGCTTGCTTTTCCTCTCACGGTCCAAAAATGTCCAGGTTAGGTTTGTGACCTCACTAAATTGATCCACAGTATCCAGGGATGTGCAGGTTCATTGGATTGTCTATGGGAAATGTAGAGTTACCGGGGTAATGTACGGGCTTGTTGGTCAGGATGTTATCTGGAGTGTCAGTGTTGACTCGATGGGCCAAAAGGCCTGGTTCCACACTGCAGGTCTTATATAATTTATATGTAGCTGCCTGTGTTTGAAAACACTTCCCAGGAACCTACCTATAAGTGCTGACAATATTTGCCTCAACAAAATGTTACACCTTCCATTTGTCTAACATGAACTCCATCAGCCACTCCTCGTCCCTTTAGCCCATCTGATCTAGGTTCAGTTTTAATTTGAGTTAACCATCTTCACTGTCCACTACCTTACCAATTTTGGTGTTATCTGCAAACTCACTTACCATTCCTATTGTATTCACATCCAAATCTTTTATATAAGATGACAAAATCCATTAGATCCTTGTGGTACACAGCTGTTCACAGGCCTCCCGTCCAAAAAACACTGTCCACAAACATTTTCTTCATCGATTACCTTCGAGCCAATTACCTACAAATCTCCCTGTGTTCCATGTGATCTCACCATGCTAACCAGTTTACCATGCGGAACCTTTTTGAATGCCTTCCTAAAGTCCATATTGTATTCCACAGTTCTATTTCTGTGCCTTCATCAATCGTATTCGTCACTTCTGCAAAACGCTAAATCAAATTAGTGAGACACGATTTCCCACACACAAAGCCATGTTGACTATCACTAATCGGAATTAACATTTCCAAACAGAAGAAAATCCTGTCCCTCAGAATCCCCTCCAACAAATTACGCACCAATGACATCAGTCGCACGTGTCTACAGTTTCCTGGCTTTTCCTGAACCAACTGTTCTTAAACAATGGCACAACCTAACCTGTGACTGTCGATGATGCCAATATTTTAGAAAGAGACCGAACAGTTACTTCCCTAGCTTGCCAAGAGATTCTGGGGTACAACTGATCAGTTCATTGATCATAGAACAGTGCAGCACAGTACAGGCCCTTGAACTGCTGATGTTGTGCCAGTAGTTTATCTTACTCTAAGGTCAGACTAACCTTCATGCCCTTCATTGCACTAAAATCCATGTGTCTAACCAAGAGTCACTTAAAAGGCCAGAGGGAGTTATCCACCTTAATTCTTTTTAAAATATCCAGCTCCTCATCTTCTGTAATATGGACAATTGTCAAGATATCACTACTCATTTCCCCAAATTCTCTACCTTCCATATCCTACTCCGAAGTAAATACTGATGCAAAATATTTATTTAGTATCTCACCGGTCTCCTGTAGTTCCACAGATAGGACACTTTGCTGATGTTTAAGGGGTTCTGTTCTCTCCCTAGTTACTCTTTTGACCTTAATATATTTATAGAATCTCTTTGGATTGTTCCTTACCCTATTTTCAAAAGATATCTTATGTTCCCATTTTGCCCCCCTGATTTGCCTCTTGAGTATGAGCCGACATCCCTGGTATCCACGATGGATACACTCGATCCCTACAGCCTATACCTATCATATGCTTCTGCCTTTTCTTGAACAGAGCCTCAATTCCACTCGCCATTCAGCATTCCCCCCACCTACCAACCTTACCCTGCTCATGGACAGGAGCATGCTGTCGATAGACTCTGTAACTCATTTGCAAAGGCCTCCCATGTTCCTGCCAATAGCTTCTCCAAAGCAGCTTTTCAAAGTGCCAACATAAAACGTTCAATGTTGGCCTGACTCAACTTAGAACTTTAACATTTATATTAGGACTATTCTTCTCCATAATTCTTTTAGAACTAATAGCGACTGCATAACAACCTCAAGAAGCAGAATGGCCTCCTCCTGTCCCTCTGTAACAGGCTCAATACGCTGAATGGCCTCCTGCTGTCCCTCTGTAACAGACTCGAGGGGCTGACTGGCCTCCACCTGCCCCACTGTAACAGGCAAATGGGGACAGAATTACTTCCTCCTGTCCCTGCGTCTCAAAGCTCTGAATGCTGTCCAAAGGTTATGGAAGAATTTGACAACAGTGCACATAAAACCAAGAGCGACATTACACAAAGTCAAAGGGCAATAAATATATACATTGGTGTATTGTCTCTGGAAATTACCTCACAAATCATTTTACGCAGCTGGTCTGTTTATTTATCACTGTCTCCCTTTATAAACAGTATGCAAGACACACAGTCCTGCAGTGTTCTTGCACTACTCCCACATACACAGAAGAAAGAATAAGAAGATTGAAAGATATATGGTCCATCCCTAAGCAACGCCCATCTATTCCACCCTGACCAAGTAAGCATTCCCCTTTATTGGGATAGGAAAAGTGATGTCAGGAATGGGTTAACTGGGCCTGTTTGCTCAGTGACTGTGATGAATGTCAGTCTCCATGGATTGTAATTACCCCAGTGGAAGGTTTCCTTTTTTTCATGATAAATGGGCTCCGTTCAATGTGTTATCCCACAGTATGGTGGAAGCACCACCAACAGTGTTAACAGGGATCAGCAGCTCCAGAGAGATAAGGAGGAGAGATCAGAGACTGAGCACAAGAGTCTGGAATGTTTCAACAATGAACCAGAATCTGAGAACATTAGACTAGAATGTTACTGCAATGGATCACAATCTAAGAACATTAGACTGGAATGTCACAAGAATGGGCAGGAGATTATGCTGGGATGCCAGGCTTCTTTCTACATGATATGTTCATTATCGTGGCGGATGAAATATGCACTTTACGTTATTCAATATTTTTATTATCGAATCCTGGCTTTTGTTGGTGCACCTGGTAAGTTTCACTGTTCAGTCATTAATTCTATAAATCATGTTTGACAGTAGCATTCTTTTTTCATTGACTCTACTCTCCTTGCCACTGTTATTGTTCCTGCTAAGACGCTAAATCCAGATTTTCACTTGAGGAAACACTACTAAACTGTTAATTCACTCTCTCCGACCTTGCTTCTGGCAGTGTTACTCATGGCTTGCTATGTTAACCTGCTCAATTTCAGCTGTGAACTATGATTAGTTGTATCACTGCACTTGCTATCTAAATATTGAAAGCATTGAGTTCACTATCTTCTGTTCTTTTTACAAACTACATTTCCTTTCTCTGACTCCATCTCATCTCCGGCCAATATCTGAAGCTTGAATAGACAAATAACAACAGTGATGTTCCCTTTGGCCATGAGCAAATTCCTGACACCATACCCTGACCACCCCTAATTGTAACTACTGATAACTCCAGCGGAAACTTCACTGGCTCATCCCATCTGCTATTGAACCATGAGCTGTGAAATACATCTGTTTCTGACATCCAGAACTTCAAACCTGCAGGAACCAATCTGAGTCAATACCCCACAGCTCGTATTTGATATCACACAAAACTCCCCATCCATCCACCATTCCAGTGCGCACTGACCTAAAATGCTATTGGGTCCGGTAATGCCTTTACTTTAATATTCTCAAGCACGTCATTAACAGCTGCCCATGAACTATCCCTTATACCAAGCCCTGACAGTTGTTCATATTTAAACTGATTTCCTCCATGTTTGCTCTCTTTTAGACAATGACGTTCACATCTAACACTGCCCCAGACCCACACACACATAAAACCCTTGCATTCAGCTGATGCATGGAGATATAAATACATTAATCTGTGGGAGCCCCATTTACTGTCACTCGCAGTATGGGAGGCAAATCGTCCCATCTTAGACAGGTACATAGTGCAAGTATAGCACAAATATACCGGCAAACTTTTGCAATAATCCACATGCTGTCCAGATTATCCAGCTTACTGAGCAATACACTGGCATAGTCTGCACAGCTCCCCATGCTAGCCAGATAATCCAGTTTACTGAGCAATACACGAGCATAGTTTGTACAGCTCTCCATGCTAGGCAGATAGTCCAGTTTACTGAGCAATACACTGGGATAATCTGCCATGCTGGGTTGTCTACTTGTCCCAGTGTATAGTTTCTGCGTTTGTTCTGTGAGGCAAATTCAGAATTTAGTGGAACAAATTTTGTCAGCTGATCTGGCAATGCCTTTATTCCATGTTCTCTTTCTTGTGACCTGACATGCCAAGGTCTTACTGCTCCAGTTAGACCCACTCCCTTGTTTGTTCCTCATATTTCAACAACGTGTTCTGTTTCTGGCTTAATTGTCTGTTTCTCCCTTTAATGTGAATCTAATGTGAATCTCTCTGTCCATCTGTATGTTTTCCTGGCATTGGGTTTTGGTTCTGTATTGTATAGAATACTGGCATTGTGAAGTTCAGAAATAATGTAATGGTGTGTGCCAGGCTATTGTTCACTTCCCGCTGTGTCCCATGTGTTACTCCATGGACAGGGGAGTGTGTGCTGGGCTGTTGTTCACTTCCTGGCGTGTCCCTTGAGGTGCTTCATGAGGAGGTGCGTGTGTGTGCAGGGCAGCTGTTCACTTCTCAGTGTGTCCCATGTCATGCTCCATGTTGGACAGCAGTGTGTGTTTCGGGCTGTTGTTCACTTCCCGGTGTGTCCCAAGTGGTGCTCCATGTTGGACGGGGAGTTTCAGCATCTTTGACTCACGTCTTTAAAACTTGGTCGGTCCACTGAACGCCTGTGTTTGTCCCTCTCAGTTGATCACGTGGTCAGAAAAACGCGGAGGACCCTGAAGTATAATTGTAAAGGCGCAGACATCTATCTTTTAGTGGAGGGAATTCTGACTGGCTCCTGTTATTGGAAAGTTAGTGGAGGGGCTGGAGATGGTTCGCTGGATGTTGTGCTGTGAGCTGCCTCGGACATTCATGGAGACCTGAGGATTTCGTGACCCAACTCTGAACGAAGCATGGGGTCTGTAGTTACAGCATTTGTGTCTGTAACGTGAACAACAAATGGAGCAGAAGCTGCAGAGAGGGGAAGCTCTGAAATTACGGAGTAAGTGTTTGGGGGGAAAGGGATCTGCCAAATCTGTCTGTGTCTTAACTTGATCACAGACACTCACTCTCATCCTTAAACACATACACAGACGCACACACATCCTTTTTCTCTCTCGCACATGAACACAAACATCCTCTCTCTCACACTCGCACTGACCCCCCACTCCTCCACCCCCCCCACACACACTCTGCATCTCTCGTGCACACACACACATATAAGTCTGGGGTGAATTTGCGTTTGCAGTTTTATATTTGTGAATAGATTGTATTCTGTTTGAAAAAAAACATTCAATTTGTACGCAGCCAGTCATTGTGGCATTTTATAAAGTCCTGCTTTGGAAATAAAACCAGTATGACTCCAGGGGAAAACAAGTCGGACTCCAAACAAGACCTTCACTGATTTTGTACTGGGAAGGTCACATCATAGCAAACATAATAGAATTCTTCGAGGAAAGCCAAAGTCGATAGTGAGGAAAGGGCTTTAGATGTCATGTACATGGACTTCAGTAAGGTGTTTGATGAGATAGATTGATGGAGAAGGTGAAGTCGCAGGGGTCCAGGGTGTCCTAACTAGATGCATAAAGAACTGACTGGGCAACAGGAGATAGGGAGTAGTGATGGAAGGGAGTTTCTCAAAATGGAGAGCTGTTCTGTGTGGTGTTTCACAGGGATCCGTGCTGGGACCACTGTTTTTTGTGATATACTTACATGATCTGAAGGAAGGTATATGTGGTCTGATTAGCAAGATTGCAGATTGCACTAAGATTGTTAGAGTAGCAGAAGGTTGAGGGGACTGTCAGAGAACACAGCTGAATATAGATAGTTTGGAGAGTTGGGTGGAGAAATGGCAGATGTGAGTTGATACAGTTTGGAAGATCCAATTCATGAGTGAATTATACAGTAACTGGAAAAACCCTGGGGATAATTTATGTACAGAGAGATCTGGGTGTTCAGGTCCATTGTCCGCTGAAAGTGGCAGGTCGATAGAATGATCAAGTAGGCATACATCATACTTTCCTTCCTGTATTCCAACAATTTAAGAAGTGGAGAACTACAGACCTGGTAACTCATCACCCACAGGAGGGAATCTGTTGGAATCTATTGCATACAAGAGTAGGCAGGCCATATTACAGTTGTATAGGACTTTGGTTGGGCCACATTCAAAATACTGCGAACAGTTCTGGTTGCCACATTACTGAAAGGATCCGGATGCTTTGGAAAGAGGGCAGAGGATTTTCACCAGAATGTTGCCTAGTATGGAGAGAACGACAAACAAAGAGAGGTTTGGTAGATTAGGATTATTTTCATTAGAAAGACGGAGGTTGAGGCAGGACTCGATTGAGGTCTACAAAATCATGAGAGATGTAAACAGGGTGGATAGCAAGAAGCTTATTTCCAGAGTGAGGGACTCAGTTACTGGGGGTCAAGAATTCAAGATGAAAGGGGAAAAGTTTATTGGAGATATGCTTGAAAAGTTCTTTGCGCAGCGGGAGGTGAGGTAGTAGAGGCGGAGACGATAGCGTCATTTAATATGAGGAAGCAGAGGTATCCAGATCCTTAGAAAATAGGCGACAGATTTAGATAGAGGATCTGGATAGACACAGGCATGGAGGGCTGAAGGGCCTGTTCCTGTTCTGTGATTTTCTTTGTTAATTGAAAATACTGGCGAAAAGCGTCTGTTGATACTTGAAATGAAAATGAAACCAAGATCAAATATGGCACAATGAATGTGTGGACACGATAATTTATTGTAGAGAACAGAAAAATGACAAGGAGACGAAACAGTTAAATTGCATCTGTCTTCAAAGAGGAAGATCCAGAAAATCTCCCAGAAATATCAAGTCACCGTGGGACCTTTGTAACTAAAGACTAAAACCATTCATATACAGTTACGAGGTAGTAGTTGGAAACAGAAATGCGATGAGGATTGATCAGTCTAACAGACCAGATATAATTCAAGCTGCAATTTCAGAGAAAACAGCAATACACATGTTGATTACAAAAGGGACCACTGTATTTTTCTGTGTTCACTTCGGAAGGTTATAAATGCATTCAAATGATTTACGAAGGGAAGAAGTGGGAGAAGGGAGGACTACAGGCCAGTTAGTTGTCATCCACAGTAGGGCATCTGTTGCAACCTATTGTAACGAAGTTCTTAATGGACACTGAGAAAGTAATAGCAAATTTCAAGAAAATTGTTCTGCATTTATGAAAGGGCAGTTACAATTTACAAATTTTTTCCTGAAACTATCTCTTGTATTTGTAAATAATGGTGAATCAGTGAAGGTGGTGCAGTCAGATATTCAGGAGGAGTTTTAATCAGCACACACAGTACGTCAGCAGAAAGCAATAAAGCAAAGTGTATTAATAGGAGCATATGCAAACGGGGAAGGTAAGCATTAGAGAAAATATTGGAGAAAATAGGTGATGGTAGAAGGCTGTTTATGTGACTGCAGACCGATGTATGCTGGTGTGCCACAGGTTTCAGTGCTGTGTCCCTTTAAACGCCTTCATTTAAAGGGAATCCGAATACAGACAATGAAAAATCAACTAGACACAAAGTGTTCGCTTGATCTCTCTTTACGGATGCTGTCTAACTAACTGTGATCTCTAGCATGTGTTGGTTTCAGTGCAGACTCTGCTTCTGCACTGATTTACTCCTACTAGAAGTAAAGCCATTTTGGAGAGTAACACAGAGAGTTGAGGAGACTGTACCTGTACAATTTTGATGTCGTGATCTAAGTAAAATATACTGATCACATATACTGAATGGGCTTTCTCCAGATTAACCCCTCAGATGGCACAATGGTCTGCTGAGGAGACTTGGTCTAGGATGAAGTCGAAAATTTGTGCGTGAAACTGGAGACACTGATTTATTGTTATATGAGAACTTCACGTCTGTTTTACTTGGGAAAAGGAGGAGGCAGGTACAGAATTCAAGAAGAATGACTGGGAACCTCTTGAACAGATTGATGTAAGATGTGAGCAGGGATTGATGTATTGGCTGGTATAAAATTGGACCAATGCCCATGTCCAGATCAGTTACATCTCAGGCTGCTGTTGGAGACAAGGAATGAAAGGCGCTGATGCAAATGTTTAAACAGGATCTGGTCACAGGTGAGGTGTCCGAGGAGTGGAGAACAAAGAGGTGTAGAGATAGAGCAGGAAACGATACACCAGTGTGTTTCAGATCAGTGTTAAAGAAAATTTTGCACAAAGTAGGTGTTGGAAGAAGGCTGTTTGTGTGACTGGAGTCCGGTGTCCCCTGGTATACCACAGTGATCAGTGCTGTGTCCCTTATTACTTGTGGTATTCATAAATGGTGCAGGTGTGAATGTAGAGGGGGAGTGGGAATGTAATCAGTAAGTCTTTGCTTGATACAAAGATTGACCGGGTGGTTGGCAGTGAGAAGGAAGGTCTTATGTTACAGTAAGATACAGATGGAATGGTCAGATGTTTGGATCAATGGCAGATGAAATGTAACTCTGATAACTGAGCTGATGCACTTTGGAAGAAGGAACTAAATGGGGAATACACAATGAATTGTAGCACACAAGAACGCTCATATGGAGCTTTTCCACACATTCTTGAATGTGACGCGGGAGAATAAAAGCTTACGTAAGAAGTCAATGGGAGCAGTCGGCATAACTTTTACTCATTGAGGCATAGATTACAAGATCTATGTAGCACTTTGGTGAGACCAATATGGAATACTGTGTGGAGTTCTGGGAGCCACATTACAGGAAGTATGTGATTATTCTGGAGGGGCTGCAGACATTCACCTGGATGTTCCCAATGATGGAGCATATCAGCTATGGAGAGAGGCTGGATAAGCTCTGGTTGTTTAGTTTGAATGAGAGAAGGCTGAGGGGTACGTGATTCAGAAGTATAAGATTACGAGGGACATGGACAGGGTAAATAGACAGCAGCTGTTCCTTTTAGTCAAATGGCCAAGAACAGGGGAGTACACTTTTAAAGGGAAGGATTTGAGGTTTAGAGATGATTCAGGGATTGTTTTTCACCCAGAGGGTCAAGGGATTTGGAATGCACTTCTGAAGTGGGACAGTTATCATGGGTCACCTCACAACCATTAAAAATTATTTGGACGAACACTTGAAGTGTCACACCATTCATGGCTAAGGGACTGATGTAGGAAATTTGGAATAATATAGATCGTGCTGTATTTTTGATGGTACAGAGTCTATGCTTCTGTGATTCTGTGGCTATGGAAGGTCAATCATTGAACAGGTTAAGACAGGAAATAATGGGTTTTGGAAGAGTAGATTAACAAGCGTGAAATGTAAAATCTTCTCAATGTACAATATACCAAGGTGAAATTTTGGAGAAGATAATTGCAGCTTCCTTACAATCCAAAATCAACGAATGGAGGACAGGAAAACGGCAGACTATGAAGCATCTGCCTTCATAATAGGATTTCTGAAAAAAAATGCTTCCAAACAATTCTAAGTCTACTGAGAAAGAAAGGAAATACAATCAAATCACTAAATAAGCAGTTTTGGAGAAATTATTTGTACTGAAATCTGATAAATCTCCATGGAATGATAATCTATATCTCTGATTCCTAAAGGAGGTGGCCATGGGAATAATGGATACTTTGCTTGCCGTCTTCCAAATTCCTGATGATTGAATTGACAGATTTGAGAGCAGCAAATGTAACTCCAGTATTTCTAAAGGAGGCAGCGAGACAGCAGGGAATTATCATCTGCTTAGCACCAAAGAAGCAGTCAGGACAATACAAGAGTCTATTAGAAAGAATGCTTTGCCAGGGAACTTTGAGAATTATGTTATTTTGAAAGTAATGAACATGGATCAAGTCAATATCAAATTATTAATGGCGAATCATATTTAAGAATCCAACTGCGAAATAAATTATGGCGAAATATGCAGTGAATTTGAATTTTCAGAAACATTTTTGATGACGTCCCAAATATAGTATTGTGACAATGCTACTCCTTTAACAAGGTTATGCTGTCTTTGTTTTTCTTTCATAGCAGTCTTAAAAGCGGCGAAACCGAAGAGTCTGGGTTTGACTACTTGGGAATACTTGCAAGTCTAAAATTGAAACACGTACAATGAGGAGCGAGCTATGCTAGATCCGGTCCTGTGTAATGAGACAGGAATAATTAATGACCTCATAGTTAGGAATCAACTTGGCAGGAATGACCACAGTATGGTTGAATTTAAAACACAAATGGAGAGTGAAGATAAAATTCAATACCAGGGTCCTGTACTTAAACGAAGGAGACTACAACAGAATGGAGGGAGGACTTGGCAAAAGTCGACTGGAAACAAACACTTTATGGTGAGAGTTGACGAGCAGTGGAGAAATTTCAAAGGATTTTTTCAAAATCATAAGCTATATTCAGTGAAAAGGAAAGACTCTAAGAAAAGTGCAAGTCTGCCATGGGTGTCGAAGCAAATACGCAAGGTTATCAAATTGAAAGAGATGGAATGCAAAGTTGCCAAGAACAGCAGGAACCTAGAAGATTGGGAAAAGTTTAAAGGTCACCAGGAAGCCACGAAAAGCACTAGAAAAAAAAGTAGGATAGAACATGAGAAGAAAAATCTAGCACAGTATATGAAGACAGATAGCAGATGATTCCCTAAATATATAAAATGAAAATGAGTGGCTAACTTCAATGTTGGTCCTTGAGAGGATAAGAAGGAGCATTTAGTTATAGGATATGATGAAATGGCTGAGGCATTGAACAGGTATTTATTATCAGTCTTCATAGTGAACAACACTAATAACATGCCAGTGATCGACGAAGAGATGAAGTTTCTAGATTAGAGTGGTGTCAGTAAAGCACAGAAGTTCAGGCAGCAGCTGAGGAGCAGAAACATCGACGTTTCAAGCAAAAGCCTTTCATCAGGAATGCTCTGAACTGCTGTGCTTTATCAGCACCACTCTAGAATCTGGTTTCCAGCATCTGCAGTCCTTGTTTTTACCAAAGGGATGAGGGTAGGTGAGGGCTTGTGAACAATCATTATTACAGAGGAGGTAGCGTTGGGCAAGCTAATGGGGCTAAGGGTAGACGAATCCCCTATCCCTGACGTAATGTATCCCAGGGTACTAAAAAGATAGCGGGAGAAATAACAAGTGCACTTGTGGTGATTTTCTAAACTTTGCTGAACTCTGGGGCAGTCCCAGCAGATTGAAAAGCAGCAAATGGGACGCCATTGTTTAAAAAGGCAGGTGGATAAAAGTTGGGGAATTATAAACCAGTTAGCTTAATCTGAGTAGTGGGGAAGATGTCTTGACGGTATTATCAAGGAAGAAATAGTAAGGCATTTTGATAGAAAATGCCCATTGCACAAATACAGCAAGGATGCATGAAGGGCAGATCATGCTTAGCAAGTCTTTTGGAAATCTACGAAGACATTATGAGCAAGATAGACAACGAGGCCGCAGAGGATATGGTGTATTTAGGTTTCAAAAAGGCTTTGACAGGGTGCCACATAGTCGGCTGCTGCATAAGATAAAGATGGATGGCGTTGCGGATGAAGTATTAGCATGGATAAAAGATTAGTTGACTAACGGGAGGCAAAGAGTGTGTATAAATAAGTGCTATCCTGGCTGGCAATCAGTGCTGAGTGGTGTGCCTCAGGGATCAGTGTTGGGGTTGCAATTATTCACAATTTATATCGATGATGTGGAGTTGGGAGTATGCGTAGTTGGCCAAAGTTGCAGATGGCACGAGGATGAGCGGCAGAGCAAAGTGTGCAGAGTACTGTGAAACTTTGCAGAGGAGAATATTTACATTGCATGAATGGGTAAAGGTCTGGCAAATGGAATGCAATGTTAATAAATATGAAGTAATCTATTTTGTTAGGAGTACCAGTAAAAAGGATTATTATTTGAATTGTAAAAAGATGCAGCATGCTGCAGTGCAGAGGGACCTGGGTATCCTTGTGCATGAATCACAGAAGGTTGATCTGCAGGTACATCAAATAATTAGGAAGGTAAATGGTATTTTGTTTTTCATTGCAAAAGGGGTTGAATTTAAAAGCAGGGAGGTTATGTTGCAGCTGTACAGGGTGCTGGTGAGGTCATACCTGGAGTATTGTGAGCAGTTTTGGCCTCCTTACTTGGAAAGCGATGTACTGGCAGAGGAGGTGGTGCAGAGGAGATTCATTCTGGTGAACCTGGAGTTGAAAGGGTTGTCTTATGAGGACAGACATAGTAGATCAGCATTATATTCATTGGAATTTATAAGAATGAGGGGAGGATCTTATAGAAACATTTAAAAAAATGTAGGGAAGAGGTAAGAAAAAAGTAGAGAGGATGGTTTCACTGGCAAGTGAAGCTATAGTACAAGTTGGAATAACCTCAATATTAGAGGGAGCAGATTTAGGATTGAATTGAGAAAGAACCTTTTCACCCAGAGGCTTGTAATTCTATGGAATTCCCTGCCCAGTGAAGTAGTTGATGCTACTTCAGTAAATGCTTTTCGTGCTGAGATAGATATGTTTTGAACAATGAAGTAAATTACGGATACGGTGAGAGCGCGGGTGAGTGGATATGAGTCCACGAGTAGATCAGCCTTGATGTTACAGAATGGCTGAGCAGGATAGAAGGACCAGATGGCCTACTCCTGCTCCTAGTGCTTCTGTTCTTATGAAAGGGGAGTGGCCAGTTCTCCCAGCGCAGAATCTCTGCTTTGATTTCTTTGGACTGATCTTTCACAGACTGGCTGTTTACTGAAAGCGGGCAGCCAGTTGTGAAGCTATCAGCCAAAGAAGAAGTTCCATGCTGATCCCCCCTCTCTCTGAAATCTCTCCTGGAAGAACTTGGGTTTGATGTTTCCTTTCGAACTTTCCATGGGGTGTTTATGGCGATTGTTTCAAGTACTCCGAACAACACCTTAAATTATTTAGATACAGATTACTTACATTGTGGAAACAGGCCCTTTGGCCCAACAAGTCCACACCGACCCCCGAAAGAGCAACCCACACAGATCCATTTGCCTACATTTACCCCTTCACCTAACACTACGCGCAATTTAGCATGGCTAAATTAGCATGGCCAATTCAGCTAACCGGCGCATTTTTGGATTGTGCGAGGAAACCGGAGCACCCGGAGGATATCCACACAGACACGGGCAGAAAGTGCAAACTCCACACAGACAGTTGGCTGAGGCGGGAATTGAACCCGGGTCCCCGGTGCTGTGAGGCAGCAGTGCTAACCACTGTGCCACGGTACCACCCAATATAAACATAAGCGTTTGATGGCTTCACAATATCTGTGTTAAGATGAATATGTTTTATTTTTAAACAAATATAGAAATTGGTGGAAAAGCTCAACCTGTTGGCATCAGATATGAAGAGAACTCAGAGTTCAATTTTTCGCTCCAATAACTTTTCGTTTGAACCTGACTTATTCTTAAATTATTTCCCCAATTTTATTCTCCCACATAAGAAGAAATATCCATCCGGTATTCACCAACTACACTCTTCTCAAGATGTTATACGGTCAATAAAACATCGCTGATTCTCAGATCGAACTGTTCCTTCTTCGTAACGTAATGCCTTCATCCCAAGAATGAGTAAAGAGAAAAATCTTTGAAACGTTTCGAAAGCAATTTTGTTTTTATCAGTTATGGCAATTATAACTACACATATTACATCAGATGTGATCACAGCAATGCCCTGTACTGATGCAAAAAACATCGCTAAGATCAAACACAGCACCCCTTGCACGAAAGAGAATAATACCATTTACTTCCAAATCACCAGTTGCATCTTCAGAGTAATTTGATGTGATTCATGTACTAAGACACACAGATCCCTCTGTACCACACTGTTCTACATTCTCCTTGCATTTAAATAATTTTCTGCTGTTTTGTCTTTTCCCCAAAACAGAAAATTCCCATCACATATATGTTGTGCTTTGTTTTTTTACTTAAGATTTGCTCAAAACTGTCCTCTGTCTGTATGCCATTGCTTGATGCTCTGCCGCTCCCCCTGTCTGTATCCCATTGCAGAGGTTCTGCACTCCCCCTGTCTGTGTCCCATTGCAGTTGCTCTGCCCCTCCGTGTTAGTGTCCCAATGCAGACGCGCTGCCCTCCCACGTCTGTATCCCACTGTAGATGCTCTGCCCTCCCTCTGTCTGTATCCCATTGCAGACGCTCTGCAATCCCCCTGTCTGTATCATATTGTAGACGGTCTGCCTTCCCCCGTCTGTATCCAATTGCAGACGCGCTGCCCTCCCCTCTCTGTATCCCATTGCAGCTGCTCTGCCTTCCCCCCGTCTGTGTCCCATTGCAGACGCTCTGCCGTCCCCTGACTGTATCCCATTGCAGACGCTCTGCCCTCCCCCTGTCTGTATCACATTGGAGACGCTCTGTCTCCATTTGACATCTTACTGATTGACTATCCTGATGTATGAGCAAACTGAGCTCCATCCTCTTCATCCAATTCATTGGTATGGATTGTAATTTGTTGATAACCTCACACAGATCCCTGAAGAATTCCACTAGTTACAGCTTGCCAAACACAAAATGAGTGATGATCTCTTCTCTGTATTTCCTGATGCTGCCCAAGGTGCCCCTGCTCCTGCGTAACAGCCTGGGATGGTTATATGGCGTCCTCCTGTGCTGTGTAATTTACTGAAATGATTTGAATACTTCATTTATTCCTGTCTAACCCCATGCAGGTGCATTATGGCTTGCCCCTGCTGTATTATAACGATGCTGTCTGGCTGAATAGGATCTTTCTCTCCCTCTGTAACAGCCTTGGGGGTGAACTGACAGAACAATTGACAGAGGTAGGAGCAGCAGTTGGCCATTCGTCCCCTCCAACTTGCTGCTCAGTTTAGAAACATCATGGCTGGTCTGATTGTAACTGAATCCCTCTTTGCTGTTAGTTCCCAATCAACATTGATCCCCCTGTCCATCAATGGTCAGTCAAGGTCAACCTTGAATATCCTCAATGATCCAGACTTCACTGTTCTCGGGGGATGAGAACACCACAGATCACACAATCCAAAGGAGAAAGGAGCAATGTTATCTCAAATGGAAATGGGAGACCCCTTTTATATTAAAGCGTGTTAACCTCACAGCAAGTCACCTCCTTTTTGCAGAAACAAGGGCACAGCAAATGGCAACAAACATATACCATTTAGCCCCTCAAACGTATCCCACAGTCCCATTGACTGTTCAGTCAAGTATTAATCAAACCTAGCTTCTACGGCAGCCTTGGAAAATAATCCTGACACCTTAAGGCGACAAACCTAAGAAATTGGAATTAGGCCATTTGGCCCATCAAGTCTACTTTGCTATTTGATCCTGTCGGGTGTGTTTCTCAACACATCTTTCCCACCTTCTCACTGTAATTCTCGATCGTTGTTTTAATCTAACCTTTGTCATAAAGATATGGTTGCGTCGGTGTCTCTGTATGTGTGTGTGATTGCGTGTGTGTTTCTGTGTATATCTGTTTAATGGCAGGACACAGGGTGGTGGTGGGTGGTTGTTTTTTTTGAAATGGAAGCCTGTGGGCAGCGATGATCCAGAGGCAAAATTGTTAGGTCCGCTTTTGTTTGTCGTTTATATAAATGATTTAGATGAGTGTTATAGAAGGTATATTTCGCAAATTTGCTGATGACATCGAGTTTGGGTGTACAGTGGACATTGTTTTTATCTTGGTGATCAACTAAAGATTGCAAAGAGACCTTCATTAATTCAATCAATGAGTCATAGAGATGTACAACAGGGAAACAGACCCTTCAACTTCTCAATTCATCCACTCCCATTTGCTAGCATTTGGCCCATCTCCCACTAATCATTAAGCCATCCAGTTGCATTTTAAATGCCGTCATTGTCCCAGCCTCCACCAGTTTCTCAGATTACATACAGTGTGGAAACAGGCCCTTCGGCTCAACAAGTCAACACCGACCCGCTGAAGCGTATACCACCCAGACGCATACTCCTACATTTACCCCTTCACCTAACACTACGGGCAATTTAGCATGGCCAATTCACCTAAGCTGCACATTCACCTAACCAGCACATTTCCTCCAGAGCACCTGGAGGAAACCCACGCAGACTCCACACAGCGAGTCGCCTGAGGCGGGAGTTGAACCCAGGTCTCTAGCGCTGTGAGGCAGCAGTGCTAACCACTATGTCATCGTGCCGCCCATATTCTTCCATCGTTTATTCCATAGAAGCACCACCCTCTGCAGGAAAAAAAGGTTGTTCATCATTGTCTTTCAAATATCTCTCTTCCCACCTTCAACCTATGCCTTCTAGTTTTAGACTGTCATACCTTGGGGGGGGGGGGGGGGGGGGGGGGGGGCGGGAAGGAACCTTGACCACTCACCCTATCCATGCCCTTCATAATTTTATAAACCTCCAGAAAGGGTAAATGTGACTCCAATCAAGATGGTTGGCTGTGCTTGCAGTCATCCTGGGTCTCTCGTCTCAAATTCACTAGTCGTACCTCTTTTTCTCCATCAAGGCACTGTTCCAAAAAAGTTTAATCAACTTGTTCAGACATATTATGGAACAGCTCTGTGGGATTTGGAACTAGAATTTTTGGCGCAGTGATAGGGATACTTCCATCATTCAGCATTAGCCCCTAAAGCTGCAACATCATGCTCCTGTGTTTTTGTTCATCAGCCTGTTGTAACACGCTGTGACCCACCTCTACAGGACATGAATACACTCCACCTTCTCCAGAGATAGGGGCACTATCAGACATTCATGGACTGGAATCGAATCCAGAGCTCTGGCGCAGAAACGTGGGCACCATCCATTAAACAAGGCCTAAATCATGCCCAGATTTCGGGTCATATATGAAGTGTATGGATTTATTAAATTCTGGTTAACATTACCAAATTATACAGGGGACATTTCTAATTTTAAAAAAAGTACAAGTTATTAGCCTCAACTGAAGGATGTTGAGTGCATTCTCTATGCCATTGAGATAACGAATGAACATCTTCAATTGCTTGGCTATGATTTCGGGTTTAAATGGCTATTACCAGTAGTCTGCTATATTAGATTAGATTACTTACAGTGTGGAAACAGGCCCTTCGGCCCAACAAGTCCAAACCGATACGCAACCCACCCAGACCCATTCCCCTCTTCACCTAACACGACGGACAATTTACCTAAACTGTACATTTTTGGATTTTGGGAGGAAACCGGAGCACCTGGAGGAAACCCACGCGGACACGGGGAGAATGTGCAAACTCCACACAGACAGTGGCCCGAGGCGGGAATTGAACCCGGGTCTCTGGCACTTTCAGACAGCAGTGCTAACCAGTGTGCCACCATGCCACCCTTAAAGAAAGGGAAAGAAATCCTGCAGACACACTCTGCACGATGAAGGATCTCGAGTAGATATCAATACTGAACACCAGAGAGGAGAAAGGAGCACAATTCTGGGACCAAAACACCGGTCACTATTTCAAATCTCTATCATGTGGCTTCCCTTCTCCTAAAATCATTAATTGATACAAGGCAACTGTTTCCTTTCCAGCTTTTGCTTACCGACTCCCCCCTCTGCCTGCGCAAGGCAAACCAAGCTCTGGGTCTTTGGGAAGGGGAATGTGAGGGGGCATCAATATCATTCACTGGGCTGAGGTGTGGCATATGGGGTTTAACATGGATACATGTCAGGCCTTGCATTTTGATAAAACAAACAAGGGGAGGTCTTGTCCAATTAATGGTGGGCTTTGGTAGTTATATAGAAAAGATGGACCCAGGGGCGCAGGTATAACTCTTTGAAGTTGGTGGCGTAGGGTGTTTAAGGTTACTTCATTGATGATACCTTTGAGGTGAGAAGTTGGAAGTCATGCTGAGATTGTGCAGGATATTGATAAAGCCTCCTCTGAAGTACTGTGTATATTTCTGTTATAGGAAGGAGATTATTAAGCAGGAGATGGTTCAGAAGAGATTTACCAGGATGTTACCAGGAACACCTCATCTTCTGTCTCAGAAGCCAACAAACACACGGCATGAGCATTGGCTTCATTGATTTAGAGATCTCCCCTGGCCAACTCAGATCCCAGATCCAACCCCGGACTTACATCTGCCCTCTCGAGGAGACCTTATGTCCATCTTCCTTCCCATCATCTGCTCCACACTCGCCGCCAATCTATCACTATCACCTCCTACCTTCACTCACTTATCACTGATCTTTCCCCCAGCATCACCCCGTCACCCATTTTCTCTTAGCCCCTTCTCAATTCCCAGTCCTGAAGAAAGGTCCTGCCTGAAACGTTACTCTCTTGCTCCTCGGATGTTGCCTAGCTTACTGTGCACTTCCACCGCCATGCATTACCTACACTGAATTATCCAATATCTGCAGTCCCCATTGTCTCTTAGGTACAATTCCCTTTTAACATAGCCATGTCACAGTCAGTTATAACCGCATGTAGTCTTAGCGATAATTTCTTCTCAGATCATGGATGATAAAAGTTCTCTCAATGTCTTCCTGATATTACAGTGCCTGATCAGTATATACAGAACGTATGTTTCAATTTATAAACGGAGAAGCATGCCTATATTCTGATAATTGCTCCCATATCCAAGGTAGATTGAATGCTTAAACATGATTGATCAACCAGCCCAACATTTGTTCCCTCAGTCACCTCCACACATCCCATCCAGAATATGTAAGTTTTAATCATAATTTTGAATTTTAATAATAAGTATTGAATTGAAATGGGTTAACGGGAGGTATTTGTTCAGCGACTGTGATTGATGTCAGACTCCGTGCATCCTAAATGTGTCACTGGAGGGCTTTCTTCTTCAAATAATTCGGGACTCGGTTCAATATGTTATCTCATAGTATCAGCGGGAGTATCACCGACAGCACTAACAGGGATCAGCAGATCTAGAGAGATTGGAAGGAGAGATCAGAATCTGAGAACATTCGACTGAAATGTTCCAGCAATGGACAGGAGTTTATCCAACGGTCTTTACCGTCTCTCTCGGCCTTGTATCTCATTAGTTTTGCGGATCTATGATGTACTGATGGTTATTCAGGTTGGTTACTATCCCATCCTCGCTAAGTTGGTGTTCCTGGTAATTCATTCTAACTGTTCGTTAAGCCAGGTTGGACTGAATTGCTGCACATATTACTTAAAATTTAGAAAGATGGATGTCAACATTTTCAATTCCAATGAAATATTGCATTGCTCACAAATTGTATCGAGCAAATTACTCATGACAAATTGCTCACCAAATGGTGAAAAAAACCAGACTGTTCTCAAACTCCATAATCCTTCTCGCCCTGCACAGATCTACATTACTATATCCTTCCCACTCACTAATCCTGTCCAATACCACCATCATGATATCCCCGACTCCTCCTCTGCCTCAGTGCATCTTCTGAATAAACCATCAATTGTGCCTTTGTTAAATCTGGATACAATTTATCAAGTCCCTAGTAACCACATGTCAATTACAAAATAATTGCTCTTGAGTATGTTGAACTTGTTCACTGCACAGATTCTGTCAGACGAGCAGACACTGCATGCTGCTTAAATCATTGACACATAATCTAGAGGCACAGAATAATAATCTGTTGATATCTCATGAACGAAATTGATGTAATTGAACTGAAACTATTATCATTTGTGAGAAAAGGCCCATCTGCTTGCTCCATGTCCTTCACAGAAGTCAATTCGTTATCCTTCCCCAGTCATGTCTGGACAAACCCACAGCAATGTGTTTTACTCTTGACTGTCCTGTGGAACAGCTGAAGCAGTCACTCAGTTCAAGCTCAGCATAACATGCTGGCTTGACCATGGCTGCACACATCCTGTGACAGAAGAACAAAAGTAAAGTTAGCTCCCTTCTTCTGCCTGTTTTCCTTATTTCTATACTTCATTTCCATTTGGGTAGATGATCATTCCCTATTTCAAGTGCAATCTTTCTGACTGAGTCTCTCCCCAAGAGTGATGTTCATCTCCATGGGCACCTCTTGTGCTGGCTTTACTGATGCTGACATACAGATGTAAGGACCTTTTAAATTCCACAACAGTGGCAGTACATAGAGAAGGAATGGGGTTTTATGTCATAATAAAGATACGGAGACCAATATGTGAGGGAAAGAAATTATTGTGATCATCACTGAGAGTGTAGTTGAGGCAGTATTTGGGATATTATGGATAGATTTTTCTCCTTTAAAAGGAATTATCTCATTACAATAGAGGCTGTGTAAAGGAATTTCACGAGTCTAATCCCTGGGCTGATTATAAAAGGGGAGTGAGTGAAGGTTAATCCGTAGCACAGTCAGAGAATAAGAGGTCATTGCATTGAAACTTGAAATAGATGGACAATCACTCGTTATGTTCTACACAGACACTGAGAAGGTGATAAATTCCATGGCTTCTATTTTTATTTTTACTCGGGCTGCATGATTCTGGGTATTTAAGAGCCTCTGAGGATAAAATCTTCAGTCAAATCCTGCCTTGATATCAGGATCAATCCCTCTTACCTAAGCAGGTCAGTTAAACACTTTGGTTAATGTTAATACGTGATGGTGTCTTTGTGGAGAGTATTTTCTTCTCATAGAGGGTAGTGAATGTCAGGAATTCTCAGGTCTAGAAAGTTAGGGGAGCGAGATAACTGCAAGTATTTAAAGAGGAGGTAGATGGATTTTTGACCTGTCAGAGAACTGAGGGGCGTGAAGAATATGCGCATTAAAGAAGAGTTAACGCCAACCGTAGGTCAGCCATGATAGCATACAATGGCGTGAGCATCGGAATTACCTATTCCTGTTTCTTATGTTCTCATATTCTTTCGTTGGAAAATTAATGGTTTTAATTTTCCTGGAAATGTTGTTAGTGAATGTTGAGGACAGTGAGAGAAAAGAATTTTGTGAGCCATCTCTGGGAGAGGTATGGGCCCGATATCCTTTAAGAAGGGAAATCCTTTAAGAAAGGGTCAAGTGAATTCACATGAATCTGGGTCTACAACATGACCAACAAATGAAACGCCACTTGCAGAGAGGAGACACTCTTTAAAGAGGAGGGAGACCACTTTCATACACGGAAAAATACAATATGACACTTAGTGTGAGACAAACATTGGCTGGTAGTCATAGAAATACTGTAAAGTCTCAAAAATACGTACATATTACTAAGTTACAGTCACCAACGAAAGGGAAGGTGACTCATTAATGGTTTACGTAAGAAATTAATGATTGCATTAAATCTAAGGAAGCAGCTTCAGAAAAATTCCAGATATTGTGCAAACCTGAACATACAGAGAGATTTACTTTTCTGAAAATAAGGACGAAGAAAGTGTTAAGGAAATCAAAAAGAACATGAATACAAACAAACAGGAAACAAAAAGACTGCTTAAATCTCCTATCCATATACCAAAGAAAACAAAAGTAAGGCCAAATGTGGAAATTTGTAAGGTATGGGAGAATTTATTGTGGGGAACAAGGAAATGGCAGAGAAACAAACCAGCTACTTTGCATCTGTCCTCATGGAGAAAGCGCCAGGAAATCTCTGTGTAAAGCAGGTGATCACATTCGACTTGTGGAAGTAAAGACATAATGTCCATTCATATCAGCAGCAAGGTAGAACTTGAAAATTGAGCTAGATTAATCATTGCTAAGTCTGATGGGCCAGATATACTTCATATCAAAATGTCAGAAATAAAACAGCATATTTATTGAACTGCCGGTAACTGTGTTTTATTTTCTTGAAGATCCAGCCATTGTCGATAACTGAAAGGTAGTAAACATGTTCCATCTTTGTACACAGGGAAGAAGTGATAATGTGGATGACTGCAGACCAATTAATTTGACATATCTATGGAAAGAGTTGAAATCCATGATATAAGATGTGATATTGGGTACGTAGAAATGAACAGCAAAATTTCAGAGAATCACAATCCATTTCTGACAGAGAAATCAGGCCTGACAAACTTCGGAATTATTTGAAGTTGTTTCTTGCAGCATAGACCACAGACAACCAGTGTAAGTAGTGTATTTGGATTTTCAGAAGTCTGGGCGGGCGGGAAAAAATTCTGGCTGTAACAGCTGCTCCTCTTTTTGAGGTATTTTAAGTGTTAGAGGTGATTTCCTCGAATTCCAGAAGCAGCAAACACTGTTTTGTATGCACTTGCATTGTTTTGGAACTTTGGGAACAAGAAAGTCAAAGAAACAGCAGTTTTAAGAGGGAAAAGAACGGACAAATGAAGCACATGGTGAGGGGAAGAAACTGACAGGACGGTGTACCTGCAGAGTTACTGCCTTTGCTGTTTGAGTTCATGTATCAGTGGATATCGGAGTGCCTCTAGGAAAATTAACAAACAGTGAAATTTACAACTGGTTTGGAGGAACTGTTGGAGCAAAGTTCCCAGCCAGATAGGGTTTTTTTTAAATGTGTCCTACAGAAAGTCTGCAGAAGTAAGTAGAGTGGGTTATTCCTTAATTATATATTTTTGAGATATGTCTTTTGATTAATCTTAAAATATAATCCATAAATATTAATATAACCTTCGGCAGTGTTTTGTAGAGGAATAAGACAGTTTTCTTTTTCTGGGTCTGTAGATTGTGACGGAGCACACTCGGCCTTAGTAGAATTATAAGACCATAAGACATAAGACATAGGAGTGGAAGTAAGGCCATTCGGCCATCGAGTACAATCCGTCATTCGATCATGGCTGCTGGGCACTTCAACTCCACTTACCCGCATTCTCCCCATAGCCCTTAATTCCCCGAGACAACAAGAATCTGTCAATCTCTGCCTTGAAGACATTTAGCGTCCCGACCTCCACTGCACTCTGCGGCAATGAATTCCACAGGCCCACCACTCTCTGGTTGAAGAAATATCTCCGCATTTCTGTTCTGAATTTACCCCCTGTAATTCTAAGGCTGTGTCCACGGGTTCTAGTCTCCTCACCTAACGGAAACAATTTCCTAGCATCCACCCTTTCCAAGCCATGTATTATCTTGTACGTCTCTATTAAGTCTCCCCTTAATCTTCTAAACTCCAATGAATACAATCCTAAGATCCTCAGCCGTTCCTCATATGTTAGGCCTACCATTCCAGGGATCATCCGTGTGAATCTCCGCTGGACACGTTCCAGTGCCAGTGTGTCCTTCCTGAGGTGTGGGGACCAAAACTGGACACAGTACCCCAAATGGGGCCTAACCAGAGCTTTATAAAGTATCAGTAGCTCAATGGTGTTTTTATATTCCAACCCTCTTGAGATAAGTGACAACATCGCATTCGCTTTCTTAATCATAGACTCAACCTGCATGCTGACCTTTAGAGAATCCTCGACTAGCACTCCCAGATCCCTTTGTACTTTGGCTTTACAAATTTTCTCACCGTTTTGCAAGTAGTCTGTGCTTTTATTCTTTTTGCCAAAGTGCAAGACCTCATCTGCGCTTTTTGTCAGATGTGGGAGTTTAAGTAGGATTTAAGGGTTACTGCGGATTATATCTGCAATAAATGCTTCTGGTTGCGAATCCTATCAGATCGAATGGATCGGTTGGAGAGACAGTTTAATACAATGAAGAATTGGTAACAGCAACAGTATGCAATGGATGGCAGTGAGAGGAAGGGGGGAAAGTCTCAGATACAGTTACGAAGATGGTTTAACTCCAAGAAAGTCAAGATAATGTAGTAGCTAGTGCAGGAGTCTTCTGGGGCTGTCCCCATTTCAAACAGATATGCTGTTTTGGAAAATGTAGCTGGTGATGGATTCACACATGAACGTAGCACACACAGGCAAGTTTGTGGTATGGAGACTGGCTCTAATGCAACAAGGGATACGTCGGATTCCACGTGGTCAATTGTGTTAGGGGACTCGCTAGTCTGAGGTACTGACAGACGTTTCTGTGGACAGCAGCGAAATAAGCAGATTGGTGTGTTGCTTCCCTGGTGCCAGGATCAAGGATGTCTCAGAAAATTGCAGAATGTTCTCACGGGGGAGAGGGTCCAGCAAGAGGTCATTGTCCAAATTGGAAGCAACGACATAGGAAGGGAAATTATTGAGATTATGGACGGAGATTGCAGGGTGATAGGCAGAAATTTAAAAAGGAGTTTCTTGAGAGTAGTAATATCTGTATTACTCCCGGCGCTACGAGCTAGCGAGGGCAGAAATAGAGGGAGAGAGCAGATGAATGCATGGCTGTGGAGCTGGTGTATGGGAGAAGTACTCACATTTTTGGAATACTGGAAACTCTTTTGAGGTAGAAGGAACCTGTACCAGAAGGACGGATTGCACCTAAATTGGAAGGGGTCGAATATACTGGCAGGGAGATTTGCGAGAGCTGCTCGGGAGGATTTAAACAATTAAGGGGGGGGGGGCAGTGCTGGCGACAGGGAGATAGTGAGGAAATAGATCAATCTGAGATTGGTACAATTGAGAACAGAAACGAGTCAAAAAGTCAGGGCAGGCAGGGACAAGGTTGGACTAATAAAGTAAACCGCATTTATTTCAATGCAAAGGGGCCGAACAGGGAAGGCAGATGAAATAAGGGCATGGTTAGGAACATGGGACTGGGATATCATAGCAATTACAGAAACATGGCTCAGGGATGGGCAAGGCTGGCAGCTAAATGTTCCAGTATACAAATGTTACAGGAAAGATAGAAAGGGAGGCAGGACAGGAGGGGGAGTGGAGTTTTTGATTAGGGATAGCATTACAGCTGTACTGAGGGAGGATATTCGTGGAAATACATCCAGGGAAGTTATTTGGGTAGAACTGAGAAATATGAACGGGATGATCACCTTATTGGGATTGTATTATAGACTACCTAATAGTCAGAGGGAAACTGAGAAACAAACTTGTAAGGAGATCTCAGCTATCTGTAAGAAAGTAGGGTGATTATGGGAGGAGGTTTTAACTTTACAAACACAGACTGGGACTGCCATAGCGTTAAGAGTCTAGATGGAGAGGAATTTATTAAGTGTGTACAAGAAAATTTTTTGATTCAGTATGTGGATGAACCAACTCGAGAAGGTGCAAAACCTGACCCACTCTGGGGAAATAAGGCAGGGCAGATGACTGAGGTGTCAGTGGAGGTGCACTTTGGCGCCAGCTACCATAATTATATTAGATTTAAAATGATTATGGAAAAGGATAGACCAGATCTTAAAGTTGAATTTCTAAATTGGAGAAAGGCCAATTTTGACAGTATTTGGCAAGAACTTTCAAAACCTGATTGGGGGCAGATGTTCACAGGTAAACGGACAGCTGGATAATGGGAAGCCTTCAGAAATGAGATAACAAGAGAAAGTTTATTCCTGTTAGGATGAAAAGAAAGGCTGGTAGTATAGGGATTGCTGGCTAATTAAAGGGTTTGATTAATAAAAAGAAGGAAGCATATGTCAGGTATAGACAGGATAGATCGAACAAATCCTTAGAAGAGTATGAAGGAAAGGCAGTAGGAGTATACTTAAGAGGGAAATCAGGAGGGCAAAAAGGTGACATGAGATAGCTTTAGCAAGTAGAATTAAGGAGACTCCAAAGGGTTTTTAACAAAAACATTAAGGACAAAAACATAACTAGGGAGAGAATAGAGCCCCTCAAAGATCAGCAAGGCAGCCCTTGTGTGGATCTGCAGGAAATGGGGGAGATACTAAACGAGTATTTTGCATCAGTATTTACAGTGGAAACGGATATGGAAGATACAGAATGTCAGGAAATAAATGGTTACACGTTGAAAAATGTATACATTACAGAGGAGGAAGTGCTGGATGTCTTGAAATGTGTAAACGTGGATAAATCTCCTGGTCCCGAACAGGTGTACCATAGAACTCTGTGGGAAGCTAGAGAAGTGATTGCTGGGCTTCCTGCTGAGACATTTGTACCGTTGATAGTCACAGGAGAGGTGCCAGAAGACTGGAGTTTGGCAAACGTGGTGCCACTGTTTTAAGAAGGGTTGTACGGACAAGCCATGGAACTATAGGCCAGTGAGCCTGATGTCGGTGGTGAGCAAGTTGTTGAAGAGAAACCTGAAGGACAGGATGTACATGCATTTGGAAAGACAAGGACTGATTAGGGATAGTCAACATGGCTTTGTGCATGGGAAATCACATCTCACAATCTTGATTGAGTTTTTTGAAGAAGTAACGAAGAGGGCAGAGCAGTAGATGTGATCTATATGGACTTCAGTAACGCGTTCGACAAGATTCTCCATGGGAGACTTGTTAGCAAGTTTAGATCTCACGGACTACAGGGACAACCTGCCATTTGGATACAGAATTGGCTCAAAGGTTGAAGACAGAGAGTGGAGGTGGAGGGTTGCTTTTCAGACTGGAGGCCTGTGACCAGTGGAGTGCCACAAGGATCAGTGCTGGGTCCTCTATTTTTTATCATTTACATAAATACTTTGGATGCGACCGTAAGAGGTATCGTTAGTAAGTTTACAGATGACAACAAAAGTGGAGGTGTAGTGGACAGCGAACAGGGTTACCTCAGAGTACAATAGGATCTTGATCAGATGGGCCAATGGGCTGAGAAGTGGCAGATGGAGTTTAATTCAAATAAATGCGAGGTGCTGCATTTTGGGAAAGCAAATTTTAGCAGGACTTATGCACTTAATGGTAAGGTCCTGGGGAGTGTTGTTGAACAAAGAGACCTTGGAGCGCAGGTTCAAGACTCCTTGAAAGTGGAGTCGCAGGTAGGTAGGATAGTTAAGGCGGCGTTTGGTATGCTTTCCTTTATTGGTTTGAGTATTGAGTATTGGAGTTGGGAGGTCATGTTGCAGCTGTATGGGAAACTGGTTAGGCCACTGTTGGAATATTGCGTGGAATTGTGGTTTCCTTGCTATCAGAAATATGTTATGAAAATTGAAAGGGTTCAGGGAAGATTTACAAGGATGTTGACAGGGTTGGAGGATTTGATGTATATGGAGAGGCTGTACAGGCTGGGGCTGTTTTCCCTTGAGTGTTGGAGGCTGAAGGATGACCTTCTCGAGATGTAAAAAATTGTGAAGGGCAAGGACAGGATAAAGGGATAAAGTCTTTTCCATGGTGTCGGGGAGTCCAGAACTAAAGGGCATAGGTTTAGGGTGAGAGGAGGAAGATGTTGGGCGCCACGGTGGCACAGTGGTTAGCAATGCTCTCTCACAACGCCAGAGACTCCGCTTCAATTCCTGCTTCAGGCTGTGTGGACTCTTTATGTGGAGTTTGCACATTCTCCCTATGTCTGCGTGTGTTTGCTCCCACAATCCAAAAATGGGCAGGCTAGGTGAATTGGCTATGCTAAATTGCCAGTAGTATTAGGTTAAGGGGCAAATATAGAGGTTTTGGTGGGTCGGTGTGGACTTGTTCCCACTCTTGAGAAAATCTAAACGTAAAAGAGACCTAAGGGGCAACTTTTTCATACAGACGGTGGTACATGTATGTAATGAGCTGCCAGAGGATGTGGTGGAGTCTTGTACAATTGCAGCATTTAAAAGGCATCTGGATGGTTATATGAATAGCAAGGTTTCGAGGGATATGGGCCAGGTGCGGGCAGGTGGGAATAGATTGGGTTGGGATATCTGCTAGACATGGACGGATTGGACTAAAGGTTCTGTTTCCATACTGTACATCTCTATGACTCTATGACTCACAGAGTGAGTTCGTAAATGCAATTAGTGTGAATGGTATTTGCTGCAATACATGCAATTGGAAAGTTAAAGTTAGGTTGGAGTTTGTTTAAGGGGTAAAAACATCATGAAGCAGTTGCATAGAGTGTTGGTGAGAGTGTACCTGAGGTATTGAGTGCAGTGGTGGTGACCTAATCTAAGAAAGATTACACTTATCACAGAGGACGTGCAATGGACATTCTCCTGATTAATTCCTGAGATGACAAGATTTTCTGATGGAGAGAGTTGTCTTGCGCCCTCTCCAGTTTCAAAGCATGAGAGGTGATCGCAGTGAAATTTCAAAAATCTATGATACACGTGATGAGGTGGAAATAAACAGGATGTTTCTCTTGCTGCCTACTCTATATACAAGGGATATGCCATTTAAGACCGTAATAAGGAGGAAATGCTTCCCTCGGAGGGGACTGACTAACATGGGGGCAGGGCAAGATTAAGGAGAATCCCCAGATATTCATCACGTATATTAAGTGGAACAGAACAACCAGGGAACGTGTAGGGCCTATTAATAACTTGGCAATTTGTATCCAAACTCAACTTCATTGTAGAAGGGTGTTTGTGTGATTGGAGCCCAATTTCCCCTGGTGTACCGCAGAGATCAGTGCTGTGTCCCTTATTATTTGTGGTATTCATAAGAGAAGTGAATGGGAAGTGGGTAGGGGGAGTGTGATAAGTAAGTTTGTGTTTGACATAAAGATTAGCCGGGTGGTTGGCAGTGAGGAGGAAGGTCTTATGTTACGGGAAGATACAGATGGAATGGTCAGATGGTTAGATCAATGGCAGATGGAATGTAACTCTGATAAATATGAGGTGATACACTTTGGAAGAAGGAACCAGACAGGGGAGTACTCAAAGAATGATACCACACTGGGAAGCTCAGAGCGTGCTTCTCCACACATTTCAGAATGTGACTGGATATGATAATTGATGAGTTCAGTATGACTTTAGATAAAGCTTTTATTCATTGACCCAATGCCATACGAGTGCCATACGAGTTTTATATGGCACTTTGGTTGGACCAAATGAGATATTGTGTGCAGTTCTGGGAGCCACATTATAGGAAGGATATGATTGTACTGGATGAGGTTCAGAGGAGATTCACCAGGATGTTCCCTGGGATGGACCATATGAGCTGTGGTGAGAGGCTGAGTAAGCTCGAGTTATTTATTCTGGAGCAGAGGAAGTTGAGTGGGTAAGTAATTCAGGTTTAAGATTACAAGAGGCAAGGACAAGGTGAATAGACGACAGCTGTTCTGTTTAGTCAAAGTTTCAGCTTCCTTTCAGTCTGAATCCAGGGAATGGAGAATGGAGAACAGAGAAACATGACACAACTACTTCACTTCTGTCTTCAGAGAAAAATACATAAACAAAGCCTTCACAGCAATAGGAGAAAACCAGAGTCTGATGTGAAAATGATGTCGAATGAAATTAGTAATCAAACTAATTTGGAGAAATTATTGGAACTGAAAATAACGGGCATAGAAAAAAATCAACACACATTGATGAAATTGGAAACATATTTGAGAAACTGATTGGTAGATTAATTACAGAAAAAAAATAGATGCACTGAACTTGGATTTTTAGCAAGAATTTTAATAGAGTCCCAAGCCTAGTGTGCAAAGTAAAAACACATGGGATAGGGGGTAATATATGAACATCGTGTTAAAATGGGAGTGTTGACAGGAAACAATGAGTAGGAATAAATGGATGGTTTTCAGTTTGGAAGACTCATGAGGCATCGCAATGATTGGTGCTGGGGCGTCAGATATTCACAATACATCCCAAATATCTCGTTGAGGGAATCAAATGCAAAGTTTCCAAGTCTGCTGATTGAATTGGATTTTGAAAATTGAGGAGGATGTAAAAAAAACTTTAAGGTGATTGAAACAAATGGAGAGAATGAATAAGTGGCAGATGAAGAGCATTTGGATAGATGTGATTTTGTTCACTTTGTTGGGAAACACTAAAATGCCAGCCAACCATTGGAAAAGGAGGTAGTTGAGAAATGTCGATATATAAAGGGAACTGTACTTTTCTTCTGTTATTGTTTGGACAGACCTCTGAGTTCCATGCAGGGCAGTGAGTTCTGAAGACAGAGGCCAATACAGGGAATACATTGGCACACAGACTAGTTTACGCAGACCCACCAAGTGGGGAACTGTAACATTGAAAATGATCTCGGATCTCCCTGTACACCAGTCACTGAAAGCAAGATTGCCGGAGCAGAAAACAGTCAAGAAGATAAATGGGGTGTTGACCCTCATTTCAGGTGGACTTGAGTCCAGCAGTGAGGGTGTCTCAGTGCAGTTGTACAGGCCCTTGGTGAGACCTTAACTCAAACATTGTGCAGTTTTGGTCTCTGTACCTCATAAATGACAAACCTGACATTGAGGGAGTGCAGCGAAGGATTACCAGCCTGATCTCTGGGATGACAGACTTTTTGTGGAGCAGAGTTTGGGGCGACTGAGCCTGTATTCCATGGGGTTTAGGAAAATGAGTGGAGATCTCAGTGAGATAAATAAAACACTGACAGGGTTAGATAGATTGGAAGCAGTGATGATAATTCCCCTGGCTGGGACGTCTAAAACAAGGGGCCACGGTATTAGGTACAGACAGGTCACATTGCATTTAGATAAGACTAAATGTCTGCACTCAGAGACTGGTGAACCTGGGAATTCTCTCTCACATAAGGCTGTGGAAGACAAGGCACTAAAAACTAATAAGGATGTCTAGACACTGAAAGGATGGGGGAGAGAGCAGGCGTATGGTGTAGAAATAAAGGATCAGCCAACATTGTATTGATTGGATAGCAAACTCGACAGACCAAAGGGAAGACCGCAGTTCCTATTTTGTAGTTTAACAAAGTGCATTGAGGAGATGTTCAGACATTAACTAGAATGGGGCAGGCTCAATGTGCTGTATGGCCTATTACATCCCCGATATTTCTGTGCGGTCTGTGGGAAAGCTCTGTAAATGTAGTCACAAATTCACAGATGTTAGGAAGGAGGTCTCTGTAGGGTCAACAGGACTATGTTTCCAGTTCCCTTTACCATACTGAGGCTGGGGCTGGGTGTTCGGTCAGGTTTTATCCTTTAAGACCTCGGAGCAGTTTGATACAATAGAGTGTCTTGCTTGGCTTTTTCAGAGACCATTGAAGAGTTTATCACATGTCTGTGTGTCTGGAGTCACGTTTAGGCCAGACCAGGAAAGCACGGGAGATTCACTTCCTGAAAGAACATTGGAAAAGCAAATTGGTGTTTACAATCGACATTGGCTTCAGGCTCACTGTTACTGACACCAGATTTGAGATCTCGATATTTTATTAATTGTCTTTAATTTCCACCAGCTGTCAGAGCATTAGCCTGGTCTGGATTAGTAATCCAGTGACTTTTCCAAAACAGCACCATCTCCACATGGGGACCTATCAGAAACCACACTGAACAAATTTTGGCTGTGCTGCTTGGCAGCTCTATCAAAAAGAAATCCCAATTTGACTATCGTGATGGGACTGAGGGGGTGTAATTGGTCAGATTGTAATTATTCCCGTTTAGGAACTGGACATAGCTGAGCAATTTTCCACATTGCTAGGGTGCTGTCAGAGTTGGAGCTGGAATGAAACAGCTTCCCCAGGGACACGGCTTGTTGTGCAGCACAAGTCTTCAGTCCTTTTGCAGGAATGATGTCAGGGCCCACTGCCTTTGTCGTGTCTACTGTGTTCAGCTGTTTCTTCATGTCACGTGCAGCGAATCGAATTGGTTGAAGACTGCCATCTGTGATTCTGTGGGCATCATGATGACGGTGAGTTGAATCATCAACTCAACACCTCTGGCCAATGATGGTACAGATACTATTTCCTTGTTTTTTACACTGATGTGCAGAGCTGATCCATTGATAAAATGGGAATAATTGTGGAGCCCACTCCACCAGTTAGTTGTTTAATCGTTTATCACGATTTTTGGCCGGATGTGGCAGGCTGCAGAGGTTTAATCTGGGTGTGTTGACACTGTGACGATTTCTCTCTCTCGATCATATGGTTTGGTTTCCTTTGATTTGATAGGATTCATTGTCGAATATATCTAAGTAGACTGAAACTCTTTGTTTATACACAGTTCTGGCAGATCATAGTGAGAGTTGGAACTGCTTTGTTTTAGAGACATGGAGTGGCCAAAATTTAAAAGTCTACTTCAGCTGTCTGTTTTTGAAGAGCCGACAAAATAACCAGAAATTAAAATAGATTGCTTCAGCATTAGTGAAAAAAAACTACCTTTGAGAAGGAAATAATTCCAAAGGCCAAAGAAAGGATAATCTGATTCGCAAGATTCTGAAACATGTCAATATAGTGATAAAGAAAGTTCTTGCTTTGAAAAATTGATGATTTGTATCAGAACACAGATGAAATAATGAAATTGTAGCAAAAAAACTTTGAAGAATCACTACAAAAGGTAAATTATTCTGATCTCAGTAAGGATTCTTTTCATCCACAAAAACAGCAACTCAAATGATCTTTCAGAAGCAAGCTGCGCCTTTGAAACTGTTTACAATAGTAATAAGTTCTAGTTAAATATTTGGTAAATAATTATGGCTGTGGCCACACCAGGTCATTATGCACCCAGATAGTTTGCTCTCAGTGGTGCATTTGTCGACATTGGTGAGGGTCCTTGTGGACATGTCAAATGTCCTGAGCTGCGAGAGAAAGAAGAGGCGTTGTTGTGGCATCTGGACTGTCACATCTTTTTGGGAGGTCTGTTAACGTCACTCCAAGCAACTTAATGCTTTCCACCATTTCAATTTCAGTTCCACTGATGCAGATGGGGGCATGTTCTCATTTCTTTCTGAAGTCATTGATCAGTTGGTTAGTTCTGCCGATGTTGAAAGAGAGGATGGTCTCAGTGCAGCACATCACCAAGTCCTCTATTTCCGTTCTGTATTTTGACTTGCCATCATTACATACCTGTCCTACTATGATTCTGTCATCAGTGAACATGTCGATGGCATTCGTTCCAAATTTGTCAACACAATCGTGGGTGTACAGGGAGTATAGTCGGGAGCTGAGGACACATCTTTTGGGATTTCAGTGGAGAATGTTATCATGGAATAGACGCACTTAACTATTTGCACTGATTGTGTACTGTGGGTCAGAAAGCTGAGGAAACAATTTCAGAGGGCAGAGCCAAGACTAAGGTCAGGGAGTTTTGTGATCAGTCTGAAGGGAATTATGGTGTTGCAGTTGAACATATAGTCAATGAGCAGGAATCGGACGTGGGTGTCCTTGTTGTCCAGCTGTTGCAGGGATATGGCACCTGCTATGGACCCATTCCACGGGTAGGAAAATTGTAGGGGATCGAGGCAGGCTGGGAGACTGGAACTGATGTGGGCTATGACTAGCTTCTCGAAGCACTTCATGCCCCTCTCACTCTCCTGAGTTCTAAAGAGAAATGTCCCAGCTTCTCCAACCTCTCCCTTTGACTCAGACCTTTGAGCCCTTGCAACATCCTTGTAAAGATGTAGTTTAATACCATCCTTCCTAGAGCAAGGTGACCAAAACTGAACACAATGCTGAACTTGGAAATATTTGGAACAGTAATTTTTACTCTGCTGCCAATTATTATGCTGCTGTGATATTGTTTTATTTTTTGTGTTATTCTGAAACCTTATTATTCATTGAATCCTCTGACGGTAATCCCCACGGGTGAACGTTCTCCTGACTGCGTGAATTTAAATGAATCTATTTTGTTTGGGCTGATATTTTGTGGCCGCTGCATATCAGAGAACAGGAAGAGATGATGGATGTTTGTGCAGTATGTGTCCTTTACTGGACCAGCTTGTCTCTCCAGGCACCTAAAGCTTTTATTGTGGGCCAGAATACCTCAGAATCGTTACATCACAGAAGGAAGCTATTTAGCCCATTGTAGGTCCATGAACATAGCACATTACAGCTCAGTACCTACAACATCCTTCAGCACTGCCGACAGATCCACCGACCTTACTGTCAACCGTAAATTTACTAACTCATCCTTCTATACCCTCATTAAGGTCATTCAAAAGGACAAACAACAGTCACTCCAAAGCAGATCCTTGCAGTATACCACTAGCGACTGAAATCCAGGATGGACATTCCCCATCAACTACCACCTTCTATCTGCTTTCAGCTAGCCTATTTGTGATCTAAACGCTAAATCGCCCACAATTCCACGTCTCCATATTTTCTGGGAGAAAGTAAGGACTGCAGATGTTTGAGATCAGGGTCGAGAGTGTGGTGCTGGAAACGCACAGCAGGTCAGGCAACATCCGAGGAGCGAGGAGAGAATGAAGACTGCAGATGCTGCAAACCAGAAAACCGATTTCTGATGAAGGGCTTACAAGAGAAACATCAACTTGCATGCATCTTGGACGCTGCCTCATCTGTTCTGCTTTTCCAACACCACACTCTCCACATTTTCTTCAATAGCCTACCATGGGGGACCTTACCAAACGCTTCACTGAAATCCATAAACCTCATTTTACCCTCATGCACCTGTTTGGTCACCTTCTCAATGAACTCTGTAAAGTTTGTGAGGCAAGACATACCCTTCACAAAACCTTGTTGACTATTCCTAATCAAATTATTCCTTTCGAGATGATAGTAAATCCGATCTCTTATAATCCTTTCCAACACTTTACCCACAACCAAAGTAAGCTTGGTATATAATTACCAGGGTTGTCTCTTCTCCATTTCTTGAGCAAAGGGACAACATTTGCTGTCCTCCAGTCTTCTGGCACTATTCCTGTAGGCAATGGCGATGTAAAAATCCGAACAGGTGGTTTTTG
Organism: Chiloscyllium punctatum; assembly: GCF_047496795.1. Lineage (NCBI taxonomy): Eukaryota > Metazoa > Chordata > Chondrichthyes > Orectolobiformes > Hemiscylliidae > Chiloscyllium > Chiloscyllium punctatum. The sequence continues at coordinate 32,394,592 of NC_092755.1, read as the reverse complement.
TAAACTCCTCCCTAGCTTCTCAGAGAATCTTAGGATAAATCCCATCTGGTCCAGGGGACATATCTGTTTTCACACTCTCCAGAACTGCTAACATCTCCAAGTTATGAACTTCAATCCCATCTAATCTAATAGCCTGTATTTCAGTATTGGCCTTAACAGCATTTTCTTTTTCCATTGTGAATACTGATTCAAATATTAATTTACAGCGTGTCCTAACTCCTCAGACTCCACACACAACTTAACACTCCTGTCCTTGATTGCCATTAATCTTAATTTGGTCTTTTTTTTCGTGACATACTGATAGAAAGCTTGAGGGTTTTCCACGATCCTACTTGCTAAAGACTTCTCATGCTCTCTCCTGGCTATTCTTAGCTCTTTTTTAAGTCCTACCAGGCTAACGTGTAACTCTCAAGCATCCGAACTGAGCCTTCACGTTTCATCTTTACAGAAGCCTCGTTCTTCCTCTTGACAAGAGATTAACTGCTTCAGTAAACACAGCAGCCTCACTCAAACACTTCCTCCTTTCCTGACAGGTATAAACTTATCAAGGAGACACAGCAGCTGTTGTTTGAAAAAGCTCCACACTTAAATTGTAACCATCCTCTGCAGTTTCCTTCCCCATCCTATGCATCTGAAACCTTTCCTAACCGCATCATAATTGCCTTTCCCCCAGCTATAACTCTTGTCCTGCGGTATACACCTGTCCCTTTCCATCGCTAAGGTAAACATAACTGGATTGTGGTCACTATCAGCAAAGTGTTCACCTACATCCAAACCTAACACCTGGTCTGGTTCATTACTCAGTACCAAATCCAATTTGGCCTCGGCCCTTGTTGGCCTATCTACATACTGTGTCAGGAAACCATTCTGCACACATTGGACAAAAACTGACCGATATAAACTAATTGAACTGCAGCATTTCCAGTCAATATTTGGAAAGTTAAGTTCTTCCATGACAACTACTCTGTTACTTTCGCTCCTATCCAGCATCATCTTTGCAATCATTTCCTCTACATCTCTGGAACTTTTCAGACGGCAGTAGAGAACTGTCAACAGGGTGACATATCCGTTTTTGTTTCTAACCTCTTCCCATACGACCTCACTAGACGAGTCCTTATCAAGCATCCTTTCTCCCAACGTAATGCTGTCTTTGATTTTCAATGACACCGCCCCCTCCCCCACCGCAAACGCCACCCCCGCCCCACTGTTAGTACCTTGCTTGTTCTTATTGAAGCATCTAAACCCCAGACCCTACAACGATCAGTCCTGTCCCTGCTCTATCCATTTCTCCAAAATGGCCAAAACATCAAGCTGTACAACAGCACAATTTGGAAACAGGGATGCTAAACGAGGGTGAGTTGGATAGATCAGAAGACAGAATGAGGGGAGATAAACAGGAACAGACAGAAAATGGAAGTTTTATTTAGAAATTCTCACGGACGGCAAGGTCTTTATCTATTGCCATACCGTTTGAGCACTCTGCGGATACTGACTGTGGACCCAGAGCATTTATCACCAATAATATCACAAAATTGAGTTGCTGACGGTTAAACAGAGTCCAAAAGGCCAAGTGATTTTTTTTTTTCTCTACAGTGAGAAGGTGATTTAATTTAAACAGACTGGGTGAACAGCAGCAGGAACTGAGAACCCCCTCAATACTGAGATCCTGCGTCAGAGAATCTCAATGAGGTGGATCACTGACAGAGGGGAAATCAGCATCTCAGCTGTGGGCCAAATAATCATTGATAAAGATTACACATCACTTCCTTGGTTTGGTAATGCACATTTCAATTTATTTAGCTCAATATCATGAGTGTATCTCATTTCTTTGTACTTCACATAGTTTAGTACGGACAGAAAATCATTTTGTCCCCTCATTTTGTGTTCAATAAACAAATTTTATTCCTCATTCCTCACTTTAGATGTATCCTTGAATCTACTCTTCATTTGAGTTAGAAAGAGTAACATTCCAATACTGATGACTGGGGAATATTATTGTCCCTCCATCCAGTCTGAACTGCATGTCCCACAATTCTCTCTGTTTTCTTTCTCCTCCACAATGCCATAATCACACTGTAATTGAAGTCCAGTAAATGACACTTCATCACAGTTCACTAACATCGATAACATCAATAGCACAGGCGTCATCTGCCCCTCTCTAAACCTGGAATAACAATCTGAAATGCATTTGTCACGTTCAATTCTCTGTTAACATCTCTATGACATTTGTCTGTTACAACTCCACTTTTCTCAGACACACATTCACCATGAATCATGAATTGTAAAAATTGTCTCAATGTTTAATTGAAATTATGATGCTTGATCAATAGTTCCAGGATGTATGTTTCCATTTATAATCAGAGACGCGCGTTTATGTTCTGATAAACTTATGGCATTACCCCTGCATCCAAGACAGATTGAATGGTTACACTCAATTGATCTACCGGCCTCAAGGTTTGTTCCATCAGTCACCCTCACATATACCATCTAGAAAATGACAGTTTGAATCATTGTTTTGAATTTGAATAAAACAATATTGAATTGAAAGGAGTTGGCTGGAGCTATTTGTTCAGTGACTGTGATTGATGTCAGTCTCCGTGGATCCGAGATGTGTCACTGGAGGGTTTGCCTCTTCTATTAATTAAGGACTCGGTTCAATGTGTTATCTCAGTCTGGGCGGGAATATCAATGTCTGGACTAACAGGGATCAGTAGCTCGAGAGACAGGGGAGGAGAGATAAGAATCTGAGAACATTAGACTGGAATGTTCCATTAATGGATCAGAATCTGAGAACCTTAGACTGGAATATTACAACAGACAGGAATTTATCCTTGGGTCTTTACTACCTTTCTCAGCCTTGGATATCATTAGCATCACGGGTCGAAGATATCCTTTGGATTATACCAGGTGGTTGCTATCCCATCCTCGTAATAGTTGGTGTTCCTGGTAAGTCATTCCATCTGACCATTAAGCTGAGTCCAACTGAATTGCTGTTAATATTCAAATTTTAAAATTTGGAAGTCATCATTTTCAGATCCAGTCAAAAATTTTATTCCTTACTGATTATAACTAGCAAATTACGATTCACAGCTTACTCAACAATACACGAGGAGAAACCAGACTGCTCTTAATCTCCATTATCTTTTTTCTTCATTCATATTTACATTTCTATATATTCTCCCCAGTCACCAATCCTGCCCAAGACCACTATCAGGATATTTCAGTCTCCTTCTCAGCCTCAATGCAGCTGCTGAATAATCCATCGTTTGTGAATTTGGTAAATTCAGATATAACCATTTCAAGTCCCTTCTAAATATGCTTACGTCACAAAACATGTGCACTTGACATGGTTAATTTGTCCTTTCCACAGAATCTGTCAAATGGACAGACAGTGCATGGTGGTCAAGTCATTGACTCATAATCAAGCGGCACAGAATAATAATCTTTTGGCGTCTCATGAAGGAAGTTGATGGAATGTAAATGAAATCATCACCACTAGCTTTCCACAGAAGCATATCTGTTTGCCTCATGTCCCTTAGAGAAGGCAATGGGTTATCCTTTCATGATTAAGTCTCTGTGTGACTGCAAATCCACAGCAATGTGGTTTACTCTTTATTATCCTGTGCAACAGCTGAATCAGCCACTCAGTTCAAGATCAGCATAATATGCTGTCCTGACCAGGGCTGCACACATCCCGTGAGGGAAGAACAAAAGGAAAGATAGCTCCCTTTCTCTGCCTGATTTCCATATTCCTGCAAGTCATTTCCATTCAGGTAGGTTACCATTCCCTGTTTCAAATGAATTATTTCTGATTGAGTCTCCCTCTGAATGTGATATACATCTCCATCGACACCTCTGGTGATGACTGACGCACAGATGCAAGAAACTTCAAAATTCCACATCATTCGCAGTGCAGAGAGAAGGAATGGCTTTTTATACCACAGGAAAGAAGCTGAGAAAGTTAAGTGAGGAAATAGAATTATTGTGATCAACCCTAGAGTGTTGTTGAGATAGTATTTGGAGTATTGTGCACAGATTTATAAGGAATAATCCTGTTGGCAGAAAGCGTATAAAGGAGTTTCGCCTGACTAATTGTTGGGATGATTGTACCATCGGGAGTGCATGAGGATTAAACTATCAGATCCCCCTCAGCCTCATACATTCTTAAGTAAAGACTCCGAGCTTGTTCAACCTCTCACTATAACTCAGACCATTGAGTCTTGGCAGCATCCTTGTAAATTTCTTCTGCACTCTTTCCAGTTTAATAACATCCTTCCTCGAGCAAAGTAAACAAAACTGAACATGACGCTACAATTATGGACTCGCCAACATCTTGTATAACTGCAACATAACTCCCTAATTTCAATACTCAGTGCTCTAACTGATGAAGGCCAGTGAGTCAAAAGCCTTCTTCAGTGCCTTGTCTACCTGGGACTCCACTTAAAGAAAACCGTGCACCTGAATTTCAAGGTCACTCTGTTCCACTGCACTCCTTAAGGCCCTGCCATTCACCATGAAACTCCTGCCTTGATTTGACTTTCTAAAATGCAAGAACTTACACTTATCTGAATTAAACTCAATTTGCCATTTCTCGGCCCAATTCCCCACCTGATTAAGGTACTGCTGTCATTTCTGAAATTTCTGATAACCTTCCTCACTGTCCACGATACCACCTATTTTAGTGTCACCTTGAAACTTACAAATCATGCCTGTACATTCTCATCTAAATCATAGATGTGTGTAATATTTGAATATATGGTCCCAGCACCGACCCCTGAGGCATTCCACTCATCACAGGCCTCCAGTCCGACAAGCGTCCTTCCACGATTACCCTCTTCTTCCTACCATCAAGCTAATTTTGGACCTAATTTGCCAACTCTCCCTCAATTCCATGTGATCTATCCTTCCAGAGCAGTGTACCATGTGGAACCTTATTGAAGGCCTTACTTTAATCTATATATACAACCATGCCCTTGCCAAAGTTACTGGTCACTTCACCAAAACAGTCTAACAAATTTGTGAGCCATAATCCCCCATTCACAAGGCCCTATCTTTCCAAATGCATGAATATCTTCTCCCTCAGAATCTCGTCAAGATTTTAGGTTTATTGGTCGATAGTTCCCCGGTTTTTATTTGTAGCCCTTTGTGAATAACGGCACAGCATTCACTACCCTCCAATCCTCCAGGACCACACCCATTGGCTACCGATGATGCAAATGTACCAACCAGGGCCCCTGCTATTTCTTTCCTGTCCTCCTGCAGAGTTCCTGAATATATATGGTCAGGACCAGGAGATTTAGAGAAATAATACAAAGTCTGAAAAATACGTCTATTTATTTCAGGTAAAACACCCACGAGTGAGAAAGTGAGTTAACAATGATTAGTATAATAAATGAAAGATTATATTAATCACTGGAAGTAACTTCAGAAGAATTCCAGACATTGTGGAATCCTGAGAATTCTCAGAAATTTACGATCCAGAACAGGAGGGCCATGAAACGGTAAGGAAATTACAAAGCGAACATTCATGCAAACGAACAGGAACACAAAGACTGCATAAATCTATATTCTACATTTCAAAGGAAAGAGAAAAGCATAGTCAAATGTGGAAATCTGCAATCAGGAGAGACGAGCTTATTATGGATAACAGGGAAATGGCCAAGCAAATAACCAGTTACTTTGCATCTGTCTTCATGGAGGAAGATCCAGAAAATCACCCAGAAATACGACGTCATCGTATAAGACTTGTGGAAGAAAGACATAAAGTCAATTTTTATCAGTAACAAGGCTTTACTTGAACATGCAGCTGGATTGAGCATTGCTAACCTTGACAAACCAGATGTACCTCATACCAAAATCTTCAGAAATAAACCACATATAGAAGTATTAGTTGCCCTGTCGATGATTGTGTTCTATTACGAAGTGCATTGTGCATAGTCTGGATCCAAGCACTATAGATGAACGGTAGTGATCCAAGCATCTACAAAGGTAAGAAGAGATAGTGTGGAGCACTGCAGACCAATTAATTTGACATTTGTGGGAAACTGTTTGGAGTCTATTATATAGGATGTGATATTCGTTATTTAGAAATTAACAGCAACATTAGAGAGAATCAGTATGCATTTCTGAAAGGGAAATCATACTTTACAAGCTTTGGAATTGTTTGAAATTGATTCTTACAGCATAGATAATGGGGAACCAGGACAATTGGCATATTTTAGATTATCAGAAGGCTTTCTATAAGAACGCACATCATGAGTTTGTAAATGTGAAGGGTATTTGGAGGAATATATGCAAGTGGTAAATTAAAGTTGGGATTGCCTTCCTTTAAGCGAGTCAGAATATAGATGTAAAGACATGTTGGAGCAGTTTAACAGCGTGTTGGTGAGTACTGTACCTGGAATATTGAGTTCAGTTTTGGTCACCAAATCTGAGAAAGAATATACCGACCACAGAGGAAGTTCAATGGGCATTCTCCTGAATAATCCCTCAATTGGCGAGATTGCGTGATGAGGAAACTCGGCCTATGTTCTCTAGAGTTTCAAAGAATGAGAGATGGGTCACTGTGAAATGTATAAAATTCACAAAACATGTGACAAGTTGGAAATTAACAGGATGTTTCTCCGGCTGCCTAATACACAATCACGGGAAATAATGGCAGGATAAAGGACAGACCATTTAAGACTGCAATAAGGAGGAAATTCTGTATGCGTAGGGGACTAACTAACACAGGGGCATGGAAACCTGCTGGCACAGCAAGATTAGGGAGAATTCACAGATATTCTACAAGTGTGTCCAGCGGAACAGAATGACCAGGGAACAGGTAGGAATCATTAATGACTTGCCAAATTGCATCGAAATGAAGTTTAGTGGTAGGAGACACAAGGTGGTGGTTGACTCCTTGTGTGACTGGAGGCCAGTGTCCAATGGTATACTACAGGGATCAGTGCTGTGTCCTTTATTATTTGTGATTCGGAGGTGCTGGTGTTGGACTGGGTGGATAATGCTAAAAATCGCATAACACCAGATTATAGTCCACCAGGTTTATTCGGCGGCACTACCTTTCAAAGTACTGCTCTTCATCAAAGCGCACAATCATCTGATGAAGAAGTAGCACTTCGAAAGTTAGTGCCTCCGAACAAACCTGTTGGACTCTAACCTGATGTTGTATGATTTTCAACTTTAATATTTGTAGTAATCATAAATGATGTCGCTGTGATAATGGACGAGGTGTGGGGAGTGTGATAAGTAAGTTTGTGTTTGATACGCAGATTGGCCGGTTGGTTGGCAGTGAGGAGGAAGGCCTTAAATTACGGGAAGATACAGTAAAATGGTCAGCCAGGAATGTCAATGGCAGATGGAATATAACCCTGATAAATATGAGGTGATGCACTTTGGAAGAAGGAACCAGACAGGAGAGGACTCAATGAATGGTAGCACACTAGGATGGTCAGAGGGTGCTTCTCCACATATCCCTGAATGTGATGTACAGGTTAATACACAATTTGGGAAAGCATTGGGGACTGTAAACATAACCTTAATTCATTGAGGCACAGATTATAGGAGCTATGCGGAACTTTGGTGATGCCAAGATGGAATACTGGGTGTCGTTCTGGGAATCACATTACAGGAAGGATGTGATTGCACTGGAGGGGGTGCAAAGGCGATACACCAGGATGTTCCCTGGGATTGAGCACATCAGCTATGGGGAGAGGCTGGATAAGCTTGGGTTGTTTAGTTTGGAAGAGAGGAGGCTGAACGGGACGTGATTCTGAAGGATAGGATTACGAGGAGCATGGGCAGTGTGGATGGACAGCACCTGTTCCTTTTCGTCAAAGGGCCACACTTTTAAAGTGAAGGGTTTGGGGTTTAGTGAGGATTTGAGGATTGCTTTTCACCCAGAGTGTGTTGGGGTCTGAAATGTGTTTCTTGAGAGGCGAGTTGTCATGGTAACCTCAAAACCATTAGAAAATACACGGTAGTGCACTTGAAATGCCTTAAGATTCACGGCTATGGTTATTGTGCCGAAAAGTGGGTCTAATTTAGACCGTGCTTTATTTCTGATAGCACAGAGTCTTTGCTTCTGTGATTGTATGGCTGTGGAAGGCCAATCACTGAGTACCTTAAAATAGGAATTGATAGGTTTCTGAAGAGTATCTTAACAAAGGTTTTACGCAGAACTTGTAATATTTTCTGAAAATATGTCAATGGCAAAATTAGGGGAAAACATGTGCAGCTTTCCTACAGTTTGATACCAGATAATTGAGGACCGGGAAATAGCAGAACTATGGGGCAAATACTTCAGTTATGCCTTCACAGAAGAAAGCAAAACAGAAAAGAAAACATCATAGCAATACGAGGGAACTTTAGTCTGGTGAGAAAAAGGGAATAGAATTAAATTATCAACTAAGCAGTTTAGAGAAAGTATCGGACTGAAATTAATGAGCATAGACGAAGTCAACCGAGATTCATGAAATAGGAATCATGCTTGAGAAAGTGGCTTTTAGCAAAATTATGGAGAAGCTATCAATGCAATACGAGTGGAATTTCAGAAAGATTTTTGATAAAGCTCCAAGCCTATTGTGCAAATTTGAATCCTGTGGGACTGGGGCTAGTACATGGACATGGTTCTCGAAGGACAGAGCTGGCAGGAAACAATGAGTAGGAATAAAACAACGTTTTTTTTAATGGAAGACTAGGAGTATACAGCAAGGATCGTGGCTAGGGTGCCAGCTATTGCCAATACACATCATATATTTGGTTGAGTGTCTCAAATGCAAAAGTCCCAAGTTTGCTGACAGCACTAAACAATGTCAGCTTTTGAGTGGGTGAGGAGGATGTAAAAAAGCTCGAAGGTGACTGAGACAAGTGAAATGACTGGGCAAATACGTGGCGGATGGAGAGCAATGGGAGATATGAGATGTTGTGTACTTTGATGGGAACAATAGAATGGCAGCCTATCATTTGAAAAGGGAGTGGTTGAAAAATGTTGCTCTATAAAGGAACGTAAGCTGCATTTTCGTTTATTTCTGTGCAGCCCTCCGAGTCCATGTAAGGCACTGAGTTCTGAATCCAGGAGTCAATACTGGGAATGGCATTGTCACGCTGGCCAGTGTATATAGACCCAGCAAGTGGGGAGCTGTAACATTGAAAGGAATCTGGTTCTCCCTGTACACCAGTCACTGAAAGCAATTTTTCAGAAGCAGTAAGTAGGGAGGAATATAAATGACGTATTCACCTTCATTTCAGGGGGATTTGAATACAGGAGTAAGAGTATCTTACTGCAGCTGTCCAGGGCCTTGGTGAGACACCATCTCGAACATTGTGCATCTTTGTGTGCAGTTTTGGTCTCTGTTCGTAATAGAGGACAAACCTAACATTGAGAGAGAACAGTACAGGATGACCAGACTGATCTCTGGGATGACAGACTTGTTATGGGATCTGAGTTTGGGGGGACTGGACTTGTGTTCCATGCAGTTTGGGAAAGTGAGTGGAGATCTCAGTGAAATATATAACACTCTGATTGGGCGAGACAGATTGGAAGCAGGGATGGTTATTCCTCTGGCTCGGATGTCTAAAGTAAGGGGCCACAGTATCAGGTCCAGACAGGCCGCTTTGCATTGAGGTGAGAATAAATATCTGCACTCTGAGACTGGCGAACCAGGGGTACTCTCTCCAAGATCAGGCTGTGGAAGTCATGGCGCTGAATATAAATAAGGATTTCTGGAAATTAAAGGGATAGAGAGATTGCAGGAGTACGGTGTGAAGATAGAAGATCAGCTATCAGTCCAGGTTGTTCTCCAATAACACGGTAACTGTGTTTCCGAGCAACACTGTGTTGTCGAAAATCATGCAATATTAATAATGGGGTCTATGGAAAAAAGAGGGTAGGGGGCGAACCCCCAAAAATATCAGTAAAAACCAAAAAATAAGTTTAGTCTAACACACACACTAGCTCAGTCTAAATAAATCTTTCAATCACATGTTGCAATGGAACAGTTACATAACTGTAACACTTTCACACTACAGTCACTCACTGGAGCACTGTACCTTTCATCAGAAAGCATGTGGGGGCTGAATAACCACGTGATGCCGATGGGGAATTCCAGGTAGCCTCAAGATTCTCTCCACAGTTTGAAATAAAGTTCTTTCTAAATGTAGTCTGCAATTTCCAGTATCAGCCTCAGTTTCAAGGCTTCCTGACCGCACTGCATTCCTGTTTTAGCTGACCACATTGTTTGTACATTTTGCAGAGAGAGGATCCTGAGGCAGGGTTTTGCTGTCCAGCTGGTTCCCGGCAAGGAATCGCGTCAAAGTGAACGGGAATTCACTATATAGAAAAAAGATTCACGAATCACATTGCAGCCAAATTCTATTTAATCAACACGTGTTATCGGAGAACTGCCTGTATATTGAATGGAGGAGCAAAACTGATGGGCTGAAGGCACTACATCAGTTCTCATTTTATATTTCACAATGTTTAAACATATTAAGGGATATGATTATTGTATGGGGAAAACTGCACTGAGGATATGTTTGGCCATTAACTACACAGGGAAAGCTCAATGTGTTGTATGACCTACTCCTCTCACAATGTTTCTGTGCAGTGTGTGGGAAAGCTCTGCAAATATTGTCACAAGCTCTCGACTGTTAGGAAAGAGGTCTCTGCAGGGTCGACAGGCTTGCGTTTCCCATTCCCTTTTCTACTAACGAGGCTGGGGCCTGGTGTTCGGTACGGGTTTATCATTTAAGACTTCAGTGCAGTTTGATATAATTGAGTGTCTTGCTTGGCCCATTCAGAGATCATTGAAGAGTGTATCACATGTCTGTGTGTCTGGAGTCACTTTTAGGCCAGACCAGGAAAGCACGGGAGATTCACTTCCTGAAAGTACATTGGGGAAAGAAATCGAAGTTTACAACTGATATTGAACACAAGATCACTATTACCGACACCAGATTTTAGATCTTATTAATTTCTTATTAATTGTTTTTAATTTGCACCAGCTGCCAGAGCATTAGCCTGGTCTGGGTTAGTAATCCAGTGGCATTTCCACATCGCCACCGTCTCCACATGTGGACCTATCGGAAACCACACTGAGCAGATTATTTCTGTGCTGCTTGACAGCTCTGTCAAATTTGAACTCCCACCAATTTAACTGTCGTGATGGGACTGAAGGACTAGTAAAGAGTCAGCTTGCAGTAATCCTCCTCTTAACGGATTGGATATAGTTGAGTAATTTTCCACATTGACATGGAGTTGGTGTTGGAGCTGGAATGAAACAGCTTCCCCAGGGGCACGGCTTGTTGTGCAGCACAAGTGGTGTCAGGGCCCACTGCATTAGTCATATCTACAGTATCCAGCTGTTTTTTTCATGTCACGTGCAGTGAATTGAATTGGTTGAAGACTGCCATCTGTGATACTGTGGTCATCATGGTGAGGGTGAGGTGGATAATCGACTCAACACTTCTGGCTAAGGATGGTGCAGATACTGCATCTTTTACACTGACGTACAAGGCTGTTCCATTATTTAGTGTGTGGATATTTGTGGAGTCCTCTCTTCCAGTAAGTAGTTTAATGGTCCATTGACTTTTATGCATGAATTTGACAGTACGACAGAGCTTAGATCTGATTTGTTAGTCTTGGGGTCATCTCTCTCTGTATCAGATCTTAGTCCTGCTGTTTGTAGTGTAACCAGTCAAGTGCGGTAGCTTTAATGGACTGTAATCAGGTTTAGGTGCACGTGATTCCGACCCGACCATGTTCACCCACACTCGTCACTGACCCATGGATCGACTTGATGGAAATGGTAGATGGATGGATTATCCTGGGGGAAAAGTTACAGATTGTCATTGAAATCTACAGCATCAGATGATAACCCAGTTTTAGCTGCAATATCTACAATTCAATTCTACTGACTGGCCCCAGTTCATACCGAGACCTATTCACCCATCAGCCCTGCATTCAGTGACCTACTCTGTTTTCTGATGCGGAAATACTTCCACTTTCATGTTCTCATTCTGCTGAAAGTCTTTACTTGGTGTCACGCCTCCAATTTGTTACATAAACTATATCCATTTAAGGTACTAATCTGAATATTTTCCTTTCAGTAATGCCATCTTCTGTATTTGAAGTGAACGTGTTTTCTTCTGTTTATCTCCCTGACCACGATTCAGAGCTCTGCAGTATCAGTGATGCCAGCCTTATGCAGTTTCAGAGTCAAGGAACTTGTCACCATGCATTACTGTTCAGTTCCCAGTGTACGGCACTCCATGTTGGACAGGATGCTTGGGCATCTTTGACAATATGTCGTTGGAAATTGTTCAACAAATAGAAATTGCTGAAGAAATTGCTAAAAGTGTTGCAGAAATTTCTGGAGTGAATGCAGAGTTAAATTTTCAGGTCCAGTGAACCTTCTACAAAGGTTTTTGCATTTTTATTTCCAGTATCCATCGTTATTTGTTTAATTGAAGATTTGGTCTGTGCCTATTCATTTCTGGAGAAACTCAGCAGGTCTGTCAACATCTGCAGAGACAGAGAAACAGAGTTAGCGGTTCCAGTCCAATGTGACAATTCATCGAAACTAAATACAATTGCAAAATGCTCTTTTAATCCCTTGCCAGAAGTGGAGGATGGGTGGCAGGGAAAAGAGGGTGTGGCAAAAGAAAAAACGGGCTTTTAGCAGTGGGGAATGAGAAGATTCTGTAAAACGGGTCGAATTTAAGGTGTGAATGGAGGAAAGGGGTTCTCTCTATTGAATGCAAGATAAAGAAGACACAACCACACAAAGTCATACGGAGGCCAGGAGGGAGAATGTTGACCATGTGGTATAAGACCATAAAGACCATAAGACATAGGAGTGGAAGTAAGGCCATTCGCCCGATCGAGTCCAGCCCGCCATTTAATCATGGCTGATGGGCATTTCAACTCCACTTACCCGCATTCTCCCCGTAGCCCTTAATTCTTTGTTGACATCAAGCATTTATCAACCCCTGCCTTGAAGATATTTAGCCTCCTGGCCTCCACTGCACTCTGTGGCAATGAATTCCACAGGCCCACTACTCTCTGGCTGAAGAAATGTTTCTGCATTTCTGTTCTGAATTGACCCCCTCTAATTCTAAGGTTGTGCCCAAGGGCCCTAGTCTCCTCACCTAACGGAAACAATTTCCTAGCGTTCACCCTTTCCAAGCTATGTATTACGTTGTAAGTTTATATTAGATCTCCCCTTAACCTTCTAAACTCTAATGAATACAATCCCAGCATCCTCACCCGTTCCTCGTATGTTAGACCTACCATTCCAGGGATCATTCGTGTGAATCTCCGCAGGACACTCTCCAGTGCCAGTATGTCCCTCCTGAGGTGGGGGGCCCAAAACTGGGCACAGTACTCTAAATGGGGCCCAACCAGAGATTTATAAAGTCTCAGTAGCAAAAGATTTATTATATAAATATGGCCACAGATACATTTTCACTGTCGTAATCATCACCCCCTTTAGATAAAGGAATTCAGGTGCTAGACTTCTTATTGGCACTAGTAAGCGTTTCATGCTGCCTTAGTATTGTAACATGGAGAAACACAAATCACAGTATGACGTTTGGGATGTGTGTTGGTTACCTGTCATTTTTAATATTGTTTCAATTTTGCAGTGCTTATCTTTAAACGCTTGTTCTTGAAGTTAGTATCAGTTGCAGTGTAGGATGTTGAGGAGTGACATTATAGAAACTTATAAAATCATGAGAGGTATGGATAGGGTGAATAGCCAAGGTCTTTTCTACAGGAAAGGGGAATCCAAACATAGAGGGAATAGGTTTAAGATGAAAGATGGTAGATTTAAAAGGGATGAAGGGTCAGCATTCTTACACAGAGGGTGGCGTGGGTATGGAATTGGCTTCCAGAGGAAGAGTGGGAGATGCAAGGAGAGCTGCAACATTTAAAACTCATTTGTACAAACATATGAATGGGAAACATTTAAAGGCCTATGGGCCAAATGAAATCAAATGGGACGAGCTTAATTTGGAAATCATGCCCAGTATGGACATTTAGAAAAGCTTCACTAAGAGTCAGTGTGGTTTTGTGAAAAGGAAATGATATTTTGCCCTGTAAAATCATGCAAAGTATTTCTGGAGATGCCTGTAAATGTAACAAACGGACTTGATAAAGGGGATCTGGTGGACACCAGGCTTTCCAGAGATTTTCCACAAGGTATTACACAATAAAAGTTCTTACACAGAACAGAAGCTCCAGGATGTCGGATACAGTATAAAAATGGGATGATGATTGGTTAACACAGAAATCGGAGAGTCAGGATTATTGGATCTTTATGGTCAAGGTTTATCTGCTGGAGTACCACAAATATCAGTCTGATGACATCAGTTATTTGCAATCTATGCTGACAGCCTGAAGGAGGGAGCGGAGTGCAATATACATCTGAGTTTATGGCTGACACTGAGAATCAAAATGCAGGCTGTTATTTAATGGAGAGTACTTCCAGAAAAGGAACAGTAAAGGCATTGGAGTCTTCCTGTGTATGAAACACAAAATCAGCATGATGATGCAGCACGGAACTTGGATGGTACATTAGGCGGTTTCTTGGGAAGAAAGGGTTGTGTTATTGAGCATCTCTAAGATGGTGAGGCGATTATTCATTGGGGTTTAAATGAATGAGGAGTGATACTGCTGAAAAATACAAGACACAGCAGGGGTTGGAGAAGGTAGATGTTTCCATTCTTGTGCAAAGTGTCGAACTCGAGGATATAGATACCGAATGTGGAAAATCGATTTCAATCTGAGATGCAGAGTAATGTCTTCTCTCCGAAGGTAGTGAATGTCTGGAATTCCCTAACTTGGAGAGGTGTGGAGGGATACAAGGAGTCAGCAAGAGAGTGGAGTTGAGGTCTAGGGTAGATCAGCCATGTTCTTATTAAATGACAGGGTTAGCTTGAGGGGCCGATTGACCTACTCCTGTTCCTATTTATTTCCTAATTTCAGATGTTATGCTTTTGGAAAGTAACGGGTTATTTTGCTGGAAATCGTGTTGTACAATATTGCATTCAGGGAGAGCAGAGGATTTGTTGCTTTAACCCTGGGTGGAGTCTGTGGCTGTATTCCCAGCGTATCTGAGTCTGCAATATGACCCACATTGGGAGCAGAAGTTATAGAGAGGGGAAAACTGGAAACAGGGACTGGGGGGTGGGGGTGGTGGTCACTTCCTGATCCAGCCTGGATTTTCCAAGTACATTTCCAAACTACACCTAACCATCGGAGTGGCCTCGATATGTCCCTGTTTAGTATGTCCGAGGGCTGAATGGAACATCAGAACATAGGGCTGAGGGACACAAGTGGGCCATTCGGCCCTTTGACCCTACACCACCAGTAAATAAGGTCATGGCTCATCTCATTGTGATCCTAGCTGGACTTTTCTTTCTATGCACCATTATCCCTGATTCACCTGTCCATGCAAAATCAGACAAAGCCAGCTTCGATGCAATATAAAGGTGCAGCCATCCCAAACTTCTGGGAAAGAGAATTCCCACTTGACTGAAATCCCACTTTGGGGATTTATCCTAATTCCTGCTCTGACGGAGGTTGGAGGGTTTCACTGTTTCCTTTTCTCGTCCCATTGCTCCACTGCTGACACCAAATGTTAAATGTAACCAGGT
Organism: Chiloscyllium punctatum; assembly: GCF_047496795.1. Taxonomy (NCBI): domain Eukaryota; kingdom Metazoa; phylum Chordata; class Chondrichthyes; order Orectolobiformes; family Hemiscylliidae; genus Chiloscyllium; species Chiloscyllium punctatum. The sequence goes on along the minus strand of NC_092755.1, from coordinate 32,378,935 downwards.
TGGTGATATTGCCGATGATAAAGTTCTCAGACTGAGTCAGGTTCAGTGACAGGAACAATTCAGGCAGATTTCTTTAGTTAGCCACAAGTAACGAATAGAACTAACGAATGCGCATGATGGATTTGTGGTTAGCACTGATACCTCCCATCACCAAGTAGCTGCGTTCAGTTCCAACCTCGCGCAACTCTCTATGTGGAATTTGAACATTCTCCCCATGTCTGTGTGGATTTCCTCCCAGTGTTCTAGTTTCCTCCCATCGTCCATAGATATGCAGCTTAGAGCGGATTGGCCATGCTAAATTGCCCATAGTACCCAGGGATATGTAGGTTAGATAGGTTAGTCATGGGAAATGCAGGGTTACATGGATAGAGTCGGGGGGCAGGTCCTCGGGGATACTGTTCTGAGGGTCAATGTGGACTTGATGGACGGAATGTCCTGCTTCCACACTGTAGAGATTCTATAAAAACAACAAGAAGTTTGGACTATACAAACATCCAGTGGGTATCTATGTGATCACTCCCATCTAGGTTTTGTGTGTTTCAATAAGATCACCTCTCACTCCAAGAGTAACCTGTTAAAGCCTTCATAACATAAGACCATCATTCCTAGAATACATGAAGTGAAACATCACCGAACTGCTTCCAATTTAATTATATCCTTTCTCAGGTAAGTAGACAAAAATAATCTCTCACACAGTTATTTTTTGTTTTCTCAGTGGTGAGAGTATTTGGAACTCTCTTCCCTGCACAGCATTGGAGGCAAAGATATTTAATATGTTTGAGGCACAGACAGAAGGTTCATAAAGAATAACGGAGTCAAGTATTGTCAGGGGATGTCAGGAATGTGCAGTGTTGGGGAAATGCTGACAGTGGTAAAAAAAAATCACACTGCTCCAGCACATCCAGGAATATAATGCAAAATGAAATGATAATATTGATAAAATGTTAAGGGGAAATCCAAGATGGTGGCGATCTGGAAGGTCTGCTTTGTTGGGCTCTGCATCACAGCATGGGTAAAGTGGTTCCCTAACCCACTCCATCCCAGCCATTTACTTAAAATGCTTAGTTTTTGAAAGTTTTGAGAGTTGGCAGTTGTAGTAGTCTTAGTTTGTGTAGTTTTTAAGCTCTATGAGACTTTGTTTGTTAATGATCAGTAATTCGAGTTCTTCCTCTCTCGAGTTCAAATGTTGCTACAGTGTGTTCTGGGTAATTATGTGCTTAAATGGTGTACCTGGAGCATTAAGGGGTGCCATTGACCAGAAAAGAGGAAAAATCTAATTTCTCGTCTTACAAAGAGAGGGTGGATGTTCTCCTATTGCAGTAGATGCACCTTGATGTCAAAGAACATTTGACATTACAGCAGGTCGGGTTTGATCGGGTTTATTTCTCCTCTTTTAATATTACGAGGAGGGGAGAAGCCATATTGGATAAAAAGAATCTTCCATTTAACCTACGAGATTGTATTTGACACTCGCGGGAGGCTCAGAAAACCTAAAGCCTTGAACTATAGTAAAGGATATAGTATTTTGAATGTTTATTGCTAACCGCCACCCCACCCCCCACCCCCACCCCACCCCCCAACACACACACTCAGCGTACCCTCTTAAATTCCTGGTAGATGCATTTTCCAAATTCAGTAATCTTGCATCGGGGCACATTATTGGACAAGTTTCCAAAAGTCTTATGGACCCCACTGTGGACAGAATGTCCAAAGGTGCACCAATACCCTCGTTATAATGTAAGCAATTAGTGGATATGTGTAAAAGAGGTAAAATGGTAAAAATGCTCTTCCAGCACCACTAATGCAGACAGTGGATATGTGTGCAGAACGAGAGTGGGTGGATATCTGGATGCAGATCCACATTACAAGTCGGGATTTTATTTTCTTCTTTAACCGGCATAAATGCCACACGAGGGTTGATATCTTCCCCATTCCTGCAACAATCTTAGATTCGGTGGCATCCTGCACAATTGGGAATATTACCATTTCTGACCATGAAGCAGTATACTTATTGAATAAGATTAAGGGCAATATAATAGATTCGAGACACCAGCGAATGTATCCCTTTGTTCTTAAGACTAGTTGGTTAATTGAATAGTTCGATTCGATTACTTACAGTGTAGAAACAGGCCCTTCGGCCCAAAAACTCCACACCGACCCACCCCCTGACATTTACCCCTCCACCTAACACTACATGCAATTTAGTACCGCCAATGTATCTAACCTACACATATTTGGGCAGTGGGAGGAAACCCATGCAGACACAGGGCGAATGCGCAAACTCCACACAGACAGTTACTTGAGGCAGGAATTGAACCCACATTTCTAGCGCTGTAAGGCAACAGTGCTAACCATTGTGCCACGGTGCTGACCACGACCATCCATTCACATCTTTCTTAGCCATTAATTCAGACTCAACCAGTAATCCATCCACTCTACGGTAAATTGCTGAGGCTTATGCCAAGGGAATAATTATTCCTTATGATGTAGCAGAAGTGGGAGCAGGAATGCTGGTTTGAAGCAATGCTGAGGGCAGCCGAGAGTGCATACTGTGATTGTCCCTCAGTGGCTAGGCTGCAGAGGATCACAACGCTTCGGTCTGCAGTGAATTCCACGCTCACACAGACAGCCAAGAAGGAACTTACTTTTGCAAAACAAAGGCTGTTTGAACATGGTGATAAGCGAGGCAGGTATTTAGTCGATCTTGCCAGGAAAACGATCGCCCCTCCTAAGCCATTTCCTCAATTAGGGAAGGTACTGGGATCCTTACCTTCAATCCCAAAATGATTAACGTCTCCTGTCCGAGATGTTTCACCGAATTATTTCATACTGAACATTTTGAGGATAATTGGATTAAGATGGAGTCATTTTCCAAGAACCTGGGTCTTCCAGGAGTAACCCCTGAATAGGTGTTCTGCCTTAATGCACCATTGTCAGCACAGGTGGGTGTGAAGCAGCTTCAGAATATAAAGGCGCATGTTCCTGAAAGATTTCCTAGTGAATTTTACAAATAATTGACAAATCTATTGTCAGGGCTGATGTTTAACGTGTTCCGTCACTCATACAGTCACAAGCCCCTCCCGCCATCCTTAATAGAGGCTCATATCTCTCTCGTGCTGAAGAAAGGAAGACCCCAGAGGATTGTGCTTCTTTCACGCCAGTCTCACTTTTAAATGTTGGTCTTAAAATTCTGTCTGAGATCCGTGCATTAAGGTGGAAACTTTGCTGCCTACCGTTACCAAAGAGGACCAAACAGGCTTTATAAAGGGCCGCAGATCTTCCTACAATGTTAAGAATTTACTCAATATGATCCAAGAGTGTCAACAACAATCTGTCCAGGGATTATTGATCTCTTTAGATGAGGGAAGGCATTTGATTGGGTTGAGTGGTCGGATCTCTTCTGTACATTAGAATGGTTTGGTATACGCAAAGTTTTTATCAAGTGGGTAATGGCCCTTTACCGCGATCTTCTGGCTGCAGTTCTCACTAATGATGTGGCCACCAGTAATATTAATATTTCTCCAGGCAGCCGACAAGGTTAACACCTTTCACCATTGATGTTTACGTTGGGGATTGAGCCACTGGCGGAGGCCATCCGTCGGGATGTCAACATATCTGCCCCAGAGGTGGAATCGAAGTCTTGAAAGATTACATTGTATGCAGATGAGGATCTTCTGTTTTTGTCAAATCCCGCAATTTCGGTTGTTCATGTGATGCAATGCATTGATTCGCTTGTTGCCTTTCCGGGTGATAAGATTAATTTTACAAAGTTGGAGGCCATGCCTATGGGAGGTCTTAGGGAAATATCTAATACTGAGGGCAAATCCTGGTTTCCTTTTAAGTGGTCATGGGGGTGGTTTCCCTATTTCAGTACATTCAATACATTTGTCTTTGATCATTTATTTAACGTGAACTATGTCCATTTGTTTGACAAAATTAAACAAGACCTTCAAAGATGGGAGGCATTTCCAATATCCTGGCTCGGTCAGATCGCTGTTATTAAAATGAATGTCCTTCGTCATTTCCTACACCCAATTCAAATGCTTTCTATGATGTTTCCCAGACAGATATTTCGGAAACATAATGGCTGGTTTAGCTCTTTTATTTGGCACCATAAGCGATTTTTTATCTAGCTAACAAAATTGCAACTGCCCCACAGATTGTGAGGAGTAGATCTCCCCGATTAAAAGCAATCAATTAATTTTTTTTCATCGTATATTAGTGCCTGGGCCGCTGAGGTCTCGGCATCAATATGGCTAGACATTGAGCCCTCTCAGACAAAGTAAACCCTTATTAGTCTGTTGTTCTTAGATACAATGACAACATTTATGGAATATTGTCATAACATAATGATTATCAATACTGTTAAAACTTGAAGGACAATGCGTCAGGTCAAGGCAATACAGCCAAAACTATGTTTATTCCCCCTATAATTGGTCTACCAGGGATAATGGATTCCAGGTTTAAACTGTGGGCAGTGAGGGGGATACCTTGTTTGGGTGATTTAGAATTATAGTATCCCTACAGTGTGGAAATAGGTCCTTGGGCCCTGCAAGTCCAATTCGACCCTCTGAAGAGTAACCCACCCACACCCATTCCCCTACCATCCTATCTTTACCCTGATTAATGCCCCAACTTACAGATCCTGGAACACAATGAGCGATTGAGCAATGGCCAAGTCATCGAACATGCACATGTTTGTGACTGTGGGAGGAAACCTACGCAGTCACAGTTGATAATATACCAACTCCACACAGCCAGTCACCCAAGGCTGGAACCAAAGACGTGACCCTGGTGCGGTGAGTCAGCAGTGCAAACCACCGAGCCACCACGTGTTACTTGAAGGAGAAACAATGATACCGTTTGATTAAATAACTCGAACGTATGAACTACCAATAGAGACGTCTTCTGTTTTTATTTCCAGATTAGAGATTTGATTAAAAAAACACAATTTTACAAGACATTTCTCGATCCGATACAGAGAAGCAGGTGATTATTGTAAAGAATACACTCTCTGCCAGTACCCTTTACCATTTGTTGGAGAGTGTCGCCGCAGACAAGACTGTGCAGCTACCTGACGTCTGTGAGAGAGAGTTGGGGGTTTAAATCTTTTCGGAGACATGGGAGGATATTTGTGAAAATGCTCGAAGGATTTTGATCTGTAATAGAACCCATTTCATGCAGTTGAAAAATCTTCATAGGTTCTATCTTCCCCCAGATTTCCTCACAAAATTCAAAGTGGGATTACCTTCAGTATGTCCTAAATGCAGAATGACTACAGACACTCTTACTCATTGCATATGGTCCTGCTGCAGGCTTCGTATATATAGGAGCACCTTGGTAGGTGAAGTAGAGTGGGTCTTGGGGACCGAATTGGTGGTGGACCTGGTTTCTCTTTTCCTGGTTCTGCCCAGAGTATCTTACGCAGATGCACATGGGAAAAACAAAATATCCTTACTTTCTGTGCTAGGTTGTATGTCTAAAACCTCCCCTGGTCTGTTGAGACGTTGTAAGCTCATCATGGAGAATATCCCTTTGGACTTTCTCACCAGCATGGTGCACCAAAAACAGAGATTAATATAAGTCATAGAATCATAGAGTCATAGAGATGTACAGCATGGAAACAGTCCCTTCGGTCCAACCCATCCATGCCGACCACATATCCCAAACCAATCTAGTCCCACCTGTCAGCTCCTGGCCCATAACATTCCAAACCCTTCTTGTTCATTTACCCATCCAAATGCCTCTTAAATGTTGCACTTGTATCAGCCTCCCTGACATTACCTGACAGTTCATTCCATACACATACCACTCTCTGTGTGAAATAGTTACCCTGTAGTTCTCTATTATATCTTTCCCCTCTCACCCGAAATCTATACCCTCTCGTTCTGACTCCCCGACCCCAGGGAAAAGACTTTACCTATTTATCCTATCCATGCCCCTCATAATTTTGTAAACCTCGATAAGGTCACCCCTCAGCCTCCGACGCTCCAGGGAAAACAGCCCCTGTTTGTTCAGCCTCTTTCTATAGCTCAAATCCTCCAACGCTGGCAGCATTCTTGAAATCTTTTCTGAACCCTTCAAAGATTCACAACATCTTTCCGATAGGAAGGAGACCAGAATTGCATGCAATATTTCAACACTGGCCTAACCAGTGTACTGTGCAGCCGCAACATGATCTTACAACTTCTGTACTCAGTACTCTGAACAATAAACGAAACGCCTTCTTCACTATTCTATCTACCTGTGATTCCACTTTCAAGGAGCTATGAACCTGTACTCCAAGGTCTCTTTGTTCAGCAACACTCCCTGCGACCTTACCATTAAGAGTATAAGTCCTGCTAAGATTTTCTTTCCCAAAATGCAGCACCTAGCATTTATCTGAATTAAATCCATCTGCCACTTCTTAGCCCATTGGCCATTTGGTGAATCTGAGGTGACCCTCTTCGCTCTCCACTACACCTCCAATTTTGGAGTCATCTGCAAACTTACTAATTGTACCTCTTATGCTCACATCCAAATCATTTGTGTCAATGACAAAGGGTTGTGAATCCAGCACCGATCCTTGTGGCGCTGCACTTGTCACAGGCCTCCAGTCTGAAAAACAACCCTCCACCACCACCCTCTCTCTTCTACCTTTGAGCCAGTTCTGTATCCAAATGGCTAGTTCTCCCTGTATTCCATGAGATCTGGCCATGCCATTCAGTCTCCCATGGGGACCTCATCAAAACCCTTACTGAATTCCGTATAGATCACATCTACCCTTCTGCCCTCATCAATCCTCTTTGTTACTTTCTCAAAAAATGCAATCTACTTTGTGAGACATGATTTCCCATGCACAAAGCCATGTTGACTATACCTAATCAGTCCTTGCCTTTCCAAATACATGCACATCCTGTCCCTCAGGATTCCCTCCAACAACTTGCCCACCACCAACGTCAGGGTCACTGGTCTATAGTTCCCTGGCTTGACCTTAACACCCTTCTTATACAATGGCACAACGTTAGCCTACCTGCAGTCTTCCGGCACATCACCTGTGACTATCCATGCTACAAATATCTCAGCAAGAGGCCCAGCAATCACTTCTCTAGCTTCCCACAGAGTCCTAGAGAACACCTGGTCAGGTCCTGGGGATTTAACCACCTTTACCCATTTCAAGACATCCAGCACTTCCTCCTCTTTAATATCGACATTTTGCAAGATGTCACCATCTATTTCCCTACATTTTATATCTTCTGTATCCTTTTCCACAGTAAATACTGATGCACAATACTCCTTTAGTATCTCCCACATACTTCCTGTGCTTGTAAAAATATTCTGTTGTGTTGGATGTCTGAAAACCCTCCGGGTCTGTTGGGTGGTTGTAAGCTCGTCATGGAGAATATCCCTTTGGACATTCTCACCTGTATAGTGCACCGAAAAGCAGAGATTTATATAAGATATGGCAGGCCTTTTTGTATAACCGCGATACAGGCTTATCTGCCACTCTAAAAGGGGCTTTTATATAGCCATGATGATATTGTCTAATGACCCACATGTTAAGATTTATGAACGTATGAATGTGTATCAGTTCATGCTCTCGAAGAACGAGAGCTATCATTTTGTTATGCTGAGCCGTATTATTTATTTATTATTTATTGTTTTATTTTTGTTTTTTTTCTGTCCGTTTAGAGACTTTAACTTATTTTGCATATACATGCACATGGGTATACTTTTGTTCAGTTATTTGAGTTGTTTTGTTATTGGTTTAATATAATAAAATATCTTTTTCAATAAAAAATTGAAATGCTAGCATTGATAGATTAGAGTCCCAAATAACTCTCATTAGAGAGACCACTCATGGTGGTTTACGTTGAAGGTCACCACACGGGTGATGGGGTGAAATGGTAACCTCTGTCAGTGTGGGAATTGAACCTGCGCTGGTGGCCTCCATCTGCATCACAAACCAACCACCCTGCCAACTGAGTGGGAGACTGTGTCATGTTGCACAGAGAATCAGTCACAAAAAAGGGCAAGAAAAATGTTAATGACAAGGGAAAAGGTCGATTCGAGATAAAAATGTTCTCTGCTAGAAATTATATTTTGTAATGAGACAAGTGTTTGGAAGCTGTCTTTGGTTGAATACAATAAGGTGAGACAAGTGAAATAACCAGAATGACTAATTGTGGTTGGATATCGATAACCATAAAATAAGTGCATGTTTTTGATTGGTTTGTGGAAAGCCTGCTGACTGTTGCATGAATTTATAAATCAGATGAAATATATTGTAAGGAGTATTCTGTCCCCATGGGAAATGCCTTCTGAATACATGCGAGAAGAAACCCGGGTATGAAGTGTCTGAGAATCGTCTGCTCGGTAACAGGAACCTGGGGGTTGAATGACTGGAAGTTTCTGTAACATGGAACTGACAAAACCATCAGATCACCCCCAAACGTATTGAATGTTGGAGCATATTTGAAGGACTGAATGGCCTCATGATGGATTTTAATTGTGTGTGATTTGAAAAACGTGCATCTCTACTCCATCCTCTTACGTGATACACACTGTGGCACAGCCGTTTTCCTGAAACTGGGAATAAGTTGAAACAATACCTGGAACATTCCATAATTTGCATTCCCCAGAATATTCTATAACTATGTGGGAGGCATTAGAAAGGCAAGAGAGAAAGAGAGGGAAGATGCTGTATGCAGTAGTGAGAATGTTAGAGCATGAGCCTTGTTCGGGGGTCGGTGCTATAACAGATACACAGTGAGTGTGAGGGAGCAGAGAGAATACGGTGACCCTTATCCCTACAGAGTGGGGAAGCTTATTAATGCTTGTCCTGTATTGCTGAACATTTCTTCAGACCGCAGATATTGCACTGAGCTGTGTGGTGAGAACAGACCACGCTCGATGGATCTGGTCGTGTGGCCCCCTCTGGGAAGAGAATGGTCCCCTTTGTACTAGCCCATCCACCAGGACCTCCATGTTGCTGTCGACTAACCGTGGTGTAATTTCCCCTTCGCTGCCATGTTTGGGGAAAATGTGCAGGGCAGCTCCAAACTGAGAAAGCGCAACCGTGTGCCCATTGGCCTTTTAAAGATGGCACCAGTGTCAGGGATCACAGAATATCCAGGGGTATCCGGGCGATTGTGAGTACCTCCAGTCATGATGGGTGGGAGAATAGGGCTGGAATTGTATGAGAGGGACACTATGGAGTGGGATGTGTAGTTAATGAGATGAGTTGGGTAAGATAGCACCATGAAACTAGCTCGGCCTCGTGCAGACAACCCCCGTCTCACACTCAATGAAAATGTCACTGCGACAGTTTTTTGTTAGATTCAGCCCAGTGAGGCGAAAACTCTTCTGTCCTCATTCCCAGTTACAAAGCTGCAGAACAAATGCTCATCCAAAACTCTCCATCGCCTGAACTCACCACAATATCCCTTTCACTCATAATTCTTCGAAATACTGACCCGTGTTGCATGATACTATCGAAATGTTGTCTTCATTCTGAAACCTGTGAACATATCCTTCCATGGCATTTTATCTCAGTCTCCAACCCCCCCCCCCCCCCCCCCCCCCCCCACCATCCTGTCTTCACCCCAAAACATGCTCATTTGCTGTCATACTGCATGGGACTGCCAGTATGACTGACATTTGGCCAGCTGGTGCATGGCAACCAAAATGCCCTTCCAGACTCACCCCATTCCCCTGCCCTTGTTCTGCATCCTTCTAATCCTTTCCTGTCTGTGATCTGTCCAAATGCCTGTTCAATGTTGTTATTGTACCCACCTCAATCACATCCACTGACAGTTCAGTTCATGTGCGTACCACACTCTATGTAAAAAAAGTTGCCCTTCAGTTTGCTTTTTATATTTTTTATCCTTTCCAAACATTAATGGATGTCCTCTAGTCCTCGATTCACCAACGTGAGAAAACAAAATTGAAGTATTCACCCCATGCACGCCTCTCATGACTTTACAAGGGCTACACTTCTATAAGAACCCTCAGTGTTTCCTAAGCTGTAAAGAAATAAGTACTAACCTGTCCAATCTCTGCCTATACCTTAGAGCCTTTAGCCCAGGAAACATCTTTGGAAATTTGTTCTGCATACTTTCTAGTTCAATAATATCTTTTCTAGAGCAAGATGAACAAAACTGAACACAATACTCCAACTGCAGCCTTACCAATATCCTGTACAACTGCAACATAACGTCCCAACGTCTTTACTCAATGCGTTGATGAAGGCCAAAGTGCCAACAGCCTTCTTCACTGTCCAGTGTATCTGTGACTCAAATTTCAGACAACTGTGCACCTGATCTCCAACGTCCTTTTGCTCCACTACACGCCTTAAGACACTATCATTCGTCATTAAACTCCTACCTGGATTTGACTTTCCAAAATGCAAGACGTCACACTTATCGATATTAAACTCCACTTGTTATTTCTCAGCCCACTTCCCCAGCTGATCAAGGTCCTGCTGCAATTCCTGATAACGTTCCTCAATGTAAATGATGTCTCCGAATTTAGTGTCATCTGCAAACCTACTAACGTTGCGTTGTGCACTCTGGTCCAAATCATTGATATAGACAGCAAACAGCAATGGGCCCAGGACCGACCACTAAGGCACTCCACTAGTCACAGGCCTCCAGTCCGACAAGCATACCTCCACCATAGCCATTTGCTTCATAATGTCAAGCCAATTGTGTCGCCAATTTGCCAGTTTACATTGGAGTCCATTCGATCTAACCTTCTAGAGCGGCCTACCATGTGGAACCTTATCAAAGGCCTTACTGAAATCCATATAGACTATGCCCACCACCCTGCCCTCGTCAACCTTCCTGGTCACTTCCTCAAAAAACTCTATCAAAATTTGTCAGGCATGATCTGCCAGGCACAAAGCTATGCTGACTGCTCCAAGTCAAACTCTGTCTTCCCAAATGCATGCATATCTTATATCTCCGAGCCTTCTCAAGTGGTTTCCAAAACAGATGTGAAGCTTACTGGTCTATATTTCCCAGGCTTTTCTTTGTGGCCCTTCTGAATAAGGGCACTACATTTGCTACTGCCCAGTCTTCCGGGACGTTACCCCTGAACTATCTTCTCTCACCTCGTGCAGTGGTCTTAGATATATCTGGTCAGGACCAAGAGATTTATCTGACTTTGTGCGTTCTAATATGTCCAACAGCACCTCTACTGTGATATGGACTGCACCAAGATATCACTACTAACCTCCCAAAGGTCACAGGTCTTCATGTCTTTCTTCATGATAAATGCAGAGGGGAAATTGAGGACCTCACCCATCTCTTGAGGTTTTGCACATGCATGCCCATTTTGGATTTAAGGCGTCCTATCTCTCTCTAGTTGTTCTTTTTCTTTACTTTTCTGAATTTGGATTCATCCATCTGCTCAGCCAAGGCTATCTCATACCCCACTTTAGCCCTGCTGATTTCCTTCTTCAGTAAACTCCTGTAACCCCTGTGTACCTCCAGAAATTCCCTTGGTCTCAGCTGCTTGTACTTGAGTGACGCCTCCTTTTCTTCTGGTCAGAGCCTCAATATCTCTTGTAATCCAGGGTTCTCTCTTCCAGCCTTACTTTCCCTTCACCCTCACAGAAATATGCAGACCTTGAACTCGAGCTATCTCACTTTTGAAGCCCTCCCACTTTCCCGGGATCCATTTACCTGGCAACACACCACTCCAATCAATCCCTGCAATCCCCTGTCTAATTTCAACAAAATTCGCCTTGCCCCAATTTAGAACTTGAATCTGTGGACCAATTTTGTCCCCACCATAAGTATTTTAACATAAATACAGCTCTGGTCACTTTTCCCAAATTGCTCCCCCACTCCTCCGTCACCTATCCATCCCTATTTCCCAACAGTCGGTCAAGTTTGTCCCTTCCCGAGTAGGATACTCTAAAAATTGCTTGTGGAAACTCTCCTGAACACACTTAACAAATTACGTTCCATCTAAGTTCTTAACGCTCTGGAAGTCCCCGTCGATGTTACGTTAATTAAAATCACCTATTATGAGAACGCGATTGCTCCTGCAAGTCTCGCCAGTCTCCCTGCATATTTGTTCTTCTAATTCCCATTGATTATTTGAAGGCATATAGTACAACCACGATAACATCACCATCCCCCTCTTACTTGTTTGCATCATTTACAAAATCTCATTGGATATTGTCTCAGTTATTTCATCTTTAAATACTAGAGTGATATGCGCCTTAATCAGAACTACTGGTATTTAAATTGTTTCCATTTACATCTCTTCCTCGCAGTGACTTTCACATTCGCAGCATCCCTTGTCAAGGCACAGTGGAGATATGGAGCTGGAAATGGAAGGGAGCTGCACATCCTGTCACTTCCAATATTGGCTGCAAGTTTCCCCACATTGAGCTGCGATCTAACACAGTGTTACCAAACAATGCAACAGCCTGGGTTTATATATGAATGAACCAGTGCGGACTGCACAGCTCCCCATGCTGGACATTTAGTCCAGGATTATAGATCAAGCATTGGTGTGGGCTGCATGTAGTTTCACTCTGGATATAGCTGGGTTGCATGCAGCAGACACTAGCCGGATCTACGCAGTGCTCCATCCTGAATATTTCTTAAATAATTACACTATGTTAGCAGCCCTCCAGTCTTTTGACACCTCACTTGTGGAAATCAATGATACAAATACATCATCGAAATGCTGACCAATCTTCTTCCTGGCTTCCCACAAACATTTGAGATACAACTGATCGGGTCCCAGGAATTTGTTCACCATTATGTGTTTTAAAATGTCAAACACCTCCTTGTAATAGAGACACTTTTCAATGTATCACTGTATATTTATTCATTCTCTCGCTCTTGTAACCTCCTCCTCATTAAATACTGAGGAGAAAATTTTGTTTCGTATCCCTCCAATCTTATGTGGTTCCACACATAGGTAGCCTTACTGATCTTTAAGGGGCCCTGTTCTCTCCCAAGTTAATCTTTTGCCATTAAAGGATTTGTAGAATTTCTTCAATGCCTCGTTAACCCTACATTTTTCTGGCCCGATTTTCACATTGACGATACACTTGCTGTCCATATACTCCTCTCTGGATTTACTTGATCTCAACTCTGTTTACCTGACATATGCCTCGTTCTTTACCTTGACCAGAGCATCAATATATCTAGCCATCCAGCACTCCCTGCACCCACCAGCCTTGCCCCTCTCACTAATGGGAACACGTTGGCTCTGGACTCTCTGAAACCAAGTTTTGATGGCCTTGCGTTTTCCAACCATCCCTTTACCTGTGAATAGGGTATTCCAATTAGCCTTTCACAGGGCTCGCCTAACACTTTCAAAATTGGCCTTATTCAAAGTTAGAACTTTAATGTTTACATCAGGTCTTTCCTATTCCACAACTAATTTAAAACTAATATTTATGCGTAACAGAAAGTTAAAGAAACACATCCTGCCGCACTGTAACAGGCTCGAGAGGTTGAATGGGCTCCTCGTGGCCCTCTGTAATAGATGGGAAAGGCTGAATGGCCTCCTCTCCTGTCCTTGTGTAACAGACCCGAGACATTAAATGAGACAGCAACCCATGGATTATGATCAGCCGTTAAACTGTATCTGATGGAGGTCCATCCCTTCTTAGTTACAGTAACACAACCAACACAATGTACTCCAGGTGCCCTCTCACTAACACCTCATACAGCTGCAGTGACAAATCTCTTTGTTTTGAATGATTCTGTTGGCAAAATGTGCTGAAAAATGTGTTGCTGGAAAAGCGCAAAACGTCGATTCTCCTGCTCCTTGGATGCTGCCTGACCTGCTGCGCTTTTCCAGCAACACAGTTTTCAGCTCTGATCTCCAGCATCTGCAGTCCTCACTTTCTCCTTGTTGGCAAAATGTGCCAATGTTCTAGATTTCCACCTTTTCAAATAGCAACAGGCTAATATGTGCTGAATGGCCTTCTATTATCCCTCTGTAAGAGGTCCATAGGGACAGAATTGCTTCGGCCTGTTGCTGAGCAGCAGTCTCAATACTCTGTCTCAAGGTTATGAAAGGATTTGGTAGCAGGGCACTTAAAACCAGGAGGAGCCTCACACTGGTCAATAAGGAATCTCGAAACTTGCCCACCCAAACTTTCTTTATGCGACCGATATGTTATTTTAAAACTGTTTTTTTCATAAACAGAGTGGAACATATATAGACCCCTGCAGTGTTCTGTTAATACTCTCATATCCAAGTTTAAAAAAATATTTCAAGATTTATGGTCCATTCCATTTTTTATTATCCATTTCATCCAAACCCAGTAAATGTTCTCTTTTGTCGTTATCTGAAAAGTGATGTGTGGAACTGGTTAATTGAGCCTGTTTGTTTAGTCATGATTTGGAGATACCGTTGTTGGAATGGGATGTACAAAGTTAAAAATCACACAACACCAGGTTGTAGTCCAACAGTTTTAATTGGAAGCACACTAGCTTTTGGAGCGTCGCTCCTTCATCAGGTGATAGTGCAGGACACACTTCGAAGGCACAGAATTTATAGCAAAAATTTACAGTGTGATGTAACTGAAATTATCCATTGAAAAATACCTTGATTGTCTGTTGAGTCTTTCATCTGTTCGAATACCATGATAGTTTCACTTCTTTCATGTGTAAATCACAAACCTTTATTTTTAAAAAAATGTTACATTCTCAGGTTAGCTGTAACAGTGATTTTTAGTTTGACAATATGTTGAAGGTGTTAGCCCCCTGTGTTCTCTGTCTATGCCCTGCTGTTTAGATTGATTCTAATCTGAAAAGTGAGATAACAGAGTTTTACATGAAGCCATACAGTTTTTGAGGTCAGAGGTTTACATGAATTCATGCAGTTTTTGAGCAAACTACAATGTAACTCTGCAAGTGCAAATTCATCCCACAACATATATGTGTGCATGTGGGTCTTTGTCGGTTTGTGTCTGTGTCTGTCTGGGTTGGGGGGTTTGTGAGTGTGAGAGAGAATGTATATATGTGTGTAGTGATGTAGAGTGTCTTAAGTCTGTGACGGGGTGCATGTGTGAGTGTGGGAGTGTGTGTGCGTGTTTTGACTATCACTGAGAGAGAGTGTATACGTGTGTGCATGAGTGTAGAGTGGTCTAAGTCTCTGAGAGGATGTCGTGTGAGTGTTGGAGTTGGTGTGTGTCTGTAAGGGTGTGTGTGAGTGTCTGTATGCGTGTCTGCATACATGTGTGTCCGTATGTATTTGTGTGTATAGGAATATCTGTGTGTGTGTGTGTGTGTGTAAATTGCAATGGTGGTCACCTGTAATGTGACATGAACCCAAGGTCCCGGTTGAGGCCCTCCCTATGTGTATCGAAATTAGCTATCAGCCTCAGCTCGGCCACTTTTCGCAGCTGCCTGTCCTGAAGTCCGCCTTGGAGGATGGTCACCTGAAGGTCCGAGGTTGAATATCCTGGACCACTGAAGTGTTCCCCAACTGGGAGGGAATACTCCTGTCTGTTGATTGTTGTGCGGTGCCCATTCATCTGTTCTCGTAGCCTTTGCTCTGTTACCCAGTGTTTGTTTAGTGATGGTGATTAATGCCAATCTCCATGGATTCTAATTATCCCAGTGGAGGATTTCCATCTTTAAGTGATAAATGGGCGCCGTTCAATGTGTTATCCCATAACATGGGCGAGAACATCACCGACAGCACTGACAGGGATCAGCAGATTTAGAGAGAGGGGGAGGAGAGATCAGAATCTGAGAACATTAGACTGGAATGTTACAACAATGGATCAGAATCTGGGAATATTAGACTAGAATGTTCCAAAAATGTATCATAATCTGGGAATATTAGACTAGCATTTTCCAACAATAGACAGGAGTTTATCCAATTATGTTTGGTATCTTTCTGCAAAACATTGGTGGTCATTATCATTGCGGATCTATTACGGACTTCTCATTATTCAACATTTTTATTATCCTTTCCTGGCTATCGTCGGTGTTCCTGGTAAGTGTCACTGTCCATATTTTTCTTTCTATAAACCAGTTATGTCTGTATTGCTGTTCTTTGAAATAGTCTACACTTCTTGTCCCTATTATCTTCCTGTTGAAACTCTCAATCCATAGATTCACTCTACAGACCAATCCTAACTCGATCAATTAATGCGTTCAATTCCTGTCTCCCTCTGTCTCACTCTCTGCTCTGACATTATTACTCATGGGTCTCTATGTTGACCTACTCAGTTTCAGCGGAGAACTACAATTTATTGCATCATTGCCCTTGTTATTGAAGTATTAACAGCATGGAGATCATTCTCTACTGTTCTGGTTACAAATTCCACTTCCTTCCACTGTTTCCCTCCCATCCCTGGCCAATATCTGCGGCTGAAGCAGACAAGTCACAACTGTGGGGGATCCCTTTGACCATGAGCTGATTCCTGACACCATGCCCTGACCATTTCAAACTTGAAATACTCACCACTCCAGAATATATCTCACTGGCTTATTCCATCTCCTGTTTGAACCATGAGCTATGAAATCCAGGCTGAAGGAAGCCAATAATCTGCCGCTGACGCTCCGGCTTCAAACCTGCCGAAGCAAATCTGATTCGAACTCACACCAAACTCCCATCCATCTGTCATTCATGTGTATGCCGATGTGTATTGCTGTTGTGTCTGGCAAGGCCTTTATTTTGACATTCTCAAACACTTTATCTCATCTGTCCATGAAACTTCTCTCGTTCTCTCTATCGATTAACAAAAAGCCTGCTAGTTGTTCTTATTTAAAATAATTTCCTCCATGTGTGTTCCTTCTCAAACAATGAGTTTCACATTCAACCACGCCTATCGCGAACACACACACGCACTGTCCCTCAGTTTCTGATGAACACACACACGCAGCAAATCTTCCCATTGTAGGCAGTAATCTGATGCGAGTATAGTTTGCATATGATAATAAAGTTTGCAATACTCTCTATGCTGGGCAGATAGTGCAGTTTACTGAGCAACACACCAGCATGGTCTGCACAGCTCTCCATGCTGGGCTGTCATCTTGTCCCAGTTTATGTTGCTGGCGGTGTTCTGCGAAGCAGATTCAGAATTTGATGTAACAAACCATTTCAGCTGATCTGACAATGCCTTTATTCAATGTTCTCTTCTTGTAAGTTTTCTGTCGAAGATCTCACTTCTCCAGTTAGTCCCACTGCCCTGTCTTTTTCCCCATATTTCCACAACATCTTTTCAGTTAATTAACTGTCTCTTTCTGTCTTTAATGTGAATCTTTCTGTCCCTCTATATCATTCCCTGGCCTTTGCTTTTGGCTCCCTAGTGTATCGAGTGCAATCATTGTGAAGCTGAGAAACAGTGAAATGGTGTGTGTCAGGCTGTTGTTCACTTCCCAGTATGTCCCATGCATGGTTCATGGACAGGCGTGTTTCAGAAGTTATGAGACACATCCTTGTAACTTGGTCTGTACCTGAATTTGTCTCTCTCAGGTGACCTTGCGATCAGTAGCACGAGGAAGACCCGAGAGTAAAGGACCAGGCATCTAAATTGTGTGACAATGCTGTCACTTTTTAAAAAAAGTTATTTTCTCCTTTTTTAAAAAATAAGAGATCTTAAAGGCCAAACTGCCGACTGAAAACAGCTCAAGTAAATAACTTACGACGCTTTTAGGGTTTATAATAAATAGCAGTAACAACGGCCTAGTAACCTATCCCCAGCTGCTACTGTCTCTGAAACCTGACTTGATGCTGATTCCTACTGGATTGGAAAACTGTATGCAAGAATGTATGTCTGAATGTACCTTTTGCCAAGGGGTGTATTTATGGGATGTTAGTATATTGGAACAGTTCATTTGTAGAATGTACTGTATCCATTATTCGGTTAAGGTTTCCAATAGTTAGCTTATTCTAAATTCCTCGTCATTTTGAATGGATTTTCATTAGAGTGTTTAAATATATTGTGTTTTGCTTAATGGTGAGTGGTTTGACTAGTACCATCACATCTGGAACACGAACTTCACATCTACCTTTAAAATAAGAAAGGTTTGGCATCCAAGCTACCTCCTTAAACTAGTTTGAGTCAGTCTGGTTCGTCTATAGCAAACTGGGGACTCTTGTCTGGTTCAAACTCGATAATACCAAATTGGGTTTAGAATTACAATCCCTACAGTGTGCGAACAGGCCATTCGACCCAACAAGTCCACATTAACCCTCCGAGGAGTAACCTACCCAGACCCATTCCGCTACCCTATTATTACACATTTACCCCGACTAAGGTACCTAACCTGCACATCCCTGAAAACTATGAACCATTTAGCATGGCCAATTTACCTGATATGCACATCTTTGGATTGTGGGAGAAAACCAGACAATCCAGGATAAGCTCATGCAGACACTGGAGAGTATGCACCGGGAGACTATTGGGTTCAAAGGCCGTGAATGGTAGTTGTTCGTGTCTTTTGTTGTGGATGTTGAATTCGGTTGTTTTAACCAGTGTTTTGCGTATAAAGATTCTTTCAGTCATTAAGAGTTCTCTGGGTGTGGAGGAAGTGAAGTTGGCGGTTTTACAAAAAGCTAATGAAGGCAAAGCTCGAGGAATTGACAGACAAGCTGGAGTTGGAGCTGCGTTTGTCTGTGAGAAAATGAGAGATAATTACAGCTATGGCTCGGCAATTACATTTGGTGGAACCGCCATCAGACTCTTTGGAAATGGCGAGAATTCAATTTCAAATGAGGCACTTTGAACATGAGAAGGAATTGAAACAGTTTCAATTATGATGAAAAGTAGAAATTTTAAAAAAAGGAAATAAAGAAGAAAGAGAGAAAAGGACAGGAGAAAAGTAGAGAGTTTCAACTTAAAAAGTTAGCAATTAGAGAGGAAAGTTGACATAGAAGGCGGAGATGAAGGTAGATGGTCGGCTGGACGAGGAAGACAGTGAGGTTGAACAACCCTATTGTAACCAATGGCATAATGGGGTTCTGTTTAAATGCATCCAGGCATTATTTAAATTTGATGAGAAAGATGGGGAAGACCATGTGGATTTAGTTTATCCAAACAAAGCCGATAAGTATTTGCATCCCTATTGGAGACGGTATCTGGCTAGTGTGGGGTGGTGAAGAAAGCCATCTGAAGTGCATATGAGCTTGTGCCAAAAGCCGACAGAGAGCATTTCGGGAATCTAAAAAAGGTTCCCTGGTTAAACGCACATTGAGTTTGAAAGTATCAAACAAAGTAATTTTGAAAAGTGGGGAAGGGTACTAAAAACAGAGCAAACCGATGACACTCTGAGAGAGATTCTTATTTTGGAGAAGTTCAATAATTCACTTCCTGCAGTCGTGAGATCTCATGTGGAAGAGCAAATCGTTAAAATGACATGCTTAGAAGCTGAAATGGCTGCTGATGATGATTGGGTTCAGAAATCAATGTTTGGTTTCTTTGAGAGGTTGAGAAGAATGTGTGAGATCTTCTTAAAACAATACCTGTGAGAGTAAAATTAACTGGCATAGGCCAGGAGTAGCAGGTAAAGAGGTTAGAGCATTAAGAGGTACAGAAATATGTAACTCTTTTATGCTGAGACAAGAGGAGCTATGTCTTTCAGAAGGACTATTGGAGAGATGAGAATTGGTCCGTTATGTAACGTGTGGTTGGAGCATCCAGTGGAAACATCAACAGATTTATTTCACAATGGGGAAGGAGGCCTTGAGCTTAGTGTTGTGGTTACAACATTTCAGCTATAAATTGCGAATAACATACATGAGACAAACCTTTATCACTGATCGTGAACCGGTAAAGTTTTTGCAGAAGTCGAGGGAGGAAAATACCAGACTGTTTCGATTGAGTTTATTATTGCTGCCATTCAGTTTGAAATTATACAGGTGACAGGGCAAGAAACCCTACGTTTTGACACGTTGTGGAGACTTGGCAGGAATAAAATGTCTGAAATTGAAACAAGTTGTGAACATTTGTATGCTCACAGTCAATGTAATGTATATACATTTCACACTACTAACAGAGGAAGATTAGGAGGTCTAAAATGAATCAACTGTTGTATTTTGATGGATTATTGTATTAAAAATGGATTTGTGAGAATTCTATCACTGTAAAAAGGTTATTTTCTCTTGGGTTTCTTTTTAAAGAGAGGTTTTAAAGGCAGAGGTGCAGAACTTCTGTCTGAAAATGGTTTAAGTAAATAACTGAGATTTTAGGTTTCATTAAAACAATGGTAACGATGGAAGGGCAGTGGCCAGCTCTCCCAGACTAGGGTTTTTTCATTTTGTTTTTTGATGCAGCATTCAGAAGCTGCTGGGGATCCCAGAAGGGGTGGAAGTTTTAATACGTGATCCCCAGCTGCTTTTCTCTCTGAGATCTCTGTTCATGTTGTTTCCTCCTGGATTGGAAAACTGCTGTAGGATCTGTATTTGAATATATATTTGTGACAAGCGGTGTAAACCAAGAAGGTACGGTATCTATTGTTTGTGTAAGTGTTCCGACATATAAGCCATTCCAAAATGTTCTTTTGTTTGATTGTATTTTAACTAAAGCGTTTGAATAGATTATATTTTGCTTCATGTCGAGTGGTTTGACCAGTCAGAACATATCTGTAAGGCACACTTCCCATCTATATTCAAAATAAGGAAAGGTTTGGGTCTAAACGGCCTTCTGGAAATATTTTGTGGGGATCTGGTCTGGTTCACAACATTTGTACCGAGGGGTTTCTGACTGGCTCCTGTAATTGAAATTTTAGTGGCGGGGCAGGGGATGTTTTGCTGGAGGTTGTGCTGTAAGTTGCCTCAGACATTCAGGGAGACCTGAGGATTTGGCGACCCAACTCTGGATGGAGCATGGGGACTGTCGTTACAGCATCTGGGTCTGTAACATGAACAACCAATGGAGCAGAGGCTGCAGAGAGGGGAAGCTCTGAAACCACGGAGTAAGAATGCGAAGGGAAAGGGATCTGCTGTATCCACCCCGGGTTTTTCAGGACCAGCTTCACAAGCTCCACTTGACCCAGGAGCAGATAGTGAGGGGACCCTCACTGAACAAGAAGCTGATCATAGAATGGTGTCACCTCCTTCAACACGACCTGCAGCTTCACACCAGGGGGAGGATGGTGCTTCCAGTGGCTGTTCGGGTCACTGTTTCATTCAGCTTCTATGATCCAGAACTTTCCAGGCAGGACGAGGTGACATATCCATCATCTCCCAGTATCACAACATCAATGATGGAGGATATATATGATGGATGAGAAGCATTGTTTCTCCCTGAGCAGGGAGCTGCCGGGTGTATCCAGTATAATGGGATTCCCGATGGTGTACATGGCATCTACAGCGTATCCATGTCAATGGGGAGAGGTAGAGGATCTGAAGGAGCTCTGTCTCTCTCTCTCTCTCTCTCTCTCTCTATTCATGTTACAGTGAGCCCATGCACAGTACATCATATTGGTGAATACCCACTGTCCTGGCAGCAGTCATGGTCTCTTCATTCAGAAGCAGTCAGCCATTCCCATCGTCATCGGGTCTTCATGTAGAAAGATTTGAATATATCTTGGATAAAGACTGTCCCCTTGATGTACGTTTCAAAACACCATCCCCACCACCAATCAACCACATCAAAGTATTCCATGTGTACGGAGAGCAAAAGGGTCACTTGGAGTGTCTGGGAGCTGACGATCAGCAAAACCTCCCATGTCTGAACGGGTCTGAGTGAACCCCCCAGTACACAGTATCATTAAGTCCTGTAATCCCTCTCCATTTCAGTAACATATTGCTTTCTATTATTCCTGCAAATGAAATGACAGGTTATTTCATCTTAAATTCCACCTTCCAAACTTTTATCTATTGCCTTTACCTCTCTGAATCTATTTGCAGACTCTCCACCTTATCGTGATAATTTAATCTCTTGCTTACCACAGCAGCATCTGTATCACCAAATTCAGCATCTGTATACCTGTTCTATCCTCCTGATCATTAATATAGACTGTAAATTGTTGAGAACCCAGCGCTGGTCATTGTGTGATCCGACTGGTTACGTTCTCTCTAAATGATTTGTCCTGAGTGCCTGTATGATACCCAGGCCTCCCCCATTCCTGGGAAACACAGTCGAAGAGTTGTATAAGAACAAAGAGCATCTGTGAGGAATCCAACCCCTCGATGAGGCTGATGTCAACGCGGCCTCTGTTCCACTTTCCTGCCATCTCTCCACCCTAAAACTCTATTCTCTTGTTGTAGATTGCGTCACATGAAAAAAATCCACTCCACATCTACACATTCAATTACTTTTAGCATTTTACACACTTCAATGAGATCTCCTTTCATTCTTATAAACTCGACAGTATAGGCCTAAACTGCTCAATTTCTCTTCATAAGACAAATACTTCAAATATGGAATCAATGTAATGAAGTTCTTCTGAATTGCCTCCAATGGAAATACCTCATTCTGCAGGACACCCAAACTGTACTCCAGTTGCAGCCTCACTAATGCCTTGCATAACTACAGCAACACTCCCTACCTTTCTACTCTATCCTTTTATAAATAAACACTGAAATTATTGCATTTCTCATTACTTGCAGTACCCACAGGCAGGTCTTCTGTGATATGCAAGCAGACACCCAGATCCCTCTGCACCTAAACACTTTGAACTTTATCTCCATTTAGATAATAAATTGTCTTTCTATTATACTGGCCAACTTGAATAGCCCCATATTTATTCACTTTAAATTTCCTTGCCAAACTTTGGCCCATTCACCCAGCCTATCCATATAGTTTTAAATCTCTTGCATCATCATTTCGAAGTAATTTCCTACCAATGTTAGTGTTATCTGAAAATGTGGCACCGTATTTTCTATCCCATCAACCGAGTACAGTAATACCATCGATCGGAAATGGTTGAGGCATGAGTACTGAAATCAATGGCACCTCACAAATTGCATGTGCCAAAAGAAAATGACACATTTATTCCATCTGACTGCATTTTGTTGGTTAATATTTCATCCAAGCTAATAAATTACTCGTAAACCCATGTTGTCTCATCTTACCACTTACTCTTTGGAGAAGTGACATATCCGATGTCTTCAGGAAGACTAGATATGTTCCACCTCCCGGATTCCCACTATCCATATTGTTTGCGACATCTTCAAATAACTCACTCAAACAATTCCAACACGATTTAACCTTTGAAAAACCATGTTGACTCTGACGAATTGTGGTTTGAGTTTGCAAATGTCCTGAACAATGGACTCTAACAATTTGCCTTAAATTACAATAGTTTATTGTTACACTTTAGTCTCTAATGTATACTATTATTATAAGTTCTTCCCTTTCGAAACCCTTTGCGTTTTCTTTGAATTCCTGTTTAATGGAAAAACGTTTTTAAGAGTTCTATTCCAATTGCTGTGTAAGAGCCATGTGTGGCTGAATAGATACATCATCCTGCTGGTGTACAAACTCAATGGGCTGACGTCTTTCTGGTGTTCCCATATTGCCATCTCCAAGGCCAGAATGACTCTTCCTGTTGATTCTTTAGAGGATTGGGAGATGATGGAATCTTACTGTTGCTTCTAACATTTTGAGGAGGGTGTTGTGTTCTGGGATACTTCCTGAGAGGGGAATTATCACAGGTAACCTCACAATCATTAAAAAGTACTTGGACGAGCACTTGGAAGTGTCATAACATTCCAGGCTATGGGCCTGGTGTCGGAAAGTGGGACTAATATAGATCGTGCTGTATTTCTGTTGGCACAGAGGTTATGCCCCTGTGAGTGTATGGTGTGGAAGGTCAATTATTGAGCAGTTTAAGGCAGGCATTGATGAATTTCTGAAGAGTATATTCGCAAGGGTTATAAGAGTGAACTGTAATAACTTGGTAAATCATGTCAGTGTGAAAAATATGAGCAAAGAAGTGCAGTTTCCTTATAGTTTTAAACCAAACAATTGAGAATGAGGAACAGGGAAATTGAAAAACTATGTAGCCACTACTTCAGTTCCGTCTTCACAGAAATCTCAAACAATACAAGGAAAACCAAGTGTGGTGTGGGAAAGTGGAAGAGTACGTGCATCATAGAACATAGTAAGTAAATGGTTAGGGAGAAATTATTGGGGGTGAAAGTAATGGTCATAGACAACACTAACATAGATTTATGGAATGGGAACTATGTTTGAGAAACAGACTGGAAGACAAATGAAAGAGAAGCAATGGATGTTAAACACGTGGATTTTTAGAAAAGTTTTGGTAAAGCTCCAAGCCCAGTTTGCAAAATCAAATCTGAGTGGATTGGGGCAAATATATGGCTATATTTCTAGAATGGGACAGCTGGCAGGAAACAGTGAATATAAATAAACAGACTCGTCAAGAAACAGTCTTACATTGAATGTAAGATATGATTCTGTAAGGAAAAAGTCCTTCCACATCCAGTCAAGAAACTTTGGGGACAATTAAACAATTCACTGGAGGAAGAGATTCCACAAATATCCCCTTCCTCCATGATTGAAAAGCCCATCAAATCAGTGTATAAGATAAGGCGATTCATTCGCAACAATCTTCAGTCAGAAGTGCTGAGTGGATGATCCATTTCAGCCTATGTCCCAGATTCCCCATCACCTTCCCCAGATATCTCCTGTCTCATCAGCAGGACGGGCACAGCAGAAGTGGCGGCACATTGGGATACAGTTGGAAGGGAATTGCTTTTGACTCCGTATCCCATGAAGTCTCATGGCATGAGTTTACACATGAGAAAGGAAACCTCCTGCTGATAACCATGTACCAGTCTCTTTCAACTGATGAATCAGTACTCCTCCATGCTGATCAACACTTGGAGGAAGTACTGAGGGTAGCACGGACGCAGGATTTACTCTGGGTGGAGTATTTCAATGTCCACCTTCAAGAGTATCTCAGCTACAGCAATATTGATCGAGCTGGCCCGGTCCTAAAGGATATAACTGCTAGACTGGTACTGTAGCAGATGGTGAAGGGACCAACAAGAGGAAAATACATATTGACCACAGACTTACTAATCTGCCAGTTGCAGAAGTATCTGTTCATGACAGTATCGGTAAGAGTGGCCACTACATAGTCATTGTGGAGACAAAGTCACACTTGCACATTGAGAATATCCTCCACCAATTTGGGTGGTAGTATCACAGTGCTAAATAGGACAGACTTCGAACAGATCTAGCAGCTCAAGTCGGGATGTCCATAAAGTGTTATGGTTCATCTATAGGAGCAAAATAGTACACCCAAACAACCTCATGGCCTGGTATATTCCCCTCACAACAATTACCATCAATCCAGAGGATCATCATTGGTTCAGTGGAGTGTGCAGGAGGGAGGAGTAACACCAGGCAAAACTGCAAATGTGGTGTCAGTCTGTTGAAGCCATCAAACAGGACTATTTGTGCGCCAAACAGCAGAAGCAGTAAGTGATAGACAGAACTAGGTGATCTCACAAGCAAAGGATCAGATCTAAGTTCTGCAGTCCTCCCACATCTAGTCGAGAAACGTTGGGGAAAATTAAACAATTCACTGGAGTAAGAGATTCCACAAATAACCCCTTCCTCCATGATGGGAGAGCCCAGCACTTCAGTATATAAGATAAGGCTGACGCATTCGCAACAATCTTCAGTCAGAAATGCTGAGTGGATGATCCATTTCAGCCTCCTCCAGTGGTCCTCAGCAATTCAGTTACCAGACATCAACAATTCGATTCAGTTCACGCGATATCTAGAAATGGTTGGAGATACTGGATACTCCAAAGAGTCCATGCTCTAACAACATTCTGGCAATAGTAATGAAAACTTGTGCTCCATAACTTATCACTCCCCAAGCCAAATTGTTTCAATACAGTTACAACAATGGCTATCCCCGATTATGTGGAAAATTGCCATAAGTATCTCCTGTTTATAAAAAGCAAATGTATTTCCAAGTCAGGATGGTGAATGGCTTGGAGGGGAACGTAAAGATGATGGTATATCCACTCCATCAGTCTACTCTCGATCATCAGTAAAGTGGTGGAAAGTCTCAGTGCTTTTCAGCAGCACGTGCTCAGTAATACCCTTGTCAATGACGCCCGGTTAGGGCTCCACCAGGGCCACTCAGCTCCTGACCTCATTACTGTCGTTCAAACATGTACAAAAGAGCTGAATTCCAGAGGTGGGGTGAGAGCGACAGCCCTTTAAAACGAGGCTGCCTTCGACCAAGTGTGGCATTAAGGGGCATTAGCAAAACTACAATCAATGGGTATCAGGGGCAAACTCCCTGCTGATTAGAATCATACCTGACACGTAGGAGGATGGTCATGGTTGATGAAGGTCAGTCAACTCAGTTCCAAGTCTGTAGGAGTCCCTCGAGAATTGGCTGAAAACTTCTTCAGGGCTGCTTTATCAATGACCTTCTCTCCATTTTAAGGTCAGCAATGGGGATGTTCGCCAATGATTGTACAATATTCTACAACATTTGTGGCTCCTCAGATACTGAAACAGTCCATGTTCAAATGCGACAAGATCTGGACAGTATCCAGGATAACAAGTGGCAAGTAATATTCAGGCCACACATGCCAGATCGTGACCATCACCAATAAAATACAATCTAACCTGCGCGTTGGCATTCAATGGTGTTACTATCACTGAATCTCCCAGTATCAAAGTCCTGGTGGGTAATCATTTCTCAGAAACTCACTGGTCTCGCCACATAAACACAGTAACTACAAGAGCAGGTCAGAAGCTAGGAATACTGCGGCGAGTAACTCACATCCTGACTTCCAAATGTCTGTCCATCATCTACAATGCATAAGTCAGAAGTGTGGTCGAAGACTCCCAATTTGCCTGGATGAGTGCAGCCTCAACAACAAACAAGAAGCTTGATACCATCCAGGACAAAGCAGCCAGTCTGACTGTCCCTTCATCCACAATGCTGCACCATCAATGCGCAGCAGCAGCAGCATCAGTGTTTTACTATCTACATGCTGCAATGAAATGATTCACCGAAGATCCTCAGAGACCATCTTCCCAACTCCCATGTCTATCTAGAAGGACAAGGGCTGCAGATGTATGGGAATACCATCATCTTTAGGTTCCCTCCAAGCCATTCACCATCCTGACTTGGAAATATATCACCGCTCCTTCACAGTCGTTGGGTCAGAATCCTGGGATTCCCTCCCTAATGGCATTGGAGGTCAACCACAGCAGGTGGACTGCAGCGTTCACCAAGGCAGCTCACCCCCACCTTCTCAAGGGCAACTAGGGACAGGAAATAAATGCTGGCCCAGCCAGTGACACCCAGATTCACGAAATAAATAAATAGAAATTAACAGAGGTAGGTTGCTGACGTGTCGCAGGGATCGGTGCTTGGGGCCCAGCTGTTCACAATGCCCTTTAAACATTTGGTCGCTGGAATCAGATACACTATATCCCAGCCTGCTGACAGCACTAACGGATGTGGGATTGTGAGTGGGTGAGTAGGATGTAAAAAAACACCAACATTGCAGGACAAAAAGCAGTTAAGAAGATAAATGATGTGCTGACCTTCATTTCAGGAGGATTTGAGTCCAGGAGAAAGGGTGTCTTACTGCAGCTGTGCATGGCCTCGGTGAGACATCATCTCAAGCATTGCACAGCATTATGTGCAGTTTTGATCTCCGTACCTAATAAAGGACAACCCTGACATTGATGGAGAGCAGTGAAGGATGACCAGACTGATCTCTGGGATGACAGGCTTATTGTGGGAGCAGAGATTGGGGAGACTGGGCCTGTATTCCAAGGGGTTTAGGAAAATGAGTGGGGATGTCAGTGAAATATACAAAAATCTGACAGGTTGAGACAGATTGGAAGCAGGGATGATAATTCCCCTGACTGGGACGTCTAAAACCAGGGTCCACAGTATTAGGTACAGGCAGGTCACTCTGCATTGAGATGAGCATAAATGTCTGCACTCACAGACCAGTGAACCTGGGAATTCGCTCGAACCTGGAAACCGAGACACTGATTATAAAAAAGGATTTCGAGACAGTAAAGGGATGGTGGGAGAGCAGGAGTACGGTGTGGAAATGAAGGGCCAAGCATTATTACGTTGAACTGGTTAGCAAACTCGATGGAACAAACGTACTACTGCACCAACTATTTTATAGCTTCCCAAGGTTACTCACATGAACGGAAATGTATATCTTGTGGGGTAAGTGCATCGAGGAGATTTTTTTCCATGAACTAGAATGGGGGAGGCTCACTGTGTTGTATGACCTACTCCTTTCCCACTGTTTCTGTGCAGTCTGTGGGAAAGCTCTGTAAATGTTGTCAAAAGCTCTCAGATGTTAGGAAGGAGGTTACTGCAGGGTCGACAGGACTGTGTTCCCATTCCCTTTTCCGAGACTGATGCTGAGGCCAGGTGTTCTGTCCGGTTTCATCTTTTCAGACTTCGGAGTAGTTTGATACAAATGAGTGTCTTGATTGGCCGTTTCAGAGACCATTGAAATGTTTATCACATGTCAGGGTCTGTGGAGTCACTTTTAGGCCAGCCCAGGAAATCATGGGAGATTCACTTCCTAAAAGTACATTGGTGAAAGAAATTCTGTTTATAATCCATATTGGCTTCAAGGTCACTGTTACTGATCTCAGATTTTAGATCTTGATATTTTATTAATTGTCTTTAACTTCGACCCGCTGCCAGATCATCAGCCTGGTCTGGATTAGTAATCCAGTGACATGTCCACAGCAGCACCATCTCCACATGGGGACCTATCAGAAACCACACTGCGCAGGTTATTTCTGTGCTGCTTGACAGCTCTGTCAAAAAGAACTCCCACCAATTTGACTGTCGTGATGGGACTGAGGGGGTGGTAATTGGTCAGATTGTAATTATTCCCGTCTTTGGGGACGTAACTTTAGTAATTTTCGACATTGCCAGGGAGATATCAGAGTTGGAGCTGGCTTGAAACAGCTTCCCCCAGGGACACGACTTGTTGTGCAGCACAAGTCTTCAGTTCTATTGCAGGAATTGTGTCAGGGCCCATTGCCTTTGTCGTATCTACTGTGATCAGCTGTTCTCCATGGCACATGCAGCGAATCAAATTTGTTGAAGACTGGCATCTTTGATTTTGTGGGCATCATGATATGGGTGAGGTGTATCATCGACTCAACACCTCTGGCAGAAGATGGTGCCAGATAAAAGATAAAACATCCTTCTCTTTTACACTGATGTGCAGGTCTGTTCCATTATTTAGGATGGGGATGTTTGTGGAACCCACTCCTCCAGTCATTTGTTTAATCGTCCATCACCATTTATGACTGACTGTGGCAGAATTGCAGGGCTTCGTTCAGATCTGTTGGTCAAGTCTGGTAGCTTTAATGAGTTATCATCAGGTTAAAGTTCATGTGATTCTGACTCTGACATGTTCACCCACACTCGTCACTGAGCCTTATTCTCCATTACCATGGTGTTGATGGTAATGACAGACTGAGGTGTTACACTGGCAACAAGTTACAGGTTGTGGTTTAATGCATGTCTGCCTCTCCTGCTGCTGTGGTCTACAGCACTACATGAATACGCAGTTTCGAGCTGCAATATCTGCAATGCAATTCTGCTGTCTGTTCCCCAATTCTCACTGAGACTCATTCACCCATCAGCCCTGCATTCAGTGACCTAACCTGGTTTCTGATGTGGCAATACTTCCATTTTCAAACTCTCATCCTGCTGAGGATCTGTCTCCCCGGATCTTGCTTCCAATCTGACACATTCCACAAAAGCATTTAACTGATCTTAATTCACCTGAATCTTTTTCCTTGAGAAATACCATCTTCTGTGTTTAAAGTGAATGTGTTTCCTCTGTTCCTTTCCCTGACTCTGATTAAGAGCTCTGTAGTGTCAGTAATGCCAGCCTTATGTAGTTTCAGAGCCAATGAATTCTCTGAATTCCCAATCTTCTTCACCACATTGTATGTTTCCTCTTTTGGTCTGATGCCTCATCACTCATGGCTGCCTTGTTCTCCCATGAGTATGTTTCATCTTCTTGGGGTTGCATTTCTGGTATTATCTTCCGAATTGTCCCCAGAACCTCCTCCCATTGCTACTCCATGGTCTTTCCTGCTCAGCTCCCCTTCCAATTAACTCTGGCCAGCTCCTCCCGCATGTCTTGGTAGTTACATTGCTTAATTATAACCACATTACATATTGAAGAGAGTATTAGATATAAACTGAAAGAAGGAGTTTTGAGAGATAGGACACGAAGAATAATGTGTCTTGATACAAAGGGAGAACGAGAGAGACGATATAGATATGGAGATGTGGAAAATGAGAAAACTACATTATCGAAAGAAGTAGATGAACATTCCCCAAAGTTTTGGCAATGCCTGTGTGCTGTGGTCCTTTGTACAGTGCGCGTGCAAATGAGTAATACGTTCAAATGCTGAGCCTGATGCCAGAATATTTATCTCCAATAACATGACAGGCACTAACTTTGGAAAGAACCCAACAGGCCAATATATATTTAAGTCCCGGTAAAAAGGGGATTAACTGAAATAAATTGGGACTCTAGAATCAAGAATTTGGAGCTCGCATTCTGGTAAGAATGAGAGATTAGGTTAGGAATGCCAGAAAAGGAGGGAACGTTGAGAGGATCAAATCATGTTTAATGTTTTATCAATTTTATACATCATATGCATCTTTTTACATTAACTGTGTCTCTGTTGTTCATTTACAATGTGTTGTGCACATATGAAAAATGCTACTTATCTGCACACGCACATTAATTAAACCGTGTACATAAAATCAATTTTCCACCATTGAAACTGTCCTGTAGTTGTGTTACGCGGATACATGAACACCAACTGGCCACCAAAAGACATGACCCACTATCACTATGCTCCATACATACAGACAAAGAAAGGCACTACATTGACTGGGACAAAGCACACACACATACTAAGACACGCAAGGACCTTCTTCGAGGAAGGCGTTCTAACCAGAAGTCCATCAATAAAAGCATCAATTTAGAAATGTATACATTGTCTTGTTAAAATAAGCGGAAATGGCATCACCCATCTTAAGAAACAAGGACCTATAAATAGAGAGGCAGGACATGCCACCAGAGCTTCAGCGGAGACTCTCACTGATGATGTCATCTAGTCATGGTGACGAAACTTCTGAAAACATACATTCAAGCTCAACGAGCTAACTTGCAAACATATAAATTGTTATTTTTTGTTTATTAGTGGAATTTAGGAGTTCTTTGTCGTTCACGTTTTAACAGATTATGATGTGAGGTGAGTTTTTCTGGGTATGTGGTTTTAATTAACAGAGGGATTCGACATTGATGTCATAACAGTTTTGGGGCCTTGCCGTATGGGATTTGGACAGATTTGAACAGATTTAGGGTACAAAAGGTCCCAGCAAATTCCAACTCATTGCAATTAGTGATTTTGATCTTCAAATAAAAGCAATGGGAAAATTCGTTTAATTTTGTTACTTGTGGTTGGTATAATGAAAAGTGACGGAAATGGCTGTTCACATTACTAAAGAGGTTCCCAAATTTTCCAAGGAAGTTTAGAAGGACAGAAGGAGGACATTTTTTAGAATTAGCAAATAGGTTGGAATTGGGTTGAACCAGGGAGAAAAGGGAAGCTGAAATTTTAATGGACTTGGTCAAGCACTTTGATGTATCTGCAGTAGAGTTAGAAAAACCTTAAATTGCAAATGTGGCAACTGGAGATAGAAGATAAATAAAGGGAAGGAAACAGAGAGAAAAGAAAGAGAAAGAGAGGCAAAAGAAAGAACGAGAGGATTTGAAATTCAGAAGTTGGGAATTAGACAAGGAAGTTAAATTAACAGGATGGAGATGAAGGGAGAACGTAGGGATGTATAAAACTATGCTAATAGCTTGCCATATTTCGGTGAGAAAAATATCAAAACCTTTTTTATTTTATTTGAAAAGAAAACATGGCAAGGCAGATGATGTGTCCAATGAACTTGTGGGTAATGCTAGTTCAGACTAAGCTGGTGGGCACAGCTGGTGTGGCATGTGCCGCGCTATCAGATGTGGGGTCAAGAGATTATCAAGATGTCAAATTGGCTCTTTTGATTGGTTATGAATTGGTACTAGAAGCATAAAGAGAGAAGTTCAGAAAAATAGAGACGGAACAAGGTCAGGTTTATATTGAGTTTGAAAGAATTAACCACAGTCATTTTGACAGGTGGGTGCTGGCCTTAAAAATGGATAAGACCTGTGAGGCTTGAGGGAGATAAATTTGCTGGAGAAGTTAAAAGATTCACTTCCAGAGATAGTAAGAATTCATGTGAACGTACCGAAAGTTCAAGAAGTGAGAAGTGTAGCAGAAATGGCAAGCACATATGCACTGGTGCATGAGATGATATTTAGCTTCTGGCAGGATTTTCACGTTGTGAGGGATAGAAATTGGGAGAAGGGAAGATCACACATTACAAAGCGAACAATAGCACAGAATACTTTACCACAGGTGAAGAAAGAAACCCATGGGGGTTGGTGAAAGGCCTCAGGTGTTCTCACTATAAGGGAGTGGAACACATAAAATGACAGTGCCGATGGTTTAAGAAGGGCACTGGGAAAAGGTGGTTTCACTGCAGTAAGCTGGGTCACACCGTGATGGGCGTTGACTGAAGGCACTTTGGGGAAAGATCTGGTAGAAGAGGCTCAGCCCAGTGGCATTAGTGAAACTGGTAAAGGAGACTCCAAGTAGAGCCGAGGAGCTGCAGGAGAGTGCACAGCCGAGGCAAGGGCTGGGTATGGACTTAGTACCTGATCTCTGAAAGAATTCGCCTCTGTAGATAAAGTTTATTCAGAAAGAACAGGGGGAGAAGGACAAGAAGTTATAATTTTGTGAGATATGGGATCTGCTCAGTCTCTAATAATTGAGAAGTGATGCGCCAGAAAAGCACAACAGATCAGGCAGCATCCAAACAGCAGGACAATCGAATACCAGGCAGAAACCCATCGTCAGGAATGTGGTGTGGGGACAATGCGGCTGAAAGATAAATACGAGGGTAGTAGTTGGGCTGGTGGAAGGGTCACAGGGAAGGCAATAAGAAGATGTAGGTGGGAGTAATAGTGATATTTTGGAAAGGAGCGCGGAGTCAATAGGTGGGAAGGAAGCTGGCCAGTTAGGGCGGTTCAAGAGGGCAGTGCTAGATTGAACGTTTAGATCTGGGAGAGGTTGGGGGAGGGGAGATTTGGAATTTGGTGAGGTCAACGTTGATGCTATACAGTTTGAGGGTTCCAGCTGTCCTACCACCAATAGGTGTCCTATCACCCTCCTCTCCGACCTATCACCATTACAGCTCACCTGCATCTACCGATCGCCTTCCAAGCTCCCTTCCACCCACTCCATCCCCACCCTCCTATTTATTTCTTAACCTCCTTCCCCCTCCCTTGCCCCCCACTTTCCTGATGAAGGATTTATGCCTGAAAAGTCAACGCCCCTGCCCCTCGGATGCTGCCTGTTTGGCTATGCTTTCCTCGCCCCACACTTTTCAACTCTCATCTCCAACATCTGCAGCCCTCACTTTCTCTCACCCTCTCAGAGTAAGTGATGAAAGTATTTTCACTCTTTCTGGCATGTTAATCAAGAGCGTGTTAATTTGTAGAATGGGGACAGAAATTAAGCATTCCCTTGTGTAACATCAGGATGCAGTACAGAGTGTCATTTCCAGGAATACAGTTTGTTCTTGGGAACGATTTCGCAGGAGGCGAGGTGGGATAGGCACCCCTTATGGTGGAGAAGCCAACAGAAGACTAGGGAATTGAGATGTTAAAAGAAAAATACCGAGGAGTTTTTCCAGAGTGTGTAGTAACAAGATCCCACTGTCATAAGTTACAGCAGGAAGGAAAAACGAACGAAAAAGACAAATGGGTTGATGCTCAGTGAACTGACCCCCTGTTTGATGTATCGGTGCAGGAAAAACCTGAACAGGCTGAGGATCAGGCAGAGGTGTTTAGTCCAGAAAGGCTAATGGACCTACAACAGATATATACACACACATACACACACACATACACATGCACACCCACAGAAAAGGAATCAGAATATATTGTCGAACGTTTTTAACTTAAAGATAGAATCATAAAATTAAAATGGAGACCCCGATAGGTTACTGCAGAATGGAAATGGGCCGAAGTGCACCAGATTGTGTTAGCAGTAACATACAGTGTTACGGGTAGCTCATAAACTAACTGCAGGCGGTCACCTCGGTGTACAGAAGACAGGCTAAGGTACGGAAGCATTTCTAGTGGCCTGGAATGCACAAGGACGTGTTTTTTTTTGTACATGACATACATATCAAATGGTAGGTAAGTAACAGGCAGTAATAAAACCAACACCTTTCTTGCCAATTACTGCATTCGAAGAACATTTCCCGTAGGTTATGTTTAATTGTGTAGCTCCCCTTCCTAAAATAGAAATGGAAAACTATATTTGCTGACAATAATGAATGTGTCTACCAGATTTCCAGAGGCAATTCCATTACGGAATGTTAAGATAAAAAAGGAGTGGAGAGGTTGGTAGCTTTCTTTACTCGCTGTGGGCTAGGCAAAAGATTCAGTCAGACCAAAGATCTCATTTTACTGCTCATCCTTTTAAGGAAGTCATGGATAGGTTCAGCATACAGCAGTTTAAATCAAGTGCGTCGGATCCTGAATCCTAGGGAGCCTTGGAAAGTTAGCATCAGACACTGAAGACTATGTTAACAGCGTACTGTTATGATTACCCGAATGATTGGAATAAAGGTGTCCCATTATATTGTTTTCCATTAGAGATGCCCCAAATAAATCTACTCACTTTACTTCCTCTGAGTTAATATTCATTTGTGAAGTGAGAGGTCCTTTGAAATTAATTAAATATAAATTGATAGGACCGAAGTCGGAAATCTCACAGTTGGATTCTGTGTGTATGTTGAAGGAGACAGTAGATGGAGGAGGTGAGTTAGCTGGATAGTATCTGAAGAGCACAGCATAGAGTGAAGCAGGTGGCAGGTACAAATTCTGAAACTTTGTAGATTTCCCGTATTAGTATTGCCACCAGTGGTAAGAAATCCCTTCAAAGCCAGGTTTAGTGGCCACTTTCAAATAAAAAAAATGTGGAGTCAGTTAAGCTATCTAGTAAAGATACTGGAGATGACAAAAAACTTTATCGAGTATTTTATATGGATGAATAATGCAGCAGCCATTTAAGACTCAGGAACAGAGCTGTGGCCATATGAACAAATTTTGCAGCTTATCTGTATGACGTAGTGATCTTTAGCAAGTGATTGAAAGCTCACATGTTACAGTTGGCAGAGCATGTTGAACGATTACAAGAAGCAAACTTTGTAATAAACTTAAAGAAAACAGAATTCACGAAGGCAGAGGTGACGTTCTTGGGACATTTCATTGGACATGGAAGGTTGACCCCATGGAACAGAAAGGCGAAGGACTTTGAGGAAATTCCACGAACATGCTCGAAGAAAGAGGTGCTTCGATTTTTGGAACTGAGTGGATTCTATCGGAAGGTTGTCCCAAACTTCAGCAGCGTATTGGCACCACTGATGGATTTACTAAAGAAGAACACAGAATTGTGGTGGAGAGAACAATGCCAGGAGGCATTTGATAATTTTAAAGCAGGATTAATCACCGCACCAGTTTTAGCTACACCAAATATTCTGAAACCCTATGAAAATTGTGTTTGATGCTCGGGATATAGGGGTCGGAGATGTATTGATACAGAAAGAGGATGATGGAATTGAATTGCTATTTGCCTACGTTTCGAAAAATTCAATATCCACCAGAGAAAAAAAAACAAAATCTCCATTATTGAACAAGAATGATTAAGTTTCACACTGGCCTGACAATATTTTAATGTGTATATGACAAACAAATTGTCGGAGATGGTTGTGGACAATGACAAATCTCTCGCATTTTTTGGAATGGTTAAAGAGCAGAATATGAGACTATTTCATTGGAATCTTATCACACCGACTTTAAACTTACAAAATGTACATGCTGTGGCTCCTACAATATGATAGCAGATGTGTTATCGCTGATTTAAAGGAAAACGTATCGATAAGATTTACCTTATTCCAGTGTTATAATGGTGTGCAGAATTAATATGAATGATATAACTGAGATTAATACTTTTGCAACTCATAAAATTGGGATTAAGAATTAGAGGAAAAGAAATGTAACCATCTTTTCATTCTGCTTGTCATTTTATTTTCTGAAGCAGGAAGATGTTATGAAGCCAAAGACATGTAGGGTACTTTAAAACAGAACGGGTTTTGCCGAATAGAAATTAAAGCCACAGATGCCAGCTGACGGTCAAATTGTTCCACATGTCACCATTAGCTGAGAAATGGATACCTGAGTTTTGGTTGCTGTTTTGACAGCAATTCAAATGCAACCAAAGTGTTTAAATAACGCTCAAGATACCAGAAGCCAACAGAATTTGAATATTATTGTTTGGACACCTGGTAAACAACCAAATTATGAGAATTACTATATCATGGGGAGTATACAAACCCAGCTTTTTGAACACTGGAGGGAGAGCTACTGCCATCCAACAGCAGAGTAGCTGCTGTAGACCAGGAGTGCTAACTGGCCATCTCAAACACTCTCTATCAAAGACACATGTTCATGTAAACCTACTTGCAATAAAAAAAAGACCCAGGGAGATCAGCAGCTGGAAGAGTGAGTACAGCGGGGAAGATAGAGACTTTGTGCTCTTGAGATTGTAATGTTTAATATGTGGGTTGTTGGAACAGCATATGTTTACAGAATGGGGTCAGATAGTAAGTAGCTAAGAAAAGAGGGGCTTGTATTTGTGAATAGTTGTTGTTTAGTGTTCACTATTAAAGTTAAGAAATTAACTTGATGATTTTTGTTTAAATAGTGGAATATAAGAGATCTGTGTCGCTCATATTTTAACAGATTACGAGGTGAGGAGGGCTTTTCTGGGTGTTTGGGTTTAATTAACAGAGGGGTTCATCTTCACCTTGTAAATGTCCATCCACGTTAGGCCCATTTCCCTGCAGTTGGCCCATATCATTCAACTCCTTTCCTATCGACATATTTTCCAAATGCATTGAAATGTTGTAAATGTACACCCCCTCCCCCCGCCCCACCACCAACCACATCTGCTGGCAGCTCATCCATGAACCAGCCCTCTGTGTAAAGAAGTGGCCATTCAGGTTCCCTTTTATTCCTTCCCCTCTAACCTTAAACTGATCCCCTGTAATCCTCGATTCTGTACACCTTGGAAAAAGACTGAGAGCATTAACCCTATTCATACACCTCATGATTTTATACAGCTCTATAAGGACTGCCTCAGTCTCCGACACTCCAAAGAAAATGTCCTAGCTTGTCCAACCTCTCCCTATAACTCAGACCATTTGGTCCTGGCAACGTCTTTGTAAATTTCTTCTGCACTCTTTCTAATTTCATAACATCCTCCCGATAACAAGGTAACAAAAAGTGAATACAATACTCCAAGTGCGGCCTTACCGAAGTCCTGTGTAACTGCAACATAAATTCGCAACTTCTATACTCAATGTCCTGCCTGATGAAGGCCAATGTGCCAAAAGCCTTCTTAACTGCCCTGTCAACCTGTGACTCTACTCTTAGGGAACTGTGCCCGTGAAAACCAAGGTCTCTCTGCCCCTGCACACTTAAGACCCTCCCCTTCACCGAGAAACTTCTACCTTGATTTGAGTTTCCAAAATGCAAGTCCTCACAAATCTATATTAAATTCCATTTGCCATTTCTCGGCCCACTTCCCCACCTGATTAAGGTCCTGTTGCAATTTCTGATAAACTTCCTCACTGATCATGCCACCACTTATTTTAGTATCAAATGCAAACTTACTAATCATGCCTTGCATATTCTCAAGCAAATCATAGATAACAAACAGCAATGGACACTGCCTTCAGTCTGACCATCATCTGTCCACGAAACCCTCTGCTT
The DNA here is from genome assembly GCF_047496795.1 of Chiloscyllium punctatum. Classification (NCBI taxonomy): domain Eukaryota; kingdom Metazoa; phylum Chordata; class Chondrichthyes; order Orectolobiformes; family Hemiscylliidae; genus Chiloscyllium; species Chiloscyllium punctatum. The sequence goes on along the minus strand of NC_092755.1, from coordinate 32,341,036 downwards.
CCGACCATCAACCCAACTGTGTATCCGATTGGCCAGTTCCCCCAGCATTCCACGTGATGTAATCTTCCAGAGCAGCCTGCCATGTGGAACCTTATCAAAGGCCTTAATAAAATCCATAGAGACTACGTCTACTGCTCTGTCCTCGTCAACCTTCCTGGTCACTTCATCAAAGAACTCTAACAAATTTGAGAAGCATGATCTCCCACTCACAACTCTATGCTGACTGCTCCGAATCAAACCCTGTGTACGTAATGGGTGCAGTCAATGGTATGCTGTCCTTCATTGTAAGATGATTTGAGTACATAAGTAAAGCCATCTTCCTGCTGTTGCAGAGCCTTGCTGAGAGACCTTTTGGGACACTCTGTACAGATTTGATCTCGTTTTTAAGGAATGACATCCTTCCAACAGATACAGATGGCGGTATCATGAGGGTAGAGTGAAGAACCTGAGAGTTTAATCTGCAGAGCTGTGAAATACGAAGAAATGGTGATGCTGAAACATGAGGTGTAGCAGGTGTATTTCCAAAAGACACATTGATAGGGTGAGAAATTCCATACTTTACCCAGGATTGATTGGTTTGATTTATTGTCACATGTATCTCAGTACATGGAAACACTTTATTTATGAGCAGAGGAGGCAGATCATAGTAAGCATGGCCAGACAGATCATAGTGTGGAAATCGACTTGGACAGAGTAAGGCATACAGAGTATACTGCACAAGACAAGCACTCGACAAGATCAACATGGGCAAGATCAGCATTATTTGAACTTAGAGAGTCCATTCATCAGTCTAACGTGACTTTCCTAATAGTTTATATGCCTAAATTAACTCTCCCCATGTTATTGTGCAGTTGGCGTGTGAACCCTGTACTGAACGTCATGTTGTTCACAATCCCCAACAGCAGCAACAATACCTTCCATCTGTAACAGGTAGCCATTCCCACCAGCTTCCGCCCTACATAGCGAACACCAGGCTGGCTTCTCAGAGATGGAAGGTGCCTTCTTGAGACTTCATACAAGATATATGGCTTCCCGCCTCAACACTAGAAAACCACGTTAAAGTCCCACGTGTTTATCATGAGCAACGGAACCAGGAGGAACAACGTGGAACAGTCTGTCTGTGCAGCCTCTGCCCCACTCGTTCATCATCTTAGAGCATCAATCTGGAGGCAGTGAGGACTGCCGTTGCTGGAGATTGTAGTAGAGAGTAGATTGCTGGAAAAGCACAGATGGTCAGGCAGCTCCGAGGAGCAGGAGAATCCACATTTTGGGCATAAGCCATTCATCAGGAATCAGCATCAATTACCTCATTCTGTCCCTTTGGAAGTGCGTTGAGGGGGGAATGGCCTCGTACTGTTCCTGTGTAAGTGACTCAAGGGGCTGAATGGCCTCCTTCTGTTCCTGTGTAAGAGACTGAAGGAGCTGAATGGCCTCATCCTGTTGCTGTGGAAGTGGCTTTAGGGGCTGAATGGCCTCCTCCTGTTCCTGTGTAAGAAACTCCAGGGGCTGAATGGCCTCCTCCTATTCCTGTGTAAGAGACTCAAGGGTATGAATGGCTTCTTCCTCTTCCGATTGGACAGGACCAAGGGCCTGATTGGGTTACCCCGGTTCCTGTTTGACAGCTCAATGTACTGACAAGTGTGATGATGCTGCAGGCTTTGAGAGGTTATTGTGTCCTGGTTTCTTTTCAGAGAGAGATTGAATGATTGTTACCGAACTGGTTAGTTAACTCCACTGAGTAAACAGCAAGGGAGGCCTTGGGTTAATTTTAATGCAGCCTAAATGGGTGTGGCCAGCTCTCACAGGTTCCGATCTCTGTGTTTTGGTTTCTCAGTAGTATCAGAAACTGTTGGGGTCTCCACAGAGTTGGAAGATCCAGTGACTATCTCCTGGCTGCTACTCTCTGAATTTTCTCTTGGTGCTGTTTTTAATTCCTGGATTAGAGAAATGTTTGTGACAATCTGTGTCTGAATTTCCCTTTCTGCCAGGGGCTGTGTTGATGGGATTTTCCTATATTGGAACAGTTCATTAGTAATAGTTCATAGATTTGTTATTCTGTTAACTTGTCTAATACAATTACGTTTTTCTAAATTCCTCTTTCTTTGCTTTCATTTTATCTTTCGAGTTTCAATAAATAGTGTTTAGCTTCACACCGAGTAGTTTGACCTGTCACATTACATCTGGGACAGACACTTTACATTTCCTTTAAAATAAAAAAAAAGAGTCTAGGCTACCGCCTTCAAATATTTTTGAGGGGCTCTGGTGTGGTCCATCACACTAGACTCCTTCTCTTCCTGAGTAATAGGCTGGAGGCACTGAATGGGCTGTCCCTGTTCTTCTCCAATAGTGTCAATGGGCTGAATGACTTCCTCATATTCCTGTGAAACCAGCGTGAGGTACTGAATAAACTCTTATTTTACTGTGGCAATGTGCAGTGTCAGGCAGTGCTTGTAGATGAATGTTATGGACCATTTAACAGCACAAGTCTCAATGGAGTCTGGGTCTTTCTGCACATGGACACTGGCTGGTTCAGGAGCTGACGGGGGTACAAAATGTTCTGAACATTGTGGAATCCTCAGCGACCATCCCCACTTCTGACCTTATGGTGGGGAGGGTGGGGAGGGGAGCCATGGATGAAGCAGCTGAAGCTCTTTGTGAAGAGGAAGCTACGCTGAGGATTTCGCACAGAGGTGACCCAGGACTGAGATGATGAACATTTTCCTTTGTGCCATGTTTGACTCCAAACACTGGAGAGGTTACTCTGATTCCCATTAAGTCCAGTTTTGTTCAGCTACTTGATGTCAACAAACGTTAACCACTGCCTTGATATTGGGGCCAGTCATTTTTTGCTGAACCCTTGTGTCAACCTCTTTAGTTCATATCAATAAACCATGATATAGAAGCAGCAAGTGTTTTCTTCAAACAGGTGGTAGTGAATGTCAGGATTTCTCTTCTCAAGAGTGGTGGGGAGCAAAATGACTGAAAGTATTTGAAGAGGAGGTAGATGGATATTGATCTGTCAGAGAGTTGAGGGCAATGAGGAATTGGGTATGAAAGAGGATTTGAGACAGTGAGCAGATCTGGGCGGCACGGTGGCACAGTGGTTAGCACTGCTGCCTCACAGCGCCGGAGACCCGGGTTCAATTTCCGCCTCAGGCGACTGACTGTGTGGAGTTTGCACGTTCTCCCCGTGTATGCGTGGGTTTCCTCCGGGTGCTCCGGTTTCCTCCCACACTCCAAAGATGTGCAGGTCAGGTGAATTGGCCATGCTAAATTGCCCGTAGTGTTAGGTAAGGGGTAAATGTAGGGGTATGGGTGGGTACGCTTCGGCGGGGCGGTGTGGACTTGTTGGGCCGAAGGGCCTGTTTCCACACTGTAAGTAATCTAATCTAATCTAATCTAATCTAATCTTTCCCTGAAGCTCAAACCTCCAGTTCTGCAAGTGAGTTGTACGCAGTTTTGTTAAAGTGGCCTCACCAACTTCCTGTTCAGAGGCAACATGCCACCACAACTCCTATACTCAATGCTCTGACTGATTCAGGCAAATGTGCCAAATGTGTTCAGCACCACTCTGTCTACCTGCAACTCTCCTCTCAAGGAACTATGTACCTGCAGCCCTATGTCCCCTTGATCCACAACACGTCCCAGGACCTTACAATTAAGTGTATAAATTCGGCCCTGATTTGCTTTCCCAAAATGCATAACTTCGTATTTATCTAAATTTAACTATATCTGTTACCCCTTGTCCCTTTATACCATTTAATTGTGGTCTCATTGTACTCTGAGATAATCTACTACACTACCTTTCTGATGTAATCTGTAACCTTACTAACTATGGCCCCAATATTCACATCTAAATCCTTTACATAAATGATGAAATGCAGTGAAGTCAGTACCGATTCTTACAGCAAACTGCTGCTCACAAGCCTCCAGTCTGAAAATTATCCCTCTTCCTTCAAGCCAATTGTGACTAGCTTCCTCTGTATCTCGTGTGACCGAACCTTACTCATCTGCCTACCAATCGGAATGTTGTGAACACGTACTGAGGTCCATATAGACAATGTCTACCAAACTGCCTTCATCAATCTTATTTGTCACCTCTTCACAAAACTCAATCAAATTAATGAGACATGATTTCCCATGCAGAAAGCCACGTTGACAACCCCGATCAGCCCTTGCCTTCCCAAATGTATGAGCTGAAAATTGTATTGCTGGAAAAACACAGCAGGTCACGCAGCATCCAAGGAGCAGGAGAATCGAAGTTTCGGCATAAACATGTATGTAAATCCTATCCCTCAGAATCCCTTCCAACAACTTACCCACCACTGACATCAGGCTCACCAGTCTTTCGTTCCCCGACTTTTGGGGTCACTGCTTCTTTTTCCATTCCCAATGCTCCACTGCACACAACACATGTCAAATGTAACCAGGTTGGTGATATGGCCGATGATATCGGTCTCAGACTGGGTCAATGTCAGTTTTAGCAACAAGTCAGGCTAGATTTTAAAATCTGCTCAAGTAGCACCTTTATGATCCAGAGCAATGTTACTCAAACTATGATGGAAAGATGCACGGCAAACTGTTTGGATATTGCAAATAAAGAATCGATATTTCCCTTTCTAAAAACACTGACACACACACACACATACACACACACACACACACACACACACACACTCACTCACACACACACACACACACACAAACAGACACACACATACATACACACACACACGCAGATAAACAATATCTCTGCAATTTCAAGTTGAACGCGCTTTGTCCATATATTATTGTAACTCATGACAAAAGGAAAAATTGAGAGATTGTTCAAAATATTAGTCTGCTTCTGAAGGCATTCTAATCACACAAGCTGCTAGCAATGGGACTTCATCCTGGAACAGTTGGATTTGGCTGAATTCCCATAGCATTAGGCAGTGAAGAGATTCCAATGAATTCTGGCCTGGGATCGCCCAAGGGTATCACAGTGGCTCAGTGGTTAGCACCTCTGCCTCACAGCACCAGGGCCTTGCATTCAATTCCAGACTCGGGTGACTATTTGTGTCGAGGTTGCACATTCTCCCCTTCTAATGGTTGCTCCAGTTTCCTTCCACAGTCCAAAGGTGTGTGGTTAGGTGGATTGGCCATGATAATTTGTCCGAAGTGTTCAGGAGTTTCTAGGTTAGGTGCATCGGTTGGGGTAAATGTAAGGGAGCGAGCCTGGGAAGGTTGGTATAGACGTTTTGTGCCGAAGGGCCTGTTTGTACACTGTAGGGATTCAAAAAATAAGAATGGTAACGATGACTGTAGATTTTTTGTTTTAGCTCGCACACATTGCTATCCTGAGGAACAATGAAGGAAAGAGAGTGTAATCGGCCGTCCCTTCTCAGGCAGATTACTTTTTCTCTCTCTCTGAGCTGAATCACACAGTAATGTCATCCTCTCCCAAACATGTGATGTCTCCTTGTACATTGTCCAAACTATGTCTCCATCACATTCCCTGCTCCACGTAGGTGCATCATTGCTGCTGTCATACACAGAGCCATACTCTTAGCAGAAAATGGTCTCGGTCGATTTGAAGATATGTTTATATGTCGCTGCATCATTAAAAAATAAAATGTTTAATGTATTCAGAAAATTGTGTTATAATGAATGCATTTTGCAACAAATACAGAAATTGCTGGAAAAGCTCGGCAGGTCTGTCAGCATCCAGATACCTTTTACATGCTGTATTTGTACCAGCCTCCACCACTTCCTCTGGCAGCTCATTCCACATGCACACCACCCTCTGCGTTAAATGGTGCTCGTGGGCTCGTCAAAAGCATTCCCCCCTCAATTTCAAACAATGCCCTTTAGGTTTGGACGCCCAATCTGGGGAAAAATGGTTATGGATCGGGTGAGTAGTCAGGTTTTTCCCCAGATTAGTCGTCCAAACCTAGAGGGCATTGGTTGAAATTGAAGAGACATAATGGCTGGTTTAGCTCTTTTATTTGGCAGCATAAGCAACTCTTTATCAAGCTAACCAAATTGCAACTACCCCCAGATTGTGGGGAGTAGATCGCCCAGATAAAAGCTATCAATTAAGCTCTTTTTTATTCTATGTTAGTGCCTGGGCTGCTGAGGACTCGGTGTCAATACTGTGAGATATTGAACCCTATCAGATAAAGTGAACCTTTATTAGTCTGTTTTTCTTAGCTAAATTGACAACATTTATGAAGTATTGTCATAACCCAATAATTATCAATATTGTTAAAGCATGAATGACAATGCGTCAGACGGCAATACAGCCAAAATCATGTTTCTTACCCCTGTAATTGGTATACCGCGTTGTCATCCGGGGATAATGGATTACAGGTTTAAATTGTGGGCAAAAACAATGACTGCAGATGCTGGAAAGCAAATACTGGATTAGTGGTGCCGGAAGAGCACAGCAGTTCAGGCAGCATCCAACGAGCAGCGAAATCGACATTTCGGGCAAAATCGACGTCGATTTCGCTGCTCGTTGGTTGCTGCCTGAACTGCTGTGCTCTTCCGGCACCTCTAATCCAGTATTAAACTGTGGGCAGCCAGGGGCTTACCTTGCGTGAATGATTTAGAATTAGTAGAATTCCTACAGTGTGGATACAAGCCCTTGGGCCCAGCAAGTCCACTTCGACCTTCTGAAGAGTAACCCACCCAGACCCTTTCCCCTACCATCCCATACTTACCCTGACTAATGCCTAAACCTACACATCCCTGAACATTATGGGTGATTTATCAATGACCAATTCATCTAACCTGCACATCTTGTACTGTGGGAGGAAACCCACACAGACACAGCGAGAATATGTTAACTCCACACAGCCAGTCACCCAAGGCCAGAACCAAAGCCGAAACCCTGGTGCTGTGAGGCGGCAATGCTCACCACTGAGCCACCACGTGTTACTTGATGGAGAAACAATGATGCCATTTGATCAAATAACTCGTATGTATGGACTATCTAGTAGAGACCTCTTCTGTATTTTTTCCCAATCAGAGATTTGATTTAAATAAAAAACACACTTTTGCCACACTCTTCCAGATCTGATAAAGGGAAGAGGGCGCTTCTTGCTTAGAATACACTTTCTGTCAGTACCCTTTATCATTAGTTGGAGAGTGTCCCCTCAGACAGACTGTGCAGCTTTGTGATGTCTGCTAGAGAGTTGGGGGTTCAAAACACTTCGAAGACATGGGAGGATATTTGTGAAAATGCTCAAAGGATTTTGATCTGTAATAGGACCCATTCCATGCAGTTGAAAATTCTTCGTAGGCTCTATCTGACCCCAACTTGTCCCTCAAAATTCAAAGTGGGATTATCTTCAGCATGTCCTAAATGCAGAATGACTACAGGCACTCTTACTCATTGTTTGTGGTTCTGCTGCAGACTTGATCTATATTGGAGCACTGTGTCAGAAGTGATAGAGTGGGTCCAGGGGACTGAATTGGAGATGTACTTGGTTTCTGTTTTCCTGGGCCTGCCCAAGGTACATTCCACAGATAAATATGGGGAAAAAAATTATATCCTTACAATCGATACTTTCTGTGCTAGGAAAGATATTCTGTTGTGTTGGATGTCTGAACTCCCCAACCCCCAGAGAGGAAGAACTGTGAACATAAGAATGTGTATCAGTTAATGCTCTTGATGAACGAGAGCTGTCCTCTTGTTATGCTGAGCGGTATTATTTATTCATTATTTATTGTTTAGTTTTGTTTTTTCTTCTGTCTGTGTAGCGTTTTAACTTGTTTTGTATGTACATGCAATTGGATGTAATTTTTTACGGATATTTGAGTTGTGTTGTTATTGGTTTATTATAATATTAAAAATCTCTTTTTAAATATTTTTTAAAAATTAAAATGCTAACATTGATAGAATACAGTCCCAAAAACTCTCATTAGAGAGACCATTCATGGTGGTTTATCCTGACGATCACCACATCTCGGGTGATGGGGTGAGGCTGAAAGAATGTCACCTTCAAGGTAATCTCTGTCAATGTGAGGAACTGAACCTGCGCTGTTGCTCTGCCTCTACATCACAAACCAGCCGTCCAGCCAACGGAGTGGGAGACTGTCTAACTGTTACAGACAGAAACAGTCACAGAAAAAGGGTAAGAGAAACATTCATAATAAGGAAAGTGTTACAGTTCAGATAACAGTCAAGATAACGCCTGAGGGTAAAAATGTTCTCTGCTCGAAATTGCATTTTTAACAAGACGTGTTGAGAAGTTCTTTTTGGTTTAATATCATTAACGTGAGTCAAGTGAACTCTTATGTGTTACACACAGGGACACTACCATTTTCCTGAAACTGGGAAATATTTGGAACATTATCTGGAACATTCTATAATCGGCATTCTCCAGAATATTCTATGACTGTGTGGGAGGTATTGCAAAGGAGAGAGAGAGAGAGAGAGAGAGAGAGAGAGAGAAGGTGTTGTATGCAGTAGTGAGAGTCGGGGATCATGAGCCTTGTTCGGAGGTAGTTGCAATCACAGATATACAGTGATTGTGAGGGAGCAGACAGAATACGGTGACCCTTATCCTGACAGAGCGGGGAAGGTTATTAATGCTTGTGCTGTATTGCTGGACATTTCTTCAGACCTCAAATACTGCACTGAACTCGGTAGTGAGCACAGACCATGTTCGGTGCGTCTGGTGGTGTGACACCCTCTGGGATGGGAATGTTCCCTATCTGTACTCGCCCATCCAATATGCCCACCGTGCTCCGTCAACAAACCATGGTGTAATTGCCCCTTATCTACCAATCTGCCATTTCCCTGCCTTTGCTCCGTATCCATCTAATCCTTTCCTATCTGTATTTGTCCAATTACCTTTTCAATATTGTTAGATGGCCCACTTCAACCACTTCCACTGGCAGCTCAGTCTAATTTGTCAGTTCACCTTGGATTCCATGCGATCTAACCTTCTAGAGTGGCCTACTATGTGGAACCTTATCAAAGGCCTTACTGAAATCCATATAGAATATGTCTACAACCCTGCTCTCATCAACCTTCCTGGTCACTTCCTCAAAAATCTGTATCAAAATTTGTAAGGCATGATCCGCCACGCACAAAGCTATGCTGACTGCTCCAAGTCAAACTCTGTCTTTCTAAATGCATGCACATCTTATCTCTCAGAACCTTCTCGAGTGGTTTACCGAAAACAGGTGTGAAGCTTACTGGTCTATATTTCCCAGGCTTCTCTTTGCAGCCCTTCTTGAATAAGGGCACAACATTTGCTACCGCCCAGACTTTCGGGTTCTTTGTCCCTAAGCTTTTTCTCTCGCCTCTTACAGTGCTCTCAGATATATCTGGTCAGGACCAAGAGATTTGTCTGACTTTGTGCATTCTAATATGTCCAACAGCAACTCTACTGTGATATGGACAGTACCAAGATATGACAACTAACCTCCTAAAGGTCATAGATCTTCATGTCTTTCTTCATGATAAACACAGAGGGGAAATTGAGGACTTCACCCATCTCTTGAGGTTTTACCCCATGCATGCTGGTTTTGGATTTTAAAGCATCCTATTCTCTCTCTAGTTGTTCTTTATCTTTACTATACTAAATTTGGACTCACACAAATCTTCTCAGCCAAGACTACCTCATACCCCCTTATGGCCTTGCTGATATCCTTCTTCAGTAAACTCCTCTATACCCTGTATATACCTACAGGGATTCCCTTGATATGAGCTGCCTGAACATGAGCCACGCCTCATTTTTTTCTGGTCAAAGCCTCAATATCTCTTTTAATCCAGAGTTCTCTCTTCCGGTCTCACATAACCTTCACCCTCACAGGAAAATGGAAACCTTGAACTCGAGCTATCTCACTTTTAAAGCCCTCCCACTTGCCCGGGATTCTCTTACCTGGAATCAAACAACTCGCATCATCCCCTGCAATCTCCTGTCTAACTGCAACCACAAACGCCTTGCCCCAATTTAGAACTTGAATCTGTGGACCAATTTTGTCCCTCCCATAACTATTTTAAAATTAATACAACTCTAAACACTTTTCCCAAAATGCTCCTCCACTTTATCTCCTTCACCTATCCTGCCCTATGTCCCAACAGTAGGTCGAATTTGTCCCTTCCCGAGTACGATACTTTATATATTGATTGTGGAAACTTCGCTGAACACACTTAACAAATTACGTTCCATCTAAGTGCTTAACCATCTGGAAGCCCCAGTCTATGTTAGGAAAGTTCAAATCACCTGTTATAACAACCCCACTGTTCCTGCAAGTCTCCTCAGTCCCCATGCATATTTGTTCCTCTAATTCACATTGTTGATTATAGTGCAACCACTATAACATTACCATCCCTCTCTAACTACTTTACACCATTCACGAAACTTCATTGGATATTATCTCAGGTGTTTCAACTTTAAATACTGGTGTGATACTCGCCTTAATCAGAACTATTGGTATTTAAACTGTTTCCATTTATACCTCTACATCGCAGTAATTTTCACATCCATGGCACGCCTTGTCAAGGTACAGTGGAAATATGGAGCTGTCAATGGATGGGAGCTGCACATCCTGTCACTTCCAACATTGGCTGCAAGTTTCCCCACTCTGGGCAGTGATCTAAAACAGTGTTACCGAACAATGCAACAATCTGTGCTTATATATGAATGAACCAGTGCGGTCTGCACAGCTCCCCACGCTGGATATTTAGCCCAGGATTATAGATCAAGCATTGGTGTGGGCTGCACAGAGTTCCATTTGGGACATTGCTGGGTTGTATTCTGCAATACGCTAGTCATATCTATACAGTGCTCCATCCTGAAAGTATAATGGACGGGCTGGTTATGTGAGTTGGATTGCGAATGTGAGCGAACTAATTACCTGGCAATACCTTTATTTTGTGTTTTCATTCTTGTTATTGGACCCTTCAAATCCAGACTCATCCGGTTAGACCCGACCCTCTGGATGAGTCATGGTTACTGTTGTTGCAACATCTGGGTGTGCAACATGACCAACAAATGGAGCAGAGGCTGCAGAGAGGACAGTCTCCGTAAAATGGAATGAGGGAATCACCATCAGATCATCCATGGTCTTAGTGAATGTTGGGGCAGGATTGTGTGGACAACGAATGCAACTTATTCATATATTTGCGTTTGTTCCAAGCAAACTCCATTTCTCTCCCAGTGTCCCATACTGGTGGGGAGTGAGTCCCCTCCTCCTGTTCCTGCGTAACAGGATCCTCGAGCCTCACTAGCCTCCGGATTTCCCTGTGCCCCAGTTTCGAACAGTTGAATGACCGCCTCCTGTTCCTCTGTCCCAGTCTCCAGCAGTTGAGTGACTGTCTCCTGTTCCTGTGTCCTAGTCTTGAGCAGTTGAGTGACTGCCTCCTGTTCCTGTGTCCCAGTCTCGAGCAGTTGACTGACTGCCTCCTGATCTTGTGTCCCGGTCTCGAGCAGTTGAGTGACTGCCTCCTGTTCCTGTGTCCCAGACTCGAGCAGTTGAGTGACTCCCTCCTGTTCCTGTGTCCCAGTCTCGAGCAGTTGAGTGACTCCCTCCTGTTCCTGTGTCCCAGTCTTCAGCAGTTGAGTGACTCCCTCCTGTCCCTGTGTCCCAGTCTCGAGCAGTTGAGTGACTGCCCCCTAATCGAAGTTTTGTGAAAGTAGATGTCCTCCTCCTGCTACAGAGTAACAGGCTCCAATAGCTCTGTGTTCACCGGCTGCTCCTGTGAAATGGAGGTGAGGGACTGAATGGCCCCTACACATTCTTTACAGCTTTTCTTGACTAAAAGCCTTTCTCCTGTTTCTGTAAAACACTATCAAAATCTGAATGATTTATTTTTGTATTTGATTGTCAGTAATTGAGCAAACAAGAGGACTGGCAGAATTCATAAGCTGAATAGCCTCCTCCTGTTCCCGTGTTAAACACTCAAGAGTCAATAGTCTCTCAGAGATGTATTGCATGGAAAAAGATCCTTCGGTCTAGTCATCTATACCAACCAAATATCCTGAATTAATCTCGTCTCCCTTGCCAGCACTCGGCCCATCTCTCTCTAAACACTTTGCATGCATGTATCCATCCAAAAGCCTTTTAGAAGGTGTAACTGTGCCTGCCTCCACCACCTCTTTTTGCTGTTCAATCCATACACACAGCAGACTCTGTGTGAAAATGTTGTCCCTCACGTCCCTTTTTAAATCTTCCTCCTCTCATCTTCAGCCTTTATATTCTATATTTAGAATTGTCTCTCCTGGGAAAATACATTGACTGTTTACTCTTTCTATGCCCCTCCTGACTTTATAAACTTCTTTAAGGTCCACCCTCAGCCTCAACACTTGAAAATAGTCCCAGCCTATTCAAACTCTCCCTGTAACGCCAACCCTCCAACACCTGCAACATTCTTTTAAATCTCTTCTGCACCCTTTCAAGTTTGACAACATATTTCCGACAGCAGGTTGACCAGAATTAAAGGCAATATTACAAAGGTGGCCATATCATTGCCCTGTACAGATGCAACATGTCATGCAAACGCATAGACTCAAAGCACGCACCATTAAAGGGAAGAACACCGAGTGCATTCTTCACTGTGCTGCCTACCTGTGACGGCACTTTCAAGGAACGGAGAACCTGCACCACAAGGTGACACAGTAGCTCAGTGACTATCATTGCTGCTTCAGAGCGCAGCGATCGGGGTTTAATTCCATCCTTGAATGACTGGCTGTGTGGAGTTTGCACATTCTCCCCTCGTCTGTGTGAGTTTCCTCCGGATGCTATATTTCCCTCCGACAGTATAACGATATACAGATAAGGGTAGGTTGGCCATACTAAATTGTGCATAGTACCGTTGGCTGTGAGGGCAAGGTGCATTAACCATGGGAAATGCAGGCTGAGAGGGATAGGGTAGGGGTTTGTCCAGTGGGATACTGTTTAGAGGGACGGTGTGGCCTCGATGGGCCGAAAATCCTGTTTCCTAACTGTAGGGATTCTATAATTTCTATGGAGTTCTCCTTGATTGGCAGCTTTCGACAGGATCCTACCTATATGTCTGGCCCTGATTTTTCTTGCCAAAATGCAACACCTCACATTTATCTAAAATAAACTCCATCTGCCACTCCTCAGCTCACCCAATTAAGTTCCCATTATATTCTGGGAGATCATTCTTCACTGTCGACTACACCACCAAATTTGGTATTATCTACAAACTTACAGACAATACTTCATATACTCAAGTGCAAATGATTTGTATAAGTAACAGAAGGCAGTGGACCCAATATTGATCTTTGCGAGCATTGCGACTGGTCACAGGTCTCCAAGTTTAATGAACAAATGCCAACTCTCACACCCTGTCTCCGATATTCAAGAAAAGTTTGGACCTAAATGGCGAGTTCTCCCTGGATCCCAGGCAGTCTAACCTTGCTAACCAATCTACCATGTAGAACATTTTGGTTTTCTTACTGAATTCCATGAAGACAACATCCACTGCCCTGCCTTCATCAATCATCATTTTCACTTCCTCAAAATATTCCACCGAGTCAGTGAGACGTGATCTCCAATGTACAAAGCCCTCTTCAGTCCTTGTCCTTCCAAATGCATATTCATCGTTTCCCTCAAAATCCCCTCCAACAATTTAGTCAACATTGACGTCAGGCTCACCGATCTATAGTTACCTGGATTTTCCTTAATTTCTGAAATAATACCACTATGTTAGCAACCCTCCAGTCTTTTGCCACCTCACCTGTGGAAATCAATGTTACAGATATATCAGCAAAAGGCTGAGCAATTTCTTTCCTAGCTTCCCATAATATTCTGGGATACAACTGATCAGGTCCCAGGGATTTGTTCACCTTTATATGCTTTAAATTGTCCAACATCTCCTTGTAATATAGATACTTTTCAAGATCTCACTATGTATTTCTTCATTCTCTCGCTCTTGTAACCTCTTCTATATTAAATACCAGGAAAAATACTTGTTTAGTATCCCTTCCATCTCCTGTGGTTCCACACATACGTAGCCTTTCTGAACTTTGAGGTGCCCTATTCTCTCGCTAGTTAATATTTTGCAATTGAAGGATGTGTAGAGTTGCTTCAATGCCTCGTTAACCCGATTTCTAAAGCCATCTCATGTCCACATTCTTCTGGCCCAATTTCCCCATTGACTATGCACTTATTGCCCTTATACTTCTCTCGGGATTCACTTAATCTCAGCTCTGTTTACCTGACATACGCCTCCTTCCTTACCTTGACCAGAGCACCAATATATCTAGCCATCCAGCACTCCCTGCACCCACCAGCCTTGCCCCTCTCACTAATAGGAACACGTTGGGTCTGGACTATTTGAAACCACGTTTTAATGGCCTTGCATTTTCCACCAATCCCTTTACTGTGAATAGGCCTTTCTCAGGGCTCGCCTAACACTTTCAAAATTGGCCTTATTCAAAGTTGGAACTTTAATTTCTACATCAGATTTTTCCTATTCCACAACTCGTTTAAAACTAATATTTATGTGTAACAGACTTGAATGTTAAATAAACATTTCCTGTCCCTCTGTAACAGGCTTGAGAGGTTGAATGACCTCCTCCTGTCCCTCTGTAATAGACTGGAGAGGCTGAATGACCTCCTCTTGTCCCTCTGAAATAGACTCAAGAGGCTTCATGGCCTCCTCCTGTCCCTGTGTAACAGATCTGAGACATTAAATGACACAGCAACCCGTGGATTATGATCAGCTGGTAAACTGTATCTGATGGAGGTCCATCCCTTCTCAGTTACAGAAACACAAACAACACTATTTACTCCAGGTGCCATCTCAGTAACACTTCATAAGAGCTGCAGCGACACATCTCTTTGTTTTGAATGATTCTTTCAGCAAAATGTGCCAATATTCCAGCATTCCACCTTTTCAAGTAGCAACAGGCTAATATGGGCTGAATGGCCTTCTCTTATCCCTCAGTACGAGGCCCATAGGGACAGAATTGCTTCAGCCTGTTCCTGAGCAGCAGTCTCAATGCTCTTTCTCAAGGTTATGAAAGGATTTGATAACAGGGCATCAAAACCAGGAGTGGCCGCCCACTGGTCAAGAAATACCGTACTTTGTGTTCAGGTATCGAGAAACTTGCCCATCCGACGTTTTTTTATGCAGCCGACCTGTTATTTTATAACTGCCTCCTTTCATAAACAGAGTGGAACATATATATACCCCTGCAGTGTCCTGTTAATTCTCTTATATACAAGTTAATAAAAAGATTTAAAAGATTTAAAGATTTATGATCCATTCCTCAGCAACCCTCATCCATTCCATCCAAAACCAGGAAATGAAAAGTGATGCATTGAACAGGTTAACTGAGTCTATTTGTTCGGGAAGTGCGATTAATGCCAATCTCCATGGATTCTAATTATCCCAGTGGAGGGTTTCCATCTTTTAATGATAAATGGGCTCCGTTTAATGTGTCAACCCATAACATGAGCGGGAGCATCACCGACAGCACTGACAGGGATAAGCAGATCCAGAGAGAGGGGGAGGAGAGATCAGAATCTGAGAACATTAGACTGGAATGTGCCAACAATGGATCAGGATCTGAGAACATTAGACAGGAATATTCAAACAATGGATCAGCATCTGAAAACATTAGACTGGAATGTGCCAACAATGGATCCGAATCTGAGAACATTAGACAGGAATATTCCAACAATATACAGGAGCTTATCCGATTATGTTTGGTATCTTTCTGCATTTTATTGGTTGTCATTATCATCGCAGATCTATTACGCTCTTCTCATTATTCAATATTTTTATTATCCCTTCCTGGCTATCGTTGGTGTTCCTGGTGAGTGTCACTATCCAGATTTTGTTTTCAATAAACCAGTTATGACTCTATTATTGTTATTTCATATAGTATACACATCTTGTCACTATTATTGTTCCTGTTGAATCTCTCAATCCAGATATTCACTCTACAGACCACTATTCACTACATTAATGAACGTTTTCAATTACTGCCTCCCTCTCTGCTCTGGCAGTGTTACTCACGGGTCTCTATGTTGATCTATTCAGTTTCAGGGGAGAACCACAATGCATTGTAACATTGCCTTTGCTGTTAAGAGCATGGAGGTCACCGTCTACTGCTCTGGTTACAAACTCCACTTCCTTCCATTGTTTCCATCCCATCCCTGGCCAATATCTGCAGCTGAAGCAGACAAGTCACAATTGTGGGACATCTCTTTGACTATGATTTGATTCTTGACACCATGCCTGAACATTTCTAACTTGAAATACTCACCACTCCAGAATATATCTTACTGGTTTATTGCATCCGCTGTTTGAACCTTGAGCTATGAAGTACTGGCTTAATGAAGCCAATAATCTGTTGGTGACGCTCCTGGCTCCAAACCTGCCGAAGCAAATCTGATTCGACCTCACACCAAACTCCCATCCATCTCTCATTCATGTGCACGCCGATGTATATTGCTATTGTGTCTGGCAATGACTTTAATTTATTATTCTCAAACACTTTATCTTATCTGTGCATGAAACTTCCCTCGTTCTCTCTGTCGATTAACAAAAAGCCGGCCAGTTGTTCGTATTTAAAATAGTTTCCTTCATGTGCGTTCCTTCTCAAACAATGAGTTTCGCATTCAACCACACACACACACACACACACACTCTGCTGGGCAGATAGTGCAGTTTACTGAGCAACACACTAGCATGGTCTGCACAGCTCTCCATGCTGGGCTGTCATCTTGTCCCAGTTTATTTTGTTTGTGGTGTTCTATGAAGCAGATTCAGAATTTGATGTAACAAACCATTCCAGCTGATCTGACAATGCCTTTATTCAATGTTCTCATTCTTGTCATTGTACTCACGAAGATCTCACTTCTCCAGTTAGTCCCACTGCCCTGTCTTTTTCCACATATATCCACAACATCTTTTCAGTTAATTAACTGACCGTTTCTGTCTTTAAAGTGAATCTCTCTGTCTCTCTGTATCTTTCCCTGGCCTTTGGTTTTGGCTCCCTAGTGTATCGAGTGTTGGCATTGTGTAGCTTAGAAATACTGAAATGGTGTGTGTCAGGCTGTTGTTCACTTCCTGGTATGTCCCAAGTGATGGTCCATGGACAGGTGTGTTTCAGACGTTATGAGATACATCCTTGTAACTTGGTCTGTACCTGTGGTTGTCCCACTCAGGTGACCTTGCGATCAGTAACACGAGGAAGCCCACCGAGTGAAGGACCAGGCATCTAAATTGCCTGACAATGCTGTCACTTTTTTAAATTAAGTGTAAGTTTCTCATTTTTTTTAGTAAGAGGTCTTAAAGGCCAAACTGCCAACTGAAAACGGCTCAAGTAAATAACTTACGGGGCTTTTAGGATTTTTAATAAATAGTAGTAACAATGGCCAGCTGGCACAGACCAGGCTTTCTAGTTTGTTTATTCTTGTAGCTGTAACAATCACCGGGTGCTTGGGATCCCAAAGGGGTTGGAAGTTTTAGTAAATTATCCCTAGCTGCTACTCTCTCTAAAGCCTCACTTGATGGTGTTTCCTCCTGGATTGGAGAACTGTATGTCTGAATGTCCCTTTTTGCCGAGGGGTGTGTTTTTGGTGATGTTAATAGGTTGAACAGTTCATTTGTAGAACGTACTGTATCCATTATTCGGTTAAGTTTTCCAATAGTTTTGTTATCCTAAATTCCTCTTCATTTTGTATGGATTTTCATTAGAGGATAGTGAGGTAGAGCAACCCTATGGTAGCCGAAGGCCTGATCAGGATCTGTTTAAATACATCCAGGCATTATCTAAATTTGATGAGAATGATGGCGGAGCCTTTTTAATTTCATTTCAGAAAGTGGCTAAAGAAGTGCAGTGGCCAGAGAACATGTGGATTTAGTTTATCGAAACAAAGCTGATAGGTATTTGCATCCCTATCGGAGGAGGTGAAGAAAGCCATCTGAAGTGCATATGAGCTTGTGCCAGAAACCGACAGTGTTTTAGGAATCTAAAATAGCGTCCCTGGTTAAACGCACGTTGTGTTTGAAAGAATCAAACAAAGTAATTTGGAAAAGTGGGGAAGGGTATTAAAAACAGAGCAAACCTATGACACTCTGAGAGAGACTCTAATTTTGGAGAAGTTCAACAATTGACTTCCTGCAGTCGTGAGAACTCGTGTGGAAGAGCAGAGAGTTAAAATGGCAAGATTAGAAGCTGAAATGGCTGATGATGATTGAGTTCAGAAATCAAAGTTTGGTTTCTGTGAGGGATTGAGAAGATTGTGTGAGATCTTCTTAAAACATATCCCTGTGAGAGTAAGGTTTACTGGCAAAGGCCAGGAGTAGCAGGTAAAGACGTTCAGCATTAAGAGGTACAGAAGCATGTAATTCGTTTATGCTGAGACATGAGAAGCTATGTCATTCAGAAGGACTATTGGAGAGATGAGAAGTGCTCCATTATGTACCGTGTGTCAGAGTGTCCAGTAGAAACATCAACAGATTTATTCCACAATAGGGAAGGAGGCCTTGAGCTTGGTGTTGGCGTTACAACATTTCAGCACTTAAATTGCGAATAACATACCTGAGACAAATCTTTATCACTGATTATGACCCTTTAAAGTTTGTGGAGAAGTTTAGGGAGAAAACTTTATTGAGTTTATTATTGCTGCCATTCAATTTGAAATTAAAAAGATGACAGGGCGAGAAAAAGTAAGTTTTGACACGTTGTGGAGACTTGGACGAAGAAAGATAAAAGGCATTCTGTGGCAGGAGTAAAATGACTGAAATCGAACCTAGCTGTGAACATTTGTATGCTCAGAGTCAATTTAATATGTATTAATTCCAGTCTACTAAAAGAAGAAGATTAGGAGGTCTAAAATGAATCAACCTTTGTATATTGATGGATTATTTTATTAAAGATGGAGTTGTGAGGATCTTATCACTGTAAAAAGGTTATTTTCTGTTGTGGTTCTGTTCGCCGAGCTGGGAAGTTGTCTTGCAAACGTTTCATCTCCTGTCTAGGTGACATCTTCAGTGCTTGGGAGCCTCCTCTGTAGCGCTTCTGTGCTGTTTCCTCCGGCATTTATAGTGGCCTGGCTCTGCCGCTTCCAGTTGTCAGTTCCAGTTGTCCGCTGTCGTGGCCGGTATATTGGGTCCAGGTCGATGTGTTTGTTGATAGAGTCTGTGGATGAGTGTCATGTCTTTTGGAATTCCCTGGCTGTTCTCTGTTTGGCTTGCCCTATAATGGTAGTGTTGTCCCAGTCGAATTCATGTTGCTTGTCATCTGCGTGTGTGGCTACTAAGCATAGCTGGTCGTGTCGTTTCGTGGCTAGTTGGTGTTCATGGATACGGATCGTTAGCTGTCTTCCTGTTTGTCCTATGTAGCTTTTTGTGCAGTCCTTGCATGGGATTTTGTACACTACATTGGTTTTTCTCATGTTGGGTATCGGGTCCTTCGTTCTGATGAGTTGTTTTCTGAGCGTGACTGCTGGTTTGTGTGCTATTATGAGTCCTAGTGGTCGCAGTAGTCTGGCTGTCAGTTCGGAAATGCTCTTGATATATGGTAGTGTGGCTAGTCCTTTGGGTTGCGGCATCTCCACAAGCCAGGGACACAGCCAGGCAGAACGGATTCAGGATGATCCAGGTAATGATTATAGACGCTCACAACAGACTACACAAATACAGACAAGAAATTGCGCGCCAAAAATCGTTAATTTCAAAAACCACCAATCAGGAATGGACCCGGACCATAAAACAGGCCGTCACCATAGGACAGAACAGGACAACACACCGCAAAAAAGTCACTAAAAGATAAAATGGCCAAACGAACACACAACGAAGAGGACACCACAACACACCCCTGGATTAAAAACCTCTCCAACAGACAGCTCACAGACACGGAAAGAACAATACTGGCCAATCGGCTCAACTACAACCGCAGGGACCCCAAGACAGCAGGCTTCCTAGCAGCACTAGAATGCACACTCAGGAACAATGGGCTGACAGAAGAGACACAACAAACAGTGAGACAAAGTATCGTACCTCTGATAACAAGAAAAAGACAAACACATAACCTCCAAACCAAGGAGAGGGAAGCACTAAAATCTCTAAGAAACTATAAGAACATAATTATAATACCAACAGACAAAGGCAGAATCACGGCCATCCTGGACAAAGCAGAGTACATCCAAAAAGCACAACTACTACTTGCAGATACCAACACCTACCAAAAGAGGGAGTTTGACCCCACCCCACAGCTCACCAATAGGATAAACAACAAACTGAGGAATCTACAAAAAAACGGACAGATAACCAGGTCTGACCTACAAAGAATGAAACCTGAAAGCAACAACACTCCCAGAATCTATGGACGACCTAAAGTGCACAATCCAGCCATCCCACTCAGACCCATAGTATCACTACCAGGGACACCATCACACAAACTAGCTAAAGAACTACAGCAGAAACTGAAACACCTGATCAGCGGATCCAGACAAACTATACAATCGACACAGGAATTCTTGGACATCATCAGAAATATACACATAGACAAGGAAGAAGCTATGGTCTCATTCGATGTAACGGCACTCTTCACCTCTATCGACAAAACCCTAGCCAAAGAAACAATAGGCAACCTGCTGGACTGACATAACAGAGAACAGGACGTTGAACCTATCAACAAAGACGTCATATTCAAACTACTGGTCTTGTGCCTCACAACACACTTCACCTTCAACAGCCAAATATATGAACAAATCAACGGAACTCCCATGGGCTCACCCATCTCTGGACTCACAGCAGAAGCGGTAATGCAAAAGTTAGAACAAACAGTCTTACCTCAAATTCAACCCAAACTCTGGGTCAGATATGTGGATGACACCGTTGTCATAATTAAAAACACAGAAATAGAGAACACACACCGGCTCATCAACGCC
This sequence comes from Chiloscyllium punctatum, assembly GCF_047496795.1. NCBI lineage: Eukaryota > Metazoa > Chordata > Chondrichthyes > Orectolobiformes > Hemiscylliidae > Chiloscyllium > Chiloscyllium punctatum. Next base: position 32,320,156 of record NC_092755.1, on the reverse strand, counting down.
ACACTCAAAGAAATCCGATTCACTGGACAGGAAGAAAAGGACAACCAACTCCCATTCCTAAACGTGATGGTACAGAGAACACCGAACGGAGAATTCACCACAAAGGTTTACAGGAAAGCCACACACACAGACCAAGTCCTAAACTATGAAAGCAACCACCCCAACACACACAAACGAAGTTGCATCAAGACACGATTCAAAAGGGCCACAACACACTGCAGTACACCAGAACTGCAAAAAGAGGAAGAGGAACACCTTTACAAGGTATTCACCAAAAACGGATACCCTTGCAATTTCATCAACAGAGGCCTAAGGGAAAGACAACGGAACGAGGACATGCCGCAACCCAAAGGACTAGCCACACTACCATACGTCAGGAGCATTTCCGAACTGACAGCCAGACTACTGCGACCACTAGGACTCATAACAGCACACAAACCAACAGTCACGCTCAGACAACAACTCACCAGAACAAAGGACCCGATACCCAGCATGAGCAAAACTAATGTAGTGTACAAAATCCCATGCAAGGACTGCACAAAACACAACATAGGACAAACAGGAAGACAGCTAACGATCCGTATCCATGAACACCAACTAGCCACGTAACGACACGACTAGCTATGCTTAGTAGCCACACACGCAGATGACAAGCAACATGAATTCGACTGGGACAACACGACCATTATAGGGCAAGCCCAACCGAGAACAGCCAGGGAATTCCTAAAGGCATGGCACTCATCCACAGACTCTATCAACAAACACATCGACCTGGACCCAATATACCGGCCACTACAGCGGACAACTGGAACTGACAACTGGAAGCGGCAGAGACAGGCCACTATAAATGCCGGAGGAAACAGCACAGAAACGCTTCAGAGGAGCCTCCCAAGCACTGAGGCTGTCACCTAGACAGGGGACCGAAACATCTGCAAGACAACTTCCCAGCTCGGCGAACAGAACCACAACAACGAGCACATGAGCTACAAATCTTCTACCAAACTTTGAGGTTTTTTTTCTTGGGTTTATTTTGACGAGAGGTTTTAAAGGCAGAGGTGAAGAACTGCTGTCTGAACAAAGTTTAAGTAAATAACTGAGACAGCCTTTAGGTTTTATTACAACGGTGATAACAATGGAAGGGCGGTGGCCAGCTCTCCCAGACCAGGTTACCTCGTTTTGTTTTTAGCTGCAGCATTCAGAAGCTGCTGGGGATCCCAAAAGGGTTGGGAGTTTCAATACATGATCCCCAGCTGCTTTTCTCTCTGAGATCTCTGTTGATGTTGATTTCTCCTGGATCAGAACACTGCACGTTAGAATCTGTATTTGAATATATCTTTGTGCCAAGCAGTGTATACCAGGAAAGTACAGTATCTATTGTTTGCGTAACTGTTCCAACATATAAGCCATCCCGAAATGTTCTTTTCTTTGATTGTATTTTAACTAAAGCATTTAAATAGATTATATTTTGCTTAACGTCGAGTGGTTTGACCAGTCACAACATATCTGGAAAGCACACTTCACATCAATATTCAAAACAAGGAAAGGTTTGGGTCAAAGCGGCCTTCTTATTATATTTTGCGGGAATCTGGTCTGGTCCGTAACACTTATAGACGAGGGGTTTCTAACTGACTCCTGTTATTGAAAAGTTAGTGGAGGGGCTGGAGATGGTTTGCTGGAGGTTGTGCTGTGAGCTGCCTCAGCCATTCAGGGAGACCTGAGGATTTGGTGACCCAACTTTGGATGGAGCCTGGGGACTGTAGTTACAACATCTGAGTCTGCAACATGAACAACAAATGGAGCAGAGGTTGCAGAGAGGGGAAGCTTTGAAACCACGCAGTGAGTGTGGGGATAGGGATCTGCTGTGTCCACCCCGGATTTTCCAGGAACAGCTTCCCAAGCTCCACTTAACGCAGGAGCAGAGTGTGAGTGGACCCTGACTGAAGAAGGAGCTGGTCACAGAGCGGTGTCACCTCCTTTAACACGTCCTGCAGCTTCACCCCAGGGGGAGGATGGTACTGCCAGTAGCTGTTCGGGTCACAGTTCTATTTAGATTCTATGTTCTGGAACTTTTCAAACAGGACTGGGTGACATATCCATCATCTCCCAGTATGTTGCCATCAGTGTAACCATTCAGTGATGGAGGATATATCTGGTGGATGAGGTAAATATGTTGTTTCACCTTCAGCAGGGAGCTGCCGGGTGTATCCAGTATAGTGGGATTCCCGATGTTGTACATGGCATCTGCGGAGTAGCCGTGTCAATGGGGAGAGATATAGGAACTGAAGGAGCACTCTCTGTATTAATCTTGCAGTGTACCCATGCACAGTACATCATGTTGGTGAATACCCCTGTCCTGACAGCAGCCACAGCCTCTTCATTCACAAGCAGGCAGCCCTTCCCATCGTCTTCAGATCTCCATGTAGAAAGGAATGAATGTATCTTGGTTAAACGCCATCCCCTTGATACACGTTTGATAACAGCATCCCCCATTACCAACCAAACACTTCAAAACATTCCATGTGTACGGAGAGCAATAGGGTAACTTGGAGTGTCTGGGAGCAGACGATCAGGGATGGAGCAAAACTTCCCATGTCTGAACGGGTCTGAGTGAACCCCCCAGTACACAGTATCATTAATCCCTGTAATCCCTCTCCATTTCAGTAACATACTGCCTTCCATTATTCTGTAAATTAAATGACAGATTATATCATGTTATATTGCAGCTGCCAAATTATTTTCCATTGCCTTTACCTCTCTGTATCTATCTGTAGACCCTCCACCCTCTCTTGATAATTTAATCTCTTGCTTATCACAGCAACATGACCAAACTCAGTATCTCTATATCTGTTGCATCCCCCTGATCATTGATATAGATTGTAAATAGTTGAGGACCCAGCACTGGTCACTGTGTGACTCCACTGGTGATGTTCTGTCAAACTGATATAGACTGATTTATCCGGAGCGCCTGCTTCCTGTTTGATACATAATCCACCCATTACTGTGTAACACAGTCGTAAAGCTAAATATGAACAAGGAGCATCAGTCAGGAATCCAACCCTTCGAACCTGCTCCACCATGGAATACAATCATGACTGCTGTCATCGCGGCCTCGGTTCCACTTTCCTGCCATCTCTCAATCCTCAAACTGTAGTCTCTTGTTGTAGATTGTGTCACAAGAAAAAATATCCACTCCACACCTATACTTTCAATTACGTTTAGCATTTTACAGACCTCAATGAACTCTCCTTTTATTCTTATAAACTCGACAGTATAGGCCTAAACTGTACAATTTCTCTTCATAAGACAAACACTTCAAATATGGAATTAATCTATTGAAGCTCTTCTGAATTGCCTCCAATGGAAATACCTCATTCTGCAGGATACCCAAACTGTACTCCAGTTGTAGCCTCACTAACGCCTTGCATAGCGACAGCAATCTTTCTACTCTATCCTTTTACAAATAAACGCTGAAGTTATGCTTGCATTCCTCATTACTTCAAGTACCCACAAGCAAGTTTTCTGTGATATGCAAGCAGGCACCCAAATCCCTCTGCACCTAACCACATTGAAGTTTCTCTCCATTTAGATAATCATTTGCCTTTTTATTAGGCTGGCCAACTTGAATAACCACATATTTATCCACTTCAATTTTCATTGCCAAATGTTTGTCAATTCACCCAATCTATACATACAGTTTTAAAATCTCTTGCATCATCATTCCGAAGTAATTTCCCACCAATGAGTGTCATCTGAAAATGTAGCTACAGTATTTTCTATCCCGTCAACCGAGTAATAATGTCGATCACAAATGGTTGAAGCATGAGAACTGAAATCTATGGCACCCCACAAATTGCATTTTCCAATAGAAAATGACACAGTTAATTCATCTGACTGCATTTTGTTGGTTAACCAATCCTCCATCCAAGCCAATAAATTACTCCTAAACCCATGCTGACTGATCTTACCACTCACTCTTTGGAGAAGCGACGTATCTGAATCCTTCACAAAGACCAGATATATTCCATTTCCAGGATTCCCACTATCCACCTTGTTTGTCACATCTTTAAATAACTCAAGAAAACACTTCAATCATGATTTATCCTTTGCAAAACCATGTAGACTCCGATGAATTGTGGTTTACGTTTGCAAATATCCACAACAATGCATGAGAATAATTTGCCTTAAATTACAATACTTTATTGTTATATTTTACTCCCTAATTATTCAGTTATTATAAGTTCTTCCCTTTCTAAAACCTTGACGTTTTCTTTGAATTTATGTTTGATGACCAAAAGGGTTTTAAGAGATGTGCTCCAATTGCTGCATAAGCGGTATGTGTGGCTGACTGGACTCATCATCCTGCTGGTGTACAAAATCGAAAGGATGAAGTCTTTCTGGTATTCCCATGTTGTCATCTCCAAGGCCGGAATGACCACCTCCTGTTGATGCGTTAGAGGTGTGGGGGATTATGGAATCTTCCCGTTGTTGTGTAACATTTTGAGGGGCTGATGGGTCTTCTCATATTTCTCCATAATCGGTGAAGGTACTGAACGGTCTCCTCATGTATCCCAGAGATGGGACCAAGGGAGCGATTGGTCTTCACTTGTTCCCATACAACAGCCACGTGTCTGAATTACCTCCTCCTTTCTCATGAAATAAGTCTCAGATAGTTTTTATCCTTTCCAATTCTCTTGCAACAGACTCGGTGGGTCTGAATGGCCTCCTGTTATCCCAGTGTAACAATCTCCAGTCACTGTGTGACCGCTTTCAGTTCCTATGTTACGGACTTGAGATGGCTGAATAGACTGATCCTGTTGCTGTGTAATAGGATACTGGTGCCGCATGTCCTACTCTGGGGCCAGTATTATAGATTCAAGGGGCTGATTGGCCTCCTCCTGTAAATATACATACAGCTCCAGGGGCTGAACAGCCTCGTCCTATTCTGGTGTAACAGGGTCAAAGGCATGAATATCCTTATGTTGTTCCTGTGTAACAGGCTGGAGAACGGAATGGATTCCTCCATTATCTGTGTAATTCTCTTCAGTTGTTGAGTCCTTCCTGTCATCTAAGTTGAAATAAGATCTTCTTTCATTTTTGTAAACTCCAATGGCTATTGGATCAACCTGATCATGCTTTCGTTATAAGCTAGCACCTTCATTGCAGGATTCAGCTGAGGGAACCATCTCTGAGCTGCTTCCAATATAACAACATCCTTTCTTCATTGAAGAGACCAAATCTGTACACACTACTCCAGATGTGATCTCACTAAGATCCTGTACAGCAGCAGCAACACTTTACCAGCCTGTTGTAAGGTTCCCACCTAGGTTAGAGCAGTCTCAGCTCTCTGGGGGAAATACAGAGCATTGTTGAACGATCATTGTCCTTCTCTACTCCACTAGAATAAAGGGAAATCTGGTGAAAATGTCACAATGATGCTTAAGGAGAACATAAATGACATGGCGAGATGATCTCAACCATTAATCTCCCCAAAGCCCACGTCGCTCAGAATCTACAGAATCTTGTAATGTTGAGCGTAAAAACAGCATGCAGAAGGAAACATTGATGGGAGTTTTATATCAAAGTGAAAGCTGCAATACAAATGTTGGGCAGGTCATAAAACAGGAAAATGAGATATAAACATTTGTGGCTACTGCTGTAATAATGTACTGTTTACATTATATCTAAACTGTGTTAACCCAACTGACTGCTAGTGCTTGGAAAAATGGATTTCATGAGCATGTGTTAGATGGTGGCATTAACATTTTGTCGAGCACTGAGCGCGAGATCAGGTTATTTAGAAATTGATGTTGGATGATCAGAAAAGCTAATTGAAAACTTTGCTGTAAAGGACATTTTGGGAACAGTGACCACAATGCATTGGTTTTCTTTTATGCTGTTTGAGTACACGGTAGTTTTTGTTTTATTTGAAGTAACTGCTATAAATCTGAATCATGCAAGCCCTGAAGGTGTGAGGAGAAAGTGGGCACTGCAGCTCCTGGAGATCAGTAGCGCTGGAAAAGCACAGTCAGGCAGTGTACTAGGAGCAGGAGCATTGTCGTTTCGGGCACAACCCTTTATCAGGAATGAGGCTTCTGGGTCAAGGGAGCTGAGAGATAAATGAGAAGGGGGTGTGGCAGGAGGCAGGAAGCTAGGAATGTGATAGGTAGATGAAGGTGGTATTGAAAGTGATAGGTGATGAAGGGAGACAGAACGCCTCATCTCCTGCATCCTTTAAACTCAGTGTGTTCTTCTCTACATTGTCGAGACATACGTGGATCATTTCAGAGAACATCGCTGGAATAGCCACATTGACCAACTCCACCACCTTGTGGCTAAACACTTTAACTCTCCTTTCCGCTCTGCCAAGAACATGAGAGTCCTGGGCCTCCTCCATCGCCAAACCCTAACTACCCGAAGCATGGATGAAGAAAGGTTCCTCTTCTACCTTGGGACCCTCCAACCACAGGGGATCAATGTACATTTCACCAGGTTCCCCATTTCCCCTAACTCCACCTTATCCCAGTCCAATATTCCAACTCAGCACACTCCCCCTTTTGAACGTTCCTATGTGTTCATCTTCCTTCCCATCAATCTGGTCCACCTTCTTCTCCGACCTAACCCTTTCAGCCTCACCTTTAATTACCTATTAGGTCAATGGAAGCAGCTTAGAAAAATGCCAAGTGTTGTAGTAAGGTAGTGGATTCGGAGAAATGTAGGACCCAGCAAAGGAGGACCAAGAAACTGAGAAGGAAATCAAAAAGCGAAACAGAATGCAAACAAAAGAAAACCATAAAGCCTGCTTAAAAAAAAAGACTGCTTAAAAAAAGTGCATCAGTGTACGAAACAAAAGTAAAAACAAGGTCAAATGTGGAACAGTAGGTGTGCGGACAGGGTAATTTATTGAAGACAACAGAGAAATCACAGGGGAAAGAAACAGTTTCTTTGGGTCTATCTTCAAGGCAGAATATCCAGAAATTCTCCCAGAAATACCAATTGAGCATGGGACTTGTGTAAGTAAAGTCTAAGATCATTCTTATCAGTGTTGAGGTCATCTTTGAAAAGAAAGCTGGATTGAGTATTTAAAAATCTGACAGATCAGATGAACTTCATACAAGAATTTCAGATGAAGCAGCAATAGGCGTATTGATTGCATCGCAGATTTTCATGTTATTTTCCAATACATTCCGGAAAGATATTTCGCCAGTCTGGATATGGCAAAAGTTATAAATATTATCCAACAGTTTAAGAAAGGATGAAGATGGAGAGTGGTGAATTACAGATCAGTTAACTTGTAATCCGCTGTCGGGTGTCTCTTGGTCTGAATTACAAAGAACGTGTTACTGGATATATCGAAGGTAATGGGAAATCTGGGGAGGATGATAATGCATCGATTAAACAAAAACCATACGTGGCAAACATTTTTTTCGAATGTTTTGAAGATGATTCTTGTGGACGTAGGCAACAAGGAGCTAATGGATAATTTATCCGATATTCAGGAGGATTTTTTTAAAGAACGTTCCCACTATCATCATAAGAAAAGTTAAAGTGAAAGAAATTGGGAAGAACGCATGCAAATAGGAAATAAAAAATTAGGTTTACATTCATGTGTATGTAATTGCAATATAGAAGATGTCGTGCACCAGCTGCATATAGTGTTGCTGAGATAATCTTAGAGTATTTTTGTTGCTTGGAGTCCCAATCTAAAATAGAATATGCTGACTACAGAGGAACTGCCAAAGGTATTCTCCAGATTAATCCATAAAATGGCAAGATTGTCTGATGGGGGACATTCAGCCTGTGATCTCGAATTTCAAAAGATGAGAGGTGATTGTAGTGAAACTTAGAAACTTAGGAATAGAGAGGGGACTGAATAACAGAGAGACATGGAGAAGTGCAAGCAGGTGAGATTAGGCAGAATCCCACGATATTCTACACATACAAGTAGAACAGAATAATCAGCAAACAGATAGTGTCCATTAGAAACCAAAGAGGGGCAATCAGTGCGTCAACCCGGAGAACATTGATAGATTGTTACATGTAAACATCACAGCTGTATTACTTGGGAGAAGGAGGATGCAGGGACAGAATTCGAGAAGTTGGACTGGAAAGCTCTTGAAGAGATTGATGTAAAATACGAACGGCGGTTTGAGGCTTTGTATGGTATAAAATTGGACCAATCGACAGGTCTGGATACTGTTGGAGTCAAGGGAGGAAAGACGCTGACTGGAAATTTTAATTAGAATCTGACCATAGGGGAGGTACCAGAGGACTGGAGAGCAACTAATATGATTCCACTTCACAGTAAGGATGGTAGAGACTTGCCAAGGTAACTATGGACGAGCGAGTATTAAATCACATTTCGGGAAACTACTGGAGAAAATAGAGAAGGAGAAAATCGAACTCCAATCAGAGTCGCAAGGTTTGATCAGGGATAATCATCATGACTTTATCAGAGTGAAGTCACACCTAATGAATTTGATTGAATTAGTTTGAGGAGATCGCTTATTTAGTTTTGCAGCAAGGCCTTTGACAAAGTTCCAAAGGTGAAACTGAAAAAAAAAGTAAAATCTCACAGTATCAAGGATAACTTGACAAGTTAAAACGAAAATTGTCTTAGTGTCAGGATGCAGAGGATGGTGGGAGAAGGCTGTTTGTGTGACTGGAGACCAGTGTCCCCTGGTGTACCACAGGGATCAGTGCTGTGTCCCTTATTGTTTGTAGCATTCATAAATGGTATAGATGTGAATCTGGAGGGGGAGTGGGTGTAGGGGTGGGAGTTGTGATAAGTAGGTTTGTGTTTATCAATCAGGGAGTAGATTTAAGTGCTATACAGGGCTTGGTTTAGTCCATGATGGAGTACTGTATGTCGGTCTGGGAGCCTCATTACAGGAAGGATGTGATTGTACTGGAGTGGTTGCAGAGGAGATACACCAGGATGTTCACTGGGATGGAGCATATCAGCTATGGAGAGAGGCTGGATAAGCTCAGGTTGTTTACTTTGGAGCAGAGGAGGCTGAGGGAGATGTGATTCAGAAGGATAAGATAACAAGGGGCATGGACAGGGTGGATAGACAGTAGCTGTTCCTTTTTGACAGAGAGTCAAGAACAAGGGAGCACACCTTAAAGTGAAGAGTTTGACGTTCAGAGAGGAGTTAAAGATTACTTTTTTTTCACACAGAGGGTGTTGAGGTCTGGAATGTACTTCCTGAGAGGGGAGTTATCACGGCTAACCTATCAACCGTTAAGTGTACTTGGACGAGCACTTGGAAGTGTCATAACATTCCAGGCTATGTGCCTGGTGTTGGAAAGTGGGACTAATATAGATCGTGCTGTATTTCTGTTGGTACAGAGACTATGCTCCTGTGCATGTATGATGTGGAGCTGAGCAGCTTAAGACAGGAATTGATAGGTTTCTGAAGATAACGTTCACAAAGGTTATAAGAGTGAACTGTTATAGCTTGTCAAATTATGTCAATGTGAGAAGTATGAAAAAAAAACAGTGCGGGTTCCTTCTAGTTTGAAACCAGAGAATGGAGAATGGGAAACAGAGAAATGGCAAAGCTATGAATCCACAACTTCATTTCTGTCTTCACAGAACTTTCTGACAATACCAGGAAAACCAATTCTTGCGTGGAAAACGAAATAGTACATGGAACATAGAACATAGTAAATAAATGGTTTAGGAGCAATTATTGAAGCTGAAAGTAATGGTCATAGACAACACTAATATAGTTTTGAAAAATGGGAATTATGTTTGAGAAACAGACTGGGAGACAAATGAAAGAGAAGCAATGGATGTAAAACATGTGGATTTTCAGAAATATTTTGGTAAAGCTCCAAGCCCAGTTTGCAAAATCAAATCTTAGTAGATAGGGGCGAATTTCTGGCCATGTTTCTAGAATGGGACAGCTGACAGGAAACAGTAAATAGAAATAAACAGACTTGTGAAGCAACAGCCTGACATTGTATTTAAGGTCTGATTCTGTGAGTATGACTATGTCCCAGACACCCCATCACCTTCCCCGGATATCTCCTCTCTCACCAGCAGGACAGACAAAGCAGTGGTGGTGGCACAGTGGGATACAGCTGGAATGGAATTGCTCTTGGAGTCCTCAACAGTGACTCTGTATCGCATGAAGTCTCATGGCGTTAGTTTACACATGGGAAAGGAAGCCTCCTGCTGATTACCATGTACCAGCCTCTCTCAACTGATGAGTCAGTACTCCTCCAAGCTGAACAACACTTGGAGAAAGCGCTGAGGGTGGCAAAGGCACAAAATGTACTCTGGGTGGGGGATTTCAATGTTCACAAAAAGAGTGGTTCCGCAGCCGCATTACTGATTGAGCTGGTTGGGTCCGAAAGGATATAACTTCTCGACTTGGTCTGCGGCAAGTGGTGAAGGAACCCACAAGAGGGAAAAGTCATATTAACCACAGCCTTACTAACCTGCCAGTTTCAGAAGTATCGGTCCATGACAGTATCGGTAAGAGTGACCACTGCAAAGTCATTGTGGAGATAAAGTCACACTTGCATATTGAGAATAACCTCCACCATTTTAGGTGGCACTGTCACCATGCTAAATAGGACAGACTTTGAACAGATCTAGCAGCTCAATTCTAGGATCCATAATATGTTGTGGGTCATCAATAGCAGCAGAATTGTACTCCCGCACAACCTCATGGCCTGGCATATCCCCCTCACAACAATTACCATCAAGCCAGAGGATCAACCTTGATTCAATGGAGTGTGCAGGAGGGCAGGGGCAGCACTGGGAATACCTGAAAATGAGGTGTCAGCCTGATGAAGTCACCAACCATGACTACCTGTGTGCCAAACAGCATAAGCAGTTCGTCATAGACAGAGCTAAGTGATCCCACAAGCAACGATCAGATCTAAGCTCTGCAGTCCTTCTACTTCTACTAGAGAATAGTTATGGACAATTAAACGAGTCATTGGAGGAGGAGATTCCACAAGTATCCCCATCCTTAATGATGGAAGAGCCCAGCACTTCAGTGCAAAAGATAACGTTCATGCATTCGCAACAATCTTCAGTCAGAAGTGCTGAGTGGATGATCCATCTCGGCCTCCTCCAGTGGTCCTCAACAATTCAGTTACCAACCATCAGCCAATTTGATTCACTCCACACGATATCCAGATTCAGTTGGAGACACTGGATACCTCAGAGGGTACATACTCTGACAACATTCTGGCAATAGTACTGAAAAGTTGTTCCCCAGACCTTGTCACTGCCCTCACCAAGCTATTCCAATACCGTTACAACAACATTTCCCCGATTACATGGAAAATTACCCCAGGTATCTCCTGTATATAAAAAGCAGACCAAATCCAATCCGGCCAATACCACTCCATCAATCTATTCTCGATCATCACTAAAGTGGTGGAAGGTGTCAGTGCTTTTAAGCAGCACTTGCTCAGCAATAACCTGGTCAATGTCGCCCAGTTTGGGCTCCACCAGGGCCACGCAGCTCCTGACCTCATCACCGTAGTTCAAATATGGACAAAAGAGCTGAATTCCAGAGTTGGGGTGAGGGTGACAGTCCTTTAAATCAAGGCTGCCTTCGCCCAAGTGTGTTATCAAGGGGCCTTAGCAAAACTGGAACCAATGGGTATCAGGGCCAACTCCCCGCTGGTTAGAATCATACCTGACACGTAGAAGATGGTCATGGTTGATAAAGGTCAGTCAACTCAGCTCTAGGATAAATCTGTAGGAGTCCATCGGGCAGTGGCCTAGGCCCATACATCTTCAGGGCTGCTTCATCAATGACCTTGCCTCCATTTTAAGGTCAGAAGTGGAGATGTGTGCCAATGATTGCACAATGTTCAGCAACATTTGTGGATCCTCAGATACTGAAGCAGTCCATGTTCAAATACAACAAGATCTGGACAGTATCCAGGCTCACAAGTGGCAAGTAATAGTCACATCACACAAATGCCAGACCGTGAACATCACCACTAAAATACAATCTAACCTGCCCCTTGGCATTCAATGGTGTTACTGTCACTGAATCCTCAGTGGACTGCAGCGGTTCAACAAGGCAGCTCACCACCACCTTCTCAAGGGGCAACCAGGGACAGGCAACAAATGCTGGCCCAGCCAGTCACACCCAGATTCAGGAAATAAATATCATTTTAAAAAAAACAGAGGAAGGTTTCTGGGATATCACATTGATCGGTGCTCAGGCCCCAGCTGTTCACAATACCCATTAAACATTTGGTTGCAGGAATCAAATACAATATATCCCAACCTGCTGATAGAACTAAAGGATGTTGGATTGCGAGTGGGTGAGGAGGTTGTAAAAAAGCTTCAAGGTGACTAAGACAAGTGGAGTGAATGGGCAAATACGTGGCAGATGGAGAGCAAGGTAGGTTGAGGTGACAGTGTGCCCATTGGTGGGAACAAGAGATTGGCAGCTTTTCGTTTGAAAAGGGATTGTTTGAAACATGTTGATCTGAAAAGCGACGTATGGGCCTTTTTGTTGTTTCCTTCTGCGCGGCCCTCCGAGGTCCCTGCAGCAGAGTGAGGTCTGAACCCACAAGGCAATACTGGGAATGGCATTCACACGCTGCCCAGTGTACAAAGACCTACCAAGTGGGGAGCTGTAACATTGCAATGGATCTGGATCTCCCTGTAGTCCAGTCACTGAAAGCAATATTGCAGGAGCAAAAACCAGATAGGAAGATCAATGATGTGCTGACCTTCATTTCAGGGGGATTTGAGTCCAGGAGTAAGCGTGTCTTACTGCAGCTGTAGAGGGCTTTGGTGAGACCCTATCTCAAACACTGTGCAGTATTCTGCAGCTTTGGTCTCAGTACATAATAAAGGACAAACATGACATTGAGGGAGAGCAGTGAAGGATGACCAGACCGATCTTTGTGATGACAGGCTTGTTGTGGGAGCAGAGTTTGGGGTGACTGGGCCTGTATTCCATGGGGATTAGGAAAATGGGAGGAGATCTCAGTGAGATAAATAAAGCTCTGACAGGGTGAGACGGATTCGAAGCAGGGATAATAATTCCCCTGGCTGTGGTGTCTAAAACAAGGGTCAACAGTATTAGGTAGAGACAGACCGTTCTGCAATGAGATGACATTAAATGTTTGCATTCAGCGACTGGTGAACCTGGGGAATGCACTCGAAGCTGAATGCCAAGACACTGAATATAAATAAGGATTTATTACAGTAAAGGAATGGTGGGAGAGAAGGAGAACGATATGGAAATAAAGGGCCAGGTATCATTATATTGAATTGGGTAGCAAACTCGACAGACCAAATGGACTACTGCACTTCCTATTTTATAGCTTCCCAAGGTTAGTCACAAGCTCTCAGATATTAGGAAGGAGGTCTCTGCAGGGTCAACAGGACTGTGTTTCTCATTCCCTTTTTCCGATACTGAGGCTGGGGCCGGGTGTTCTGTCTGGTTTTATCCTTTAGAACTCGGAACAGTTTGATACAATAGAATGTCTTGTTTTGCGGATTCAGAGACCATTGCAAAGTTTATCACATGTCTGTGTGTCTGCAGTCACGTTTAGGCCAGACCAGGAAAGCACAGGAGGTTCACTTTCTGAAAGGACATTTGTGAAGCATATTGGTGTTTCCAATCGACATTGGCTTGAAAGTTACTATTTACGGGCACCAGATTTTGCATCCTAATATTTTGTCAATTGTGTTTAACTTACACCAGCTGCCAGAGCATTAGTCTGGTCTGGATTAGTAATCCAGTGACCTTTCCACAGCAGCGCCATCTCTATATGGGGACCTATCTGAAATTGTACTGAGCAGGTTCTTACTGTGCTGCTTGATAACTCTGTCAAAAAGAACTCCCACCACTTTGACTGTCGAGGTGGGACTGAGGCGGAGGTAACTGGCCAGATTGTAATTATAATCCTCTTAGGAACTGGACATAGTTGAGTAATTTTCCACATTACCAGGGAGATGTCAGAGTTGGAGCTGGAATGAAAGAGCTTCCCCAGGGACACGGCTTGTTGTGCAGCATAAGTCTTCAGTCCTATTAAAAGAATGGTGTCAGGGACCATTGCCTTTTTCGTACATACTGTGTTCAGCTGTTTCTTCATGTCACGAACAGCAAATCGAATTGGTTGAATACGGGCATCTGTGATTCTGTGACTATCATGGCGAGGGTGAGGTGGACATCAACTCCACACTTCTGGCTGAGGGTGGTGCAGATACCACATCCTAGTCTTTTTCACTGATGTACAGGACTGTTCAATTATTTAGGATGGGGATATTCGTGGAGCCCTTTCCTCCGTCATTTGTTTAATCATCCATCACCATTTATGACAGAATGTGATACGATTGCGGAGCTTCGATCAGATCTGTTTGTCAAGAGTGGTAGCTTTAATGGGTTAGCATCAGGTTTAGGTTCACGTGGTTCTGACCCAGTCATGTTCACTCACAGTCATTACTGAAACATAGATCGTATTGATGGTAATGGCAGACTGAGGAAATTATTTGAGGCTAAAAGTTACAGGTTGTGGTTGAATGCTGTTCTGCTTCTCCTGCTGCTGTAGTCTACAGCACCACATAAATACGCAGTTTTGAGCTGCAATATCTGCAATGCAATTCTGCTGTCTGTCCCTTAGTTCACATCGAGACCTAATCATCCATCAGTCATGTACTCAGTGACCTACTCTGGTATCTGATGTGGTAACACTTCCATTTTCATATTCTTATTCTGCTGAGGGTCTCTGCCCGGGTCATGCTTTCAATCTGACACATTCTCCAAAACCAATTAACTGTTTTTAATTCAATTGTTTAATTCATCTGAATCTTTTTCCTTGAGTAATATCATTTTCTGTGTTTAAAGTGAATGTGTTTCCTCTGTTTCTCTCCCTGACTATGATTAAGAGCTCTGCAGTGACAGTGATGCCAGCCTTATGTAGTTTCCGAGCCAATGAATTCTCTGGATTCCCAATCATCTTCACCAAATTGTATGTTTCCTCTTTTGGTTTGATGCCTTATTACTCATGGTTGCCTTGTCCTGCCATGAGTACGTTTCATCACCTTTGGGAGAATTTCTGATATCCTCCGAGATATCCCCAGAAATTCCTGCTTTTGCTGTTCCATGGTCTGCCCTGCTCGGCTGCCCTTCCAATTAACTCTGGCCAGCTCCTCCCACATTTCATTGTAGTTACATTGTTCAATTATAATCACATTAAATCCAGAAGAGACCAATAGATATAAACCGAAAGAAGGAGCTTTGAGAGAGGAGACGCAAAGAATAATTGGTAAATTTCTTAACTAGATACAAAGAGAGAAAGAGCGAGACAACATAGATGAGGAAATGTGAAAAATGAGAAAACTAGATCATCGAAAGAAGTAGGCGCACATCCCTCAATGTTTTGTCAATTCCTGTGTGCTGTGGTCCTTTGTATAGTGCATGGACAACAGAGAAATGTGTTCAAATGCTTGCTCTGATGCCAGGATTTTTATCTCCAATAATATGGCAGACACTAGCTTTGGAAAGTATCCAACAGGCCAATATATTGAATTCTGGTAGAAAGGGGATTAACTGAAATAAGTTGGGACACCAGAAGCAAGAATTTATAACACATCCTGATAAGAATGAGAGATTGCAGTGGAGAATTCCAGAAAAAACAGGGAACGTTGAAGGAAGGGGAACATATCATTTTAGATGAGAATCAAATGATGCTTTAATGTTTTATAAATTTTATACATTCTATGCATCACTTTTTGTGAACTGTGTCTCCGTTCTTCATTTGGAATGTGTTGTGCACATATGAAAAATGTTACTTGTCTGCACACATACATTATTTAAACAGTGTATATAAAATCATTCTTCTGCCATTGAATTGGTCCTGTTGTTGTGTTACCAGGATACATGAACACCAATTGGCCACCAAAAGACATGACCCATTGTGAGGGAAAAGGCTTTTAACATTATTAAAGAGGTTCCCAAATTTGCCAAGAAAGTTTAGAAAGTCAAAAGGAGGACATTTTTTGGAATTAGCAAATAGGTTGGAATTGGGTTTAACCAGGGACAAAAGGAAAGCTGAAATTGTAATGGAGTTGGTAAAGCACTTTGATGTATTAGAGAAACAGACAAGTGCAGTCGAGTTAGATAAAACTTAAATTGCAAATATGGCAACTGAAGTTAGAAGATAAAGAACGAGACGGAAACAGAGAGAGAAAAAAAGTGAAGGAGAGGAAAAAGAAAGAGAGAGAGAATTTGAGATTCAGAAGTTGGGAATTAGACAAGAAAGTTAAATTAACAGGATGGAGATGAAGGGAGAACGTCGGGATGTATGCAACTATGTTAGTGCCTTGCCATATTTCGGTGAGAAAAATGTCAAAACCTTTTTTATTTCATTTGAGAAAACATGACTCGGCAGATGACGTGTCCAGTGAACTTGTGGGTAATGCTCGTTCAGACTAAGCTGGTGGGCACAGCTGGTGAGGCATGTGCAGCGCTGCCAGATGAGGGATCAAGAGATTATCAAGATGTTAAATTGGTTATTTTGATTGGTTATGAATTGGTACCAGAAGCATATAGACAGAGGTTCATAAAAATAGAGACGGAACCAGGTCAGACTTATGTTATGTTTGAAAGAATTAACTACAGTCATTTTGATAGATGGGTGCTGTACTTGAAAATAGATAAGACCTGTGAGGCTCGAATGGAGATTATTATGCTGGAGAAGTTGAAAGACTCACTTCCAGAGACGGTAAGAATTCATGTGCACGAACAGAAAGTTCAAGAAGCGAGAAGTGCGGCAGAAATGGCAGGTAAATATGCATTGATGCATGAGATGAAATTTAGCTTCCAGGAGAATTTTCATGCTATGAGGGATAGAAATTGGGAGAAGGGAAGTTCACACATTACAAAGCGAACAGTAGTGCACAATAGTTTACGACAGGTGAAAAAAGAAGCCCAAAGGGGTTGAAAGGAGATGAAAGGCCTCAGGTGTTCTCAGTATAAGGGAGTGGAACAGATAAAATGACAGTGCTGATGGTTTAAGAAGGGCACTGGGAAAAGGTGTTATCATTGAAGTAAGCTGGGACACACTGTGATGGTCGTTGAAGGAAGGCACTTTGGGGAAAGATGCGGTAGAAGAGGCTAAGCCAGTGGCATTAGTGAAACTGGTAAAGGAGACCCCAAGTAGAGCGAGGAGCTGCAGGAGAGTGCACAGCCGAGGCAGGGTCTGGGTATGGAGTCGGTACCTGATCTCTGAAAGAATTCGCCTCAGTAGATAAAGTTTACTTATAAAGATCAGGGGGAGAAGGACAAGAAGTTATAATTTTGTGCGATATGGGATCTGCTCGGTCTCTAATAGTTGAGAAGTGAGACGCCGGAAAAGCACAAAAGATCTGGCAGCATCTGAACAGCAGGACAATCGAATATCAGGCAGAAACTGATTGTCAGGAATGTGGTGGGGTGGGGGGGTGGGGGAAATGGGGCTGAAAGATAAATACGAGGGTAGTAGCTGGGCTGGTGGGAGGGTCACTGGGAAGGCGATAAGAAGATGTAGGTGGGAGTAACAGTGATATGTCGGTTGAGAGGGTGGAGTCGGTCGGTGGGAAGGAAGCTGGCCAGTTAGGGTGGTTCAAGAGGGCAGTGCTAGATTGAATGGTTCAATCTGGCAGAGGTTGGGGGAGGGGAGATTTGGAATTTGGTGAAGTCAACGTTGATGATGGTTCTAGTTTGAGGGTTCTAGTTGTCCTACCACCTGTCCACAACACCCTCCTCTCCGACCTATTACCATCACACCCCACCTGTGTCTACCTATTGCCTTCCAAGCTATCTTACACCCAGCTCCACTCCCACTCTCCTATTTATTTCTAGGCCCCCTTCCCCCTCCCTTACCCCACCTCCCACTTTCCTGATGATGAATTTATGCCTGAAACGTCAACTCTTATGCCCCTCAGATGCTGCCTGGTTGGCTATGCTTTTCCAGCCCCACACTTTTCAACTCTCATCTCCAGCATCTGCAGCCCTCACTTTCTCTCGGCCTCTAATAGTGAGAGATGAAAGTATTTTCACTCTTTCTGACATATTAATCAAGATCAGAACAATTTGTGAAATGGGGTTAGAAATTAAGTATTCCCTTGTGTAACATCAGGATGGAATGCCAAATCAAGGTTGGGGAAGTAACAGTGACAGTGAGTAACAGAGTGTTATTTCCTGGAATACAGTTTATTCTTGTGAACGATTTAACAGGATCCAAGGTGGGAGTGGCACCCCTTGTATTGGAGAAGGCAAAAGAAAACTAGGGAATTGGGGAGTTAAAAGAAAAATACCCAGGATTTCTCCAGACTGTATAGTAACAAGATTCCACTGTCATAAGTTAGAGCAGGAAGGAAAACCGTAATAAAGAGCCAAAGGAGTTGATGTGCAGTGAACTGACCCCCTGTTTGATGTCACGGTGCAGGAGAAACCTGAACAGGCAGAGGATCAGGCAGAGGTGTTTAGTCAAGAAAGGCTAATGGACTTACAACAGATATATATACACACATTCACACACACATACACATGCACACACACAGAAAATGAATCAGAATATATTGTCGAACGTTGTTAACTTAAAGATAGAATGCTAAAATTAAAATGGAGACCCCGATAGGTTAGTGCAGAAGGGAAATGGGCCGAAGTGCACCAGATAGTTTTAGAGGTAGCATACAGTGTTACGGGTAGCACATAATCTCACGGCAGGGGGTCACCTTGGTGTACAGAAGAATCAGGTTAAGGTACAGAGGCATTTCTAGTGGCCTGCAATGCACACGGACGTGGTTATTTTTTGACGTACGTGTCAAACATTCTAAATGGTAGGTAAGTCACAGACAGTAATAAAGCCAGAACCTTTGTTACCAATACCTGCACTCGAAGAACATTTCACGTACGTTATGATGGGTTGTGTAGCTCCCCTATCTAAAATAAAAGTGGAAACTAATATTTGCTAGCCATAATGGATGTGTCTACCAGATTTCCAGAGGCAATTCTATTATGGAGTGTTAAGGTAAAAAGGGAGGTGGAGGAGTTGGTAGCTTTCTTTACTCACTGTGGGCTCCGCAGAGAGATTCATTCAGACCAAGGTCTCATTTTACCAATCAGCTGTTTAAGAAAGTCATGGATAGCTTAGGCATACAGCAGTTTGAATCAAGGGCGTCCCATCCTGAATCCCAGGGAGCCTTGGAAAGTTAGCGTCAGACGCTGAAGACCATATTAACAGTGTACTGTCAGGATTACCGGAATGATTGGAATGAAGGTGTCTCATTAAATTGTTTGCCATTGGACAAAAAATTATTTGCCCCAAATAAATCTACTCAGTTTACTTCCATTGAGTTAATATTTGAAGTGAGAGGTCCTTTGGAATTAATTGAATATAAATTGACAGGACCGAAGTCAGAGATCTCACACTCGGATTGTGTATGTGAGGTGAGGGAGAGATTAGATGGAGTAGGTGAGTTCGCTAAACAGCACCTGAAGGGCACAGCATAGAATGAAGCACGTGGCAGATAAAAACCCTGAAATTTTGATGATTTCCTGTGGGGATGACGTATTAGTATTGCCACCAGTGATAGGAATTCCCTTCAAAGCCAGGTTTAGTTACTCAGGAACAGAGTTATGGTCAGATGAACTAATTGTGTAGTTTATCTTTATGATGTAGTGACCTTTAGCAAGTGATTGAAATCTCACATGTTACAGTTGGCAGAGCATGTTGAACGATTACAAGAAGCAAACTTGTTAATAAACTTAAAGAAAACAGAATTCGCGAAGGCAGAGGGGACGTTCTTGGGACATTACATGGAACACAAAGACGAAGGGCTTTGAGGAATTTCCACGACCGTCCTCGATGAAAGAGGTGCTTCAATTTTTGGAACTGATTGGATTCTATCGGAAGTTTGTTCCAAACTTCAGCAGCGTATTGGCACTACTGATGGACTGAGTAAAGAAGGAAACAGAATTGTGGTGGACAGAACAATGCCAGGAGGTATTTGAGAATTTTAAAGCAGGATTAATCACCGCACCAGTTTTAGCGATACCAAATATTCTGAAACCCTTTGAAAATTCTTTTTGCTTCTAGGGATTTACGGGTTGGAGATGTATTGATACAGAAAGGTTATGATGGATTTGAATGGCTAATTGGCTGCTTGTCGAAAAACGCAATATCCACCAGAAAGAAAAATACAACATTCTCTATTATTGAAAATGAATGATCAAGTTTTGCACTGACCTGACAATATTTTCATGTTTATGTGACAAATAAATTGTCGGAGATCGTTGTGGACAACGACAAACCTCTCACGTTTTTTTGGAATATTTAAAGACCAGAATATGAGAGTATTTCATTGGAGTCTTATCACACCAACTTTAAACTTACAAAATGTACATGCTGTGGGTCCTAAAATGTGATAGCAGATGTGTTATCGCGGATTAAAAGGAAAAAGTTAAGATAAGATTTGACCTGATGAAGGCTAGTGTGCGAAAAGCCTTCTTCACTGCCCTGCCTACCTGTGACTCCACTCTCAGAGAACCGTGCACTTGAACATCAAGGTCTCTCTGCCCACTACACACTTGAAGATCCACCCATTCACCATGAGACTCCTACTTGATTTGAGTTCCCAAAATGTAAGACATCACATATCTATATTAAATTCCATTTGCCATTTCTCTGCCCATTTCTCCACCTGATTAAGGTCCTGCTGCAATTTCTGATAAACTTCCTCACTGATCATGCTCCCACTTATTTTAGTGCCATCTGCAATCTTACTAATCATGCCTTGTACATTCTCGACTAATTCATAGATAACAAACAACTATGGACCCAGCCTCCTGTCTGACAAGCATTCTTCCACTAAACCCTCTGCCTTCGACCATCAAACCAACTGTGTATCCAATTTGCCAGTTCCCCCAGCATTCCACGTGATGTCTCCTTCCATAGCAGCCTGCCGTGTGGGACCTTATCAAAGGCCTTACTGAAATCCATAGAGACTATGTCTACGGCTCTGTTCTCATCAACCTTCCTGGTCACTTCATCAAAGAACGCAAACAAATTTGGGAAGCATGATCTCCCACTCACAAGTCTATGCTGACTGCTCCGAATCAAACCCTGTGTAAGTAATGGGTGCAGTCAATGGTATGCTGTCCTTCATTGTAAGATGATTCGAGTACATAAGTAAAGCCATCTTCCTGCTGTTGTAGAGCCTTGCTGATAGAGCATTTGGGGCACTCTCTACAGATTTGATGTCCTTTGTAAGGAATGACCTTCTTACCACAGACTGGATTAGTGGTGCTGGAAGAGCACAGCAGTTCAGGCAGCATCCAACGAGCAGCGAAATCAACGTTTCGGGCAAAAGCTTTTGCCCGAAACGTTGATTTCGCTGCTCGTTGGATGCTGCCTGAACTGCTGTGCTCTTCCAGCACCACTAATCCAGTATTTGATTTTCAGCATCTGCAGTCATTGTTTTTACCTTCTTACCACAGACACCAGTGATGGTAACATGAGGATAGAGGAAAGAAGCTAAGTGTTTAACCTGTAGATCTGTGAGAGACGAAGAAATGGTGACGCTGAAACACGAGGAGTGGCAGCGATCACTTATTTCCAAAAGGCACATTGGTAGTGTGAGAAATTCCATACTTTACCCAGGATTGATTGGTTTGATTTATTGCCACGTGTATCTCAGTACAGGAAAACACTTTGTTTATGAGCAGTGGAGGAAGATCATAGTAAGCATGACCAGACAGATCATAGGGTGGAAATAGACTTGGACAGAGTAAGGCACACAGGTTACACTGCACAGGACATGCACTAGACAAGATCAACATGAGCAAGATCAGCATTATTTGAACTTAGAGAGTCCATTCATCAATCTAACGTGGCTTTCCGAATAGTTTATATGCCTTTACTAACTCTCCCCACGTTATTGTGCAGTCGGCGTGTGAACCCTGTACTGAACGCCAGGTTGTTCACAATCCCCAACAGCAGACACAATACCTTCCGTCTGAAACAGGTAGCCATTCCCACCAGCTTCCACCCTCCGTAGAAACACCAGGCTGGCTTCTCGGAGATGGAAGGTGCCTTCTTGAGACTTCACACAAGACATATGGCTTCCCTCCTCACCATGTTAAAGTCCTACATGTGTATCATGAGCAACGGAGCCAGGAGGAACAACGTGTAACAGTCTGTCTGTGCAGCCTCTGCCCCACTTGTTCATCATGTTAGTGCATCAATCTGGAGACACTTAAGACTGCCGATGCTGGAGATCAGAGTAGAGCGTTGATTGCTGGAAAAGCACAGCAGGTTAGGCAGCATCCGAGAAGCAGGAGAATCGACGTTTCGGAATAAGACATTCATCAGGAATCAGCATCAATTACCACATTCTGCCCCCTTGTAAGTGCATTGAGGTGGGAATGGCCTCCTGCTGTTCCTGCGTAAGTGACTGAAGGTGCTGATTGGCACCTTCCTCGTCCGATTGGACAAGGCCAAGGGCCTGACTGGGTTACCCCTGGTTCCTGTTTGACAGGTTGATGTACTGACAAGTCTGGTGATGCTGTAGATATAAGAGGTTATTTTGTCCTGGATTCTTTTAAGAGAGAGTTTGAAGAATCATTACCAAGCTGGTTAGTTAAGACACTTGAGTAAACAGCGAGGGAGGCCTTAGGTTAATTTTAATGCAGCCTGAATGGGTGTGGCCAGCTCTCACAGGTTAGGATCTCTGGGTTTTGGTTTCTCAGTAACATCAGAAACTATTGGGGTCTCCACAGAGTTGGAAGCTTTGGGGAATGTCTCCTGACTTCTACTCTCCCTGAATTTTCTCTTGATGCTGTCACATTGCATCTGGAATAGACACTTTACATTCCCTTTAATAAGAAAACATTAGAGCCTACGCTACTGCCTTCAAATATTCTCGAGGGACTCTGGTCGTCCATCACATTAGACTCCTTCTCTTCCTGAGTAATAAGCCGGAGGTACTGAGTGGGCTGTCCCTGTTCTACTCCAATAATATCAATGTGCTGAATGTCTTCCTCATATTCCTGTGAAACTAGCGTGAGGTGCTGAATGAACTCTTGTTTTACTGTGGCAATGTGCAGTGTCAGGCAGTGCTGTTACATGAATGTTACCGACACTTTAACAGCAAAGCCTGAGTGGTGTCTAGGTCTTGCTGCACATGGACACAGACCAGTTCAGGAGCTGAGGGGGGACAAAATGTTCTGAACATTGTGGAATCTTCTGTGACCATCCCCACTTCTGATCTTATGGTGGGGAGGGTGGGGGTGGGGAGACATTGATGAAGCAGTTGGAGATGTTTGTGGAAACGAAGCTACCCTGAGGATCTCCCACAGAGCTGACCCAGGACTGAGATGATGAACATCTTCCTTTGTGCCATGTTTGACACCAAACACTGGAGAGTTTACTCTGATTCCCATTAAGTCAAGTTTTATTAAGCTCCTTTCCGTCAACAGAAGTTAACCACTGCCTTGATATCAGGGCCAGTCATTTTTACCTGAACCCTTGTCTCAATCTCTTTTGTTCACATCAATAAGCCATGATATAGGATAGGCAAGTGTTTTCTTCAAACAGGTGGTATTGAATGTCAGGATTTCTCTTCTCAAGAATGTTGGGGAGCTAGAAGACTGAAAGTATTTGAAGAGGAGCTAGATGGATATTGACCTGTCAGAGAGTTGAGGGCTATGAAGAATTGGGTATGAAAAAGGATTTGAGACCAAGAGCAGATCAGTCATGATCTTAGTGAAGGGCAAGGCAGGCTTGGTGAGTGAACGACATGCCCCTGTTTCTGATGTTCTCCCATTCTGTTATTGGAAAGTTAGTGGGTGTTATTTTCATGAATGCTCTGTTGTTGCATGTTGCAGTCAGGGAGACCAGAGGATTCTATGAGCCATCTCTGGGTGAGGTACGAGGGCTGTATTCACAGTGAACTTGGGTCGAAACATGACCAACAAATAAAGCACAAGTTGCAGAGAGGGGAAGCTCAGTAAAGAGAGGTGAGGGGACTCTTTCATACCCGTGCCTGGGCTTTCCAATTACACTTCCCAAATCACCTCAAAACGTGCGGGACAGTTTTGAAGGGCTGAATTGTCTGTGTTTCTGTGCACCAGTTTATAGCAGTAAGTAGCATCTAAGTGCTCCTGTCTAGCAGGTTTGATGGTCTGAATGGAACACAGAAACATGAAACTGCGGAGCAGGAGTGGGTCATTAGATACTTTGAGCCTTCTCCACCAGGCACTAAGATTTGGCTGATCAGGTTGTGGTCTTAGCCCCACTTCCCTCTCTATATCCCATTATGCATGACTCACACTTCTGTCAAATATTTAATTAATGCAGCTTTCAATCAATGTGAGCATGGAGGCACAATAAACTTCCAGTGAAGAGGATTCCGACTTGAAAGGGCCTTTCAGAATTACTCGTCATTCTTCTTATCGAATCAGTGAGTCATGCAGAACGGAAACAGACCAGTTAGTCCAACCTGTTCACTCTGATCAGATATCAAATCTGATCCAGTCCTATTTGTCAGCATTTGACCAATATCCCAATTCTTTCAGATACTTTTCAAATGTGCGATTGTAACCGCCTTCACCACTTCCTCTGACAGCACTTTCTGTACACACACCACTCTCTGTGTGAAACATTCATCTTCAGGTCCCTTCGAAATCATTCGCCCTTTCTCCTCCAACCTATGTCCTCTTGTTCTGGATTCCCCGACACTGGGGAGAAGAACGTGGCTGTTTAGAATTTCCATGCCACAGCTGGTTTTGTGAACCTCTAAAATGTCACCCCTCAGCCTCTGACACTCCAGGAGAAAGCACCTCAACCTAATCAACCTCTCCACGAAGCTCAAACTTCCAGTCCTGGAACATCTAAATAATTTCTGCAGACAATGAGTTGTACGTAGTATTCTTAAAGTGGCCTCACCAACATCCTGTACAGATACAACATGCAACCACAACTCCTATACTCAATGCTCCGACTCATTAAGGCAAATGTGCCAAATGTGTTCTGTCCCACATTGTCCAGCTGCGACTCCACTTTCAAGAAAAATGTACCTGCAGTCCTATGTCCCTTTGTTCCACAACACTCTCCAGGACCTTAACATTAGTGTATAATTTCTTCCATGATTTGCCTTCCCAAACTGCAAAACCTCGTATTTATCTAAATTAAACTTCATCGGTCACTCCTTGCCCCTATGTTCCATCTAATTGTGGTCTCGTTATACTCTGAGATAATCTATTACACCATCTTTCCGATGTAATCTGTAAACTTACTAACTATGGCCCCAATATTCACATCTAAAACTCAGTACTGATTCTTACAGCACACTGCTGCTCACAAGCCTCTAGTCTGAAAAATACCCCCCTTCCTTCAAGACAATTGTGACTAGCTTCCTCTGTATCCCATGTGACCGAACCATACTAATCTGTCTACCAATCAGAATGAAATACTCGCTATGAAGAGAGGCTGAGTAGGTTAGGTTTACTTTCACTAGAAAAAAGAACATTTAGGGGGGACCTGATTGAGGTTTGCAAAATCATGAAGGGTATAGACAGGGTGGACAGAATTGAAACATTTTGCGCTGGAAAAACAAAGCAGGCCAGGCAGCATCCGAGGAGCAAGAGAATCAACGTTTCGGGCATAAGACCTTCTTCAGGAATCAGTGTGGATCGAGACAAGCTTTTTCCCAGGTTGAAGGATTCAATAACGAGAGGTCGTGCTTTCAATGTGAGAAGTAGAATGTTTAAGGAGGATACACGCGGTAAGTACTTCACACAGAGGGTGGTGGGCGTTTGGAAGACGTTGCTAGCAGAGGCGGTAGAGGCAGGCACGGTAGATTCACTTAAGATGCGTCTGGACAGATGCATGAGTAGCTGGGGAGCAGAGGGATACAGATACATAGGAATTGGGCGACAGGTTGGAGGGCTGAAGGGCCTGTTTCTGGGCTGTAGATTTTCTTTGCTCTTTGTTCTTTAAATTAACACCTTGCTGAAGTCTATATAGACATGTCTACCAAACTGTCTTCATCAATCTTCTTTGTTATCTATTCAAAAAACTCAACCAAATTAATGAGACATGAACACCCATGCAGAAAGCCACGTTGTCTACCCCGATCAGCCCTTGGCTTCCCAAATGTATGTAAATGCTATCCCTCAGAATCCCCTCCAACAAAATTCCCACCGCTGACTTCAGGCTCAGCGGTCTATAGTTCACAGGTTTTGGGGTCACTGTTTCCTTTTCTAGTCCCACTCCTCCACTGCTCCCAACAAATGTTAAATGTCACCAAGTTTGTGATGTGGCCGATCATGTCGGTCTCAGACCGGGTCAGGGTCAGTTTTCGGAACAAGTCAGGCTAGTTTCTTTAATCTGCTCAAATAGCAAATTTATGATCCAGAGCAATGTTACTCAAACTATGATGGAACGATGAATGATAAACGTTTGGGTATTGCAAGTATATAATCAATATTTCCCTTTCTAAACACACACACACACACAACACACACACACACACACACACTTTTAACTTGAAAGAACTCTGTTCAGATATTATTGGAACTCATGACTAAAGGGAAAATTGTGAGATTGTCCAAAACGCTATTCTGTTTCTGAAGATATTGTACTCACACAGCTGCTAGCAATGGGATTCCATCCTGGGACAGTTGGCTTAATTCCCTTTGCTTCAGGCAGAGAGGAGATTCCAGTGAATTCTGGTCAGTGATCACCCAAATGGCAGTACGGTGGTTAGCACTGCTGCCTCACAGCACCAGGGACTTGGGGTCGATTCCAACCTTGGGTGACTGTATGTGTGGAGTTTGCACATTCTCCACTTTTCTGTGTGAGCTTCTAATGGTTGGTCCAGTTTCCTACCACAAACTGTGTAGGGTCGGTGCATTGGTCATGCTAAATTGTCTTTAGTGTTCAGGGATTTCTAGGTTAGGTGAATTAGTCCGGTGTAAATACAAGGAAATGGGTTGGGAAAGTTGGTATGGACTTGTTGGGTCGAAGGGCCTGTTTCCACACTGCAGGGATTCCATAAAAATAAGAATGGTAACGATGACAGTAGAGGTTTTTTTTTTAGCTCGCACACATTGCTGTGATGAGGAACACTGAAGGAGAGAGAGTGTGATAGGCCGCACCTTCTCAGGCAGATTGCATTTTCTACCTCTCTGAGTTGAATCACACAGTAATGTCATCCTCTCCCAAACTGGATCATGTGAGGTCTCCTTGTATATTGTCAAAACTATGTCTCCATCACATTCCCTGTTCCATGTAGGTGCATCATTGCTGCTGTCATACACAGAGCCATACTCTTAGCAGAAAATGGTCTCGTTTGATTTGAAATATGTTTACATGGCCCTGCGTCATTAAAAAATAAAATGTTTAATTTATTCAGAATACCTGTGTTAAAATGAATGCAATTTTAAAAGAAATACAGAAATTGCTGGAAAAGCTCGCCAGGTCTGTCAGCATCCAGATGCCTTTTACATGCTGCAGTTGTACCAGCCTCCACCACTTCCTCTGGCAGCTCATTCCATACACACACCACCCTCTGTGTGAAATGATGCCCCTTAGGCCTCATCAAAACTTTTCCCCTCTCACTTTCAACCAATCCTCTGTCGTTCTTGACACCCCTAACCTGGGGAATAAAACCCTGACTACTCACCCTATCAATGACCATTTTGATTTTATAAACCTTTACTGCTGCGAAATGTAACTCCAATCAACACGAATAGCTGTACTTTCAGTCATCCTGGGCCTAAATTCTGAAATTCAAGACTGACAACTCTTCCTTCTCCATCAAGTCACAATTCTAAATCCATTTTAATCAGTTTGTTCAGATGTATCCTGAGACACTTCTGTGGGCTTTACACCTAGACCTTTGTGCCCGGAGGTAGGGACGCTAGCATCACTCAGCAATACATAAAGCTGGAACATTATTCTCCTGTGTGTTTGCTCATCAGCCTGTTCTGACATGATGTGACATACCTCTGCAATAGGCAGGACTTGAATCCAGGCCTTCTAGTCCAGAGCTAGGAACACTACCACACAAGTTCAGTAATTGGATTAAATTCAGAGCATTGACTGAGAGGCAGGGACACTACCCACTAAACTACCATACCCAGATTTTGGGACATATTTTAGTGCCCGCTTTCAGCTCGGTGTGGATTTATTTTCATCAGAACTGAAAAATATGTTGCTGGTAAAGCACAGCAGGTCAGGCAGCATCCAAGGAGCAGGAGAATCGACGTTTCGGGCATAAGCCTTTCTTCAGGAATGAGGCTGGTGTGCCAAGCAGGCTAAGATAAAAGGTAGGGAGGGGCGTTGGGAATGTGATTGGTGGAAGGAGGTTAAGGTAAGGGTGATAGGGCGGAGAGGGGTTGGGGGTGGAGAGGTCGGGAAGAAGATTGCAGGTCAAGAATGTGGTGCTGAATCTGAGGGGTGGGATTGAGATAAGGTGGGTGGAGGGGAAATGAGGAAGCTGGAGAAATCCGCATTCATCCCTTGTGGTTGGAGGTTTCCTAGGCGGAAGATGAGGTGCTCTTCCTCCAGGCATCTTGTTGCCATGGTCTGGCGATGGAGGAGTCCAAGGCCCTGCATGTCCTTGGTGGAGTGGGAGGGGGAGTTGAAGTGTTCAGCCGCGGGGCGGTTGGTTTGGTTAGTCCGGGTGTCCCAGAGGTGTTCTCTGAAACGTTCCGCAAGTAGGCGGCCTGTCTCCCCAATGTCGAGAAGGCCACATCGGGTGCAGCGGATGCAGTAAATGATGTGTGTGGTGGTGCAGGTGAATTTGTGACGGATATGGAAGGATCCCTTGGGGCCTTGGAGGGAAGTGAGGGGGGAGGTGTGGGAGCAAATTTTGCATTTCTTGTGGTTGCAGGGGAAGGTGCCGGAAGTGGAGGTTGGGTTGGTGGGGGGTGTGGACCTGACGAGTGAGTGGCGGAGGGAGTGGTCTTTCCGGAACGCTGATAGTGGTGGGGAAGGAAATATATCCTTGCTGGTGGGGTCTGTTTGGAGGTGGCGGAAATGACGAAGGATGATCCGATGTATCCGGTGGTTGGTGGGGTAGTAAGTGAGGACCAATGGGGTTCTGTTCTGGTGGTGATTGGAGGGGCAGGGTTCAAGGGCGGTGGCGCGGGAAGTGGAGGATATGTGGTGGAGAGCATCGTCAACCACGGCTGAGGGGAAGTTGCGGTCTTTGAAGAAGGAGGCCATCTGGGTTGTTCGGTATTGGAATTGGTCCTCCTGGGAGCGGTTGCAGCCCTGGCAAAGGAAATGGGAATAAGGGATGGCGTATTTACAGGGGGCAGGGTGGGAGGAGGTGTAATCTAGGTAGCTGTGAGAGTCAGTCGGTTTATAGAAAATGTCCGTGTTGAGTCCGTCGTCCGAGATAGAAATGGAGGGGTCTAGGAAGGGGAGGGAGGATTCTGAGACGGTCCAGGTGAATTTGAGGGGGAAAGTGTGAGCAAAGTGGATGAACTGTTCAACCGCCTCGTGGGAGCACGAGGTAGCGCCGATACAGTTATCGATGTAGCGGAGGAAAAGGTGGGGGGTAGTGCCAGTGTAGCTGCAATAGGCCAATGTCCGCCTAATACCCTCACCTTGACCTCCTTCCAGCTATCACATTCCCAATGCCCCTCCCCCAAGTCCCTCCACCCTACCTTTATCTTAGCCTGCTTGGCACAACAGCCTCATTCCTGAAGACGGGCTTATGCTCGAAATGTCGATTCTCCTGCTCCTTGGATGCTGCCTGACCTGCTGCGCTTTTCCAGCATCACATTTTTCAGCTCTGATCTCCAGCATCTGCCATCGTCACTTTCTCCTATTTATTATAATCAGGTTGCCTTTACTGAGTTACAAGAAAACACCTTGTATTGTTAAACAAATGCAAAATATTTGTCTTAACTAGTATATTCAGTGCACGTGCTGTGCCATCGAAATTAACTATGAACAGCTTTAATTGCTATGATCTGTAGTCTGCAATATTAGGGAAAGAAATCCTACAGACACACTCTGCCCAATGAAGGGTCTCAAATGGATATTTATTACTGAACACCAGAGACGAAGGAAGAGCTTAATTTCTGGCCCCAAGGCACCGAGCGGTATTACTCACCTCTAACATGCGACTGCCCACTTCCTGAAGCCATGAAATGATACCAGGCCAATGATAACTGTCCAGCCTCTCCTCCCCACTGACTGTGTCTGCAATCCGTCCCTCCTCCCCCAAACCACACAAGGCTACCCAAGCTCAGGGTCTTTTTGAAACTCAAGGCCGGAGTGTGCAGGCCTCCTGGAGAGGGTTGGGCACATTAAAATTGAAGGGGGACGGTGAGGTGGCATTAATATCACACACTGGGCTGAGGGGTGGCAGGTGGAGTTTAATTTGGATGAATGCGAGCAATTGGATTCGGTAAATAAAACAACAGCAAGACCTATACAATTACAAGTAGAGCCTTTGGCAGTGCTGTAGTACAGAAACCTAGGCCGTCAGGTATAATCATTTAAAATTTGCACCTCATATCGATCTTGTGGTTAAGAAAGTGTGTTACAAACTTGTCTTCATTGGTCAGACCCTAGAGTATCGGAATTGGGATGTCATGTTGTGGCTGTACAGGACATTGGTGAGACCCCTTCTGTAATACTGTGTCCAGTCTGGTCACCCTGCCCGCTCATTCCATAGGCACACCACCCTCTGGGTGAAAAAGCTGCCCCTTAGGTCACTTTTAAATGTTTCCCCTCCTACCTTAAACCTATGCCCTCTAGTTGTGGTCTCCCCTACCCTTAGAAAATACCTTGACTATTCACTTTGATATTACTGACGTTGATATTATTAAGCTGGAGAGGATTGAGAAGAGATTTACCTGGATGTTGCTGGGAAAGGAGGGTGTGAGCTATGAGGAGAGGTTGGATAGGCTGGGACTTTTTTCACTGAAGAATATGAGATTAAGCAGTAACTTTACAGAGTTTTATAAAATAATGATGGTTATAGAGAAGCTGAAGGGCTGATGTCTTTTCTCTAGAGTTGAGCATTCAAAACTGAGGGATTTTTAAGGTGCGAGGACAAAAGATTTACGAAAGTCATGAGAGGTAATTATGTTAGACAGAAGCTGGCTTGTGTGTGGAATGAACTTCCAGAGGAATTGGAGATAGCAGGGACAGTTACAATGTTTAATGGACATTTAGATCAGTACATGTATAAGACATTAGTTTGGATGGTGCTGTGAGCAGCTGCCCTCTCCTTCCCCTTCTCTGAATAAATCCCTGTTGGTTTTCACCCTCTGCCAATGCCTGTACAGTGGCATGTGGAGGCCAGCAGAGGGTAGCATTGCATCACTTTAAGCACCACAGAGACTGCCAGACCTGCCCCACACAGAGACACACAGATGCACACACGGGGATGGTTAGGACACGGCGGGAAGCTTATCTGGTAACTTAAATGAAACATTAAAAAAATGCTCAATTCGCCTCGTAGACAGTTAAAATATGAATGACAGAGAACTCCCAAATTCCACTGTATAAATAAAAGCATCAATTTAATTTTTCACTCTGAAAGTGAACATTTGACATGAACTATTCACAACTCTGGGACCCTCTTTCTCTTAATTGCTTATTACCCGACTCCAGCTCTATGGCAATATACTGTTTCTGGGTCTGCCATCCTCTCATATCACAGGTGCTTGTATGCTCTCAGTTCAGAACAGCATTCCCTCTCTCTTGAAGGTGCAATACACACTTTCAACTTCATCACATTATACCCTGATGAATATCGATAAGTGGGACCTATCCGGATTTCTCTTGCTCTGTGGTTTGTCAATATTTCATTCGCTCCGTCTGGTGTGTGTCAGGACTTTTGTTGCTCCATTGACAGCATGTCATTATTCGATTCTGTCCATAGGAATATATCAGTATTTCACTTGCACACACTCGTGTATGTGGGGCAAGATTTCAGTTGTTTCATGGGGACTGTCATGCTATGACGATCTCAATGTTTGTAGGTAACACCAAACTGGAAGAATTGTAAAGTCTATGGAGGAGAGTTTGGAACTCCAACAGGACAATCACACGTTGATGCAGTGTTCAGGTGTAAGGCAGATGGGGATTAGTGCAGAGCAGTTTGAGGTGATACATTTTGGTAGGAAAGACAATGAAAGACAGTTTAAAACAGACTGTACCATTATAAAGGGGCTGCAGGAGCAGAGGGCGCTGGGTGTATATGAGCACAGATTGTTGAAGATGTCAGGACAAGTGGGGAGAGCAGTAACTATTACAGATTAGTTTCAGTATCTGAGCTGTTTACAGGGGGAGGTGTAGGAGGGAGTCTCCGTGCTCCCATACTGGGAGGTGGTGGTGACGATGTGTTGTGAGCCCACCCTCCTGCCCACCGAGACCGTGGGGATTCCATTTGTACCAGCTCGACACAGAAAGGGAGATGACATCAGGGCCACGGCTTCTAAGTTGTGCCGGGGGGAAACAGAGCTGCCATTGGGTTTAAAGTGAGAATTGTCCTTCACTGAACATTGCTCCTTACTCGGTCGGTGGGACGTGGATGTTTCAGAATCACCACACAAGGCATCCCGGTCCTCTCTGGCTCCTACCAGGGTCCTCCCCACATGGCGGGGGGAGGGGGTGAGAGAACAGATATCGGCCACTCCACCATCCGGCTTGGCCATTTCTGTCCTATTCCAGGCTGGTGGTGGTGACGAAGTGTTGTGAGCCCACCATCCTGGAATGGGAGGGAGGGAGGGAGGGTGGGAGTGGGTGGCCCTGCTGTTAGTGTTAGTGTAGGTGGAGAGGGGGTCATGGTGAGGTGTCTGGAGGGAGTCAGTACACAGTGTTGTATCCATGCAGTGTTATTAGTGTGGCGGTGAAGTGGAGGGGGGGGGGAGAAAGAGGGAGAGAGAGAGAGAGAGACAGAGAGACAGAGACAGAGAGAGAAGGTGCTTCATGCGGCAGTGAGAGTGGTGGACCATGAGCCTTGTTCGGGGTCGGTGCTGTAACAGATATACAGTGAGTGTGAGGGAGCAGAGAGAGTACGGTGACCCTTATCCTGACAGAGCGGGGAAGGTTATTGATGCTTGTCCTGTATTGCTGGACATTTCTTCAGACCGCAGATACTGCACTGAGCTGGGTGGTGAGTTCAGACCATGCTCGGTGGGTCTGGTGGTGTCGCCCCCTTTGGGAAGAGAATGGTCCCCCTCTGTTCTAGACCATTCACCAGGGCCTCCGTGCCCCTGTTGACAAACCGTGGTGTAATTGTCCCTTATCTGCCAGGCTCGGGGTAAACTGTGCAGGGCAGCTCCAAACTGAGAAAGCTCAATCGTGTGCCCATTGGACTTTTAAAGACATCAGTGTCAGCGATCACAGAATATCCAGGGGCATCTGGGTGAAGGTGTGTACCTCCAGCCGTGAAGGACTCCATTTACAAAGCTGTAGAACAAATGCTCATCCAAAACTCTCCATCATCTGACCTCACACCAATATCTCTTTTTCACATCTTTCCTGGGAAGACAGGCTCTTGTTACAGGATGTTATCGAAGTGTCTACATTTCAGTATTCTGAAACCTGGGAACACATCCTTCCATGACACTGTCTCTTAGTCTCCCCCTCTCTGTCTATACACCAAGCCCCTCCCATGTGGTGATATTTAAATTGATTCCCTCGCCATCTCTCTCTGGCAGTGATGTTCACACCCATAGCACCCCCTTGTCAGGGCAACAATGGAGACATGGAGCTGTAAATGGGTGGGAGCTGTACATCCCGTCATTTCCAGCCCGGGCTGCAAGTTTCCCCACACTGGGCAGTGATCTAACACAGTGTTACTGAGCAACGCACTGGGGTGGTGTACACAGCCCGAACTGCTGGGAGGGTAACTGCTCCTGGGTTACAGATCAATGTATTGGGGTGGGGTACACAGCTCTACATTCTGGGAGGTTAACTGCTCCTGGGTTACAGATCAATGTACTGGGGAGGTGTAAACCGCCCTACCTTCTGGGAGGGTAACTGCTGGTTTGCAAATCAATTCACGGGTGATGACTGCACAGTTCCCTGTGCTGGTCAGACTATCTGGTTGAGGTTTATAGATACTGCAATGATGTGGTTTGTGTAGCTCCCCATGCTGGATGGATATTTCTTTCAGGTTCACACATTAGTGCCCTGCTGTGGTCTGCACAGCTCCCGTTGTGGGACAGAAATCTAGTCCGGGGTTATAGATCAATGCACTGCTGTGGTCTGCGCAGTGTTACACTCTGGACAGATTGCTGGATTGTATTGACCAGTGTAATGGATGAATCTGGACAGATTGCTGGGTTGTACTGAGCAGTACACTGGCCTGGTCTACACAGTGTTCCACGGTGAACAGATATCTCCTCTGGGTGTATGGTGTCTGGGCTGATTCTGTGAGGTGGATTGAGAATGTGGTATATCTAACCATTTCAGCTGATCTGGCAATGCCTTTAGTTCCCAGTCCTGTGATTGGACGCTCCATCTCTCACCCCATTAATGTTACAGTGTGTCCAGGCACTTTACATGATGTTGGTGGGGTGGGGAGGGGGGAAAGGTGATGGACAGGTCAAGAGGATACCCGGAACGTTCTGTCCCCGACATTCTATAACTGACATTCCCCGGAACGTTCTGTCCCTGACATTGTTTGTGAACGGCCGGACGTCAGTGAATTGAGCAAACGATAAGATCCCGAGGGAAGAGATCGCGTTCCAGGGAGAAGGAGACACTGTTCCGAAGGCCCCTCGGACAGTTAAAGGGGTGAATACGTTTCCCCTGCGTTTACATTTCTGCATGACACAGGATCGACCACAATTTAGACCAAAATGCAGAAATTCCCAAACTCCGTTTGTCTTCAGGAAACTGGGAGAGAATCCTTCAGGACAGCAACGTTTACAACCTCCGTATTAGAAACTGGGAAGGAGTGACCTGTGTCTGCTCCCGAGTGATCGAGTGTGTGGGAATGTTCTAGAAACCATCTGTCCTTATGGATGTGTCTCTGTGTGTTTGGGGAGGGAGGGTTTCTTGTGGTTTATGTCACATTTTTGTCAGTAATTCCGACCTTCCCATTTGTTATTCCAGTTCCAATTATTTTAATAAAACCCTGAATACAGGGACACATTTGAAAATCTCACTGGGTCCCCGATCAAACGGGTCCCTTTGCCTCCAGGCTGATGGATAATGGGTTTGTTTTCCTTCCTCACAGTTAACGTAGTGACCATCTACGTCCTGCTTTATAAAGATTGTGGATTGTCTCCATGTGTCAGACGTTACCTGGGGGCCATGGCAGCGGCGGATCTCCTGGTCATTATCTTAGACCTGATATTGAGACACATTCCCATTGTTTATCGGGAACAGTTTTATTTCCTGAAGGACTCCGTCCCCGTGTGTAATATCCACGGTGTCCTGCTTTATGCAGCCACTGACTGCTCTGTCTGGTTCACCGTCACTTTCACCTTTGATCGGTTTGTGGCCATTTGTTGCCAGAAGCTGAAAAGTAAATATTGCAGTGAGAAAACGGTGACTGTGGTTCTGGAAACAGTGACTGTGCTGAGCTGTTTAAAGAACATTTCCTGGTATTTTATGCTCTCAGCTCGGTATCGGCTGGTGAACGTCCCCTGGTTTTGTGATGTAAAACTCGCTGTTCGATTATCCAGTGTCTGGGTAACAATCGAGTTCCTCCACCACATTCTAACCCCATGTGTCCCATTTCTCCTGATTCTGCTGCTCAATGTTCTCACCGTCAGACACATTTTAGTGACCAGCAGAGCCCGCAGGAGACTCCGCGCTCACACCAATGGGGACGCTCAGTCTGACACAGAAATGAGAAACCGAAAAAAATCCATCATTTTACTGTTTGTGATCTCGGCCAATTTCATCCTGTTATGGTCAACGTTTTTGCTGTATTATATATGGATCCGGATGTGGTATTTTGGGTATCATTCTGTGTTTCTTAATGGCTTTGTGCAGGAATTGGGCTTCATGCTGCAGCTCCTCAGTTGCTGCTCAAACACCGCGATTTATGCCGTGACCCAGACTAACTTCAGGCAGCAGCTGAAGAATGTGCTGAAATATCCCTTCACCCAAATCCATCCATCCATCAAATTCCCTCATTAATCAATCCATCCGGGATTTTCTCATTTCAGTTCAGTGTTTCAGCGATGGAGCAGCCTGTCGCTATGGTAACAGACTGAGGGTAGGGCTGTTTTGTCCATCCTTATCCCACAGAGGGGTTACAGGGAAACATTGCAATGTTTCTCACAACTCAGGGGCCAGTGAGAAAAGGCACCATCCCACTGACTGTATCCGTCACTTCCATTTGTAACCAATAAAAATGTTGATTAAAGCATGCCGAGCAGCAGAGTGACCGATGTTGTTGTGTGTCTTTGTATTGGAGAAGCTGAGCTGGAGAGAGACAGACTCAGCCCCAAGTCCTGGTCCTCAGGGAAGGGGAGGGCACCGCGCCCTGAGCTCAGGAGCTGGGTTTAACTCACTCTTCCCCCACCCCGCCACTCCAACCTGGCCTCTCGATTTCCTCTCCCCTACTCTTTCTCTTCAATTTTCTTCCTCTCACTCACCACCTCTCCCTTTCACTCTACCTCGGTCGCCCTCTCTCTCTCTCTCACACACACACACACCCCAACTCCGTTTTCTCCAGCTGCCTCCACTCTTCCCTTTCCCTCACCCTCACTCTCACTCTCACTCTCCTGCCGTCTCTGCCTCCCTCTAGCAAATCCATCTCTAGTCCATTTTCCCCTCCTCCCACATCTCAGCCTCCCCCAAACTCAGCCTCATCCCCATCCCTCCCGACCCCATCCCCCTGTCTCTGGGTTAGAGGGAAATGGAAGGACCAGGGAGACAGAGTGTGTCAGAGAGAGAGGGGGGGATGGACAGGAAGGAGAGATATTCAGTCAGATAGAAACGGAGGGAGCTGGGGAGAGAGAGACACCAAGAGAGGGTAATCGAGTGGGAGAGAAGGTGGAGAGAGAGAGAGAAGGAGCATAAAGAGAGAGAGGAACAAGGGAGAGATAGGGTGAGGGAGGGAGAGAGAGACACAGGGGAGGAGATAATGAGAAACAGAGACGAGAGAGACACTGAGAGAAGTGCGAGGGAGGGGGCGAGAGAGAAAGGGGACAAGTCTTAGAGAGAGAGGGAAAAGGAGAGAGAAAGGGGACGAGGGAGACTGGGGGCCTGAGAGAGAGCGAAGAGGAGAGAGGGAAGAGAGACAGAGAGAAAGAGGGGTGAGAGAGTGAGGGGACGAGAGAGAGAGACAGAGGTGAGAGATAGAGTGAGGGGCAAAAAAAAGTGGGGGGCAAGAAAGACAGAGGAGGCAAGAGAGACAGGGTCGAGAGAGAGAGGGCTGCGAGAGAAAGAGGCAAGGGACAAGGTGAGCGAGAGAGAGTATGAGGGTGAGAGAGTGTGAGGGAGAGAGAGAGTGTGTGAGGGCAACAGAGAGTGGGCAAGACAGAGTTAGAGTATGTGAGAGAGTGATGAGGTGAGAGAGAGAGAGAAAGACGGGACAAGAGAGACAGAGGTGAGAGAGGGCGAGAGAGAGGAGGGCAAAAGAGAGAGAAAGAGGGGCAAGGAGGGGGTTTGAGAATGAAGGAGCAAGAGACGGAGGCGGTAAGGGAGGGAGAAAGAGAAATGGGCAAGAGAGATTGAGGGGGGACGAGGGGGAGGGGGAGCAAAAGAGAAAGAAGAAGCAAGAGAGAGAGAAACAGGGTTAAAAAGAGAGAGGGAGGCAAAAGAGAGATAGAGAGGGTGAGAGACGCGGATCGAAAGGGCGGGGGCGAGGGAGAAAGAAAGGGGACGAGCGAGAGGTGGGAAGGGAGAAGAGGGAGAGAGGGACGGAGGTAGAGAGCGAAGGCAAGAAAGAGTGTGAGGGCAAGAAAGAGAGTGAAGGCAAGAGAGAGAGTCAGGTCAAGAAAGAGAACGAGGGCAAGAGAGAGAGTGTGATGGGCGGAGAGAGAGCACGAGAGAGAGAGAGAGAGAGATGGTGAGAGAGACGAGAGAGCGAGGAAGGGATTGACAGAGAGGGGGCAGGAACGAGAGAGGGTGACAGCGAGAGCGCAAGGGCAAGAGAGGGCGAGACAGAAAGAGGGAGATAGGCAGCGAAAGAGGGAGGGAGGGAGAAAAGAAACGAGGGAGGGAGAATAAGGTCACAGAAGTGCCTCAGAGAGAGCGAGACAAAGAGATAGATAGAGAGGGGGGCACATGTGTTTGAAAGAGAGAGACAGGGAGAGTGAGAGAGAGATGGAGGGATGGAGAGAGAGAGAGGAAGGGTGAGAAGGAGAGAAGGGTGCCTGAGAGGGTTGTCGAGAAAGATAGTTGGGGGATATGCCGGTGTTGGGCATTTGGGGAGGGGCCGGTGTTGGATAGGGTTGGGGGAAGAGGCGGTGTTAAATTGGGCTGGGGGAGGGGCCTGTGTTGGACGGGGTTGGGGGAGGGAGGGGTGTTGGATGGGGTTGCGGGAAGGGGGAAGGGTTGGACAGTGTTGGGAGAGGGGGCATAATTGGATGGGGAGGCAAGGGGCAGTGTTGGACGGGGATGGGGAGGGGCAGTCTTGGTCTACGTTGGGGCAGGGGAGTGTTGGACAGGGCTGGGGAAGGGGGTGGTGTTGGATTGCTTTCGATGGGGTGCGGTGTTGGACGAGGATGGGGATGGGGTGGTGTTTGTCTGTGTTGGGGAGGGCGCGGTGTTGGACGGATTTGGTGCAGGGGGTGTTGGACGTGTTTGGGGGAGGGTGGCGTTGGACTGTGCTGAGCGAGGGCCCGGTGTTGGACGGCGTGGCGGGAGGGCGCGGTGTTGAACGAGGTTGTGTTGGGGGCGGTGTTGGTCTGTGTTGGGGAGGGGTCGGTGTTGGACGGGTTTGGGGATGGGGCTGTGTTGAACTGTGCTGGGGAGGGGGCGTTGTTGGACGGGGTTGGGGAGGGCGGCGGTTTTGGATGGGGTTGGAGAGGGTGTGGGTTGGACTGTGTTGGGGATTGGGCGGTGTTGGACTGCGTTGGGGATGGGGGCGGTGTTGGATTAGGTTAGAGAGGGTGTGCTGTGGAACTGGATTGGGGAGGGGCCGGTGTTGGACGGGGTTGCGGGGAAGGGGCGTCTTTGGATGGGGAGGGGGAGGGCGCAGTGTTGGTCGAGCTTTGGGAGGGTGTGGTGTTGGACGGGTTGGGGTGTGGGGGCGGAGTTGGATTGGGTTGGAGAGGGGGTGGTTTTGGACGGGGTTGAGGGAGGGGGCGGTGTTGGAAGGGGTTGTGGAGGGAGCGGTGCTGGACAGGTTTGGGGGAGGTGGTGGTGTTGGATGGGTTTGGGGGAGGGGTGGTGTTGGACGGGTTTGGGGAGGAATGGTGTTGGACGGGTTTGGGGAGGGGGCACTGTTGGACGGGCTTGGGAGGAGGGTGCACTGTTGGATGCCGATGGAGAGTGGGCTCGATGTTGGACGGGGTCGGGTATGGGGCGGTTTTGGACGGGTTGGGTATGAGACGGTGCTGTACGGGGTTGCGGGAGGGAGCAGTGTCGGGCGAAATTGGGGGAAGAGGGTGGTGGTGGAAGGAGTTGGGGAGGGTGAGGTGTTGGAGGGCACAGGGGAGGGGACACTGTTGGATGGGTTTGGGAGTGGGTGAATTCATGGACGGGGTTGGGGGAGTGGGCACTGTTGGACGGTTGTTGTGTGAGGGGGCAGTGTTGGACGTGTAGGGGAGGAGTGGTTTTGACGGGATTGGGGGAGCGCGCAGTGTTGGACGGGATTGGAGGACGGTGTGGTGTTTGACAGGGTTGTGTGACGTGGCGGTATTGGTCAGGTTTGTGGAGGGTGCAGTGTTGGATGGGGTTGCGTGAGGGCGTCATGTTGGATGGAGTGGTGGAGGGTGCAGTGTTGCAGGGGGTTGGGGAAGGGGCCGTGTTGGAATGTGTTGTGCGGAGCGAGCGATGGTGGACATGGTTGTGTGAGGGGGCGCTGTTGGACTGTGTTGAGGAAGGGCACGGTGTTGGACAGGGTTGCAGGAGGGCATGGAATTGGACGGGTTTGGGGTGGTGGCGGTGTTGGACTGTGTTAGGAAGGGGGCGGTGTTGAAATGTGTTGTCGGAGGGGGCGGTGTGGATGGGTTTGGGGAGGGGGCGGTGTTGGACGGGGTTCGGGGAGGGGGCAGTGTTGCATGGATTTGGGTGATGGGGCAGTTTTAGACTGCATTGGGGAAGGGGCAGTGTTGGACTGTGTTGAGGAGGGGGCGGTGTTGGATGGGGTTGTGGTAAGGGGGTGGGGTTGGACGGTATTGGGGAGGGGGCAGGGTATGACTGTGCTGAGGGAGGGCGCGGTGTTGGACGGGGTTGCAGGAGGGCGTGGAATTGGACGGGGTTGGGGTGGGGGCGGTGTTGGACTGTGTTGGGGAGGGGGCGGTGTTGGACAGGGTTGGGGAGGGGGCGGTGTTGGACAGGGTTGGGGAGGCGGCAGTGTTGGACAGGGTTGGGGAGGGGGCAGTGTTGGACAGGGTTGGGGATGGAGTGGTGTTGGACTGCATATGAAAGGGGGCAGTGTCAGACTGGGTTGGGGAGGGGGCGGTGTTGGATGGGGTTGGGGTGAGGCGATGGTGTTGGACAGGTATGGGGGAGGGGGTGGTATTGAACTGTGTTGAGTGATGGTGCGGTGTTCGATGGGGTTGCAGGAGGGCGCGGAATTGGATGGGGTTGGGGTGGTGGGGGTGGTGTTGGACTGTGTTGGGGATGGGGGCGGTGTTAGATGGGGTTGAGGGAGGGGGCAGTGTTGGACGGGATTGAGGGGTGGGGGGCGATGTAGTACGGGGTTGGGGAGAGGGTCGGTGTTGGACAGAGTTGGGGTGGTGGAGGTGTTGGACAGGGTTGGGGAGGGGAGCGGTGTTGGATGGGTTTGGGGAGGGGGTGGTGTTAGACGGAGTTTGGGAGGTGGCGGCGTTGGACAGGGTTGGGGACGTGGTCGTTGTTGTGGAGTGGGTCGGTGTTGGACGGTGTTGGGGGCGTGGCTGTGATGGACTGTGTTGGGGATGGGGAGGAGGTGGTGTTGAACGGGGTTGGGGAGGGGGAATGGGCGGTGTTGGACGGGTTTGGGGTTGAGGTGGTGTTGGACGTGGTTGGGGAGGGGGCGGTGTTGGACAGGGTTGGGGTTGGGTGCGCTGTTGGACGGGGTTGCGGAGGGGGTCGGTGTTGGACGGAGTTGGGGAGGGGGCAGTGTTGGACGAGGTTGGGGAGGGGAGCGGTGGTGAACTGTATTGGGGAGGGGGCGGTGTTGGACAGGGTTGGGGAGGGGGCGGTATTGAACGGGGTTGGGGATGGAGTGGTGTTGGACTGTGTTGGGGGAGGCGGCGG
The DNA here is from genome assembly GCF_047496795.1 of Chiloscyllium punctatum. Taxonomy (NCBI): domain Eukaryota; kingdom Metazoa; phylum Chordata; class Chondrichthyes; order Orectolobiformes; family Hemiscylliidae; genus Chiloscyllium; species Chiloscyllium punctatum. The sequence continues at coordinate 32,278,822 of NC_092755.1, read as the reverse complement.
TGTTGGACTGCGTTGGAAAGGGGGCAGTGTCGGACTGGGTTCGACAGGGGGCAGTGTCGGTCTGGGTTGGGGAGGGGGGCGGTATTGGACAGGGTTTGGGAGGGGGTGGTGTTGGATGGGGTTGCGGGGTGGGTGTGTCTTTGGAGGGGAGGGGGAGGGGCTGTGTTGGAAAGGCGGCGGTGTTGGACAGGGTAGGGAGAGGGGGCAGGGTTGGACGGGGGTGGGGGGAGTGGGGGCGATGTTGGACAGTGTTGGGGACGGGTGCGGTGTTGGATATTGTTGGGGACGGGGCCGGTGTTGGACCGTGTTGGGGGAAGGGGGCAGTGTTGGACGGGGTTGGAGGGTGGGGGGCGTTGTTGGTCGGGGTTGGGGAAGGGGTCGGTGTTGGATGGGGTTGGGGAGGGTGGTAAGTGTGGGACAGTGTTGGGAGTGCGGGGCTATGTTGGAATGGGTTGGGGAGGGGAGGGGGCGGTGTTGGACGGGGTTGGGGAGGGGGATGGGATGGTGTTGGACGCGGTTGAGGAGGGGATGGTGTTGGAAGGGATTGGGTAGGGGCGGTGGTGTACGGGGTTGGTGTGAGGGTGCGGTGTTGGACTGTGTTGGGGGAGGAGGTGTTGTTGGACGGGGAGAGGGAAGGGGCGGTGTTGGACGTGTTTGGGAAAGGGCGGTGTTGGACGTGTTTGGGAAAGGGCGGTGTTGGACGGGGTTGGGGAGGGGGCAGTGTTGGACGGGGTTGGTTTGAGGGTGCGGTGTTAGACGAGGTTGGGGAGGGGGCTGTGTTGGACGGGGTAGGTTTGAGGGTGCGGTGTTAGACGAGGTTGGGGAGGGGGCTGTGTTGGACGGGGTTGGGGAGGGGGTGGTGTGGCCAGGGTTGGGGAGGGGTGCGGTGCTGGACTGTGTTGGGTAGTGTGGGGTTTTGGGCAGGATTGGATGGAGGTGGCAGTGTTGGATGGGGAGAGGGAAGGGGGCGTTGTTGGACGGGGTTGGGGAGGGGGTTGGTGTTGGACGGAGTTGTGGGAGGGGGTGGTGATGAATGGGGCTAAGCGAGGGGTTGGTGCAGGACGGGGTTAGGGAGGGGGCGGTGTTGGAAGGGGTTGGGGAGGGGACGGTGTTGGACGTGGTTGGGGAGGGGGCAGGGTTGGATGGGGTTGAGGAGAGGAGCCGTGGTGGATGGGTTTGGGGAGGGACAGTGTTGGACAGGGTTGCGGGAGGGTGTGGTGCTGGACGGGGTTGAGGAGGGGACGGTGTAGGACGGGATTGGGGAGGGGGCGGTGTAGGACGGGATTGGGGAGGGGGGTGTTGGACAGGGTTGGGAAGGGGGCGGTGTTGGACGTGGTTGGGGGAGGGGGCAGTTTTTGATGAGGATGGGGAGGGGACGGTGTTGGACGGAGTTGGGGGAGGGAGCGGTGTTGGACGTGGTTGGGGAAGGGGGCGGTGTTGGACGTGGTTGGGGGAAGGGACTGTGTTGGACTGGGCTGGGGAGGGGGTGGTGTTTGACGAGGTTGCGGTAGAGGGCGGTGCTGGACTGTGTTGGGAGAGGGATCCGTATTCTACTGGGTTGGGGGAGAGGGCGTCGTTGAAAGAGAAGGGGGGCGGTATGCGAGTTGGACGCAATTGGAGGAGGTGGATTAAGCAAGGGGCGTGTGTGGATGGCAGTGAGGGTCAGGCTGGGGGCGGTGTGTGGAGGGCAGTGTGGGTCAGGCTGGGGTGGTGCGTGGACGGCAGTAAAGGTCAAGCTGGGGGCCGTGAGTGGAATGCAGTGAGCGTCAGGCTGGGGGCAGTGTTTGGACGGCGGTGAGGGTCAGGCTGGGGTGGTGCGTGGACGGCAGTGAAGGTCAAGCTGGGGGCCGTGAGTGGACGACAGAGAAAGGTCAGGCTGGGGACGGTGTGTGGACAGTGGTGAGGTGCAGGCTGGGGGTCGTTGTTTGGGCTGCAGTGATGGTCTGGTTGGGGGCGGTGTTGGGAGACAGGCTGGGGGCGGTGTGCGGATGACAGTGAGGGTCAGGCTGGGGATGGTGTGTGCAATGCAGTGAGGGCCAGGCTGGGGGCAGTGAGGGTCAGGCTGTGGGATGTGTTGTACAGCCATGTGGGTCTGACAGCGAACAGCATTGGACAGTCGCGGGGATCAGGCTGGGGCAGTGTTGGACCGTGGTGAGTGTCAGGCTGGGGGGGGTATGTGGAGAGTGATGGCTGTTAGGCTGAGGCCAGTTTGTGGACGGCAGTGTGGGTCAAGCTGGGGTCGGTGTGTGGACGGTGGTGAGGGTCTGGCTGGGGGCATTGTTGGACGGAGGTGAAGTCAGGCTAGGGGCAGTGTTGGACGGAGGTGAAAGTCAGACTAGGGGTGGAATTGAACGGAGGTGAAAGTCAATCTGGGGATGGTGTTGGACGGAGGTAATAGTCAGGGTGGAGGTGGAGTTGGATGAGGGTGAGGTTCATGCTCGGGGCACTGTGTGGGCAGCGGTGAGTGTCAGGCTGGAGGCAGTGTGTGAACAGCGGTGAGGGTCAGGCTCTGGGCGATGTTGGACAGCGGTGGGGCCTGACAGCGAACTGAGTTGAACAGCGGTGGGCGATCAGGCTGGGGGTGGTGTTGGACCACGGTGAGATTCAGTTTGAGGGCGGTGTGTGGATGGGGGTAATGGTCAAGTTGGGGGCGGTGTGTGGACTGTGGTGAGGGCCTGGCTGGGGGCAGTGTTGGATGGCAGTGAGGGTCAGGCTGGGGGCAGTGTGTGGATGGTGGTGAGGGTCAGGCTGGGGGCAGTGTTGGACGGAGGTGAAGTCAGGCTGGGGGCGGTGTTGGACTGAGGTGAAAGTCAGGGTAGGGGCAGTGTTGGACAGAGGTGAAAGTCAGGCTGGGGATGGAGTTGGATGACGGTGAGGTTCAGCCTCGGGGCACTATGTGGGCAGCGGTGAGTGTCAGGCACGAGGTGGTGAATGGACGATGGTGAGGGTCAGGCTGGAGGTGGTGTGTGGACGGTGGTGAGGATCAGGCTGGGGGCGGTGTGTGGACAGCAATGAGGGTCAGGCTGGAGGCGTTGTGTGGATGGCGGTGCTTTTCAGGCTAGGGACGGTGTGTGGACAGTGGTGAGGGGCAGGCAGGAAGCAGCGTGTGGACAGCGGTGAGTGTCAGGCTCGGGGCAGTGTGTCGGCGGCGGTGAGGGTCAGGCCGGAGCCGGGATGTGGATGGTGGAGAGGGTCAGGCTGGGATGTTTTGTGGACGGCAGTGATGGTCAGGGAGGGGGCGGTGAGTGGATGGCAGTCAGGTTCAGGTTGTGGCTGGTGTGTGGGTGGTGGTGAGGGTCAGGCTGGGGGCGGTGTTTAGGCTGCAGTGATGGTATGGCTGGGGGCGGTGAGTTTCAGGCTGGGGGCGGTGTGTGGGCGGTGGTGAGGATCATGCTGGGGGCTGTGTTTGGGCTGCAGTGATGGTCTGGCTGGGGGCTGTGTTGGAGGTTGGTGAGAGTCAGGCTGTGGGCGGTGTGCGGATGACAGTGAGGGTCAGGATGGGGACGGTGTGTGTATGGCTATGAGGATCAGGCTGTGGGCCCTGTCTAGACTGCAGGGAGGGCCTGGCTGGGGGGGCAGTGAGGGTCAGTTTGTGGGCGGTGTTGTACAGCCATGAGGGTCTGACAGGAATGGCGTTGGACAGTGGTGGGGTTCAGGATGGGGTCGGCGTTGGACCGCGGTGAGAGTCAGACTGGATTGGTGTTGGACGGTGGTGGCTGTCAGGCTGAGGGTGGTTTGTGGACAGCAGTGAGGGTCAGGCTCTGGATGGTGTTCGACAGCGGTGGGGCCTGACAGGGAATGGTGTTGGACCATGCTGAGGGTCTGGCTGTGGCGGAGTGTGGACGGTGGTGTGGGTCAGGCTGGAAAAGTGAGAGTCAGGCTGGGGCTGATGTTGGACCGAGGTGAGTGTCAGTCTGGGGGCAGTGTTGGACGGCAGTGAGGGAAAGGCTGGGGCAGTGTGTGGCCGGCAGTGAGGGTCAAGCTGGGAGCGGTGTTCTACTGGGGTGAGGATCAGGCTGGGAACTGCGAGTGTCAGGCTGAGGGTGGTGTGTGGACGACAGTGAGAGACAAGCTGGGGGCAGTGTGTGGACAGCAGTGAGGGTCAGGTTCGGCGCGGTGTTGGACTGTGGTGAGGGTCAGGTGGGGGCGGTGTGTGGATTGCAGTGAGTCAGTCTGAGAGCAGTGAGGGTGAGGCTGGGGGCAGTGTTGGACATCAGTGAGGGTCAGGCTGGGAGCGGTGAGGGTCAGTCTGTGGGTGGTGCGTGGATGGCGGTGAGGGACAAGCTGTGGGCGGTGAGGGTCAGGCTGGGAGGAGTGTGTGGACTGTCGTGAGTGTCAGACTGGGGACTGTGTGTGGACGGCAGAGAGGGTTACGCTGGGATCAGTGTGTAGACGACGGTAAGGGTCAGGTGAGGGACGGTGTGTAGAGAGCAAGAGGGTCAGCCTTGGGGTGTGAGGGTCAGATTATAGGCGATGTTGTACAGTGGTGGTGTTCTGACAGGAAATGGCGTTGGAAAGTGGTGAGGTGCAGGCTGGGAACAGTGTGTGGATAGCGGTGAGGGTCAGGCTGGGGGCCGGTGTGGCAGCATTAAGGTTCAGACTGGGAGCGGTGTCAGACAGTGGTGAGGATCAGGCTGGTGGCAGTGTGTGGACCGCGGTGAGGGTCAGGCTGGGTTCGGTGTTGGACATTGGTGAGGGTCATGCTGGTGCGGGTGTGTGGATTGCGGTGAGGGTAAAGCTGGGGGCGGTGTGTGTATGGTGGAGAGTGTCTGGCTGGGGGCAGTGTTGGACAGCAGTGAGAGTCAGGCTGGGGGTGGTGTTGGATGGCGAAGTCAGGCTGGGGGCGGTGTTGTACTGAGGTGAAAGTCAGGGTAGGGGCAGTGTTGGACGGAGGTGAAAGTCAGGCTGGGGGCGGAGTTGGACGAGGGTGAGGTTCAGCCTCGGGGCACTGTGTGGGCAGCGGTGAGTATCAGGCAGGAGGCGGTGCGTGGACGGCGTTGAGCGTATGGCTGGAGGCGGTGTGTGGATGGCGGTGAGGGTCAGGCTGGGGGCGGTGTATTGACAGCAGTGAGGGCCCGGCTGGAGGCGATGTGAGGACGGCGGTGCGTTTCAGGCTGGGGACGGTGTGTGGACAGTGGTGAGGTGCAGGCAGGAAGCGGTGTGTGGACGGCGGTGAGTGTCAGGCTCGGGGCAGTGTGTCAGCGGCGGTGAGGGTCAGGCCGGAGCCGGGATGTGGATGGTGGAGAGGGTCAGGCTGGGATGTTTTGTGGACGGCAGTGATGGTCAGGGAGAGGGCGGTGAGTGGACGGCAGTCAGGTTCAGGTTGTGGGTGGTGTGTGGGGGATGGTGAGGGTCAGGCTGGGGGCGGTGTTTGTGCTGCAGTGATGGTCTGGCTGGGGGAAGTGTTGGTAGTCAGGCTGGGGGCTGTGTTGGAGGTTGGTGAGAGTCAGGCTGTGGGCGGTGTGCGGACGACAGTGTGGGTCAGGCTGGGGATGGTGTGAGCACGGCTTTGAGGATCAGGCTGTGGGCCCTGTCTAGACTGCAGTGAGGGTCAGTTAGTGGGCGGTGTTGTACAGCCATGGGGGTCTGACAGGAACGGCGTTGGACAGTGGTGGGGATCAGAATGGGGTCGGTTTTGGACCGTGGTGAGTAAGGCTGGCGGCGGTTTGTGGACGGTGGTGGCTGTCAAGCTGAGGGTGGTTTGTGGACAGCAGTGAGGGTCAGGATCTGGACGGTGTTGGACAGCGGTGGGGCCTGACAGGGAACAGTGTTGGACCGCACTGAGGGTGTGGCTGTGGCGGAGTGTGGATAGTGGTGTGGGTCAGGCTGGAAGCAGTGAGAGTCAGGCTGGGGCTGGTGTTGGACCGAGGTGAGTGTCAGTCTGGGGGCAGTGTTAGACGGCAGTGAGGGTCAGGCTGGGGGCGATGTTGGACTGGGGTGAGGGTCAGGCTGGGAGTGGCGAGGGTCAGGCTGAGAGTGGTGTGTGGACAACAGTGAGAGACAAGCTGGGGGCAGTGTGTTGACAGCAGTGAGGGTCAGGTTAGGCGTGGTGTTGGACTGTGGTGAGGGTCAGGCTGGGGGCGTGTGTGGATTGCAGTGAGAGTCAGGCTGGGAGCAGTGAGGGTCAGGCTGGGAGCAGCGAGGGTCAAGTTTGGGGCAGTGTTGGAGAGCAGTGAGGGTCAGGCTGAGGGCGGTGTTGGACTGGGGTGAGTGCCAAGCTGGGAGCTGTGAGGGACAGTCTGTGGGTGGTGCGTGGATGACGGTGAGGGTCAGGCTGCGGGCGGTGAGATTCAGGCTGGGGGCGGTGAGGGTCAGGCTGGGAGTTGTGTGTGGCCTGTCTTGAGTGACATACTGGGGACTGTGTGTGGACGGCGGTAAGGGTCAGGCTAGGGAGAGTGTGTAGAGAGCAAGATGGTCAGCCTGGGGGTGTGAGGGTCAGACTATGGGCGATGTTGTACAGCGGTGGTGTTCTGACAGGGAACGGCGTTGGACAGTGGTGAGGTGCAGGCTGGGAGCAGTGTGTGCACGGAGGTGAGGGTCAGGCTGGGGGGCGGTGTGGCAGCAGTAAGGTTCAGGGTGGGTGCAGTGTCGGACAGTGGTGAGGATCAGGCTGGGGGCAGTGTTTGGACCGCGGTGAGACAATAGACAATAGACAATAGACAATAGATGCAGGAGTAGGCCATTCAGCTCTTCGAGCCTGCACCGCCCTTCAATATGATCATGGCTGATCATTCCCAATCAGTATCCTGTTCCAGCCTTATCTCCATATCCCTTGACTCCACTATCTTTAAGAGCTCTATCCAATTCTTTCTTAAATGAATCCAGAGACTGGGCATCCACTGCCCTCTGGGGCAGAGCATTCCACACAGCCACCACTCTCTGGGTGAAGTAGTTTCTCCTCATCTCTGTCCTAAATGGTCTACCCCGTATTTTTAAGTTGTGTCCTCTGGTTCGGCACTCCCCCATCAGCGGAAATATGTTTCCTCCTGCCAGAGTGTCCAATCCTTTCATAATCCTATACGTTTCAATCAGATCCCCTCTCAGTCTTCTAAACTCAAGGGTATACAAGCCCAGTCGCTTCAGTCTTTCCGTGTAAGGCAATCCTGCCATTCCAGGAATTGACCTCGTGAACCTACGCTGCACTCCCTCAATAGCCAGAATGTCTTTCCTCAAATTTGGAGAACAGAACTGTACACAGTACTCCAGGTGTGGTCTCACCAAGGCCCTGTACAGCTGCAGAAGCACCTCTTTGCTTCTATACTCAATCCCTCTTGTTATGAAGGCCAGCATACTATTAGCCTTCTTCACGACCTGCTGTACCTGCATGCTTGCCTTCATTGACTGGTGGACAAGAACACCCAGATCTCTCTGAACAGCCCCTTTACCTAATTTGATACCATTGAGGTAGTAATCTGCCTTCCTGTTCTTGCCACCAAAGTGGATAACCATACATTTATCCACATTAAACTGCATCTGCCATGCATCTGCCCACTCACCCAACTTGTCCAGGTCACCCTGTAATCTCCTAACATCCTCATCACATTTCACCCTGACACCCAGCTTTGTATCATCAGCAAATTTGCTAATATTATTGCTGATACCATCTTCTATATCAGTTACATATATTGGAAAAAGCTGCGGTCCCAGCACGGATCCCTGCGGTACCCCACTGGTCACTGCCTGCCATTCCGAAATGGAGCCGTTAATCACTACCCTTTGTTTCCTATTAGCCAACCAATTCTCTATCCAATCTAGTACTTTGCCCCCAATACCGTGCGCCCTAATTTTACTCACTAACCTCTTGGGTGGGACTTTATCAAAAGCTTTCTGAAAGTCCAGGTACACTACATCCACTGGATCTCGCTCGTCCATCTTCCGAGTTACATCCTCAAAAAATTCAAGAAGATTAGTCAAGCATGATTTCCCCTTCATAAATCCATGCTGACTCTGTCCTATCCTGTTATTATTATCCAGATGTGCCGTAATTTCATCCTTTATAATAGACTCCAGCATCTTTCCCACCACTGAGGTCAGACTAACTGTTCTATAATTTCCTGCTTTCTCCCGCCCACCCTTCTTAATAAGTGGCACAACATTAGCCGCCCTCCAATCCTCAGGAACCGACCCCGATTCTATTGAACTCTGCAAAATAATCACCAGCGCATCCATGATTTCCCGAGCCATCTCCTTCAGTACCCTGGGAAGCAGGCCATCAGGTCCCGGAGACTTATCAACCTTCAGACCTAACAGTCTCTCCAACACCAAATCCTGGCAAATATAAATTCCCTTAAGTTCAGGTCCTTCAGCCACTGTTACCTCAGGGAGATTGCTTGTGTCTTCCCCAGTGAACACAGATCTGAAGTACCCATTTAATTCCTCTGCCATTTCTTTGTTCCCAGTAATATATTCCCCTGTTTCTGTCTTCAAGGGCCCAATTTTTGTCCAACCATTTTTTTGGCTTGGACATACCTAAAAAAGCTTTTACTATGCTCCTTTATATTCTTGGCCAGTTTACCTTCGTACCTCATTTTTTCTCTGCGTATTTCCTTCTTACTAATCCTCTGTTGTTCTTTAAAAGCTTCCCAGTCCTCAGTTTTCCCACTTATCTTCGCTAAGGGTAAGGCTGGGATCTGTGTTGGACATTGGTGAGGGTCATGCTGGTGCGGGTGTGTGGATTGCGGTGAGGGTCAAGCTGGGGGCGGTGTGTGGACGGTGGTGAGGGTCTGGTTGGAGGTGGTGTTGGACGGCAGTGAGAGTCAGGCTGGGGGCTGTGTTGGATGGAGGTGAAAGTCAGGCTGGGGGCGGAGTTGGACGAGGTTGAGGGTCAGGCTCGGGGCATTGTGTGGGCAGCAGTGAGAGTCCGTCTGGAGGCAATGTGTGGACGGCGGAGAGGGTCAGGCTGTGGACGGTGTGTGCACGGCTATGAGGGTCATGCTGGGGGCCCTGTGTGGACTGCAGTGAGGAACAGGCTGGGAGAAGTGAGGATCAGGCTGTGGACGGTGATGTACAGCCATGGGGGTTTGACAACGAAAGGCATTGGACAGTGGTGGGGATCAGGATAGGGATGGTGTTGGACCGCATTGAGTGTCAGGCTGGGTCTGGTGAGGGTCACGCTGTGGGCAGTGTTGGACAGCGGTGGGGCCTGATAGACAACGGAGTTGAACAGCAGTAGGCGATCAGGCTGGGGGACAGTGAGGGTCAGGCTGGGGCCGGTGGGTGGTCAGCGGTGAGGGTCAGGCTTGTGACAGTGTGTGGACAGCAGAGATTGTCAGGCTGAGGGCGGTGTGTGGACGGCAGTGAGGGTCAGGCTCGGTGCGGTGAGGGTCAGGCTCTGGGCGGTGTTGGACAGTGGTGGGGGCTGACAGGGAATGGAGTGGAACAGCGGTGGATGAACAGGCTGGGGTTGGTGTTGGACCGCGGTGAAGGTCAGGCTGGGGGCGGTGTGTGGACGGCAGTGAGGGTCAGGCTCGGTGCGGTGAGGGTCAGGCTCTGGGCGGTGTTGGACAGTGGTGGGGGCTGACAGGGAATGGAGTGGAACAGCGGTGGATGAACAGGCTGGGGTTGGTGTTGGACCGCGGTGAAGGTCAGGCTGGGGGCGGTGTGAGCATGGCAATGAGGATCAGGCTGGGTGTGGTGTGTGGATGGCAGTCAGGGTCAGGCTGGGGACGATGTGTGGACAGCGGTGATGGTCAGGTAGGGGGAGGTGTTGAACTGCGGTGATTTTCAGGCTGAGGGCGGTGAGTGGACGGCAGTGAGGGTCAGGCTGTGTGTGGTGAGGGGCAGGCTCTGGGCGATGTTGGACAGTGGTGGGGCCTGACAGGGAATGCAATTGAACAGCGGTGGGCGATCAGACTGGTGATGAATTTGGACCGCGGTGAGGGTCAGGTTTGGGACAGTGTGTGGACGGCGGTGATGGTCAAACTGGGGACAGTGTGGCCGGTGGTGACGGTCTGGCTGGTGGCGGTGTTGGACAGCAGGGAGAGTCAGGCTTGGGGCAGTGTTGGACGGCAGTGAGGGTCAGGCTGGGGGCGGTGTTGGACGGCAGTGAGGGTCAGGCTGGGGGCAGTGTTGGATGGAGGTGAAAGTCAGGCAGGGAGCCGAGTTGGATGAGGGTGAGGTTCAGGTTCGGGGCAGTGTGTGGACAGCGGTGAGGGTCAGGCTGTGGTGGTGTGCAGATGGCAGTGAGGGTCAGGCTGTGGGTGGTGTGTGGACAGCGGTGAGGGTCAGGCTGGGGGCGGTGTGTGGATGGCAGTGAGGGCCAGGCTGGGGGTGGTGTGTGGTTGGCAGAGAAGGTCAGGCTGAGGGCCGTGTGTGGAGGGCAGAGAAGGTCAGGCTGGGGACGGTGTGTGGAGAGTGGTAAGGTGCAGGCTGGGAGCAGTGTGTGGACGGCGGTGAGTTTCAGTCTGGGGCTTTGTTTGGGCTGCAGTGATGGTCTGTTTGGGGGCGTTGTTTGGAGTCAGGCTGGGGGCGGTGTTGGAGGGTGGTGAGGTTCAGGCTGGGGGCGGTGTGCGAACGACAGTGAGGGTCAGGCTGGGGATAGTGTGTGCACTGCAGTGAGGGCCAGGCTGGGGGCAGTGAGGACCAGGCTGGGGGCCGTGAGAGTTAGGCTGGGGGCAGTGAGGATCACATTGGGGTAGTGAGGGTCAGGCTGTGGGCTGTGTTGTACAGCCATGTGGTCTGACAGGGAACGGCATTGTACAGTGTTGGGAATGAGGCTGGGGACAGTTTTGGACCGTGGTGAGTGTCAGGATGGGGACGGTGTGTGGACAGTGGTGAGGGTCAGGCTGTGGACGGTGTGTGGACAGTGGTGAGGGTCAGGCTGTGGACGGTGTGTGGACGGTCGTGGCTGTCAGGCTGAGGGCAGTTTGCGAACGGCAGCGTGGATCAGGTTGGGGGTGGTGTGTGGACGGGGGTGATGGTCAAGCTGGGGGCGGTGTGTGGACATTGGTGAGGGTCTGGCTGGGGGCGGTGTTGGATGGCAGTGAGTGTCAGGCTGGATTGGTGTTGGACGGAGGTGAAGTCAGGCTGGGGACAGTGTTGGACGGAGGTGAAAGTCAGACTAGGAGTGGTATGGGACGGAGGTGAATGTCAGGCTGGGGACGGTGTTGGACGGAGGTGAAATTCAGGCTGGGGGCGGAGTTGGATGAAGGTGAGGTTCAGGCTTGGGGCACTGTGTGGGTGGCATTGAGTGTCAGGCTGGCAGCGGTGTGTGTACGGCAGTGAGGGTCAGGCTCGTGGTAGTATGTGCAAGGCGGTGAGGGTCAGGCTGGCGGCGGTGTATTGACGGCAGTGAGGGTCAGTCTGGGGCATTGTGTGTAAGGCAGAGAAGGTCAGGTTGGGGTCCGTGTGTGGACGGCAGTGCGGTTCAGGCTGGGGACGGTGTGTGAACAGTGGTGACGTGCAGGCTGGGAGCGGTGTGTGGACGGTGGTGAGGGTCAGGCTTGGGGCAGTGTGTCAGCGGCGGTGAGGGTCAGGCCGGAACCGTGGTGTGGATTGTGGTGAGAGTCAGACTGGGATGGTTTGTGGACGGCAGTGAGGATCAGGCAGGGGGCCGTGTGGTGGATGGTGGTAAGGGTCAGGCTGGGGGTGGTGTGTGGACTGCAGTGATGTTCACTCTGGGGGCTGTGTATGAACCGCGGTGAGGTTCAGGATGGGGACAGTGCGTGGACAGTGCGTGGACAGTGGTGAAGTGCAGGCTGGGAGCGGTGTGTGGCCTGTGGTGAGGGTCAGGTTGGGGGCAGTGTGTGGAGGGCAGAGATGGTCAGGTGACGGTGAGTGTACAGTGGTGAAGTTCAGGCTGGGGACGGTGTGTGGAGGTGGTGAGGGTCAGGCTTGGGGCAGTGTTTCGCGGTGGTGAGGGTCAGGCTGGAGGCAGTGATGGTCAGGGTGGGGGCAGTGAGTGGACGGCGGTAAGGTTCAGGCTGTGGGCAGTGTGTGGACGGCAGAAAAGGTCAGGCTGGGGATGGTGTGTGGACGGCAGTGAGGGTCAGGCTGGGGGCGGTGTTGGATGGCTGTGAGTGAAAGGCTGGGGTGGTGTGTGGACGGCAGTGAGGGTCAGGCTGGGGGCGGTGTTGGACTGGGGTGAGGGTCAGGCTGGGAGCGGCGAGGGTCAGGCTGACGGCGGTGTGTGGATGACAGTGAGGGTCAGGCTGAGGGCTGTGTTGGACTGGGGTGAATATCAGGCTGGGAGCAGCGAGGGTATGACTGGGGGCGTTGTGTGGACTAAAGTGAGAGACAAGCTGGTGGTGGTGTGTGGACAGCAGTGAGGGTCAGGCTAGGCGCATTGTGTGGATGGCGGTGAGGGTCAGTCTGGTGGTGGTGTGTGGACGGCAGTGATAGTCAGGCTGGGAGCAGTGAGGGATAGTCTGGGGGCAGTGTTGGTCAGCAGTGAGGGTCAGGCTGGGGGCTATGTTGGACTTGGGTGAGGGTCAGGCTGGGATTGGCGAGGGTCAGACTGTGGGCGGTGTGTGGATGGCGGTGAGGCTCAGGCTGGGGATGATGTTGGACTAGGGTGAGGGGCAGGCTGGGGACACTGTGCGGACAGCGGTGAGGGACGAGCGGGGGGGGGCGATGAGTAGATAGCAGTGAGGGTCAGACTGGGGGCGGACTTTGACTTGGGTGAGGGTCAGGCTGGGAGCGGTGTTGAACAGCAGTGATGTTCAGACTAGGCGCGATTTTGGACTGGGGTGAAGGTCAGGCTGGTGGGGATGTGTGGATCGTGGTGAGGGTCAGACTGGGGGTAGTGTGAGGACTACAGTGAGAGTCAGGCTGGGAGCAGTGAGGGTCAGGCTGTGGGCAGTGTTGGACCGCAATGAGGGTCATGCTGGAGACGGTGTTGGACTGGGGTGAGGGAAGGATCAGGCTGGCAGCGGTGAGGGTCATGCTGGCAGCGGTGTGTGGGTGGCAGAGAGGGTCAGGCTGGAGGCGGTGTATGGACGGCAGTGAGGTTCAGGCTGGGACTGTGTGTGGACAGCTGAGAGGGTCAGCCTGGGGGCAGAGGGGGTCACGCTTGGGGCAGTGTGTTGATGGCGGTGAGGGTCAGACTGGGGACATTGTGTGGACGGCCATGAGGGTCAGGCATGAGTGAGTTTGTGGACGGCAGTTAGGGTCAGGTTGGGTACGGGTGTTTGGACGGCTGAGGGGGTCGGCCTGGGGGCAGTGAGGGTCAGACTGCGGGCGGTGTGTGGACGGTGATGAAGGTCAGGCTGTGGGCGGTGTCTGGACGGCAGTGAGGGTCAGGTTTGGGCTGCTGCATGGACGGCGATGAGGGTCAGGCTGGAGGCGATGTGTGGACGGCGGTGAGGCTCAGGCTGGGGGCAGTGTTGTTCGGCGGTGAGGGTTAGGCTGGGGACGATGTGTGGGACAGAAGTGAGGGATCGGCTGGGGCGGTATGTGGACCGCAGTGAGGGTCAGGTTGGGGGAGGCGCTTGACTGGGGTGAGGGTCAGGGTCTGGCTGGGAGCGGTGAGGGTCAGGCTTGGGACGATGTATGTACGGCGTAGAGGGTCAGGCTGGGGGCGGTGTGTGGACGGTGGTGAGGGTCAGGATAAGGAGGTGTTGAACAGCACTAAGGGTCAGGCTGGGGGCGGTGCGTGGACGACAGTGAGCTTCAGTATGGGGGCTGTGAGGGTCAAGCTGTGGGCGGTGTTGTACAGCGGTGGGGGTCTGAAAGGGAACGGCATTGGACAGTGAAAGTATCAGGCTGGGGACGGTATAGTGCCACGGTGAGGGACAGGCTAGTGGTGGTGTGTGGACAGCGGTGAGCGTCAGGCTGGGGGCAGTGTGTCGACGGCAGTGGGGGTCAGGCATGGGGTGGTGTGTGGATGGAGATGAGGGTCAAACTGGGGACTGTATGTGGACGGCTGTGAGGGTCAGGCTGGTGTCGGTGTGTGGACAGCTGTAAAGTTCAGGCTGGGTACAGTGTGTGGACGGCTGAGGGGGTCAGCCTGGGGGCAGTGAGGGTCAGGCTGGGTACAGTGTGTGGACGGCTGAGGGGGTCAGCCTGGGGGCAGCGAGGGTCAGGCTGGGTGCGGTGTGCGGACGGCGGAGAGGGTCAAGCTGGGGTCGGTGTCTGGATGGTGGTGAGGGTCAGGTTGGGAGCAGTGTTGTGGTGAGGGTTAGGCTAGGAGTGATGTGTGGGCGGCAGTGAGGGACAGTCTGGGGGCAGTGAGCTGACGGCATTGAGGGCCAGGCTGGGTGCGGTGTTGGACTGGGTTGAGGGTCAGGCTGGAGGCGGTGAAGGTCAGGCTGGGGTGTTGTGTGGACAGCAGTGAGAGGTAGGCTGGGGCGGAGTGTGGACCGCAGTGAGGGTGAGGCTGGGTGTGGTGAGGGTCAAGGTCTGTGCAATGATGGACAGCGGTGGGGCCTGACAGGGAACAGAGTTGAACAGCAGTGGGCAATCAGGCTGGGGATGGAGTTGGACTGCGGTGAGGGTCAGGTTGGGGGCAGTGTGTGGACGGTGGTGAGGGTCAGGCTGGGGGTGGTGTTGGACAGAGGTGTAGTCAGGCTGGGGGTGATGTTGGATGGAGGTGAAAGTCAGGCTAGGGGCGCTGTTGCACGGAGATGAAAGTCAGGCTGGGGACGGTGTTGGATGGAGGTGAAAGTCAGGCTGGGGGGGTGGAGTTGGACAAGGGTGAGGTTCAGCCTCGCGGCACTGTGTGGGCAGCGGTGAGTGTCAGGCTGGAGGCGGTGTGTGTACTGCAGTGAGGGTCGGGCTGGTGGCAGTTAGTGGCCGGTGTTGAGGGTCAGGCTTCGGGCGGTGTATGGATGGCAGAGAGGGTCAGGCTGGGGGCAGTGTGTGAATGGCGGTGAGGTTCAGGCCGGGGATGGTGCGTGGACGGTGGTGAAGTGCAGGCTGGGAGAGGTGTGTGGCCGGCGGTGAGGTTCAGGCTGGGGGCAGTGTGTGGAGGAGAGAGAAGGTCAGGCCGGGGGTGGTGTGTGGACGGGGGTTAGGGACAGGTTCGGGGCAGTGTGTCCGCAGTGGTGAGGGTCAGGCTGGGGGCGGTGATGGTCAGGGTGGGGGCGTTGAGGTTCAGGCTGGGGCAGTGTGTGAATGGCAGAAAAGGTCAGGCTGGGGACTGTGTGTGCAAGGCTATGAGGGCCAGGCTGGGGGCAGTGAGGGTCAGGCGGTGGGCTGTGTTGTACAGCCATGTGGGTCTGTCAGGGAATGGCGTTGGACAGTGGTGGGGATCAGGATGGGAACGGTGTTGGACCGCGGTGAGGGTCAGGCTGGGGGCGGTGTGTGGACAGCGGTGGCTGTCAGGCTGGGGCCAGTGTGTGGGTGGTGGTGAGGGTCAGGCTGTGGGCGGTGTTGGATGCAGGTGAAAGTCAGGCTGGGGGCGGAGTTGCACAAGGGTGAGGTTCAGGCTCGGGGCACTGTGTGGGCACCAGTATCAGGCTGGAGGCGGTGTGTGGACGGCGGTGAGGGTCAGGCTGTGGGCAGAGTATGGACGGCAGTGAGGGTCAGACTGGTGGCGTTGTGTGGACGAGAGAGAAGGTCAGGCTGGGGGCTGTGTGGTGGACGGCAGTGAGGTTTAGGCTGGGAGTGGTGTGTGGACAGTGGTGAAGTGCAGGCTGAGTGCGGTGTGTGGACGGTGGTGGCTGTCAGGCTGATGGAATTTTGTGGACGGCAGTGAGGGTCAGGCTGGGGACGGTGTGTGGACCAGACTGGGGACGGTGTGTGGACAGTGGTGAGGGTCAGACTGGGCACGGTGTGTGGGCGGTGGTGAGGGTCAGGCTGGGGACGGTGTGTGTGCGGTGGTGAGGGTCAGGCAGCGGACGGTGTGTGCGCGGTGGTGAGGGTCAGGCTGGGGACCCTGAGGTTCAGGCTGGGTGCCGTGAGGTGGATGGCGGTGAAGTTCAGGCTTGGGGTGGTTTGTGGACCGCAATAAGGGTCAGGCTGGGGGCAGTGTGTGAACGGTGGTGAGGGTCAGGCTGGGGATGGTGTGTGGGCGGTGGTGAGGGTCAGCCTGGGGATGGTGTGTGGACAGTGGTGAGGGTCAGGCAGTGGACGGTGTGTGCGCGGTGGTGAGGGTCAGGCTGGGGACGCTGAGGTTCAGGCTGGGTGCCGTGAGGTGGATGGCGGTGAGGTTCAGGCTTGGGGTGGTTTGGGGACCGCAATGAGGGTCAGGCTGGAGGCAGTGTGTGAAAGGCGGTGAGGTTCAGGCTGGAGAGTCAGGCTGGAGGTGATGTGTCGACGGCAGTGAGCCTCATGCTGGAGGCAGTATGTGGATGGCAGTGAGTGTCAGACTGGGGACTGTGTGTGGACGGTGGTGAGGGTCAGGCTAGGGTTGATGTGTGGACGGCTGAGAGTGTCAGCCTGGGGACAGTGAGGGTCAGACTGGGGGCGGTGTCTGGACGGCAGTGAGCGTCAGTATGGGGGCTGCGACCATTAGGCTATTAGCGGTGTTGTACAGTGGTGGGGGTCTGACAGGGAATGGCGTTGGACAGTGCTGGTGTCAGGCTAGGCACAGTGTTGTGCCACGGTGAGGGTCAGGCTTGTGGCGGTGTGTGGACGGCAGTGAGGGTCAGGCTGGGTGTGGTGTTGGATGGCGGTGAGGTAAGGCTGGGGACAGAGTGTGGGGTCATGGAGGGTCAGTCTGGGTGCGCTGTGTGGTCGACGGAGGGGGTCAGGCTGGGGACTGTGTGTGGACGGTATTGAGGGTCAGGCTGGGGGTGGTGTGTGGACAGCAGTGAGGGAAAGGCTGGGGCCGTGTGGACGTCCATGAGGGTCAGGCTGCGGATGATGTTGGTACGCATTGAGAATCAGGCTGGGAGAGGTGTGTGGACAGCAGTGAGGGCGAGGCTGGGGGCAGTGTGTGGACGGCAGTGAGGTTAAGGCTGGGGGCAGTGAGGGTCAGGCTGTGGGCGGTGTTGGACAGCGGTGGGGCTCTAACAGGGAACGACATTGGACAGTGTTGGGGATCAGGCTGGGGATGGTGTTGTACCACGGTGAGTGTCAGGCTTCAGGCGGTGTGTCGACTCGGTGACGTTCAGGCTGGGAGTGGTGCCTGGACGGCAGTGAGAGTCAGGCTGGGGGCAGTGTTTGACTGGGATGAGTGTCAGGCTGGGAGCGGTCAGTGTCAGTCTGGGGCGGTGAGTCAGGCTGGGGGCGGATTGTGGATCGCAGTGAGGGTCAGTCGGGGGGCGGTTTGTGGATGGCGGTGAGGATCAGGCTGGGGTCGCTGAGTGGACGACAGTGAGGGTCAGGCTGGGGATGGTGTTGGACTGGGGTGAGGGTTAGGCTGGGACCGTGAGGGTCAGTCTGTGGGCAGTGTGTGAACGGTGTGTGGACGGCTGAGAGGGTCAGCCTGGGGGCTGTGAGGGTCAGGCTGTGGTAGGGTTCAGGCTGGGGACGGTGTTGTACCGCGGTGAGGGTCAGGCTTCGGGCAGTGTGTGGACGGCGGTGAGGGTCTGGCTGGGGATGGTGTGTGGACGGCAGTGAGGGTCAGGCTAGGCGAGGTGTTGAACGGCACTGAGGCACAGGCTGGGGGTCGTGTGTGGACGGCAGTGAGCGTCAGTATGGGATAGTGAGGGTCAGGCTGTGGGTGGTGTTGTACAGCGGTGGGGTTTGGGCAGGGAACGGCATTGGACAGTGGTGAGGATCAGGCTGGGGACGGTGTTGTACCACGGTGAGGGTCAGTCTTGCCCAAGTGCTTGGACGGCAGTGAGATTCAGGCTGGGACCATGTGTGGACGGTGGCGTCGGTCAGGCTGGGGGCGGTGTTGGACAGCAGTGAGCATCAGGCTGGGAGTGGTGTGTGGACATCAGTGAGGGTTAGGCTGGGGGCGGCGTTGGACGGTTGGGCTGGGAGTCCGTGAACCACCGCAATCTGCGGTTGCAGGGGACTGCTGCGTGCAGCACCCTCCACCCCAGATCCCCGAGAGAAAGGGGGAGGACTCCCGCGTAGAGAGCCCTCCACTGGGGATCCCCACCACCCAGTGGCAAATGGGCACGCCAAGGCGTGTCCGGGCGGTGGATGAGGGAGAAGAGGTGGACGGTGTGCAGCAGCAGTCGATACAGGGCCTTCCTTTTTATGTCCCTGAAAGCAACAAAATTAAAATTCCGGAGGCGGCTCAGCTTGTGGGGCACAGGCTCCCGCGGGAAGTACGGGACCTTGGGGCCAATGTGAAATTCCGTCCGGGTCGGTGTGAGCGCGGACGGGATCCCACCGCACACCTGAGCGTCCTCCAACTGGTGCACTACGTCGGGTCCGAGCACCGCCGTTTTAAGGCGTCGGATGGCGGTGGCCACGTACCGGACGTCTACCGCTGCCCTGCTAGCTATGTCCTGCGGCAGCGTCCAGCCCAGGCCCCCGGCACCCAGCACGTCCCCGACCCTGGTCGCCCTCGCTGCCACAGCCCTCCCCTCCGACAGCCACTCGAACCCGCGAGTACGGAGGTGCGGATTCCTGAGCAACGGCTCCCTGACGACAGCCGCTACTCCAGCCGGAGGGTAGGCGCGACGCGATTCGACCATGTTCCAGACAGTGATAAGGTCCTGGTAAAAGACAGGCAGCGCCTTGAGGGCGACCTCCAAACCGTCACGGTCGACGAACAAGAGCTGCGTGTCGTAGTTGAGGTTACGCACCTGTTGGAAAAAATACGTCGCCAGGGCGCACCATCTAGGAGGAGGTTCGACGTAAAGGTATCGCCGCAAGGTCTGGAGGCGGAACATCGCGACCTGGGTGCGGACGCACACCAGCGACTGACCGCCCTCCTCAATAGGGAGACTCAGAACCTGCGCGGCGATCCAGTGCATCTTTTTGTCCCAGAATAAGTCGACCAACGTTCTCTGGATGTCAGCGACAAAGCCAGGAGGAGGGACCAAAGTGACCAGCCGGTACCACAACATGGCGGCCACCAGCTGGTTTATGACTAGCACTCGACTCCTGTAAGATAGCACTCGGAGCAGTCCTGTCCAGCGGCCTAGGCGAGCCGAGACTTTGGCCTCCAGCTCCTGCCAGTTGGCCGGCCAGGATTCCTCAGCCAGGCTGAGGTAGACCCCCAGGTAGAGGAGATGGGTGGTACTCCAGCTGAACCCCCGTAACTCCTCCGGCAGAGAGTCCTCCCGCCACGGACCGACCAGTAGTCCGGAACACTTGGCCCAGTTGATCCTGGCGGAAGACGCCGCCGAGTACACGGCCTGGCACTCACGCATCCTCCCCAGGTCAGCCGGGTCGGTGAAAGTGAGGAGCACGTCATCGGCGTAGGCCGAGAGGACCACCCCCGTGCCCGCGCCGCGCAGAACCAGCCCCAACAACCTCCTCCGCAAGAGGCGCAGGAAAGGCTCCACGCACAGGGAATAGAGCTGGCCGCACAGGGGGCAGCCTTGACGCACTCCTCTCCCGAAGCGAAGGGGCGCCGTCAGGGTCCCGTTGACTTTAACCAGACACTCTGTGGCGGCGTACAAAAGTCGGATCCGGGCGACGAACCGCGTCCCGAACCCGAACGCCCGCAGAGTCCCGAGCAGGTACTCGTGATCGACCCTGTCGAACGCCTTCTCCTGGTCGAGAGACAGGAAGGCGCTCGGCAGACCAGCCCGTCGACAGAAATGGATCAGGTCTCGGACCAGGTGGACGTTGTCGTGTATCCTCCGGCCCGGGACCGTGTAGGACTGGTCCGGGTGAATCATGTGGGCCAGCATGGAAGCCAGGCGAGAAGACAACACCCTGGCGAAGATTTTGTAGTCCGTGCTGAGGAGGGAGACCGGACTCCAGTTCTGTAAGGAACAAAGGTCCCCCTTCTTTGGCAGCAGTACGATGACCGCCCTGCATCAAGAAAGGGGCAGCTGTCCGGCATTTAGACACTCCCCCAGGACCTGTGCGTAGTCGCTCCCCAGGACGTCCCAGAACGCCCTGAAGAACTCCACAGTCAGTCCGTCCAGCCCCGGGGTTTTGCCCCTCGAGAGCCGGTCGAGGGCGCCGGTCAGCTCCTCTAAAGTGACGGGAGCGTCGAGCCTTCCGGCGTCCTCCGGGCTGAGCTGTGGCAGGTCCTCCCCCAGAACTCTGCGAGCATCCTCGCTGGACGGATCCGGAGAGAACAGAGCCGTGTAATAGTTTCGGACGTGGGCCCTGATGCCCTCCGGATCCGAGACGAGGGACCCGTCGTCGGCCAGCAGCACAAGGAAATGCTGACGCGTGCCGCGCCTTTTTTCTAGCGAGTAGAAGAAGGGGGAGCCGCGGTCCAGGTCCTGGAGGAGCTGGATCCGCGACCTCACGTACTCGCCCCGAGCCCCGACGAGCTGCAGGTCCCGGAGCGCGGCCTTCTTCGCTTCGTACACCCCGCGCAGGGCCGGGTCCGCGTCGGGCTGACCGAGGCGTGACTCCAGGTAGAGCATCTCCCTCTCCAACTCCACGATCCTGGATTTCCGCCTCTTGGTCGATCCCCTCGCGTACTCCTGACAAAAGACGCGGACGTGAGCCTTGCCCACGTCCCACTATAGCCTCAGGGAGGGGAAGCTTCCCCGCTTCCTTCTCCAGCCGGCCCAGAAACGACGAAACGAGTCCCGGAACCGCTCGTCCTCCAGCAGCAGGTTGTTAAAGTGCCAGTACGCGGAGCCGAGCCTGGCGCCGAACGGAAGGAGTTCCGCCCACACCAGGTGATGGTCCGTGCACGACACCTGCCGCGTGGAGGCCTTCGGAAAACAGAAGGCATACGCCCGCGAAACGTACAGGCGGTCGATTCTGGACGCTCCGACCCCAGGCCTCACGAAGGTGAAGGCGATGGAGTCGGGATGGAGATTCCACCAGACGTCCAGCAGGTCGAAGGACTTGACCAAGTCCCCCAACCTCTTCCCCGACGTACAACCAGTGCGGGCACCGCCGTGGTCCCTGCCCTCGAGGACGCAGTTAAAATCTCCCCCGAGGACGACGCACTGGTTCTCGTCGATGGAAGCGAGATGAGCGGACAGTTCTTCGAAGAAGCTCGCTTGGCTCGGCCCGGCCAGGGGAGCGTATACGTTCACCAAGTGAAGCACCGCGCCCCCCAGCCGAACCGTCAGGTGAAGCTAACGGCCTGGCACCGGCTCCCTGACCCCCAAGATCTCCGGCTGAAAATGCGGGGCCAACAGGATAGCCACCCCGCCAGATCTGCGGGTGAGGTGACTCATGTAGACCCCCCTTCGCCACTCCAGGAGCCAGGTGGCTTCGTCTCCCGGGGTAGTGTGGGTTTCTTGCAGGAAGCACACCTCATACCTCCCGTCCCGGAGGACCGAGAGGGTCTGGAATCTGCGCTGTGACTCCCTGCTGCCGTTGATGTTGAGGCTGGCTATAGTCGTCTCCATGTCGGAAGCGTTGTGCTACCACCACCAGTACAGTTAAAAACAAATACAATTACTGGGAGGACGAGGGAGGGGCACAGGTGTCCCTCGCCCTCACCAGGAGTGCCCCCAGGAAGTTCCTGACTCGCTTTCGCTCATTGGAATTGAGCCCAGGCGCCTGGCGAGCAGCGTGGGCCGACCAATAAACTTGTTCAAAAGCACTCCAGCGGTCGAGCGCCAGTTGGGCCCTATCCCGGCGACCTCCAGTTTCCTCAACAAATTCCCGGAGTTCCGCGAGGGGGATGAGGGGGAGATCGGCGGGGAGCACCTGGGACTCAAAAATATCACAACAGACTGAGTCCGCGTCGTCCCCAGTGTCCGCCACCGATCCCGAACCCTCCTCCGGAAAGTCGCCCTCGGTCACCGACCCCTCCCCCACCGAGAGGATGGGGGCTGGTCTGGCGCCGCCAACCGGCCTCGAACCCCCGGCGACCCCACCCCCAGGTTCACCGGCGGTAACTTCCTCGGCGCACCCCGTCCCGTAACGCCCCGAGTTCGGGTCGTTGGGCGGCGGAGGCTCGGGGCCCCGCTCCTCTCCCGACACCGGGACGCCTGGCTCCTCGGGGAAAAGATCGTCCCCCAGGAAAAGGTCATTCCCCAGGGCCAAGGCCCCCGGAGAAACAGTCTGGGAGGGAGGAGCGGGGATAACACCTTCCTCCCCTCCGCCGCTCGGCGACCCAGCAAAAGGTCCTTTGTCGACGCCCGCACCGTGGCCCTCGTCGTTGCTATTGGGCAGGTCAGGCCGCGGTGCGGGATCATTGGGGGTTACCGTGGGCCTGTCCCCTGGAGAGGAGCAGCGCTGCTGGCGCACTGCAGGACAATCTCTCACCTCCAAAGGCCAGCCCCTCTTCCCCAGAGAGACAGGGGCGGATTTATGGGCCTTTCCCTCCCTGCCCGCCTTGGTGGTCATGGGGCCTGAGGCCCCTCCCCCCAGCCTTTCCCGGAATACGATTGGCTGGGGGAAGGCAGGGGGCGTGGCCAGGGTGGGGAGGGTCAGCTGTGTCACTTCCTGCCCCGCCCCTGGTTTATCAGGTGATGGCGGGCGGGGCAGGGGCCCAGTTCCCTCTCCGGGGCCGGAGACATGGTCGCTGCGGGAGATTGGTCCCTCCGAGGTTAGTGCCAGGGTGTGGCTGGGCGGGGCTCGGGATCGGGCTCAGGCTCAGGGTCCCCCGGGCCAGGTGTTGCAGTGCCCGGGTCGGGAGTCGCAGCCCCAGGGGTTTCTCCATCGGCGTGGGGGGTAGATGTGGGGTCTGTGGGGTCAGGGTCAGGGTCGGGTACGGGTTCGGGGGTTTGGGGGTCAGGGATCCCGCGCCGGGGCGATGCTGGCACGGCCGCAGGGGCATTGTCGTGCCGGGGCGGGGCAGGTCGTGGGCTGGGTGTCGGGGAAGCGGATAGGGTGGTCTCCCCGTGGGCAGGCCTGACGCGTCGCGTCTTCCTGAGCGCCTTCCTGCCGGCTGGACGCTCACCCCTCTCCCTGCCGGAGGCTGGAGGATCGGAAGCCTCCGGCTCATGCTCCGGTGCCGGGGCCTGCGGTGTTGACTTTGGGGGAGGGGGAGTGGGTGCGGCTGGACCACCGTCAGCCGTTGGCGAGGGCTGGGCGGCCTTCTGGGTGGGGCAGTTTTTTCTAATGTGCCCCACCTCGCGGCACAGGTGGCACAGCACGCCGTCCGCCGTCCAGAAGGCGCGGTAGGCCGCGCCCTCGTGGAGGAGTGTAACGGAGCCCTCCATGACCTCCTCCCGGGCCAGGCAAATAAACACCTGGCGTCGGAAGGCGTAAATGTGCCAGAGGGCGGGGTCCTTGAGACCGAGCAGGAGCGGTTGGATCCCCGACCGGATCTCCGCCAAGGTGGTGCGGTGGGGGAGAAGGAGCACGCTGGCAATGAAGGGCGGGACGTTGGAGATCACGACCCTCTGGGCCGTAACCTCCAGAGGGTCGACGGGCAAATATGTCCCGCCCACAGTGAGCCCCCTCTCCACGGCCAGGTGGACCGCCTGCTCGGTCTTTAGGAAAAATACGGCCTTCCCGTACATCCGGGCCGCAGTGACGATGGCCAGTGGGCCGACCACACTAGCCATGGCCTTGCTGTAGGCCTCGATGGTCATGTTCGGGTGGGGAGACGCCTTGACCCCCAGGCATTTAGTGAGGTGCCTGAAAGGGGTGTGGTTTGCAGCGGGGGCTGGGACAGCCGAGCCTAAGGCAGCGGCTACCCCGCCGTAGGTCGCGGGGCCCGAAGATCAGGAGCGTGGGACTGAAGTGCAGCCAGAAACAGAGGAGAAGGTTTTTGAGAAAATCAAAAAGGGAGTGCAAATGCCCACACCCAATATATACATGGTCCACGGACTCCACAGCACCACAGAACAAGCAGTTGGGCTGGGAGTCCGTGAACCACCGCAATCTGCGGTTGCAGGGGACTGCTGCGTGCAGCACCCTCCACCCCAGATCCCCAAGAGAAAGGGGGAGGACTCCCGCGTAGAGAGCCCTCCACTGGGTATCTCCACCACCCAGTGGCAAATGGGCACGCCAAGGCGTGTCCGGGCGGTGGATGAGGGAGAAGAGGTGGACGGTGTGCAGCAGCAGTCGATACAGGGCCTTCCTTTTTATGTCCCAGCACGTCCCCGACCCTGGTCGCCCTCGCTGCCACGGCCCTCCCCTCCGACAGCCACTCGAACCCGCGAGTACGGAGGTGCGGATTCCTGAGCAATGGCTCCCTGACAACAGCCGCTACTCCAGCCGGAGGGTAGGCGCGACGCGATTCGACCATGTTCCAAACAGTGATCTGGTCCTGGTAAAAGACAGGCAGGGTCTTGAGGGCGACCTCCAAACTGTCACGGTCGATGAACAGGAGCTGCATGTCGTAGATGAGGTTACGCACCTGGCGGAAAAAATACGGCGCCCGGGCGCATCTCCGAGGAGGAGGCTCGACATAAAAGGTATCGCCGCAAGGTCTGAAGGCAGAACATCGTGAGCTGGGTGCGGACGCACAACAGCGACTGACCGGCCTTCTCAATAGGAAGACTCAGAACCTGCGCAGACACCCAGTGCATCTTTTTGTCCCAGAATAAATCGACCAACGTTCTCTGTATGTCAGCGACAAAGCCAGGAGGGGGGACCGAAGTGACCAGCCGCTACCACAGTATGGTGCCAACAGCTGGTTTATGTCCAGCACTCGACTCCTGTAAGATAGCATTCGGAACAGTCCTGTTCAGCGGCCGAGGCGAGCCAAGACTTTGGCATCCAACTCCTGCCAGTTGGCTGGCCAAGATTCCTCAACCGGCCTGAGGTCGTCCCCCAGCTAGAGAAGATGGGTGGTAATCAGGCTGAACCCCCGTCACTCCTCCGGCAGAGAGTCCACCTGCCACGTACCGACCAGTAGTCCGGAACATTTGGCCCAGTTGATCCTGGCAGAAGACGCTGCCGAGTACACGGCCTGGCACTCGCGTATCCTCCCCAGGTCAGCGAAGGTGAGGAGCACGTGGGTGTAGGCCGACTGGACCACCCCCGTGCCTGTGCCGCACAGAACCATCCCCGACAACCTCATCTGCAAGAGGTGCAGGAAAGGCTCCACGCACAAGGAATACAGCTGGCCGGACAGGGGGCAGCCTTGACATTCTCGTCTCCCGAAGCGAATGGGCGCCGTCAGGGCCCCGTTAACTTTAACCAGACGCTCTGCAGCGGTGTACAAAAGTTGGATCCGGGCAATGAACTGCGTCCCGAACCCGCATGCCAGCAGAGTCCCGAGCAGGTATTCGTGACCGACCCTGTCGGTCGCCTTCTCCTGGTCGGGAGACAGGAATGTGCTCAGCAGGCAAGCCCGTCGACAGAAATGGATCAGGTCCCGGACCAGGTGGACATCGTCGTGTATCCTGCGGCCCGGGACCGTGTACGACTGGTCCGGCTGAATCCTGTGGGCCAGCACGAAGGCCAGGTGAGAAGACAACACCATGGCGAAGATATTACAGTCCGCGCTGAGGAGGGAGACCAGACACCAGTTCTTTAATGAACGAAGGTCCCCCTTCTTTGGCAGCAGGACGATGACTGTCCTGCACCAAGAAAGGGGCAGCTGGCCGGCATTTAGACACTCCCCCAGGACCTGTGCGTAGTCGCTCCTCAGGACGTCCCAGAACGCCCTGAAGAACTCCGCAGTCAGCCCGTCCAGCCCCGGGACTTTGCCCCTCGAGAGCGCTAGTCAGCCCCTCTAAAGTGATGGGAGTGTTGAGCCTTCCGGCGTCCTCCGGGCCGAACTGTAGCAGGTCCTACCAGAGAACTCTGCGAGCATCCTCGCTGGACAGATCCGGAGAGAACAGAGCCGTGTAATAGTTTCAGACGTGGGCCCTGATGTCCTCTGGATCCGAGACGAGGGACCCGTCGTCGGCAAGCAGCACAAGGAGCTGCTGACGGTTGCCACGCCTTTTTTCCCCCGTGAGTAGAAGAAGGGGAGCCGCAGTCCAGGTCCTGGAGGAGCTGGATCCGCGACCTCACGTACGCGCCCCGAGCCCCGACGAGCTGCAGGTCACGGAGCGCGGCCTTCTTCTCGTCTTACGCCCCGCGCAGGGCCGGGTCCGCGTCGGGCTGACCGAGGCTTGACTTCAGGACGAGCATCTCCCTCTCCAACTCCCCAATCCTGGATTTCTGCCTCTTCGTCGACCCCCTCGAGTACTCCTGACAGAAGAAGCGGACGTGAGCCTTGCTCCCGTCCCACCATATCCTTGGGGTGGGGAAGCTTCCCCCTTTTCCTTCTCCAGCCGGCCCAGAAAAGACCAAACGAGTCCCTGAACCGCTCGTCCTCCAGCAGCAGGTTGTTAAAGTGCCAGTACGCGGAGCCGAGCCTGGCGCCAAATAGAAGGTGTTCCGCCCACACCAGGTGATGGTCCGTGCACGACACCTGCCACATGGAGGCCTTCAGAAAACAGGAGGTGTACGCCTGCGAAATGTACAAGCGGTCGATTCTAGACGCTCCAACCCCAAGCCCTATGAAGTTGAAGGAGATGGATTCAGGATGGAGATTCCACCAGACGTCCAACAGGTCGAAGGACTTGACCAAGTCCCCCAACCTCTTCCCCAACGCCCAACCGTGCGGGCACCGCCGTGGTCCCTGCCCTCGAGGACGCAGGTAAAATCTCCCGACTGGTTCCCGTCGATGGAGGCAAGATGAGCGGACACTTCTTCGAAGAAGCTCACATGCCTCGGCCCGGCCAGGGGAGCGCAGACGTTCACCACGTGAAGAACCGCGCCTCCCAGCCGAACCGTCAGGTGAAGCAAACAGCCTGGCACGGGCTCCCTGAACCCCAAGGTCTCTGGCTGAAAATGCGGGGCTAACAAGATAGCCACACCGCCAGAGCTGCGGGTGAGGTAACTCATGCAGACCCAGCTACCCCTCCTCGCCACTCCAGGAGCCAGGTGGCTTCGTCTCCCGGGGTTGTGTAAGTTACTTGCAGGAAGCACACCGCATACCTCCTATCCGGAAGGACCGAGAGGGTCTGGAATCTTCGCTGTGACTCCCTGCTGCGTTGATGTTGAGGCTGGCTCTAGTTGTCTCCATGTCGGAAGCGTTGTGCAACCACCACCAGTACAGTTAAAAACCGATATATACATTTACTGGGAAGTCAGGGGAGGGGCACAGAAGTCCCTCGCCCTCACCAAGAGTGCCCAAAGGAAGTCCCTGACACGCTTGCGGTCATTCATATCGAGCCCAGGCGCCTGGCGAGCATCGTGGGCCGACCAGTAAACTCTCTCGAATGTACTCCAGAGGTCGAGCGCCAGTTGGGCTCTATCCTGGCGACTCCGTTTCCTCGACAAATTCCCGGAGTTCCTCGAGGGGGATGAGGGGGAGACCGGTGGGGGGCACCTGGCACTCAAACATGTCGCTGCACACAGAGTCCATGTCATCCCCGGTGTCCGACACCGACCCCAAACCCTCCTCCGGGAGGTCCCCCTCTGTCACCGGCCCCTCCTTCACCGAGAGGATGGGGGCTGGTCCGGCGCCGCCAACTGGCCTCAGACCCCCAGCGACCCCACCCCCAGGGTCACCAGCAGTACCTTCCTTGGCATACCCCTTTCCAGAACACCCAGAGTCCGGGGTTATTGGGCGGCAGAGGCTCGGGACCCCTCTCTTTTCCCGACACCGGGACACCTGGCTCCTTGGGGTAAAGGTCCTCCCCAGGGCCAAGGACCCCGAAAAAGCAATCTTGGGGGGGGGGGGGGGAAGCAAGGAGGGAGGATAACACCTTCCTCTCCTCCACCTCTCGACAACCCAGCAGAGGGTCCTCTGTTGTCACCACAGCCCATGGTGTTATTAAAGTCCTCCCCAGTTGCCGGAGAAGTTCAGGCAGCAGGAGGCCCTGCTCTAGCACCTAGGGGTTTGGGTGGGACGGGCCGCAGTGTAGGACCGTCGAGAAGCACCGTTAGCTTGTCCCCTGGAGAGAAGCAGCACCACCAACGCAATGCTGGAGTATCTCTCCCATCGAAGGGCTGGCACCTCTTCCCCAAAGGGACAGGGGGAATTAATGGGTCTTCCCCTCCCCGCCCGCCTTGGTGGTCATGGGGCCCGACGTCCCGCCCCCCCCCAGCTTTTCCCAGAGTTGGATTGGCTGGGGGAAGACAGGGGACGTGGACAGGGTGGGGATGGTCAGCTGTGTCACTTCCTGCCCCGCCCCTGGTTTATCAGGTGATGGCAGGCGGGGCAGGGGCCCAGAGACATGATTGCAGCAGGAGGTAAGCAGTGGTGCATCCCCCCAGGTTAATTCTAGGGCGTGAATGCGTGGGGTGGGATGGGGTTCGGGCTCGGGGGCTCCCGGGCTAGGTGTTGCAGCCCCAGGGGTTTCTCTATCGGGGTGGGGGGTGGATGTGGGGTCAGTGGGGCCAGGATCAGGGTTGGGGGTCAGGGTTCCCGCGCCAGGGCGACGCTAGCATAGCCGCAGGGGCGTTGTCGTGCCGGGGCGGGGCAGGTCGTGGGCTAGGTGTCGGGCAAGGGGATAGGGTTGTCGCCCTGTGGGCGGGCCTGATGCGTCGTGTCTTCTTCAGCACCTTCTGGCCGGCTGGACGCTCACCCCTCTCCCTGGCAGAGGCTGGAGCATTGGATGCCCCCAGCTTAGCCTCTGGCGCCGGGGCCTGTGGTGTTGACTTTGAGGGAGGGGGAGTGGGTGCGGCGGCACCACCATCAGCCGTTGGCGTGGGCTGGGCAGCCTTCTGCGTGGGGCAGTTTTTTCTTCTGTGCCCCACCTCGCTACATAGGTGGCACCGCACGCTGTCCCGAAGGTGCGATAGGCCGCGCCCTTGTGGAGGAGGGTGAACAAGCCCTCGGTGACCTCCTCCTCGGCCAGGCAAATAAACACCTGGCGTCGGAAGGAGTATATGTGTCGGAGGGTGGGGTCCTTGAACCGAGCAGGAGCGGTTGGACACCCAACCGGATCTCCCCAAGGTGGTGAGGAGGGGGAGAAGGAGCTCGCTGGAAATGAAGGGTGGGACGTTGGAGATCACGACCCTCTGGGCCGTGACCTCCAAAGTGTCGACGGGCAAATGTGTCCCGCCCACAGTGAGCCCCATCTCCACAGCCAGGTGGACCGTCTGCTTGGTCTTACGGAAAAAGACGGCCTTCCTGTACATCCGGGCCACAGCGACGATGGCCAGTGGGCCAACCACACTAGCCCTGGCCTTGCTGTAGGCGTCGATGGACATTTTAGGGTGGGGATAGGTCTTTACCCCCAGGCATTTAGTCAGGTGCCTGAAGGGGATTGCGGTTGCGGCCGGGTTTGGGACAGCCAAGCCTAAGGCAGCGGCTATCCCGGAGTAGGTGCGGCTGGGCCCCGCGACATTCGGGCTCGCCCTCGTTCACAGCGGTGGGGGCAGGCCTTTAGGGGACGGTCCTCAAGGCAAGTCCCAGGTAGCCCCAAAATTGAGTCCCAGGCAGCAGTAGTGGTGGAGGTTGTGGGGAGGAGCCCAAGGCGAGTCCTAGGCAGCGGTGGTTGAGGCAGGCCTCAGGCAACAGCAGCAACGGAGGCAGGCCTCTGGCAAGTCCTAGGTAGGCCCTTGGTCGAAGCGGTAGGGGGCAGACCTGTTGGGGAGGGTCCCCAAGGCAAGTCCCGGGCAGCCCCAAAATTGAATCCCAGGCAGCAGCAGGGGAGATGGGCCTCCAGCAATGGCAGTAGTGGAGGTCCTGGGGAGGGGACAAGGTGAGTTCCAGGCAGCCGTGGTGGAGGCAGGCCTCAGGCAAGTCCGAGGTAAGCCCTTGATTGCAGTGGTGGGGGCAGGCCTGTTGGGGAGGATCCCCAAGGCAAGTCCCAGTCAGCCCCAAAATTGAGTCCCCGGCAGCAGCAGTGGAGGTGGGCCTCTGACCGCGGCAGTCGTGGAGGTCCTGGGAGGGGCCCCAGGCAAGTCCCAGGCAGCAGCAGTGAGGCAGGCCCCAACCAGCAACAGCTGAGGAAGGTCCAGACGGGGTCCCAGAGACCAGTGGGAGTGGGCCCCAGGTGAGCAGCAACACTCCCTTGACCTGGGTGAGGGCCAGGCTGCAGCTCCAAAAGTAGGCCCCAGACTCAAATGCTCTCACCTCCTGCTTCTGCCTCCTCCTCTTCTTCCTTCTTTCTTCCTTCTTCTTTCAGCTGTCTGGATGTGGGGCAGCGAGTCCAGAGATAATCCCCTTCAAGGAGGAGAGTCCTTGCACATATACACACGCACACGCACACGCACACACACACACACACTGATCTAACTCTCAGTAGGGAAAACATCCGAGTGGCCAGTGACAAGCACTGCCCTTCACATCAAAGACCAGTGCTATGTAATCAAACAGTGAAGGGGAGGATGGGGACAAAATCAAAATAGAGTTGGAGGGCGAAATAATGCACTCCACTCCCTGCGGTGCCCACCTCTCCCTGAACAACTCCAGGGTGTTGGTGGACACTGTGTGCTCCTTCCCCAAGGACACCCGGGCCCTACAGCCTTTTTGATTATTTTTTTTCTGTTTTTTCTTTTTTTTCTTTCTTTTTTATAACCCTGACACTACCGCCTAACTGCGGTAGTGCTTTTATTTTCAGCAGCAGCAGCAGTGGTGGAGGTCCTGGTGAGGCGCCCCAAGGCAAGTCCCAGGCAGCAGGAGTGAGGCAGGCCCCAAGCAGCAACAGGGAGAGTCCTTGCACGTGTTCACACACACAGTCACAGTCACACACTGATCGAATCTCCAAAAGGAAGGAAACACCCCAGTGGCCAGTGAAAATCAGTGGCCCTTCACAGCAAAGGGAAATGCTGTGTGATCAGAGACTCTTGTTCTTTTTTTCCACGTCAAGCCTCTGTTTTTTTTTTAAATTTAACTCCCACACTACCGCCTAACTGCGGTAGTGCTTATTTTTCCCTCGCACCCATGGTGTGTGTGTGTAGATATGAGACACAGTGAAAGACACAAAGTGCACGAATCTTTATTCAATTGCCACCACCAGGAAGATATAAAAAAAAACCAAGTGGCCAGTGACAAACACTGCCCTTCACATCAAAGGGCAATGCTGTGTGATCAAAAAGTGAAGGGGAGGGTAGGGACTAAATCAAAATAGTTTTGGACGGGGAAATAATGCACTCCACTCCCTGCGGCGCCCACCTCTCGCTGAACGACTCCAGGGTGTTGGTGGACACCATGTGCTCCTTCTCCAAGGACACCCAGAGTCTAACGTAACAGTGGAAGAGGGGCAGGCAGTCGGCCCTAACGACCCCCTCCACGGCCCGCTGCCTGGACCTGTTGATGGCCAGTTTGGCCAGGCCCAGAAGCAGACCCACGAGGAGGTCTTCGGACCTGCCCTCCCTCCTCCGTATGGGGTGCCAAAAGATCAGGAGCGTGGGACTGAAGTGCAACCAAAAGCAGAGGAGGAGGTTTTTCAGAAAATCAAAAAGGGAGTGCAAACGCCCACACCCAATATATACATGGTACACGGACTCCCCAGCACCACAGAACAAGCAGTTGGGCTGGGAGTCCGTGGACCACCGCAACCTGCGGTTGCAGGGGACTGCTGCGTGCAGCACCCTCCACCCCAGATCCCCAAGAGAAAGGGGGAGGACTCCCGCGTAGAGAGCCCTCCACTGGGGTTCCCCACCACCCGGTGGCAAATGAGCACGCCAAGGCGTGTCCGGACGGTGGATGAGGAAGAAGAGGTGGACGGTGTGCAGCAGCAGTCTATACAGGGCCCTTCTTTTCACATCCTTGAAAGAAACAAAATTAAAATTCGGGACGCGTCCCAGGTTGTGGGGCACAGGCTCCCGCGGGAAGTACGGGACCTTGGGGCCAATGTGAAATTCCGACCGGGCTGGGGTGAGCGCGGACGGGATCCCACCGCGCATCTGAGCGTCCTCCAACTGGTGCACTACGTCGGGTCCGAGCACCGCCGTTTTAAGGCGTCGGATGGCGGTGGCCACGTACCGGACGTCTATTGCTGCCCTGCTAGCTATGTCCTGAGGCAGCGTCCAGCCCAGGCCCCCGGCACCCAGCATGTCCCCGACCCTGGTCACCCTCGCCCCCACGGCCCTCCGCTCCCACAGCCACTCGAACCCGCGAGTACGGAGGTGCGGATTCCTGAGCAACGGCTCCCTGCAGACAGCCGCTACTCCAGCCAGAGGGTAAGCGCGACGCGATTACGACGATGTTCCAAACAGTGATCAGGTCCTGCTAAAAGACAGGCAGCGTCTTGAGGGCGACCTCCAAACCGTCACGATCGACAAACAAGAGCTGCGTGTCGTAGTTGATGTTACGCACCCAGTGGAAAAAATATGTTGCCAGGGCACACCACCTAGGAGGAGGCTCGACGTAAAGGTATCGCCGCAACATCTGAAGGTGGAACGTCGGGACCTGGGTGCGGACGCACACCAGCGACTGACCGCGCTCCTCAATAGGGAGACTCAGAACCTGCGCGGCGATCCAGTGCATCTTTTTGGCCCAGAAGAAGTCGACCAACGTTCTCTGGATTTCAGCGACAAAGCCAGGAGGAGGGACCAAAGTGACCAGCCGGTACCACAACATGGCGGTCAACAGCTGGTTTATGACCAGCACTCGACTCCTGTAAGATAGCACTCGGAGCAGTCCTGACCAGCGGCATAGGCGAGCTGAGACTTTGGCCTCCAGCTCCTGCCAGTTGGCCGGCCAGGATTCCTCAGCGGGGCTGAGGTAGACCCCCAGGTAGAGGAGATGGGTGATACTCTAGCTGAACCCCCGTAACTCCTCCGGCAAAGATTCCACCCGCCACGGACTCGCGCATCCTCCCCAGGTCAGGCGGATCGGTGAAAGTGAGGAGCATGTCGTCGGCGTAGGCCGAGAGGACCACCCACCGTGCCTGTGCCGCTCAGAACCAGCCCCGACAACCTCCTCCGTAAGAGGCGCAGGAAAGGCTCCACGCACAGGGAATACAGCTGGCCGGAGGGGGGGCAGCCCTGACGCACTCCTCTCCCGAAGAGAAAGGCCGCCGTCAGAGACCCGTTCACTTTAACCAGACATCCTGCGGCGGTGTACAAAAGTCGGATCCGGGCGACGAACCGCGTCCCGAACCCGAATGCCAGCATAGTCCCGACCAGGTTCTCGTGATCGACCCTGTCAAACGCCTTCTCCTTGTCGAGAGAGAGGAATGTGCTCAGCAGACCAGCCCGTCGACAGAAATGGATCAGGTCCCGGACCAGCTCGACGTTGTCGTGTATACTCCGGCCCGGGACCGTGTCGGACTGGTCCGGCTGAATCATGTGGGCCAGCAAGGGAGCCAGGCGCGAAGATAACACCCTGGTGAAGATTTTGTAGTCCGTGCTGAGGAGGGAGACCAGACGCCAGTTCTTTAATGAACGAAGGTCCCCCTTCTTTGGCAGCAGGACGATGACCGCCCTGCGCCAAGAAAGGGGCAGCTGTCCGGCATTTCGACAGTCCCCCAGGACCTGTGCGTAGTCGCACCCCAGGACGTCCCAGAACACCCTGAAGAACTCCACAGTCAGCCCGTCCAACCCCGGGATTTTGTCTCTCGAGAGCGCCGGTCAGGTCCTCTAAAGTGACGGGAGTGTTGAGCCTTCCGGCGTCCTCCGGGCTGAGCTGCAGCAGGTCCTCCCACAGAACTCTGCGAGCATCCTCGCTGGACGGATCCGGAGAGAACAGAGCCGTGTAGCAGTTTCGAACGTGGGCCCTGATGTCCTCTGGATCCGAGACGAGGGACCCATCGTCAGCAAGCAGCACAACGAGCTGCTGACGGGTGCCACGACTTTTTTGCAGCGAGTAGAAGAAGGGGAGCCGCGATTCAGGTCCTGGAGGAGCTGGATCCGCGACCTCACGTACGCGCCCCGAGCCCCGACGAGCTGCAGGTCCCGGAGCGCGGCCTTCTTCTCTTCGTACACCCCGCGCAGGGCCGGGTCATCGTCAGTCTGACTGAGGCGTGACTCCAGGTAGAGCATCTCCCTCTCCAACTCCCGGATCCTGGATTTCCGCCTCTTCTTCGACCCCCTAACGTACTCCTGACAGAAGACGCGGACGTGAGCCTTGCCCACGTCCCACCATAGCCTCAGGGAGGGGAAGCTTCCCCGCTTCCTTCTCCAGCCGGCCTAGAAACGACCAAACGAATCCCGGAACCGCTCGTCCTCCAGCAGCAGGTTGTTAAAGTGCCAGTACGCGGAGCCGAGCCCAGCGCCGAACGGAAGGAGTTCCGCTCACACCAGGTGATGGTCCGTGCATGACACCTGCCGCGTGGAGGCCTTCGGAAAACAGGAGGCGTACGCCCGCGAAACGTACAGGCGTTCGATTCTGGATGCTCCAACCCCAGGCCTCACGAAGGTGAAGGCGATGGAGTCGGGATGGAGATTCCGCCAGACGTCCACCAGGTCGAAGGACTTGACCAAGTCCCCCAACCTCTTCCCCGACGCCCAGCCAGTGCGGGCACCGCCGTGGTCCCCTGCCCTCGCGGATGCAGTTAAAATCTCCCCCGAAGACGATGCACTGTTTCTCGTCGATGAAAGCGAGATGAGGGGAAACTTCTTCAAAGAAGCTCGCTTACCTCGGCCCTGTCAGGGGTGCATAGACGTTCACCAAGTGAAGCACCGCGCCCCACAACTGAACCGTCAGGTGAAGCAAACGGCCTGGCACTGGCTCCCTGACCTCCAAGATCTCTGGCTGAAAATGCGGGGGCCAACAGGATAGCCACCCCACCAGATCTGCGGGTGAGGTGACTCATGTAGACTCCCCCTCGCCATTCCAGAAGCCAGGTGGCTTCGTCTCCCGGGGTAGTGTGGGTTTCTTGCAGGAAGCACACAGCATATCTCTCGTCCCGAAGGACCGAGAGAGTCTGGAATCTGCGCTGTGACTCTATGCTGCCATTGATATTGAGGCTGGCTCTGGTTATCTCCATGCCGGAAGCGTTGTGCAACCACCACCAGTACAGTTATGTTCATTTACAGTGAGGACGAGGGAGGGACACAGGAGTTCCTCGCCCTCACAAGGAGTGCCCCCAGGAGGATCGTGACTCACTTTTGGTCATTCACATTGAGCCCAGGCGCCTGGCGAGCATCGTGGGCAGACCAGTAGAACCTTCCAAAAGTGCTCCAGCTGTCCAGCGCCAGTTGGGCTCTATCCCAGCGACCCCGAGTTTCCTCGACAAATTCCTGGAGTTCCTCGAGGGGGATGAGGGGGAGATCGGCAGGGTGCACCTGGGACTCGAAAATCTCACTGCAGACAGAGTCCCCGGTGTCCGCCACTGATCCCGAACCCTCCTCCGGGAGGTCGCCCTCGGTCACCAACCCCTCCCCCACCGAGAGGATGGGGGCTGGTCCGGCGCCGCCAACAGGCCTCGAACCCCTGGTGTCCCCACCACCTGGGTCACCGGCGGTACCTTCCTCGGCGCACCCCATCCCGGAACGCCCCGAGTTCGGGTCTTCGGGCGGCGGCGGCTCGGGGCCCCGCTCCTCTCCCGACACCAGGACGCCTGGCTCCTCGGGGAAAAGTCATCCCCCAGGGCCAAGGCCCCCGGAAAAACAGTCAGGGCGGGAGGAGCGAGGATAACACCTTCCTCCACTCCGCCGCTCGGCAACCCAGTAAAGGGTCCTCTTTCATCGCCCGCACCACGGCCTTCATCATTGTTATGGTCCTCCGCAGGGGCCAGAGGTGTTGAGGCAGCAGGAAGCCCTGCTGTAGCCCCTGGGGGTTCTGGTAGGTCCGGTCGCGGTGCGGGACAATTGGGGGGGTACCATTGGTTCGACGCCTGGAGAGGGGCAGCGCTGCTGGTGTATCTCTCCCCTCCAAGGGCCATCCCCTCTTCCCCAGAGAGACAGGGTGGAATGTATGATCCTTTCCCTCCCCGCCCGCCTTGGTGGTCATGGGGCCGGAGGCCCCTCCCCCCAGCCTTCCCCGGAATACGATTGGCTGGGGGGAAGGCAGGGGCGTGGCCATGGTGGGGAGGGTTAACCGTGTCACTTCCTGCTCCGCCCCTTGTTTTTCAGGTGACGGCGGGGCGTGGCGGGGCCCAGAGACATGGTCGCTGCAGGAGATTGAGCAGCGGTGGATCCCCCCAGGTTCGTGCCAGTGTGTGGCTGGGTGGGGCGGGTCTCGGGCACCCCAGGGGCAGGCGTCGAAGTTCCAGGGGTTTCTCTATCGGGGTGGGTGTAGATGTGGGGTTGGTGGGGCTAGGATCCGGTACAGGTTTGGGTGTTTGCGGGTCAGGATTCCCGCGCCGGGGCGACACTGGCACGGCCGCAGGGGCATTGTCGTGCCGGGGCGGGGCAGGGCAGGTTATGGGCTCAGTGTCGGGGAAGGGGATAGGGTGGTCTCCCCGTGGGCCGGCCTGACGCGTTGCATCTTCTTCAGCGCCTTCTGGCCGGCTGGATGCTCACCCCCCTCCCTGCCGGAGGCTGGAGCATTGGATGCCTCCGGCTTTGCCTCTGGTGCTGGGGCTTGAGGTGTTGACTTAGAGGGAGGGGGAGTGGCTGTGGCGGCACCACCGTCAGTCGTCGGCATGGGCTGGGCAGCCTTCTGGGTGGGGCAGTTTTTCCTAATGTGCCCCACCTCGCAGCACAGGTGGCACCACACGCCATCCACTGTCCAGAAGGCGCGGTAGGCAGCTCCCTCGTGGAGGAGGGTGAACGAGCCCTCGGTGACCTCCTCCTGAGTCAGGCAAATAAACACCTGGAAAAGAAGGAGTATACATGTCGGAGGGCAGGGTCCTTAAGACCGAGCAGGAGCAGTTGGACACCCGACCGGATCTCCCCCAAGGTGGTGAGGTGTGGAAGAAGGAGCTCATTTGAAAAGAAGTTCGGGACGTTGGAGATCACGACCCACTGGGCCGTAACCTCCAGGGGGTCGACGGGCAAATGTGTCCTGCCCACAGTAAGCCCCGTCTGCACGGCCAGGTGGACCGCCTACTCGGACTTAAGGAAGAATACGGCTTTCCCATACATTCGGGCCGCAGTGACGATGGCCAGTGGGCCGACCACACTAGCCATGGCCTTGCTGTAGACCTCGATGGTCATATTGGGGTGGGGATAGGCCTTTTGCCCCGGGCGTTTGGTCAGGTGCCAGAAGGGTGTTGATGTCGCAGACAGGGTTGGGACAGCTGAGCCTAAAGCAGCGGCTTCCCCGGCGTAGGTGAGGCTGGGCCCCGCGACCTTCGGGCTCGCCATACTCTGGTGCTGGACGTGGAGTCGAGCCTCTGGCAGCAGCAGTGGTGGAGGTTGTGGGGAGAATCACAAGCAGTGACGGTGGAGACCGGCCTCAGGCAACAACAGCGGTGGAGGCAGGCCTCAGGCAACAGTAGCAGTGGAGGCAGGCCTCTGGCAAGTCCTAGGCCGCAGCAGTGCGGGCTGACCTGTTGGGGAGGGTCACCAAAGCAACTCCCAGGCAGCTCCAAAATTGAGTCCCAGGCAGC
This sequence comes from Chiloscyllium punctatum, assembly GCF_047496795.1. Classification (NCBI taxonomy): domain Eukaryota; kingdom Metazoa; phylum Chordata; class Chondrichthyes; order Orectolobiformes; family Hemiscylliidae; genus Chiloscyllium; species Chiloscyllium punctatum. Next base: position 32,241,653 of record NC_092755.1, on the reverse strand, counting down.
GGTGGTGGAGGCAGGCCTCAGGCAACCGGAGTGGTGGAAAGCCATCCTCTGGCATGTCCTGGGCAGTTCCTTGGTAGCAGCAGTGGGGGGCAGACCTGTTGGGGAGGGTCACCAAGGAAAGCCCAAGGCAGCAGTCGTGGTGGAGGTTGTAAGGAGGGGCCCAAGGCGAGTCCCAGGCAGTGGTGGTGGAAGCAGGCCTCAGGCAGCAGCAGCAGTGGAGGCAGGCCTCTGACAAGTCCTGGGCAGTTCCTTGGTTGCAGCAGTGGTGGTTGCAGGCCTGTTGGGGAGGGTCCCCAAGGCGAGTCCCAGGCAGCAGCAGTGGAGATGGGCCTCAGGCAACAGCAGCAGTGGTGGAGGTCCTGGGGAGGGGCCCCAAGGCAAGTCCCAGGCAGCAGCAGTGAGGCAGGCCCCAAGCAGCAACAGGGAGTGTCCTTGCACGTGTTCACACACACAGTCACAGTCACACACTGATCCAATCTCCAAAAGGAAGAAAACACCCCAGTGGCCAGTCACAACTCCAGGGTATTGGTGGACACCGCGTGCTCCTTCTCCAAGGACACCCGGCCCCGACAGCCTTTTTGATCTTTGAGGGTCGCTATTCTCTGGTTACTCTTTTGTCCTTAGCATATGTGTAGAATCTCTGGATTCCCGTTGAAACTATTTCCCAAAGCTATCTCATGTCCCCTTATTGCCCTCCTGGTTTCCCACGAGTATACTTCTACTGCACCTGCACTCCAAGAGGGATTCACTCAAACCCCGTTGTCTGCACCTGCCATATTCCTCCTTCATTTTCTAGACCATAACGTCAATTTCTCAGGTCATGCAGCACTCCCTCCAGCTACCAGCCTTGACCTTAACAGGAACATACTGTCTGTGTACTCTCATTGTTGCAGGCCTATGGAGGCAATGTCAGATGAGGACAGAGAAACAATCATTCTCAGTAAAGATGTCTTGTTGGGAAAGATAACAGCCTAAAGATAGATGGGTCGCCTGGCCCTGATGGAATGCATCCCAAGTGCTAAAAGAGATGACGGGAGGAAATAGCAAACGTGCTCGGGATAATTCACTAAAACTTGCTGTACTCTGGGATGGTTCCAACAGATTGGAAAGCTCCAAAGTTGTTTTTTTCTTTTTAAAACGGACCCGTTCACTTAAAGTCTGTCGTGGGGAAAATACTTGAATCTCTCAAGGAAGTAATAGTGAGATATCTGACTAGGAACTGTCCCATTGAGCAGACGCAGCATGGATTCATGAAAGGCAGGTTATGTTTAGCACATTTACTGGAATTATTTGAGGACATTATGCGTGTGTTGGAAAAGGTGGAACCGGTGCTTGTGGTGTGTCTGGATTTCAAAGAGGTAACCGACAAGTTGCCACAATAAAGGCTGCTGAATAAGGTAAAGATGTACAGCATTATGGGTAATGTATTAGCATGGATACAGGATTAGTTAACCAACAAATAGTAATGAATGGTGATAAGTGGGTGTTTGGATTAGTGTTGGCACCACAATGTTTACAATTTAAACAAATGTTTTGGAGTTGAGCAAAAAGCGTACAGTGTCA